>NC_042618.1:233953098-234553098 GCF_901001135.1 Rhinatrema bivittatum
GAGGATCCTTGTGGTACGCCAAGGGAAGATTTTGTTAGAGGTGACTCCTTGTTATTGATTTTGACTTTAAAAGTCCTATTGCTGAGAAAGGACCTGAACCAGTTGTGGGCCGATCCGGAGATGCCGATATCCTCAAGGAGATCCAGGAGGATGGTGTGGTTGACTGTGTCAAATGCCGCCAAAATGTCTAACAGAACTAATAAGAAGGAATGTCCTTTGTCTAATCCCATTATAATATGGTCTGTAAGCGAAATGAGGAGGGTCTCCGTGTTGCGTGATTTCCGGAAGCCATATTGCGAGGGGTATAGGATCTTATGGTCCTCTAGATATTCTGAAAGCTGGGTGTTTACCAGTTTCTCTGTAAGTTTGGCAACGAATGGTAGATTGGAGATGGGTCTAAAGTTGGCTAGTACATTAGGGTCTAGATTGTGTTTCTTGAGGAGGGGCTTAAGAGAAGCAGTTTTTAGGCTGTCTGGGTAGCTTCCTTGAGTTAGAAGGCTGTTAATAATATTTGTTAGAGGTCCTGAGATCGTGTCTGGAATAAGCAGCAGGAGTCTTGATGGGATATTATCAGCCGGATGACTAGATGGTTTCTGTCTTTTTAGAATGGATTCAATCTCTTTGGTGGAGATTAATTCGAAGCTGTCCAACTTAGGTTTAGCGAACAAATTGAAATTCTCATCTGATTTGAGAGGTGTTGTATTAGGAGGAAGGAGGGCGAGAGTATTTAGGATCTTCAGTTGAAAAAATGAGGCGAGTTCATTAGCCTTGGATAGAGCTTGTTCGTCTGGAATAGGTGGCGGGGTTGATTTAGTTATTTGTGTTACGTAAGCAAATAGGGCCTGGGCGTCATACTGGTAGTGGTGTATTTTGTTGGCGTAATATTCCTTTTTTTTTTTGTAGTATGCAGGTCCTATAGCGATGTAAGAAACCCTTGTATGCTGAAAGGGTAGTTGAGTTGGGGGTTTTTCGCCATCTATTTTCTTTATGGCGTAAGTCCTGTTTCATCTGTTTTAGTTCGGTGCTGAACCAAGGTTGATTCCCCCTTTTTTTTGGATTGATTGTTTTGGAGGTTATTGGGCACCATTTGTTTGCGACTGCTTCAGTAATTGTTTGCCAGGAAGATAGGGCTGAGTCGGGATTAGACAGGTCCAGGTTGGAGAGTTCCTTGGAGAGCTGCTCGCTGAGTATATCAGATGGACATGATTTCCTGAATTGAATGGTGGAAAGGTGCGGAGAGGTGTGAGTCTGTTTGTATGTGGAGAAGGATGATTCTATCAAGAAATGATCTGACCAAGGGATTGGGGTACATGTGGGATCAACCGTGCATGTGAATTTAGAGTTAATGAATATTAAATCCAGGATGTGACCAGCTTTGTGTGTGGGGCTGTTGATAGTCTGAGAGAATCCCATAGCAGTGAGGGTGTGAGGAAGGCTTCGCAGTTCGCAGATCGCGGTATAGCGTCTGTATGGAGGTTGAAATCACCCATAATCATAGTTGGTAGGTCTAAGTTAATATGTTTTGCTATGGATTCTATGAGGGGTGAAGGGTCGGTTTCTAAAACTCCAGGAGGAGCGTAGACTAACAAAATTTGTAGAAGTTTTGACTTGACTAATCCTAGTTCCAATTTGGATTCAGTCTTGATGGTGTGAGCGGTCAGTCTGAGTTCTTTCTTGGAGGCTAGAAGAAGTCCGCCTCCTCTTTTTTTGTGTCTATGGAAGGTGAAGATGTCATATAACTGGATAGGTAGTTGGTTGGTTAAGGCACCGCATTATATATTTTTAATTACTGAAATATGTTGCTCCACATTTTTAAGAAACACCTAAAGGTTGCATCGAGAGAACTTGCAGATCTATCATACTAAAATTGAGAAATGTGTTCATTCATCTTCTGCCGCTTTTTCTTTTCCTCCTAATGCAAAATTCCTATTAGAAATATTCAATGTATAAACAACACCCCATTACAGGACTTGCAAAACAAGAAACTACATGCATTTTATGGAAAATACATAAAAAGCAGAAGGTATGCATGAAGCAAATTTGTGTGACTGGATCTGTGGACAGCCAGTTTAAGTACATGCAGACCTTATTTTATTATATTTCATACCACCTTCATATTAATTCCAGCTAAAACCACAAAGAGCTACAATTGATGGTGGGACTCCTAATCCAAATATACATATTTTCCCCCAGATTGAAATATATTTCTTATTATTAAATTTGTATGAATATCCTCAAGAGACTGATGAAAAGACAAGCTATCTGAATTCAAGTATGAAAAAGTAGTGCTGGGCAATTTCAGCTCTCAGGAAAGTAAGATCCTGAAGTAATACACTATTAAGAGAGAATTCCACATGAGGAGAGGGGATTTTATTAGAGTTGTCACTTGTCATTAGGTACGCCATATTTTACCCCCATCTGATATTCTCATTAGAGTCAAAAATCTTTTCTTCATCCTGGAATAAAAGCACTCTCTTTAGGCTTTGGCAAAACATAGGGACACCTTTTTCTGAAAACAAACTCAGCGGAATACATGGAGCCACTGATGAGTGAATGCGAGTGTTCAGTGCTGCAGAGAGCTTTTGGTCTCTTTCTTGTAACAGAGCTACCATCAGGATTCCATTAAGATAGTAATACACTGACTCTGAATTCATACTTGCTGTTTTAACACGTGGGAAAGGGAAAACTGGTGAAGGGGATTTATATATCCTCACCTCGGTTTCGTATTGTAGATGCAAAATTCAACCATTAAAAGATCACAAGAAAACTAAAATTAAGATTTTTATAAACTAAAAGAAAAATTAGGGCAAAAAATTGCAGCATGCCAATTTTAGTCATAAATGAATCCAAACTACATCTTTGAAAAATAAGATGGAAGAGTCAATAAATTCAAAGTCCATGAAAAAGTACTATGAAATGTTTGGTTTTTAAGTTTAGCACATTCAGGAAAGTACTGTAATGCTTTGTGCAGAACCTTTTGCTTACACATTTGCATCTGTGGAATTATTTTTCCTTCATTAAAATTTCAGGAAATTAAATCCTTAGGCAAGAGATATGTAATGTCACAATTCTACAAGCAAAGTACCGTAACTTGCAGGGTCTTTGAACTTCTTTGCCCAGCTTTTTCCTAAAACTTAAATCTTTAAAAAGCGGTATATAAATACCTTAAATAAAATAAAATAAAAAGGGTTGGTCAAAAATACGTTGCATGAGATGGGCATTTCATGACAGCTGAAATACAAAATAATCTGCTTTCTATTCCTGCAATGAGAGCAAAATTTTGCAGAAAAGAAGATTAAATTATTCTGTTGCTGAATATTGCCATGATCGTGCTGACTGAAAAAGCTGTGTCACGTGTTGATGTTCAAGAATATTTTTTCATATATTTAACTTTTGATAATTGTTTTACATATAACCTGATGTTACGGAATTATACTAGGATTGAAAAGTATCTAAAGGTGATGTCATTATAGACAACAGCTAGAAAATTCAAAATAATATCAAGCAATAGCAATTTTGGCATCAAATATATTAAGTTGTAAGAGGAATTTCTCTTACCAGCTAATTCTTTCTTTTAGTCTTTTGCCAGTCTGGATTACATAAAATATTCTGCCACTCTCTGGCTTGCCAGATCAATGCCTGTCTTCTAAGAAACAGCTCCCATTATGCATCACTTCTCTCAGGATCCCTTGTATTGCTCCTCCTCATTCACAGGCCGATGCATTAACGTGCGCCCAATCTATTACACGGGTTAATGAGCAGTTGGATGTATGTTTTGGAGACACTAGACTAACACCGGATGCAATAAAGAAATTAGCAAGTCCAAAACGTGTGCCCAAACTGCATAGCTGATGATGCTCATCACATGTAAATTCCATGTAGATGAAGCTATTATCTATTTCCCCTGATGCAATAAATCCCCGGGCAGCCAACGCACACTTTTTAACGCGGCAAATTTAACACCAGCCCTGGAGCTGGCGTTAGGTCATTCCAAGAATCATGGGCTCATGAAAAAATCCAAAATACTGTTCTCTGTGGAGGATGTACTGCTTTTGGTGATTAACAATAAAGAATTAATGAAATGGATAGATCAGAAAAAAATTTTTTTGTAAACGCAAACATACATGCTCCAGGCCGATTTCATCCCTTTCTATTGTGCGCCCAGAAATTTTTTTTTGTAAATCCAATACATTAATTCTTTGAGTGCCTATAGCAATTGTATTGGGCACCCGTAGCCACATCTCCTGGGTGCCTGATGCATTTGAGTGCTAGGGACACAAAATTTCTCTCTAATGCATCCCTTTTAATACACCAGCTCATTTAAATACAGCACTGGACAGCCAGGAGAGGTGGCTGTGCATGTGTTAGGAAAACGGGTGCTCAATACCACATGTTTTATTGCGTCAGCCTTTTAGTCTAAATCAGTGATAGGCAAATCCAGATCTCGAGTGCCACAAACAGGTCTGGTTTCCAAGATATCTACAATGAATATACATGAGATATATTAGCATTCAATGCAGGCAGTGCATGCACATTCCTCTCATTAATATTCATTATGGATACCCTGAAAACCAGATCTGTTTGCTGCACTCGAGAACTAGAGTTGCCTACCCTTGGGGTCTAAGTGATTCTCTGCCAATACTGTATGTACATTCAGAGAAAAAACTAAGACACAATATAAGCATAAACCAACATTGCACTCGTAACTAGTCCACAGCCTCTCACATGTATTTTTACCAGGGCAGGCTTGATTCAGATGGGCAAGAAAATGCTTAACGGAGAACAAACAAGAGAAATTAGTTTTACATCTCAGCCAGTTTGTATCATGTAGAGTCTTACCCCAGCAATGCCCCACTCAGGTGGGTTAAATACAGCCTGCATAATTTTTCTTCCAAATGCCACATTCTCTGATGTCTACCCGTCAATGAGATATTTAGTAAAGCTATGTATCGACTTCTAAATAGCCTTTCAAACCTCTGCCAAAGATATGTCCACTTTGCCTACAACTTTGCCACAGTTCTTGTTCAGTGAGCTCTCACAAAACTCTGGACAAAATGCCCCCAACTTTATAAGCTTTGAAGATACAATTTTGTAGGGCATCCCAACAGAGAGGTTCCAATAAAAGCAAACGTAGTACATGTGCCTTTATGTAAAAAAAATCAGCTGAGCTAAAGATTTCCAAATTATCCCTAACAACTGAAAAGCAGGTTGTTAATACAATCAAAAAACACACTTCGAAATGTCTTTATGCCAATGCCAGAAATCTAAGAAGTAAGATGGGAGATTTAGAGTGTATAGCAGTGAATGATGAGATTGACATAATTGGCATCAGAGAGACCTGGTGGAAGGAGGATAACCAATGGGACAGTGCTATATCAGGGTACAAATTATATCGCAATGATAGGGAGGATTAACTTGGTTGGGGTGTGGCACTTTATGCCTGAGATGGTATAGAGTCCAACAGGATAAAGATCATATAATGCTCAGTAGAATCTATATGGGTAGAAATCCCATGTGTGTTGGGTAAGAGTACAGTGATAGGAGTATACTACCGTCCACCTGGGCAAAATGGTCAGATAGATGATGAAATGCTAAGAGAAATCTGGGAAGCTAACAAATTTGGCAGTGCAATAATAATGGGAGATTTCAATTACCCCAATATTGACTGGGTAAATGTAACATCAGGTCGTCCTAGATACAAAGTTCTGGATGTAATAAATGACTGCTTCATGGAGCAATTGGTTCAGGAACCAATGAGAGGGAGCTATTTTAGATTTCATTCTTAGTGGAACGCAGGATTTGGTGAGAGGGGTAACGGCGATGGGGCCACTTTCTGATAGTGATCATAACATGATCAAATTTAAACTAATAACAGGAAGGGGAACAATAAGTAAATCTACAGCTCTAACAATTTTCAAAAGGGAAACTTTGATAAAATGAGGAAAATAGTTAGAAAAAAACTGAAAGGTGCAGCTGCAAAGGTTAAAAGTGTTCAACAGGCATGGACATTGTTTAAAAATACAATTCTAGACGTGCAATCCAGATGTATTCCATGCATTAAGAAAGGTGGCAGGAAGACAAAACGATTACCGGCATGGTTAAAAGGTGAGGTGAAAGAGGCTATTTTAGCCAAAAAAAACATCCTTCAAAAATTGGAAGAAGCCGCCATCTGAAGAAATTAGGATAAAGCATAAACATTGTCAAGTTAAGTGTAACGTATCAAAAAAGAACTAAGACAATTTCCATAAATATCAAATTCAATACAAAAAAAGGAAATGTCACAATAATTATCCAATCGCCGCTTCCCCAAGAGATATCTATATTTGTTTTGTATTTATTTTAAAGTATGTAACCGCATCATCAAGCCTGTCAGCGTGTTCTCTGAAATTTGAACAAGAGAGCCGCCCGGACCTCTAATCATCTGCGGCAGTCTTTTTTATGTTTCTCCAGTTTTTCTAATTTTTCAATTTTTTCATTTTTTATACTTGTATTCAATCTTCAGTACAGTGGCACTTATTGTATTTATAATGTAGATTTAAACAAAGCTTTGTTTAAACAGAGCTTTGTTTAAATCTACATTATAAATATAATAAGTGCCACTGTACTGAAGATTGAATACAAGTACAAAAAATGAAAAATTAGAAAATGAAAAAATTGAAAAATTAGAAAATCTGGAGAAACATAAAAAAGACTGCCGCAGATTATTAGAGGTCCGGGCGGCTCTCTTGTTCAAATTTCAGAGAACACGCTGACAGGCTTGATGATGCGGTTACATACTTTAAAATAAATACAAAACAAATATAGATATCTCTTGGGGAAGCGGCGATTGGATAATTTTTGAACAAGTTAAGTGAAAACCATTGATAAGACAGCCAAAGAGAGAATTTGAAATGAAATTGGCCATAGAGGCAAAAACTCAAAAACCTTTTAAAATATATTGGAAGCAAGAAACCTATGAGCGAGTCAGTTGGACCGTTAGATGACAGAGGGTTTAAAGGGGTTCTTAGGGAAGATAAGGCCATTGCAGAAATACAAATGAATTCTTTGCTTCCGTGTTTACTAATGAGGATGTTGGGGAGATACCAGCTCCAGAAATGTTTTTCAAAGATGATGAGTCAGACAAACTGAACCAAATTACTGTGAACCTGGAAGATGTAGTAGGCCAGATCAACAAACTAAAGAGTAGCAAAATCACCTGGACCAGATGGTCTGCATTTTTAGGACACTGAAGGAACTCAAAACTGAAATTTCTGATCTATTAGTTAAAATTTGTAACCTATCATTAAAATCATCCATTGTACCTGATGACTGGAGGGTGGTCAATGTAACCCCAAAATTTAAAAAGAGCTCCAGAGGCAATCCGGGAATATAGACCAGTGAGCCTGACTTCAATGCCAGGAAAAATAGTGGGAACTATTCAAAAGATCAAAATCATAGTACATATAGAAATACATGGTTTAATGGAACACAGTCAACATGGATTTACCCAAGAGAAAGTCTTGCCTAAGAAATCTGCTTCATTTTTTTGAAGGGTTAATAAACATGTGGATAAAGGTGAACTGGTAGATGTAGTATACTTGGATTTTCAGAAGGCGTTTGACAAAGTCCCTCATGAGAGGCTTCTAAGAAAACTAAAAAGTCATGGGATAGGAGGCGATGTCCTTTCGTGGATTACAAACTGGTTAAAATATAGGAAACAGAGAGTAGGATAAAATGGCCAATTTTCTCAGTGGAAAAGGGTAAACAGTGGAGTGCCTCAGGACTGGTGCTTTTCAATATATTTATAAATGATCTGGAAAGGAATATGATGAGTGAGGTTATCAAATTTGCAGATGATACAAAATTATTCAGAGTAGTTAAATCACAAGCGGATTGTGATACATTACAGGAGGACCTTGCAAGACTAGAAGCTTGGGCATTCAAATGGCAGAAGAAATTTAATGTGGACAAGTGCAAGGTGTTGCATATAGGGAAAAATAACCCTTTCTGTAGTTACTCGATGTTAGGTTCCATATTAGGAGCTACCACCCAGGAAAAAGATCTAGGCATCGTAATGGATAATACTTTGAAATCGTTGGCTCAGTGTGCTACAGCAGTCAAAAAAGCAAACAGAATGTTAGGAATTATTAGGAAGGGAATGGTTAATAGAATGGAAAATGTCATAATGCCTCTGTATTGCTCCATGGTGAGACCGCACCTTGAATACTGTGTACAATTCTGGTCACTGCATCTCAAAAAAGATATAGTTGCGATGGAGAAGGTACAGAGAAGGGCTACCAAAATGATAAAATGGGATGGAACAGCTCCCGTATGAGGAAAGGCTGGAGAGATTAGGCCTGTTCAGCTTGGAGAAGAAACGGCTGAGGAGGTCTTGAAGATCATGAGAGGTCTTGAACGTGTAGATGTGAATTGGTTATTTACATTTTTGGATAAAAGAAGGACTAGGGGGCATTCCATGAAGTTAACAAGTAGCACATTTAAGACTAATCAGAGAAAATTCTTTTTCACTCAACGCACAATTAAGCTCTGGAATTTTTTGCCAGAAGATGTGGTTAGTGCAGTTAGTGTAGCTGGGTTCAAAAAAAGTTTGGATAAGTTCTTGGAGGAGAAGTCCATTAACTGCTATTAATCAAGCTGACTTAGGCAATAGCCACTGCTATTAATTGCATCAGTAGCATGGGATCTTGGTGTTTGGGTACATGCCAGGCTCTTGTGGCCTGGTTTGGCCTCTGTTGGAAACAGGATGCTGGGCTTGATGGACCCTTGACCTGACCCAGCATGGCAATTTCTTATGTTCTTAGAAGCCAGATGACCCCCTGATCCTAAGCAACTACAGACCAGTTTCAAATCTACCATTAATTGCAAAATTAATAGAAAAAACTGTACAAAAACAACTGGCTGAGCATTTGGACAACAATAATATACTGTACCCTTCACAACATGGATTCCTTAAACATTATAGCACAGATACATTGCTGCTCTCACTGACCGATAACATTCTGAGAGGATTTGATAGTGGAACACACTACATCCTGGTGATGCTAGACCTATCACAGTAAATCATGACATACTTCTTAAAAGACTAGAAGAAATAGGACTAACAGATTTTTTTCAAGTCCAAATTAAAAACGTACTGTCAGAGAAAATAAATCTTCAAGCAGGAGTACCACAGAATCAGCACTCTCCGTAACACTTTAACATTTACCTGCTTCCTGTGTGCCATCTACTAGCAGGCCTGGGAATCATACACTACATATATGCTGATGACATTCAATTATTACTACCCATTGAAGACACAATCGAAAAAACATTAAACCTAGCTAACACGTACCAAGACGTCATCAAACAGTTACTAAACCAAATGGAGCTAGTGATTAATATCGAAAAAACAGAATTCCTACATCTAGAACGGAAAAATATGACTGTTATTCAAACGCCAATACAGCTTAAAAATAAACAGAAAATAGAATTAGCCAAAAAAGTACGGAACCTCAGGGTGATAATTGACATGGAACTCAGCCTCAAACAACAGGTATCACTAAAGAAGGATACGCTAAACCTAAGGTTCTCAGGAAACAAACTTTTACTTACACCTACAAACTTTCGAACAATCATACAAGCATTAATATTTGCGAGCACAGACTACTGTAACGCCCTTCTTTTAGGATTACCATACACCATATTAAGACCACTCCAAATACTGTAGAACTCTGCCGCAAGAATACTTACTGGTAAAAGAAAAAGGGATCACATCACAAACTCTAGCAGAATTACACTGGCTGCCCATTGAACACAGAGTACAATACAAAACACTATGCATAATACATAAATTAATTCACGACGAAAAAGCAGAATGGCTGAACACAGCACTACGTGTACATGTCCCACATAGAAACCTGAGATCTCCTAACAAAGCCCTCCTAACCATCCCTTCTGTTAAAACTGCAAGACAGAGCCCACTCTCTTACTTGGGTCAATCCTAGAGGAGTAATGAATACAGGCACCAGAACACCAGCACTTAACTAAATACGTGCGATTTTGTTATTTTATCACACCTTTAAACATAAGTAAAATATACAGTTCAATAGAATTATGCATAGATATGTAAAAAAGGACAATATTTAGAACATTCATCAACTAGTCTTTATTATGAAACTTTGTTACTGATCTTTAATGGCACTTCTTTATCCTGGAAATAGGATGCTGGGCTTGATGGACCCTTGGTCTGACCCAGTATGGCATTTTCTTATGTTCTGTAAACCGTTATGATGGTATATAACTTAACGATGGTATAGAA
The DNA here is from genome assembly GCF_901001135.1 of Rhinatrema bivittatum. Classification (NCBI taxonomy): domain Eukaryota; kingdom Metazoa; phylum Chordata; class Amphibia; order Gymnophiona; family Rhinatrematidae; genus Rhinatrema; species Rhinatrema bivittatum. The sequence continues at coordinate 233,963,396 of NC_042618.1, forward strand.
AAGATTTTAAATAAATACCCTTCCTGTTTGCCTCAAACAAAAACAAATGCTTTGATATCTGGAATGATTTTGACTTTTCTAAATAAAATGTTAAAATATCTCAGCATCAACAGATTATAAACTTTATTCTAAAAAGGACATAGGCATTAGATATAAGGTAAGCAAAACTTAATTCAAATGAAAAAAAAATGTCTATTTATTTATTTGATTTACATTCTGCTTTTCAGACACTTCAAAGCAGATTACATTCAGGTACTGTTTGTATTTCACTGTTCCTACCCTAAGAATAAAACTAGGAATTATTCTTAAAATTATTTTACCAGTAAAAAAAAAAAAAAACCCAACCTAAAGAAAAGGAGTAATGGAAGATAAGCAGACAACTTGCTCACTTTTCTTATTAAACAGATCACTACTAGGAAAAATGATTTAATTATCAAGAAATAAGGAAACCAAGGCCAGAGGTTCAAACACTGACTTCATTAGTGCATTCAAAACAAGATATAAATTTCAACTTGGTGACAACTTGGGTTAAGATAACTTAGCTGTCCTCAAAAGCCTTATAATATTGGAGTGGAAAGATATAGTAACATAATAATGACAGCAGATAAAGACTAAACGGTCCATCCAGTCTGCCCAGGAAGCTGCTTATGGTTGCAACTCACATTTGCCGCTGTGCCCGGGATCGCGGGCCGACCGTTGGCCGGCGCGTGTAAGTTACACCTGCCGGGAGGCAGGCATAACTTCTTCAACAAAGGTAAGGGGGGGTTCTAGGTAGGGCTGGGGGGTGGGAGGAAAGTTCCCTCCGAGGCCACTCCGATTTCGGAGCGGCCTCAGAGGGAACGGAGGCAGGCTGCACGGCTCTGCGTGTGCAAGTTGCACAATTGTGCACTCCTTTGCGTGTGCCGACCCTGGATTTTATAACATGTGCGCATGTTATAAAATCGGGCATAGATGTGTTTGCGCCAGGTTGCACGAGGAAATCTGCGCCCGTGCGCAGGTTTTAAAATCTGCCCCTTAGTGTTTATCCCATGTTCTCTTGAATTCATTTACTGCTTTTGACCTCACCACCTCTTCCGGGAGGGAATTCCAGGCATCCATCACTTTCTCCATGAAGAAATATTTCCTGATATTGGTTCTGAGTCATCCCCACTTAAGTTTCATTTCAGGATCCCTAGTTCTACAGTTTCTTTTCCAACAGAAAAAGTTTGAAATTCATGCATTATTAAAATCTTTCACTTCTTTGAAGGTCTGTATCATATCTCCCCTGTATCTCGTCTCTTCTAGGGCATACACATTTAGATCCTTCAGCCTCTCCTTATTAGTCTTCCGATACACACCCCATACCCATTTTGGTCATCCTTCTCTGGAATGCCTCCATCCTGTGTCTGTTTTTGAAATGCGGTCTCCAGAACTGAACATAGTACTCCATGTGGGTCCTCACCAAGGACCTGCACAAGGGCATCACTTCCTTTTTCTTACTAGTTATTCTTCTCTCTATGCAGCTCAGCATCTTTCTGGTTTTAGCTATTGCCTTCAGATCACCAGACACTACTACTCCAAGGTCTCACTTCTATTCCATATACATTATGGTCTTTCACCCGCTATCGCACATGGTTCTTTCGGATTACCACATCCCAGAAGCAAGACTTTGCACTTCTTGATATTGATTCCCAGCTGCTAAATCTTTGACCACTCTTCAAGCTTTCTTAAATCACTTTTCATTCTCTCTATTCCTTTAAGCATATCCACTCTGTTGCAGATATTAGTATCATCAGCAAATAGACAAATTTTACCTTCTATTCCTTCTGCAATATCGTTCATGTTCAGAAAAGAACCAATCTCAAAACCCGATCCTTGTGGCACTATACTTAACTCTGTTCTCTCTTCAGAGTAGGTTCCATTTATTGCTGCACACTGTCTTCTGTCAGTTATCCAATTTGTAATCTACTTCACCACCTTGGTGTCCACTTCCAAGCTTCTCATTTTATGCGCGAGTCTCCTGTGCCGGACCATATTGAAAGCTTTGCTGAAATTCAAGTAAATCACATCATGCATTCTTCCTTGATTCAGTTCTCTAGTCACCCAAACAAGAAAATCAATCAGATTTGTCTGACGGGATCTTCCGCTGGTGAATCCATGCTGCCTCAGGTCCAGCAATACACCTGATTGTAGATAGTTCACTATCCTGTTTTTCAGCAGTCTCTCCATTAATTTTCCCACCACTGAGATAAGGCTAACTAGCCTGTAGTTTCCAGCCTCCTCTCTGCTACCACTCTTGTGAAGCAGGACCACAACGTTCTCCAATATTGTGGTACCACTCCCATTTCCAGAGATCTATTGAATAGGTCTTTCAACTGATCCACCAGCACATCTTTGAGCTCCCTTAGTATCCTGGTATGTACCTCATCCAGTCCCACAGCCTTGTCCAGTTTTCCTGGCTCTCCCCCCACACATTCTCTTCTATAAATTGAATTGTGTCGGCCCCACTCCCATCCATGGTCTTGTCAACCAGCAATGGTCCTTCTCCAGGGTCTTTTTTTAGTGAATACCAAACTGAAGTATTTAATATTTCTGCCATTTCTTCATCTTTCTTCCTTGCTTCTTGTCATCTCGGACTGTCCTCCTTTTTTCTCTGATATATCTGAAAAAATGTTTTGTCACCTCACTATCTCTTTGGCAATCCTTTCTTCTGCTTGACAATTTTATTTCCCTGATTTCTTTCTTCATCTCTTAGGTTCACCTAATATTCTTCCCTGTGCTCCTTTGTACTTCTTGAACTCTATCCTTTCTGCCTTTATTTTTTCATCCACTTCTTTTGGGAACCAGATCTGTTTCTTTTTTCTCTGACTTTTGTTTACTCTTCTAACATAGACTTATTGCATTTGTAATAGCTCCTTTTAATTTGATCCACTGTTGTTCCACCTCATCCATTTTCTCTCAGTCTTCTAGTTCTTCCTCCAGGCATTCCCTTATTTTGACAAAGTCTGTATTTTTGAAATTCAAAACTTGGATCTTCGTGTGACATCAAGTTCCGCTGTGAACTTACATGTGAGTTATAAGAATTTTTAAAATAAATAAATAGACCATTTAGGGGGTCATTTTCCAAGGAGTTACCGCAGGAGATAAGTTCGCAAATCGCGCTAACAGCCGTTAACGCGATTGCAAATTTTTTATTCAGGGGGCGGAGCATATGTAAAGTTATCGTGTGCGGCGAAACAGCCGCAGTTTTAGCGCGGCTCCTAACGCGGCCAATAGCTACAACCCTTTCATTCGCGATACGTTGTGCGCTAGAGGCCAGTAAAGGTTTATCGCGGTTCATGACATTTCCAGACAGCCTGTTTCAGTGTTCGGGGAGAGAGAGAGAGAGAGAGAGAGAGAGAGAGAGAGAGAGAGAGAGAGAGAGAGAGAGAGAGAGAGAGAGAGAGAGAGAGAGAGAGAGAGAGACTTGCTGTAATGTCTACTCCCTAGACAGTATTTGTATCCCTATGGGAGGCCCACCTAGTAACTCGAGGTGGGGATTAGGTATGACTGTAGGGGGTTGGGGCCACTTTCACATTCAACATGAGACGTACGAACAGAACAGTGGTCTCTTGTGAAGATTTGATGGCCTTCGGAGTAAGGAAACTCATTCCAAGATGAGATTTGTGCAATGTTCTCTCCACCTAGCTTGTTGTTCAAGCTAGGTGGAGAGACCATTGCCCAAATCTCATCTTGGAGTGAGTTTCCTTACGCCGAAGGCCAGCAAATCTTCACAAGAGACCACTGTTCTGTTCGTACGTCTCATGTTGAATGTGAAAGTGGCCCCAACCCCCTACACTCATACCTAATCCCCACCTTGAGTTACTAGGTGGGCCTCCCATAGGGATACAAATACCTGTCTAGGGAGTGGACATTATAGCAACTCTCTCTCTCTCAGAACACTGAAACAGGCTGTCTGGAAAGGTCATGAACTGCGATAAACCTTTCATGAAACAGCCTGTTTCGTGCAGTGCGATGATTCTTTGGTTGTTTTATCGTGCACCGCGAAGATGTTTTCGCGATTCGCGAATACATTTGCGCAAATCGCGAAAACATCACCGCACGCGAAGTTTCCCCGCTGCACGAAAAAAGTCTCATTTGCATGGGAAACGCCCCTTAATGCGTTACCAATGCGATATTGGAAAATGAGGCCCATAGTCTGATGATTTCTGGTGTTCAGTTGAGCACCTTTCTAAATATTAGAGAGCACGAGGTCTCCATTTATGAACACTAGGTCGAGTATCACACCTTCCCTCATGGGTTCCATTACCATTTGCTTGAGCAGAGCCCCTTGAACATTCACTCTCTCTTTCTTACAGATTCTGCAGAAGGGACAATCTAATCCACATCTGGCAGATTAAAATCTGAAACAAGCAACACTTCTCTTCTTTCCCATCTTTTGGATGTCTTCGAATAGATCTTTGTCCAGTTCTTCTGTATGAGTCAGAGGCCTGAAGACCACACCAGTGTATATGGATGCACCATTTTTTTTTTTGTTAAAGACATCCCATAAAGCTTCTTCCTTAAGCTATAGCCCTTGCATTTCAGTTGCTTGGATATAGTTTTTGACATAAAGAGCTAGTCTTCCACCTTTCTGTCCTTCATTAACAAGTTATAGCCCAGAATGGTTTATCCCAATCATGAGACTCACTGAACCATGTCTCTGTAATAGCAACAATGTTCAAGTCTGTCTCCACCATTAGGGCCTGCAGGTCTGGGATTTTTTATTGCCCAGACTAGGAGCATTTGTGGTCATAGCTTTCCAACTTTTCTCCCTTGGTTTGTTGCTCTTCCTAGTCATCTTTTCTACTTTTTTTTAGATTAATTTTATCATTTTCTCCTTCTGCTTTGAGTATTGCTTGGGAAGTGACCTGGCAATTTCATTGGCCACCACCTGCTACCCCTGCCCTTTAGTTTAAATGCCTGATAATGTATGACCCAAATTTCTTGCTTAGGATTGTGTTTCCTGCCACAGACAACTGTAGGCCATTTTTGCCACATAATCTTTCACTGCTGCATACATGGTCTCAGCCTCCAATGTATCTGAAACCACTTTCTTTACATCATGTTTTGAGCCATGAATTTAAATTATCTATATATACCATAGCCTTTCCTTTAACTTTTCATGAAGAGGTAATACTTTTGAAAAGGCAATAGTCTTTTCCGTGTGTCTAATCTTCTTCCTAGATTTTGGAAATCTTTCTGTACTGCATTGATACCATTTCTAGGGAGGTCATTAGTCCCCAGATGGATAACAATATTGATATCAGTCCCTGTTTTCTTCTATAATTGGATTGACTACCTGTTTTACATTTCTGCTAGCTGAAAATCCTGGAAAGCATTTAACTGTTGTGTCCCCATCAAAATGAGTTCCCAAATAGGATTCTCTGATAGCTGAGTGTCCTAGAAGAAACAGCTTTCTTTTAAGACATTGGATAATGTTAAAGGATTTCTGGGTCCACTGGGTGACTTCATCCCTTTCAGACATCACTTCATTTTCTATTGCTGGAGCTTCTTCGCTTTCCAATGCAGAAAAGGCATTATGTAAGGGTCACAGTGGGGAGACAGGGTGTCTCTTCATCCCAGACTTTATTCTATCAGAGGCCACTGAAATCCATTTATTCCTATGTTTCTGAATTCTGGATGTCTGACTCTTCTGTGGGAGTGGGAACTTAAATCCAGGATGCTGCATTTTGGGAAAATGGGCATCTCAAGAGTCACAAGAGTTCTATTAGAACCCACTACAAACCATTTATTCCTGGGTTTATGAATCCTCTCTGGGAGTTGGGGGAGATACTTTGCATGCTGCAAGGTAGTAAAATCTTGAGGAAATTAAGAAAACATAGGTTCAAATGTCTGGAATTATTCTCCTATTGCTCAGTCCTTTTAGATAATGTTATGGTCCTTCACTGAAGTAGACTGGAAAGCTTGAACATCCTTGATATTCTGTTCCATTTTTGAGACTTTATTTGAAAAGGAAACAAATTGGCCATCATATTTGTTCCTCATCTGTTCTGACTTAGTAAAGAAAGCGTCACTTTTAGAGGAACAGTCAGTAAGTGAATTCCTAAAACCAGCCATCAACTCCCAAAGAGAGTCTAGTGTGACACCGGCAGGATGAACAGCTGCTGCAAGGGAGCTCTCACTCGATGAAACTGAGCATTCCTGAACTAAATCCAAAGGCGGCATCACCACAGGGGCGTCTACCCCAGAAGGAGCAGGAACACTTGAAAGGGGTGGCTGAAACAATGAAAAAAATCTCACCCCGACTGTCATCAAGTGGTGATACCACTTCCTACAGTCTTGTCTCCAGCATCTCACCAGCCCCTCCAACAGGGTCGCTCCAACAACACCATCGTTGTGCGCCACAGGGCTGGATGATGAAAGAGGACTCTGATCTGGTGGAAGCCATTGATCAAGGGGGCTCAAGGTCATCTCTGCTGCAGACACCCTCTGTGCTCTTTTGCCATGGGTGACATCAGACTCCTTGACTCCTCGAAGCAGTCATCGAGGCAATATACAAAGTAATCAACTGCTAGCCCGTAAAGTAGAGGATTTCGGGAGGATAAACTCGCATCCCACCCATCCTTTTAGAAGGCATTTTAAAGGAAAACCAACCAGGAAACACAAGGTAAGGCTAAACAGCCGACTACAGCCTCTAGCATACTGCCATCTTGATGATTCTTTCAGTCTTTTATAGCGGTGCACGATATTTGCCGGTTAGTCCCAGACAGCCTGTTTCGGGGGAGAGAGAGAGAGAGAGAGAGAGAGAGAGAGAGAGAGAGAGCGAGCAAGAGAGAGCCTTACTATAGTGCCTATGCCCTACATAGGTATTTGAATCCCTATGGGAGGGCTACCTACTAACTCGGGGTGGGGATTAGGTATGAGCGTCGGGGGTTGGGGGCCACTTTCGCATTCCACATGAGACCTACGGACAGAACAGTGGTCTCTAGTGCAGATTTGCTGGCCGGAGTGAGGACGCTCACTCCAAGAAGTGGTTTGGCCAACGTTCTCTCTACCTAGCTTGATGGACACTCTACCTGGGCAACAACATGCTAGGTGGAGAGAATGTTGGCCAAATCTCCTCTTGGAGTGAGCGTCCTCACTCCCCCACCCCGAGTTAGTAGGTAGCCCTCCCATAGGGATTCAAATACCTATGTAGGGCATAGGCACTATAGTAAGTCTCTCTCTCTCTCTCTCTCCCCCCCCCCCCCGGGAGCCTGAAACAGGCTGTCCGGAATTATCGTGGATGGCGATAATCCTTTTCTGGCCCGTAGCGCAGTCCATAACGCGAAGTTGGAGTTGTAGTTATTAGCCGCGATAGCAGCCGCGCTAACACTGCGGCTGTTTCGCCGCACACGATACACAGGTTCCCGCTTTACATATGCTCCGCCCCAACTCCGCCCCCTGAATACCAAATGACTAATTTGCATTCGCAAATCGCGTTAACGAATTTATCGCACGCGGTAAAGTGCTTGGAAAATGAGGCCCTAAATCTATCAGTTAGGCATGCACATAGCAAGTCTTGAAATTTCCTCTGCATTGTCCACAGTAGTACAGGCCAATGTCCATTTTTACTGACATCAGAGAATCCATCTTAGCTGTTTGTCCTGTTTAGCAGGTATTAAGTAGGATGCTATTAGCAAGCTCTCAGTAAATAACATGGAGGGTGAGTATACAATGTTATTCATTAGGCACGTGTTAAACTCTTTGCATTTAACATTACTTCATGCTAATTTTAGCATGCTCATGCTAATGATTTTCTAAACCATTTTAGAGGCAATTTTCAAAGGGATTTTTATGGGGAAAGCAAATGTTGCTTACCTGATGTAACAGGTGTTCTCACAGGACAGCAGGATGTTAGTCCTCACAAATGGGTGACATCGAGGATGGAGCCCTGTACGGAAAACTTTTCTGTCAAAGTTTCAACAAGCTTTGACTGACACTGGCACACTGGGTGCACTGAGCATGCCCAGCCTGCAATTATCCCTGTGAGCCACAGGTGTCTCCCTCAGTCTCGTCTTATAGCTAAAAAGCGCAAGCGAAACTAAATAAAAGTATACAGACCCAACTCCGCGGGGTGGCGTGCGGGTTTCGTGAGGACTAACATCCTGCTGTCCTGTGAGAACACCTGTTACATCAGGTAAGCAACATTTGCTTTCTCACAGGACAAGCAGGATGGTAGTCCTCACAAATGGGTGAGTACCGAGCTGAGGATGCCCGGGAATGCACCAGATACACCGCAGATGCGCAAAGGCGTAACGACTGAGGTGGAAATGGGAACGGAGGGCATCCGCAACACCATAATGGGTTCGTGGAAGGATGTTGGGTAGTGAATTGAAAAAAGTAAGAGTAGGCGGACTGGCCAAACATGGAGCATGCCGGCTAGTCAAATGTAAGCAATAATAGGCTGCGAAGGTATGGAGAGGACTCCAGGCTGCAACCTGATAAAAAAGTACAAGCAGCAGTAACCAAAGGGAAGCTGTTAAGGCTAAGACGGACACAACAGTATGTGGATACCCACAGTGTTGTAGTGAAATGTCTGCTTGTTGGTAGGAAAGGAAATATAGACCACTTAATCAGAAGGATTAGGTCTGTGTGGCCACTGGAAGTAGCAGCTTGACCCTTGCATGAAGGAAAGAGTCAAGTGGAATTCACATGGAATGCAGTGCAATGTAGATAGAATGTAAGCGCAGCATTACTGTCCAGGAATGTGGAAAACCCACTCTCTCCCTAGGGCGAGAGAGAGAGGTTAGGAAAAATTAATAGAGTATTTCCTGAGGAAAGGAGATACAACATCTACCTGAAAAGGATAGAAAGTTGAATGCGTAGAACTACTCAGTGGCAGAGGAACGGAGTCAGGTGAGTATGGAAAGAGTGCATAACTCACGGACCCTGCTGGCAGGAATGACATTACGAGGGAAAGAAGTTCCCTTGCCAAACTGTGGAAGAGAGGAATGGAAAGGCTCAAACGTAGAATGTATGAGACTTATAAGGAGAATATATATGTTCATTCCGTGATTAGAGAAATAGAGGCGGCTTGATCAGTGGATAATCCATGGTAAGCCGACTCAGAGAGGATTACCGAAAACGGGAACCCAACTCCCAAAACGATACACCTCCTAAGAGAAAGGTGTATCTATGTGGAGGATGTCTGGAGAACAGAATCCGAGGGAGTAAGAAAAAATGGTGGAAAAGTAAAAGGGGTAATACCTCTTTTTTTTTTTTTTTTTTTTTTAGCGTCAGGAGGTAAAGCCTGCCATATTAAACGGCAAGATTTATGTTTAGAAGGTTTTGTGACGCTACCAGAACCTAAGAACATCAGTAAGTCTATGATTTGGGACTGACTGGTGAGAGAATAAAAAGTTACTGATATGATGGATTGAGAAGTATGGGAAAGCATACTGATCTCCGTCAGGGAGTGGGGAAAAGAATACTGAACCCCATCCCAGTTCAACATTAGAAGAATGCTGGCTACGAGAGGCAGCAGAAGAGATATATTGAAGAGGCCTTTGATGGAAGAAAAGGCATCTAAGGGAACGCATAGGAAACATGTGCAGGGAGCAGAACCTGTGCATCGTATGGAATGATGCAGACGCCGAGGAAAGTTTAGTTAAACTCAGCGTTAAAAGATTTGCCCTGTACACATGTAATTGAGACCATTCGAGAGGATAGAACCTACGTGGAGAAGGTCTGATAGAGCGTTCATTAAATCTCTTAGATATGTGGCCCAAGGACGCATGAAGTGAACAAGGGCCAAGGGTAGAGCTGCGCAGCTGTCTAGCAGAGCAGCTAAGAGGTAATGCGTGCTTATGAGTTGGAAAGCACATTGTCCCTATGCTGTCTGTCTGTATGCACAAAGAATTGTTGCAAAAGCAGTATTGGAAGGCATAAGGGCATAACTCATGGGTGCAACGTCCAGGAAGTTTATGAGAAACTATGCTGGAGTGCAATAGATGCATAATGGGTTGACAGCTTTCAGGAGAAACTTTATAACCCTAAGGAATTGCGAGCATGAGTCGAAGGAGACTAGGTCCTAGTTCGAACTGGGATAAGAATCAGGGACGAAAGCAATGAAACCACTTAGGTCCATTGAGTATAGAATGTCACTGAATATAACCCATAGCAGTTTTGAATTATGAGAAAAATGCATAGTGGGAAGAAACCCCATAGCCCAACCATGAAAAGTTGAAAGGCTGAGGTTATGGAAAATATGCGCAGGGATATATAACAATGTATCAGAATGTCTGTGCGCATGCTGGACAAGAGGGTCTTAAGACTGTGGTGTCCAGAAGTGTTACAGAAGGGATTTATGGCAGTGACAGTAATCCCAGTTAGTAAATGTATAGTGAGTCCTGAAAAAAGTGAGAGCTCCTTGCATGTACTGAAAGTGGTTAGCAGTAGTCTATGCAAGGAAAGTGAATGATGTTACACTCCGCAGAGAAAACAGCATTCACCAACAGTGATGCAAGAGACAGTTCACTTACCGAAGCTGGTGCCAGCGGCAGAGCTTGGGGTTGTAATGTTGACTCACCATAAAGCACATAGAAACATTAAAATAATGTACTTACTGCAGTATGGAGTGATGGTAACCAAAGATACCATTGTACCTGTGACGTCTAAAGAAAGTTGGATTTTCTTAGGTCCAGGATGTGCAGAGAGTAACTATTTTCTGTTAAAAGAAAGAATAGTGCAATTAAAACTCCCCAACCCCCCTCCCTTCTCCCCTCTGCACTTCATAGCACCTGGGGGAGTGTACCGGGACTTTGGTACAAGGTGGGGTGGCCGCTCTGATATCTGACCAGATGGGAGACCAGGAGGTGTCCCAATGGAGGATATCATGTAGGCTCCTGCAGGTGTGTGAGCGGTAAGTGGTACCCGCATTTCTGTATGCTGTACAAGGAGACACTGAGACCTGTGGCCAGGCCTCAAGGTGGACTTGTACATGGGGCAATGGTTGCTGAATCTCATGTTTAGCAGATCAGCCAATGCAGCTGGACGTTGGTTGGGAGGGAACCAAGAGTCAGAGCATTGGTTGGCACAGGGACTTGTTACTGACAAGAGAAGAAGCCCTGCTGCAATCCCAAGAAGATAGAGGGGTTCTCCTGATATTGTGGCTAACATAGCTAACATAGCGATATGTGACACTAATACAGTTCTAAAAGGCACATGACCCAGAACTTTTCGAACCACGGTCCGAATGGGGGAACACAACTCTATGGGAATGCCGCCGAAGCGGGTACTTACCATCCGACGTGGATCGCCGCAAGACGAGCCGGTGAAGATTGTTGACTCAGACGGTCTCCGGAGTCCTCGAGGGTAAGGCCGGGGACGTAAACGTCCATCTCGCTCTGAAACCCGGTATGGTGGCACAGGTACAGAGGAGACAGGCCAGGCGTGAATGGCGTTTAGACTGCTAAGTGTAACAGATGGCCATAGTCCCACACCACTTGACGGTGGGGCACGCCAGGAACAGAGGAGCCCTAACGGAACTCATGTTCCCTTCCCTCGTCACAGCGGCTCGATGTGTCGTGACGCCAATGCAGAAGCCTTCGGACCTGGATCCGGAAGTTCTGGATCACCAAGGACTGCCAAAACTGTAGGAACAGTGCTGATGGCAGTGGTGATGTCGCTCTGCCAGAGCGTTGTCCAGCCTGGAGAAGGATGGCACCGATGTGCTGGATGGCGTCAGCGGCGAACGATCACGATGTCGGCGATGATGGGTGCCACGGTGCTCGGCCCGGTCTTTCCCCAGCGCCGAGATGGAAGCCCTCGTCGTCCTGGAAGGCGATCGATGACGAACTGTCAGCACGCCTGCTCTGCTCCTGACACAATGGAGTGTCTTAAGCTAATACGGGGCTTAAAAAAGAACCCAAAGCGTGGAGCAATGTGAGGAGGCGAGGGTATTATGTGGCGGTGCTATGTCGGTATTGACGATATTGAAGGCAACCTAAGGGGCTTCGAGGATATCATCAAAATGGGTATGAAAAATCGTCGATGACTGGCCAGGAGAATGATGACAGTGACGGGCACTGACAGCAGTGGCATAGGTATCTTTGAAACGATGTGGAATCGAATAATCGAAAAACATTGCCGTTATTGAAAAAGATACCGGCATCGACTGAGTCGAAGTCGAATCAATAGGGGCGTCAAGGACACCGAAGGAAAACGGAGGTGTCGAGGGCATCGATGCATGGAGGCGGGCATTTATGCCGTTTGTGGCATGGCCACGGGCATCAACTATAGGGCCACAGACGTTGACGGTATCGATTTGGACAGACTCAGATTTCCAAGTGTACATGGCATCGGTGCCCCAGACACGTGTGTCGGTGGCATCGATATGGACACGTATGGAATCGATGGCATGGATCTCCCAGTCGATGAATTCCCATCCCGGCATCAACGCCAGTCCTGGAATCGGCATGGGCATCGATGCCAGCCATAAGGCTGGCATTGGCATCAACGCCCATCCACAGAATCGAGCCGGCATGGATACCCACCGATGGGACCCACCTGGGCATCGAATTTCACCGATGGGAGCAGCCTGGCATCGACTGCCCTCGATGGATGCATTCTAACATAGATGCCCATGGATGAAACACCTGGGCATCGGTGTCCATCGATGCAAAAGGACCTGGCACAGATGCCATCGACGGACGGCCATCCGGCACCAATGCCATTGACGGACAAGCCATCCGGCACCGATGTCCATCGATGGGGACCATCCGGCACCGATGTCCACCGATGGGGACCATCCGGCATCGATGCCCACCGACGAATCGATTGTGGCACCGATGCCCACCGATGGAAAAGGGGCTGGACATCGGTGGGGAGGATGGGGCATCGATGGCATCCCCAAAAGGGGGGGTGGCATCGATGAAGTGACCCTGGGTTCGTTAAAAAGTGTCTCGGGCAGCGGTGGCGGCGACCCGAGTATGCATGGCAGTGACTAACAGCGTGTGCGTCAATGGCATGCATCCGGGTAGGGACGGCACCGAGGAAGCCCAAGGAAAAAAACAGTGCGTAGGAGGAAAAAGCCTGGTAGCACTGAAAAGCAAAAAACATGGATAAAGGCATCAGGGCACCGTGGGGGGAGGGGCGCTGATGACATATAAAAGCCCAGGGCGGTTTAGGAGGGTCCCGGTATAGCGATAGGGTATCGACTGCGTGAGGGTACCAGGGAACGAAGGACTTGAAGCTACAGAGGTCCTAAAGTTAAGGAAAAAATCCCTACCCCACTAGCATAAGCAAGCAGAGTGTCACAGAGATACTCGCAAGCTGTTTAAAGCTAACTGAAAAATGGGGGAAGGGAAGGCTTCAGTCAGTTAGCCTTAAGATAGTGACAGGAACCGACCGAAAAATAAGAATTAGTACTCACCGAGCGTCGTAAAAACATACGCGGAGGGAGACCTGTGCAGGGAAAAGTGTTTTTTGAAGTGAAAAGTTAAGTGTTTCCATGAGGTAATTAGTTAAAAAATCCTCACAGAGCTCCAACCGCTATGCTGACTGCAGAGCGGAAAAAAGAAGACTGAGGGAGACACCTGTGGCTCACAGGGATAATTGCAGGCTGGGCATGCTCAGTGCACCCAGTGTGCCAGTGTCAGTCAAAGCTTGTTGAAACTTTGACAGAAAAGTTTTCCGTACAGGGCTCCATCCTCGATGTCACCCATTTGTGAGGACTACCATCCTGCTTGTCCTGTGAGAAAAGGGTATTTACCTGGTCAAAAAAATCTTTTGAAAATTCCCCCCTCTCTGCAGGGAAAAGAGAGGCAGCATGGGATACAAGGTTAGGATGGGCCAGGTGAAGTAATGGAGATTTAATTTTGAAATCCCTGTGCCTGAATTTCACTGCTTTACCCTGCATACTTTGCATATCTAGAGTTCACGGAATAAAAACTCCCAATGGCATCTGCTGGCCAGGAGTATTTTTAAAAGGAAACTCTATAATGTTGATCTGGGGTGAGAGAGGATATAGCCTGCTTAAGGTACATAATAAAACAGTATTATATGATGTACTATTTTTGGCATGCACATGAGAAACTTAACATACATGTTAAAGTTCAGTGAAATGGGTCCCTTAAAAGTGTGCATTTGTGGAGATGATCCTTGACAAAATATAGAATATTTCAACAGATGTCTGTTTGCTCAGAATGGGAACCACTGTGTTAGTACTTCCAGCTGAACTTTAGTCTCAGGAAGAGAGGGAGAAGCAAATAAGAATTCTGAAAATGAAAGCACTGGGGAATGCTGTAGTAGCCTTAAAAAAATAAAAAAGGTATTGTGCTAAAGAAAATTCATATAAAAATCAATTTTTTTTAGCAGTAGAGTTCTTAAGCAAGGTGGAACAAGAAGTTCCAAGGTAATGACAGAGACCATAAACATTGTTATGGGTGGAGAGGAGTCTCTTTAATTTATCAGTAGTTTGCATAGAAGGAAAGATGATTTCACAAGTATAGTAATATAGTTATTAAAGGGGAAAATAGGGCTGGTATCTATACAAGTTGTTTATTCCCTTCCACCCTCACCCAACCCTAGGGTGCTTTCTTCTTAAATAGTTCTTCCAAGTACTTATGTTAAGTGAATAATAAGACCCCCTTACCAATCTAACAATTTGTATATTAGTCACTATTAACAGAATGTTTTTTATTCATTGTAACAATTGTGCTGTTTTTGGGTTAGGGCTTAAGGCTGTCCGATTTACCTTCAGCTGTCTGCAATGAAAAATGAGCTGACTAATTTGAAAGAGGAATTGTCCAGGTTTCATAAAAACTCCCCTACCTTGCAGCATGCAAAGTATCTCCCCCAACTCCCAGAGAGGATTCATAAACCCAGGAATAAATGGTTTGTAGTGGGTGCTAATAGAACTCTTGTGACTCTTGAGATGCCCATTTTCCCCAAATGCAGCATCCTGGATTTAAGCTCCCACTCCCACAGAAGAGTCAGACATCCAGAATTCAGAAACATAGGAATAAATGGATTTCAGTGGCCTCTGATAGAATAAAGTCTGGGATGAAGAGACACCCTGTCTCCCCACTGTGACCCTTACATAATGCCTTTTCTGCATTGGAAAGCGAAGAAGCTCCAGCAATAGAAAATGAAGTGATGTCTGAAAGGGATGAAGTCACCCAGTGGACCCAGAAATCCTTTAACATTATCCAATGTCTTAAAAGAAAGCTGTTTCTTCTAGGACACTCAGCTATCAGAGAATCCTATTTGGGAACTCATTTTGATGGGGACACAACAGTTAAATGCTTTCCAGGATTTTCAGCTAGCAGAAATGTAAAACAGGTAGTCAATCCAATTATAGAAGAAAACTGGGATGTTTTGGATTTTGAAGGAATATAATTTTGGAATACATTTTCTTGATTGGATTAAATTATTATATTTTCGACCTAAATCTCAAATTTTAATTAATGGTTTTTTATCTGAAGAATTTGAATTGAGTAGAGGAACACGACAAGGATGCCCTTTATCACCATTATTATTTGTATTGTCACTAGAGCCATTAGCTATTAGATTACGTCAATTGGAAATGTTTAAAGGTATAAATATAGGAAATAAAAATTTAAAGTTGAGCTTGTTTGCAGATGATATGCTACTTTTTATAGGAAATCCAGAATATAGTATATCTTCAATTATAAAAGAAATATCTTTGTTTGGATCATTTTCAGGATTTAAAATTAATTACAAAAAATCTCAAGCTTTTCCTATAAATCCTTTATTGAAAGATAATTGGAATACAGTATTCCCATTTACATGGGCAAAAGAAACATTAAAGTATTTGGGGATTCAATTAACATTCTTATAAAAAATTATATAATTTAAATTTAGTTATGGGAATGGATAAAATAGAAAAATTATTAATTAAATGGAGAAATCTTCCTTTATCACTAATGGGTCGTTGTGCATTAATTAAAATAATATTACCAAAATTATTATATATCATACAAATGTTACCCATATGGATAAAATAAACATATTTTAAGATTGCAATCAATAATTAATACATTTATTTGGAATGGTAAAAGAGCAAGATTAAATTATAATATTTTAATATTTGAGAAAGAAAAAGGTGGTTTGAATATTCTTGACTGGCGAATTTATAATGTTTCTTCACTTCTGAGATATATTCAAGAATGGATTTCATTAGGAGATCAATGGGATCCTGAAAGTTTATTGAATATTTGTTTCTATCCATATAATCCAATAAATTATTTTCATATGCCTATAGGATTTACTAATAAAATTAAAACAAAGGCTTTTTGGCATATAGCTTTTAGAAAAGCTTGGTGGTGGTGGAGAAAATTTTATAAAAAGGATCCTTGTATTTCTCCATTTTTGATGTTTTTAAATAATCCAGAATTACAAGTAAATAAAAATGTATTAATTTATCAAGATTGGAAAAATAGAGGATTATATTATATAGGACAATTTTTTAATGTCACCAAAAAAGTTTTATTTTCTTTTCAAGAAATTCAAAATTGGTTTATACCAAAAAAACATTTCTTTGCATATTTATATATAAAATACTATTGTTTGAGTAAAGGTAAAACTAATGTTGAAAAATTAATATTTCCTATAGATGATGAAATATTTTTTGATATTACACCAAAATTTAACAAAATTTCAAAATGGGTTATTACTTTAAAACAAGTTTTAAAATTCTCTCATTTAAATAAATTAGCAAATTTATGGGGAAGGGATTTAGGAATATTATTAACTGAAAAAGAAATTATTATAGCATTTTCTTTAATTTATAAGTATTTAATGATAGCTAATTTAAGAGAAATTCAATTTAAAATTATACATAGAAGTTATATTTCTAGAACAACAGGTTATTATATGAGATTGTGGAATAATAATTTATGTTTAAAATGTAAAATACAAAATGGTACTTTCTGTCATATGTTTATAGAATGTCATAAATTAAAAATATATTGGAGTAAAGTACAATGTTTTTTAGAAAAATTGTTAAATACCAATATTGAATGGTCAGGTAAATTATTGTATTTACACTTATGTGAACAAATGAGTACGATGTCCAATGGAGAAAATTTTTTTTATGTTTATCACTTTTATTGGCTAAAAAAAATATATTAATGGAAAAATGTTTTGCTATATATTACTTAAATATATTTAAAGGAGAATGTTTATAATAATTAATATATTGTTTAGAATAGAAAAATATATTGATGTTATTTATTTAAAACCAATTCTTTATTATAAATATAAGGAAAAGTATTTAGGGAAAGTAGTTGGGAGGACTTAGTAATAAAAGAGGAGGAAATAGTTGGGTGGAATTAGTAATAAAAGGGGAATAATAGTTTGGAAAATTAATAATTGGGAAAGAATTACAAATTATATTTTAATTGTAAAATTTTTAAAGAAAATTGTTATTGTCTAATTGAATTTATATTTAATTTGTATATTATGAAAATTTCAATAAAAATATTAATAGAAAAATCTAAAAAAAAAAAAAAGAAGAAAACAGGGACTCATATCATTATTGTTATCCATCTGGGTACTAATGACCTCCCTCCGGCGTCCCCAGACCAGCTTGGGGTCTACCGCCCGCCATGCTCCGCTTGTACCATAGGGCGCGCATGCCGTGCAGCCCTTATTTCCTACTTGGTGCGAACCTCCGGGGCGTCCCCCTGTGTTGACGTCATGATGCCCAGATATTTAAAGCCTACAATGTTTGCTAGCAAACATTGAGTTAGCAAAGGGTAATCCTACGGGAATCCTACGGATGGGATTCGCTCTCCGTACCCAGCTACTCTGCCTCTCTAATCTCTATTCTCTATTGGACTCTCTAACGCTAACGGGGTACCCACTCCTCAGGGGCCTCACTTATTTTCCAGGTCGCTATCAGGAAACCGGTACTCGATCCTCGAGGGCCCATGTTCCCTGACTCGCTGCTTACTCCTACCTTCTCTTCTGCCTGGAAGGATTCACTAATCTTCAACATCAGTGAGTACTACCATCTTCACCTCAGTGCTGTTCCCTGGAACCAGGCACTCGCTCCTCGAGGGCCTGCCACCGTTCCAGCCCCAGTGCCATCTCTGTGGAACCGCTGCGTGAGTACATCATCTGCAAGCCTCCCAGCTCTCAGGGTTCAGATACTCGCTCCTCGAGGGCCTGCCTCCGTTCCAGCCCCAGTGCCATCTCTGCGGAACCGCTGCATGAGTACATCATCTGCAAGCCTCCCAGCTCTCAGGGTTCAGATACTTGCTCCTCGAGGGTCTGCTCTACCTACCCTGGGGATCCCCATACTGGGGTCTTGCATATTCTCCACTGTACTCATTCTCTCAGTTCTTTCCACTATAGCACTGCTACTGGAGGAGTCACTGTTCCAGCGTCTGAGTGATACCAGCCCTGCCGGGCTATTCCAGCTGCTCACTACTGCCACCTCTGGTAGCTTCCTTACACAGTCTAATAAAAGATCAAATTCTTGTGTTTGTGTGTCCTGAGCTAAGCCTGACCTGTGGCCCCTCATGGGACTTCCCCCCCATGGGCATGGTCAGCTGCCACAGTGTCCAAGTGCCCACCCAAACCTCACAGTTTACAACACTAGCTCTGTGCTATAGAGCTCAGAGAAATCAATACTGTCAGACCAAGCACCCAGAGAGTGAATCGCTGCACGCTCTCAGTGATGAGGAACTGTGGGCTCCAAATGGGTTATTAAGTTAAAGCTGTTTAGCATGCCTTATGCAAGTCAAGGCTAGAGTGAAGTAATTTTAAAGTTAATTCTGTAACCTGAGAAGTGCCAGATGCCAAGCATGGTTTTCTAACTGCTTATTTTGTTTTTCCTAAAGAGAAGTGTTGTCCCTATAGTAGTATTATTATAGTAACTCCTAAATAAATAGTTTTTAATCAGATAAACATTCAATATATGTATCTCTAGCTAGGGATAATCACTGGTAAAAGGAAGCAGTGGGGTATAAGTAATGAAAACCTAATTCTCCCAGAGCACATTTAAAACAAATAAGAAAAAAACATTTTTTTCTCTCAGACCAACATTTTTTTTATACAGAAAATGACAAATGTATAACAAAGTGAATACTTTTACAGGTATTGTATGTACATGCAAGAAAAAGTCAAATAAATAAATAAATGAAGAAAAAGATCAGTGGGGCTCTGCTCCCTAAGATGGATAGCTAAGTATATAAGATTTGCCATACTGGGTCAAACCAAAGGTCCATGAAGCCCAATATCCTGTTTCTAACAGTGGCCAATCCAGGTCACATGTACCTGGCAAGATCCCAAGCAGTAAATAGCTTCCATGTTGCGTATTCTAGGGATAAGACATGGATTCTAAAACTCCACCTTAATAATGGTTTATGTACTTCTGCTCCAGGAACTTGTCCAAATCTTTTTTAAACACAGCTACACTAATAACTTTCACCACTTCCTCTGGCAATGAATTCCAGAGCTTAATTTCATGTTGAGTAAAAAAAAAATATTCTTTTATTAGTTTTAAATCTATCACCTAGTAACTTCATTGCATGTCCCTTAAGTCTTTATACTTTTTGAAAGAGTAAACAACTGATTAACATTTACTTGTTCCATTCCACTCATCATTTTATAAACCTCTATCATATCTCCCCCTCCCCCAACCCCCCTGAGCCAAAGAGACCTAAATGATGGAATGTATTGTCTTATGACAATTCAGAAAATAAACACCTGAAAACCTGCCTGTTACTGGTACAGAAATAATTGCTCCTATGTCAATAGATGCCTTGGGACTCTGCAGCAAAAATAATCGATGCGGGCAGGGATCAAAACTTATTCTGTAACATTCTTTTATACAATTTACATCTAGATTTAAGTATATGTAATGTAGTCAACTGCCTCTGGCACCAAATTTTTTTATAAAATCTGGAAGACCACAGTCAAGAAAATAAGATGACCATCAAATGTAGAGACACTAGTGACACTCACTTGCAGACTGTATATGGTCTGTCTCTCGACCGCGTCTACTAGTTATAAACACTGGCTATCAAATAGTCCATTTTAATTTTCTTATATGCAAATAAAAACATCTTGTAAAACACCTTATGTGTTTTTCAGTTGAAAAAAAAACTGCATGACACTGCTCCAGTGTTTCGGTAATCTCATGTGTTCGTGGACCTCGACTTAGTCTGACAGCATTCTCTGTGCGAACAGGAATTTTCAGTTGAAGAAATGCATAGGATCTTTGACAAGATAATTTTGTTCTGGATACCAAATTTTTTATAGGCATCAGAATGTCTTCATCACTGCCATACTGTCAGCTGGGCCTGCCGTCATGGTGCCACTTGTCTTCTCTAGTAATGCTGCCTCCACAGCAGCAGCAACTGGAGATTTTATAAAATTCAGCGTGAGGCCTCCTGTAGCCCTCACATGCTGACAAGCTATTCAGTGCTCAGCTCACTCTGCACAGGCTTTCTATTATCTTGGAAACCCATGTGAAAGGCAGGGTATCACAGGGCCTATCAGTACTCCAGGCCTGAAGGATGCAATGCACTGATTTTTTTTTTTTTTTAGCTGTTGCCATGGAGCCAAAATCACAGCTTGGAGGTGGGGGATGTGGGGTACTCTGAGAGGGGAGGGTTTGGGCAAAGGCGATTGCAGGTGGGGGGGGGGGGGGGGGGGGAGGGAATAATTCCCTTTGCTACCATTGCCTATTATGGGTGCACACCACTTGAAATTGGCCCGATTCACACATTTGCTTTTTACTGATATATTCCAGACTCCTCAGCCCTCATACCTACTACCTCAGGGTAAGTGTGTTTAGGAATATTACTGGAAAGGAGGTTTTTCTGGCTCCTATCTGCTTCCCTTTCCTTTAATTGTAAAAGGACAGAGAGCTATGAAGCTGGATTCTCCTGTAGGGATTAAAATTAAACCTATTTCTGTACACCCTCTGAAAGTGTCAGCAAGGAAAGGACTTCTAGGACTGTCTCTCCTGTGACAAAAATGTTTTCTTGCTCTTTGCCACATGAGCAGGTTTCAAAAGTAAGGAAATAAATGTTTACCCTTCAAAGGACAACCCTATCATGTGCATCTTAGAGGAAAAGTCAACGTGCCACTGCTTTAGCTAGACGCCCCTCCAGGCAAAGACCACACACACACACCATAATCTTAGTCATAGGCCATGTCTGCCAGGTTATCAGAATCACAGGTGACCTGAACTTGTGTACCTGTCTGTCCCTACCATTAAACCTCTTCTTCCAGCTGCTGTGCCTGTTTCATGATAGTACTGAATATACATGTTCAGGAAACTGCAACTTATAATATGGTTCCACTTAGCATGTAAATTCTTTTTGGAGCCATTTTTATATACCACGTCCATGCTATCCTTCAGGAATGCTGCTCCCTCATAGGGAATAACAATGTGCTTTTTAAGCCCTAATACAGAACAAGACTCCTCCATCCTAACTAGTTACTTGATCCCCAGCAGTCGGCGTCCAATTTCTTAAAAGGGGCAAGTGGCATTCAGCCACATGAGATAATGATAAAGGAGATGGAATGAGGAAAGGCTAAAGAGGTTAGGACAATTAAGCATGAAGAAGAGACAACTGAGGGGAAATATGATAGAGGTTTTTAAAATAATGAGTGGAATGGAACTAGTAAAGGTTAATAGGTTGTTTACGCTTTTAAATGGTACAAAGACTAGGGGACATGCAATGAAGTTACTAGGTGATACATTTAAAACTAATAAGAGAAAATAGTTTTTTACTCAATGCATAATTAAGCTCTAGAATTCATTGCCAGAGGATGTGGTAAAAGCTTTTAGTGTAACTGCACTTAAAGATTTGGACAAGATCCTAGAGGAAAAGTCCATAAACCATTTTTTAAGGTGGAGTTGCAGAATCCATGGCTTATTCCTAGAATAAGCAGCATGGTATTTATCTACCCCTTTGGGATCCTGCCAGGTACTTGTGACCTGAATTGGCCAGTGCTGGAAAGAAGATACTGAGCTTGAAGGACCTTTGGTCTGACCCAGTAAGGCAAATCTTATGTACTTAGCTATCCATCTTAGTGGCAAAGCCCCACTGTTCTTTTTCTTTCATTTGACTTTATATCTTGCCTGTACATAGAGTGCCCTGTAAAAGTCTTCACATTCTTGTACATTTGTCAATTTCTGTCTAAAAAATCCAAATCAAAATACATTAATGTAGGAGGTTGTTTCACTAATCTACACAGCACATACTAATCTACACTTTCATCATGAAAAAACGATTATAGAAATATTCCGTAGTAATTAAGAAAAAAACAAACAATCTTGAACCCTAACAATAGGAATCACTCATTTTGCCCACGAATATACCCAGCATCCAGGGGAGTGAGTTAATGAAAAGTTCCAAAGTATCCCTTTCTCAGTCTATAATCCTGCCCTTGAGGAAAGCTGCATGCTGCTGTTTGCACATCCAACTAGCCCATGGCCCTTTTCTCCACAAGGTAATTCAAAGTTATTTTATTAAAAGGAATTTGTGACTATCCATTGCTGAATTCACCTCCACCCTTCCGGTGGCGCAGTGAGCTGCTTACATTATCTATTCAGTCCTCCTAGTTCTGTGAGCCTCACTTCTTCCAGGTGGCTATCTTGTATCCTGCCTAGACATGAATTTATACTTAAGCTTTTTGTCAGGCAGTTGCCAGAGCTTGGTCCTACTTCTTGGTCATCATATACTGGCTCCATCCTTGTTACTTGAATCCAGAAAACACATGTCTCTGGTTTCTGCTTTCAGTATTCCTGATTAACTTATTTTGTGTTCCTAATTTCCTGGTGTGCTCCAGTCTTCTACTTTGTTCCAAGCTTGTTTGTATCAGGAGCTTTTCCACGATTCTCATGCTTTTCCAGCCACCAACACCTGAGGGCTCAACTCGAGGCGAAGGTGGTTAGCATAGGCAGAGGACACCCAGTTTCTCTGTTCTTATCATCATCTACTTTGATTTGCTTCCCCAAACATTATGCTGCTCATCTCTGGGGCAACCCACAGACAACTAATGTCACAGAATTAATGTTCTATTGACTTAAGGTACAGAGATCAGAAAGAAAATATGTGCATTTGAAATGCGCAGTTATGGAAGAATTCTGAAGTTGAAAAGACATGATCTCAAATGAAAAGGTGCTTGAGATGACAAAAGTTGGAAGAGCCTCAGTAGAAGACATGGTCAAACAGAAAATGAGATTTGTTGGTCATGTGCTCATGAGGTTCTGGAGATAAATTAGCTAATTGAGCATTGAAGGGCATGATAAAAGAAAAAAAAAAAAGAGGAAAGTACAGAGAAGTCTTGAGTGAAGACATTTTAAAATGCTCAAAGTAAAGAGGAAAGCTGAATACAAAGAATCGCCATTAGCGGTGGTACCGCAAGAAGAAAAGTAAGAATATCTTGGAGTAAAACCACAAACATGCTATTGCCTTGAAACAGCTTAACAGCGAAACGCTAGCTAACGTCGGCACTTTGATCCACAACATGAGTGGTTACGTGGAGTGACCTCCTACATGAAGAGGTCCGTATAATGGTTCCATGCAGGCTTTCGAGTGAGATTGGGTACAAGTCTAGAGTCTTTTGAGACCTCAAGATAGGTTTTGATGTTTTTCCAAAAAAATGTGTTTGAGCCATTTCTGAACCAAAGAAATGTGAACATATCAGAAAGCTTTGCATGAATTCAGATGTGGAAGTTTTATGATAAAAATAGATCTTAATTGAATATCACAGGAAGAATTAAACAGTGATTTTTAATATAAAAAAAGAAGAAACACTGAAAATAAAAAATTAATATAGTAATGAAGGCACTTGGGGAGGTTTTTCTAAAGACCGATGATTGACCTACCCGTAAATGTGTATACGTTTTGAATAAAACCTACACTTGGGTTCTGAGGTCTTTTTTCCTCCTTAAAGGGGTACCTTATGTCTCTAATTTTGGCACAATAAATGTGTGTAAGGGTTCTTTCATTTTAAATACATTTACTGTCATTAAGAAATTACAGTTTTGTGCAGTATATGTGCACACACATGGATTTGACACACATAATTATTTATTCTGTCATTCAAATCAATTTACAATTACTGTGAAATACAGTGATTTTTAAACAATGTATGATATCTCAAGTTAAAAAAAAAGATGTTTTTCAAGATTAAGGAAACTGCACAGCATACATTATATACCACCAAGCACAAACAGCAAGTGCAACAAAACCTCTGAAGCATTCCTCAGATAAATCAGGGAGGGAAGGGAATATGACAGCAGTACTAGAAAAGGCTTTCATTAAAACAGCTTGTTATGTTTTAGTTGAACGTGTTGGCTATTTGCTAGTCTGTCCTTCTGTGAGATTTGTGGCGGATGAGAGACTACAGTTGCAAAGCTACTCCCACACATTTCTACCAAAACCACAGGATTTCACTATAGGTATGATAAAAATACTACCAAAAAAGCAGTGCAGGATGGTTTTTAAACCAAGGGCTCACTAATGAATCTGACTATTTGTACAGCCATGCCGCCCTTTCCCCCAAGGGAAGAGATGGATACAGTAGCCAGAACCACTAGTAATATATTAACAAAACATCATTAAACATTTGTTTTTTTTTCCCCCCCAAGGTCAATTGCAAGGTGTTTCCTTATGTGAGTTACAAATTATCAGGCAGTTGTCCCTGCTAAAAAATTAACTGGATCAAAACAAATACATCATGACAAAATTATGTTGACTGGCTGAGATCCTTTTCCAATTTACCCATTTATTTAGGGAAAGCAGTGTGCTCATGAGGAAAACCAGAAGATGTTGGGGAAAAGAGAAAAAAAAAGGAAGGAATTCAATGTTATTATTATAATTATGAACTTTTGTATTACAAATGTTGGTGGTATAGTGGTGAGGATAGCTGGTCTTCCAAGCAGTTCACTTGGGGGTTTGATTCTCAGCCAAGGCAGCCATCTTTACTAGCCTTAACAGAAGGCATGGGGATAACCTGTACAGAATGGCAATTACTACCCTACACAACTTGCTGGGCAAACTGGATGTGCCACTTGGGGTTTTTTCTGCTGTCATTTACTATGTTAAAAGACACAAGATGTTGTCATTGACAGCACTAAGAGGAGGGGAAGTCAATGCACGATTCAGATTTAGTAGCAGAAAGAAAAAAAAAACCATAATAGATGGTTCCAAACAGGAAAAAAAAAAAAGATGCCTAAAATAAAAAGAAAAGAATATCAAAAGCAAGAAATACATTAGATCTTTCAGGAGGCAGTCCAATCTCTCTAACAATTTTCACAATAAGCACACCACGTTCATTCTACTGCTGGGACAACTGCTGGTGTAACCCAAAGGAATTTCACTCATGCAAACCCCAATAAGTTGCTGTTCCTCTAGTATATAGAGATTGTTCAACAACATTGTTCCGGTTCCCCCTACCAAAATGAAATAAATGTTCAAAGCAATACCATAAATACAAAACCCAGCATTTAAAATCCAAATACTTAGACCCAGAGACTTGACTTAACTGAATTTTCAATTTTAATGGAACATTTGAAGCTGCCTGCACGTCTCATTGTACATAAACCACGTATCTATAGTAGACGGCCAACCATCTAACCATTTGCAGTTATTGTATCTACTGAGAATTTCTCTACAAGTAACCTTATTGATATCATCCTTACATTCTCCACATTGCACTAGTTCACCCTGACCGAAGAAATACCATGGAAACCAAAGTTAAACATGCAGTAGCTTATTTAGCACAATGCAGGATTAATAATGGCAGCAAGCAAATCCCTGTTTAATCAACTCATTTACATTTTTCTCCTACCTGGAGTTGTTGTGAACTGTCATTAAGGTTGTCCTCTCTGCGCCTGGCCTCTTCCAGCAGCTGGGCACTCTTCTTTTTCTCCACTTGTTCCTTGTGCTTTAAATTGGCCACCTTCTTATTCTGGTCTTTGATTTGTCTAAATGGGGTGAAAATTGTAAAACTGTAGTTTAGCATTTATGATCCTCCCCCCCCCCCCTGACTCTACGGTATTAGCTGCACGTAGGAAAAGCAAGAAGTTCAGAAGCACACCAAAACCATTTCTGTTATAAATGTTACTCGCACATTAAAAGCAAACTCCAATTTCTTATTCTCTAGGTCCCATCTCCCTGTCAAACCTCCAGTCAGAATTCTGAGCTTTATTGGAGTCTTCAGCATTCTCAGTACCTCAGAGTCTCTACTAATCCAAGGCCAAAATAAAATTATCAGTTCATAGCTAAATTCTTGCATAACCTCCAGCATGGCACTTTGAAGTCGGTGAAAAAACACAGTCCAACCAACTTCAACTTGTTGCCAAATCAGTGGAATAAATGTATGCTAAAATCTAACAGAAAACAACCATACAAAAAAAAATATATATTTTTTTAAGTTTATTAAACTGTTATAGATGAGC
Source organism: Rhinatrema bivittatum (assembly GCF_901001135.1). NCBI lineage: Eukaryota > Metazoa > Chordata > Amphibia > Gymnophiona > Rhinatrematidae > Rhinatrema > Rhinatrema bivittatum. The sequence goes on from NC_042618.1 coordinate 233,989,815, forward strand.
TGTACAGTTATTTCATGCAGCCCAGAGCTTCTACCCACTTGAAAACAGGGTTAGAAAAAAGAATAAGTCCAGAAACATTTACTAGCCAGGAGTGGCCAACTCTGGTCCTCAAGGGCCACAAACAGGCCATGTTTTCAGGTTATCCACAATGAACATGCGTGAGTCAGATTTGCAGGCACTGCCTTCATTGTATGCAAATCTAGCTCATGTATTTTTATCCTAAAAACCTGGCCTGTTTGTGGCTCTCGAGGACCAGAGTTGGCCACCCCTGTACTGGTATAAGACTTTCCAACTGCAAAATTAACTTTTTTCTACAAACCTCAGAATCTACCCAACCATGTTTACTAGATGAGTTGTGTGGGTTGGTTTTTTTTTTTTCACCTTCTTAGTTATAAGTAAGGTTTTAACTGCTTCACCCCGATAAAACAATAAAACACCCCGATGCAAAACAAAACAAATGTTTACTAGATAAACACTGGAAAAAATACCACTTCCCCTAATACTCTCTCACCCTCCACCCTCACCCCTCCTTGTCCACCTTAGATCCTCTGCTTTGTTTTTGTTCTTTTTCCATGCTAATAACTCCTCGGCTGCACAATCGGAAAAGGTACCCAACAATAGTAACCTGTGCCATGAAAATACTGATAAACATTGATTTTTGGTACCCTCAAAGAACCCCTAAATTAGCTGTAAAATAAACACCTACATTTATAAACATCTAGAATCAGAAGCCTAGCTTCTGGCCCTGACAGCAGTTAGAGAGAGAAGGTAATGGTGGTGGGAAGGCACATTCAATCCAATTAGAGACATTTGATTGCTCAATGGCAGTGGTTCCCAAACCTCTGCCATAGAGCACCCCCAGCAAGTCGGGTTTTCAGGATATCCACAATGAATGTGCATAAGCTAAACTTGCATGCAGTGCTTTCCACAGCCTACAAAATTTTATCGTGTGCATATTCATTGTGGATATCCTGAAAACCCAACTGGCTGGGGGGGGGGGGGGGTCCTCCCAGGATAGTTTTGGGGGACCTCTGCTCTATGGTACATGGACAAAAATCAAAGACTAAATGCACCAAAGGAAAATAGGTTACCGGTTTCCTCAGCCCCTTTTCAATTTGGAGGTCCATATTCAGTAGCTGGAGAACAGCAAGTTACCCTGGAAAAGCTGCCTATATAACTTTAGCTGTACATTCAGTGGAACATATCTTTCGCTGAATGAATTCAGCTAAAGGTACCTGGCTAAAGTAATCTGGGAACCTTCACTGAAGGGCTATGCATTTTGTGGACAGCCTGTGTTCATCTTTCTTTGCACTGTCACAAGAGAAGTAGAGTCTATTGACAGTCAACATCCACCGGAACATTTTCCACATTTTCCAGCATACATTTAAAGAGGAATTATTTTCTCACTCTTTAACACTCAGTTTCACGTCAAAAACGTCGTATGCCTCAAACATAATAAAGGGTTAAAAATGTTTTATTAGGGGGACAAAGCATTTAAATATCCAAAAAAAAAACAAAACTGAAATCCAATAAGTAGATAAATCTCTCCCCCCTTCCTCGAATCAAAATTTGATGGAAACACTTTTGGCAGCAGTTATAGCTGTGAGTCTGTTGGGCTAGATCTCTACTAACTTAGCATACCTAGATGTGTCAATATTACACTATTCTTCTCTACAAAAGTATTCAAAAGTTCCTTTGGGGCTGCAAGATGCACGGGCCGCAGATTTTCAATTGGATTGAGGTCAGGGCTCTGACTGGACCACTCCAGGACATTTATCTTTTTGTTCCTTAGCTATGCCAGTATAGCTTTGGCTGTGTGCTTTGGGTCCTGAAAGGATTCTGAGGTTTGTAGAAAAAAGTTAATTTTGCAGTTGGAAAGTCTTATACCAGTACAGGGGTGGCCAACTCTGGTCCTCGAGAGCCACAAACAGGCCAGGTTTTTAGGATAAAAATACATGAGCTAGATTTGCATACAATGAAGGCAGTGCCTGCAAATCTGACTCACGCATGTTCATTGTGGATAACCTGAAAACATGGCCTGTTTGTGGCCCTTGAGGACCAGAGTTGGCCACTCCTGGCTAGTAAATGTTTCTGGACTTATTCTTTTTTCTAACCCTGTTTTCAAGTGGGTAGAAGCTCTGGGCTGCATGAAATAACTGTACAGCTCATCTATAACAGTTTAATAAACTTAAAAAAAAATATATTTTTTTTTTGTATGGTTGTTTTCTGTTAGATTTTAGAAAATGTGGAAAATGTGGAAAAAATGTGGAAAATGTTCCGGTGGATGTTGACTTTTCTGCAGAGGGCAGCAGAGGGCAGCAGGTTTTTCTTACGAACTTTTCTGTACCTTTTTCCATTCTTTGTCCCTTCTTTTCTGACAAGTGCCCCAGAGTCCCTGCCAACAAGAAACACCACCATAATATGATGTTGCCAATACCATGCTTCACACTAGGGATTGCGTTCTTTGGGTGATGTGTTGTTCTGGTTTTGCACCAAAAGCAATGCTTTACATTTGGGCCAAAGAGTTCTATTTTAATTTTGTCAGACTACAAATCTTGCGACCACATGGCTCCAGTATCTTTTCAGTGTTTTGCATACTTCAAACCAAATTCAAGATGGCTTTCTTGAATAATGGCTTCCTTCTTGCTATCCTACTATACAGGCCAGATTTGTGCAATGCTTGAGATATTGTTGTCACATGTACACTTTAACCAATCTTGGCCATAGAAGCCTTGAGCTCTTTCAAAGTTGCCACTGGCCTCTTGATGCTGTCTTCTTGTATGATCATCCTGTTTGAAGGGATGACTTGATCTAGATAGGGTCCTGGTAGTATTTTACACCTTCCACTTCTTATTGATCAACTTGACCATGCTTCAAGGGGTATTCAAGGATTTTGCAATTCTTTTATACACAATCTCAGATCTGTGCCTTTTCATAATTTCATCCCATCATTCTTTTGACATCATGTTGAAAGTCATGATTGAGTCTTTGCTTTGAAATACACTATCCAGCAGAGAGAACCACGAGGAACTGATGAATTTATGTGAATCAGTACATGGAACAAACACTGGTTTGATGCATTTTATTTGCAAGTTATAAGGCAACAAAAAGTGAAAGTTTTGGTAAAGAGTGTAGACTTTGTATAGCTATTGTATATTGTGCCTATCATTCAGATTAATAGCAGAGCAGGATTTAAATATGTACTCTATTGCCTATGGATTTCAAATATATTTTGATTTGAGGCAGTTCTAGCAGGAGTGGGTGGAGATGTTGAATCATTGTTTACACAAAGTAGAAACGAGGCTGACGTAGAATAAACTTTGTTTAAACCATACTGCTTTGGCTGTAGAAACCCTCTGATGATGAATTCTTCTCAGATTCAATTTAGGAATTACTTATTAGTCCTTGTGCATAAGGGAAGGTTCTTGGAGTCATTCTGGACTTACACCCTACTATGCAGGCACAGATTAAAGTGGTGAAGGTGTTTTTTTCCTACTTGTGGAATATCCAGAATCTATACTCTCTATAAAGCAGTCGATCATGCTGTGTTTGGGTGAATATAGCTCATTCTGTTGGTCTCCCACAATCTCGGCATTCAGGACAGATGGTATGGCATCTAGAGTGAAAAGAATGAGAACAGAGAAGCAGACTGTTCAGGAAGACAAACTGGTGGCAGAGATGGCAACAGTGCCAGAAGCTGTCTTGGAGCCACTTCTAAATGATATTAACAAGACAGTGTCGGCAGCAGTGAATACACAACTTAAATAACTACAAATGTCAATAGATGAGCAGCATTAGAAATTTTCCAGGAAAAAAATGATGCTTGTTGCCGTTGATAAAAAAAAAAAAAAATAGTCCGTCTTGAGGAAAGGCTGACAGCTTGATGATGAGGTGCAGCAATTACAGACGAAAAATGAGCAATTGGAGGAGAAATTAAACAATTTTATAAAACTGCAGAAGGCGGAATAATACGTGCATTTTAGGTTTGCCACACCTGCTTGAGCTGTTGGGAATTGATATGCAGGCCCAGCAAATAATAGAGAGGGCACATCGCATTGGGCAGTGTTCAAATGCTGCACAACGTCCCCAGCAAGTTATAATAAAATATTTCAATATTCTTTCCAAAATGTGTATACTAAACGTGTTTCACAAACATAAAGAAGTGTTATATGAAAATGGGAAGTTGCTGTAGTTCCCAGACTATTCAGCCAAGATTGCTGCAGAGGCGCAAGTTTTCTCCATTTTGCTCCCAATTACGCAGAAAAGGAATCATGTTCTCTCTCCAATTCCAAGCATGATTAAAAAATTTCTACAAAGAGGAGATGAGGTATTTTGACTCAGAGGCTGATGTTCAGGATTTCATGTCATCAGTTGACTGAACTGATGCTGGTCATGTTTCTATGCTTTCATCAAGGCCACAAAATTGTATGTAGGATCACCTGGTGTTTTGGTTCAAATGTTTTCCTATATCTAGAGTGACCCCCAGGGCACCTCGCCACTGGTTGTATTTTGTTCTCTCTGAAGTTTTGGACAGTGTTGGAAGTGATCTGGTTTTGACACTGCAAAATAGAAGAAATGGCCGGCGGTACTTCTCAGAAGGAGTCCACAATCAAGAACCAGAAGTTTGGAATGGGATGAGGACTTGGGGGAGAGAGTAGAAGTATTCGGGTAACTGGGGGGGGGGGGGGGGGAGTGTTTGCATAACGGTGAGTGTATGAGTATGTATGGTGTGAGCGAGGCTTCAGGTTACTGGCGCTTGAACCACGAGTGTTGGCCCTGTCTAGAGAACTGGGGGGGGGGGGGGGGTGGATCTAGACTGGAAGGTCTCCCTTATATATAATCTGAAACAAATATAGTGAAATACAAATAAAATAAATATTTATTTGTGAAAAAATAAGTCAGCGAACATATCACAATTTGCAGGATTTGATAGAAGGCTATTTCTATCATTCACATGAGAAGCAGAATCAGTTACATACCTAACAGTATAAAATAACATGGGTATTGATTCCAAATGCTTGAATTCATGATGAAAAGTATGTTTTTGGTATTGTTCATTAATGATCTATAGCAGTCTAAATAAGCCGATAGGTAACCAAGTTAAAATCTGATGGATAACGTCACTACTTATGCTCAAGCTTTCTTAATTTCCCTTTTGCATTTCTTACTTCAGCATTACACCAGAGCACAGAATCAGTGTGGTGTAGTTTAAATGACCTCAGAGAGGCCAGCTATCAACCACAGATTGAAGTGCTGAATTCCATTTATCAGAGTGAGAATAGTTTACATCAGGGCTAGACAAAAGTGTTGGTAAGAGACCTTTTAGGTGATCTACATCTGTGTCCCCGCACCTGGTCACAAATAGTGGAATCTGTTATTCTATAAGTCTAGTGGGGGGGAGCTATCTCCCTAGGCCCCTGGGAAGTTAGTCTGGTATAAGTCCAAAGGTCCACACTCCAGCTGGATGGGGCTCACAAAATACAGGAGAACCAGAAGACCAAAGAGGAGAATAATAATAGAGTCCAATAGCAGTCCACCTATTCACCATCCATTTAGCAAGGGCAAAAGAGAAAAATAAACTAAATAGAGTCCAAATGGTGTTCAAAGTAAAGTTATTTTACTTCAGTTTAAACATAAGTATTCAGATCAAAGCTGTAAAAATTAGAAACATCAGAAAAATCAGAGTAGGAAAAATCAGTTTCCTTGTCCATTCTGAGTTTCCTTACTGGTCTCCTCCCTTTTGCACCATCATCCATGTTAAGGAACCCCCCCCGCCTCTCCCCATGAGGGGGTAGGGTAACTGGAGTATAGTTCCAGCATACACTGGAGTTGGAGAAATATCCCCCAAGCTCAAAATCATCAAAGTCCAATAATTAAAAAATCTCAAATTGTAACACAAAACTCTAAAAAAACAAAAACAAAAAAACCCCCACAAAACAAAAAAAAAACCCCCTTCAAGTCCCTTGAGGCCTCTTCTCAAGAGTCAGCAATTTTCTTCATCCTCACTATTGCTGATTCCTTGGGTTAAACATCTTTGATGTAGCTCTTTAGGATCCTGGAAGGACAGCCTTCCCTCTAGACTGATCAATCTTCACAAAAATAAAACCAAAAAAACTAAAAAAAACCAAAAACCAAAAAACAAAACTGTCTTATCTTCCTTCAACTCTCAAACCCCCCAGGGATGAGAAAAAAATCCAGAACTCCAGCTCCTTTCTCCAACTCACTAACTCCTTCCCCCTCCCTATTTGCCTCCCCACTAAATTACTAAGCATACACCAGGGGATTTTATACCCCACTGAAGACCAGCCCAAAAAGGTGCGGTTACAGTGAAGGAAGGATTCTCAAACCCCAAAATCCGCTCCCATGGCTCGTGATGGAAAATTGGGGGAAAGGTTAGTGACAGACAAAGCCAGGTCACATTTATGAGACAGAAAATAAACAAGCTGATTTCAGACAAGAACTGCCACAGAATCTAAAAATACTTCACATGAGCTAGACAGTGGCTGCACCTCAATATGTAAATTGAACTACCCCAGTACAATAGTAGAGCACAATTCAATGTGAAGAGTTATGTGTAAGTAAACCAGGGGCAATATAAACTAAACAAAGGAGCTCAGGTTAGGCCACGATCAGCACTTCAAATAGAGGAGCAATTTCAACATTCATTTGAGAAGTCTTTAAGCACAGATTGGTGGCTGACATCTGGACCATCAAAGACCAAGGGGGTTCTTGATACTGAATGGAGAATGAGCTGTCCTCCCCTCCCCCATGAATGCTTTGGGAGATTAAAGGCTGCCGCCAGTATTACGGATCAGTGGAGACTGATGCCAATTCATCTTGGTCTTCATCTGATGCATGTCATTGGAGCTCCACAACGCTGGAACTGAAAAGCTTGAACCCTTTGCTGTCTTCATGTAGGAGGAGCCAGATGATGATCTGTTTCCCCTGTCCTATCTGGTGTTCAATGTCTCCCCCTCCCCCATGATGTCTATGCACCGCCAGTGGTCAGGTGCAGCTACTGGACGCTCAGTGTGGATGTCGCCAATGCCAAAATACTTTTCGTTGAGTTCAAGCCAGGAATGATGCTTTCCAGGGGTCACAGTGACACAGAAGCAACACCCTACCTTCCCAGACATTGTGGCTGGCCCCAATGCAAAGGGCACATCTATCATGGAGGTTCATGATCCTCTCACACAGGGGGGCACCTGTTGAAGCTGCTGGCTTTCTTCTCCTTCTGAGTCACCAGACAATAATTAATGCAGCAAAATCAATGTTGGGCATAAATTGTGACAGATATCTTGATGCTCTGGTACTTAGTGCACTACATGGACCCCAAAAAGAAAGAAAGAAAACTTACAAAACATATGTAAAACCTATCTAGGTGAACAACAATGGAAGAAAAAAGACCTCAGAGTGATTTTGCATTTTTAGAAAGCATATAGTTTCGTAGCAGCAGGCGAGATGATCGTGATAAATGGACTCCATGGAAAAGATGAGATTGAAGGGACCCCTGTGTGGATGTGCATAGTACGGCATGTTCAAAGTTTCTAGAAACTTTGAAATCACATTTCTTTGCTGGGCTTCATCTGATGATGTAATCCATATGACCTCAAAGAAATGTTAGCAACCCTGAGGCCAATATTTAAAAGAACAAAAAAACGGATAACGTATCTGGTTAAAGTTAGCTGGATAAATTATCAGGGATACTCCGCTGAATGTGTCTGAATAAAGTTATCCGGTTACCTTTAGTTGGATAACTTTAAACCTAACTGGCCAACTAATCACACCCTCCTTTTGCCCCACCTCCCAGGCCAGTTATTGAAAAAAATACCTCTGGCCGCTCTTCATTCCCCTTTCCTGCTTCCTCCTAAATCAACAACCTTCCAAACCTCTCTAGTGCCTGGGATTGCAATATTCTTGTACCACTCACAGCAGCTTCTTGTGTTGCTTTGACAGAGGATTTCTGGTTTTTAACATCTTCAGAAGGATAGCCATGTTAGTCTAGTGAAGCAAAAATGAAAGGAGTCGGGTGGCACCTATTTATTGTTGAAGCATGAGCTTTCAAGGCCCACTTCGTCAGATGCATGAAGTGATGTACAGGAATTGGGTAAAATATATACAAAACAAAGAGAAGGCATTGAATAAGGAGGACATGGTCTAGAGAGAGTGCTAGTAGCATTATAGTATAACCTGACAACTGAAGAGACAGAATGATCTGATAACAGTTAAGTTCCTAGATAGTTATAGTGAGTCATGAAGCCATCGTCTCTGTTCAGGCCTAGGCTAATGGTGTTTTGATGAACTCTAATTCAGCAGTTTCATGCTGGAGTGTTCCTTTGAAGTTCCTCTGAAGGAATATGGTAACCTTAAGGTCAGACAGAGATAGTCCTGGGAGGTTGAAATGCTCTCCTATTGGTTTCTGGATGTTGCCATTTCTAATGTCAGACTTATAACCATGTATTCTTTTTCTTAGCATTTGACCTGTTTGTCCTAAGTAGACAGCAAAGGGATATTGCTGGCAGGTAATGGCATATTTTACATTGGAAGAAGAGCAGTTGAATGCGCCCCAGATGATGTAGTTGATTTTGCTGGGTCCTGTGATGGTGTTGTCTGGGTTAATATGTGGACAGAATTGGCATCAGAGTTTGTGGCAGGGTCTGGTTTTGTTGATTTGTTTTCTTACCTAATTTCGGGGGGTACTATAATTCAAAAAATGTCCATTATAATTTCTCCAGATAGGAGTCCCTTTCTGAGAGATCAGAACTGATGTGATTATACCGTAGGACTTGGCTGTAGATAACAGACCTGGTGGTGGGGAGAATTACAGTACCCATCCAATGATGTAAGAAAAATCAATACAGCCAGACAAATACCCAGAACATTCTGCTTCAGGACCATCTCTAAAAAGAAAATAATGTAACTCTGGTTGTTACCTATAGCACCTAGCTGAAACCAATGAAACACCACATCAAGGATCTACAACCCATCTTGGACAATGATACCACCCTCTCACAGGCCATGGATGGCAAGCCTATGTTGACTTACCAGCAGCCCCCCAAACTCAAGAGGACACTCACCAGCAACCACAAATTGCACAACAATGACACCAACTCAGAAACCTACCTCAGTTGTCAGTAGCCTATTCAATAATGCTATTAATACTCTCTCCACACCATGGCCTGCCTCATTCAATGCCTTCTCTTTGTTCGGCATATATTTTACACATTTCCTGTACATCACTTCATGCATCTGAAGAAGTAGACTCTGTCCTTGAAAGCTCATGCTTCAATAAATTGGTTAGTCTACAAGATGCCACCGGACTCCTGTCATTTCTGGTTTTCAACTGGAAATCATCACTTAACCAGCTATATTTTTTTTAATATAACCAGTTAAGCATAAAGTAATCCAGACACATGTTCCCGGATTACTTTAGATCTGCTCATGGCCACGTTTATAGTTAGCCAAATAATATTTAGAATTAACTGAATAAGTTAAGTTAAAAAGCTAACTTTGCTGTATCCTGGAAAGCTCTGAAAAAGAAATTTACATATAGGGCTAGATTTAAGAAAAAGGACGCATATGCGCCCATGTGAGCTGCTACCTGGCACGCACGCAAGGGGTGGTGGGGGGGGGGGGGGGGGAGTTGAATAAAACTAAATCGAGTGGTAACGAGATCAGGGTTCCCCCAGCTCCCTCCCAGTCTGCTCCAATTAAGGAGCGGACTGGGAGGGAACTTTCCTACCTCCTACCCTAACCTCCCTTCTCCCCTCTCCTTCCCACTCTCTAAAACCAATTTTTTTAATTTTTTTACCTTTTGTTTCACAGGTTACTTCAGGGCCCAACCTGAAGTAACTTGCACATACCGGCAGCCGGCTGGCGCGCGAGGCTCTGGGACAGCGAGGAATGACACTATCCAGGGCCGCCCTGGCACTTACTTGCATCCCGGGGTTTAAGCGCATGGCCGGGCCTGTTTGAAAACTTGGCCCGGCGCGTAAGGCCTGGCCACGCACAAAGCCCGGGATTTATACGCGCCGGGGTTTTAAAATCCGGCCGATACTGTATAAGCACCCAAGACAAAGAAGGTTTCAGATGTGAATAATGCATAAAATAAGAACACCTACACTGGCATAGTCTTCTATTCAGTTATTCTCCAACATATGACCAAAAACAACCCCATATTTATTTAAAACATTTGGAGCCTGCTCTTATCATACAGAGTGGATTTCTTCTGCAAGGAGTGGGCTGATTTTTCAGTTTAGTGCTATTTCATACACTGGTGAAAACCAGTGACAGACTGAGGGGGGGGGGGGGGGGGGGGAAATCAGACTTCCAGCGAGGTGCTATTGTGAATTGGATCATGTGAATTAATTGGCACAAAGCCTGCACTGAAAAGACGACAAAGTCCTCTTCTCCCACCATCAAAATAAACATAATGCAGGAGATAAGTTGATCCAAGTACCTAAGTTAGTTTCCACTTTGCTCCAAAAAAATGTTCATAAACATGAAAGTCCATCATACATGTAAATAAAACCTTTCAGAACCAAACCTTCACAAAAAAAACCTAGATTATATGGAACAGAATCTGGAAAAAAAAATAAAGGGAATATAAAGGTCCTGTACACCAATTTATAAATAAGTTCAACTCTATAACTATATATGGAAATCTTGTGCACATTTCTCCAGATAAGTTGCCAATTCGGAGCTGTCAGGGGCAAGCCCAGGTCTTCATTGCATGTAGCAGGCAGCACCCCAAGAGGTTTGCAGTCCTTATAAGTTGAAATGATAGCCTTATACAGTGGAGAAATGATCTTATTACTCATCTCAGCCAGCATCAAAATGATCTCCAGTTAGGATAGCTGCATTCTCTTAAGAACATAAGAACATGCCATACTGGGTCAGACCAAGGGTCCATCAAGCCCAGCATCCTGTTTCCAACAGTGGCCAATCCAGGCCATAAGAACCTGGCAAGTATCCAAAAAGTCTATTCCATGTTACCGTTGCTAGTAATAGCAGTGGCTATTTTCTAAGTCAACTTAATTAATAGCAGGTAATGGACTTCTCCTCCAAGAACTTATCCAATCCTTTTTTAAACACAGCTATACTAACTGCATTAACCACATCCTCTGGCAACAAATTCCAGAGTTTAATTGTGCGTTGAATGAAGAAGAACTTTTTCCGATTAGCTTTAAATGTGCCACATGCTAACTTCATGGAGTGCCCCCTACTCTTTCTATTATCCGAAAGAGTAAATAACCGATTCACATCTACCCGTTCTAGACCTCTCATGATTTTAAACACCTCTATCATATCCCCCCTCAGCCGTCTCTTCTCCAAGCTGAAAAGTCCTAACCTCTTTAGTCTTTCCTCATAGGGGAGCTGTTCCATTCCCCCTTCACTGTACCTTCTCCATCGTAATAATATCTTTGAGATGCGGTGACCAGAATTGTACACAGTATTCAAGGTGTGGTCTCACCATGGAGCGATACAGAGGCATTACGACATTTTCCATTTTATTCACCATTCCCTTTCTAATAATTCCCAACATTCTGTTTGCTTTTTTGACTGCTGCAGCACACTGAACTGACGATGTCAATGTGTTATCCACTATGACGCCTAGATCTCTTTCTTAGGTTCCATATTAGGTGCTACAACCCAACATTGTGTAACTATAGCATGGGTTATTTTTCCCTATATGCATCACCTTGCACTTATCCACATTAAATTTCACCTGCCATTTTGATGCCCAATTTTCCAGTCTCACAAGGTCTTCCAGCAATTTATCACAATCTGCTTCTGATTTAACTACTCTGAACAATTTTTCTATCTGCAAATTTGATTATCTCACTCGTCGTATTTCTTTCCAGATCATTTATAAATATATTGAAAAGTAAGGGTCCCAATACAGATCCCTGAGGCAGTCCACTGCCCACTCCCTTCCACTGAGAAAATTGTCCATTTAATCCTACTCTATTTCCTGCCTTTAGCCAGTTTGCAATCCACGAAAGGACATCGCCACCTATCCCATGACTTTTTACTTTTCCTAGAAGCCTCTCATGAGGAACTTTGTCAAACGCCTTCTGAAAATCCAAGTATACTACATCTACCGGTTCACCTTTATCCACATGTTTATTAACTCCTTCAAAAAAGTGAAGCAGATTTGTGAGGCAAGACTTGCCTTGGGTAAAGCCATGCTGACTTTGTTCCATTAAACCACGTCTTTCTATATGTTCTGTGATTTTGATGTTTAGAACACTTTCCACTATTTTTCCTGGCACTGAAGTCAGGCTAACCGGTCTGTAGTTTCCCGGATCAGCCCTGGAGCCCTTTTTAAATATCGGGGTTACATTTGCTAACCTCCAGTCTTCAGGTACAATGGATGATTTTAATGATAGAAGACCTATTAGTAAAAATTTGTAACCTATCTCATCCTTCACTTTTTTCCAGCATAGCCTTAATCTTATCATAAATATTGTGTGACTTGGCTCTGAGGCCACAATCAAATTTTAAAGATTCAAAGGCCATCCAGTCACTTGCATCCTATAACTGTCCCAGTTATGGCAGCTCTACCTCCCACCAATCTGCAAGTTTGGGATTAATGTAAACACAGATAAACTGGGATTGTCTTTCAACAAAGCAATGGGCAAACAGGGCTCCACCTCAATATTCAGGCTCTCGCATAGGGCTTGCTATGTTTTAACAGCATGGACAACAATAAAACTAGAACACATTACCTTCTGGACCTGAGATGGAGGAAGAAGCACCAACAAGAAAGGCAACTCCATATCTATTATCACTCCTACCTCCAGAGATTGACACATGGCTGCGAGTATTCTCTACCCAACCAGGCCTTAAGGTAAGTCAATCAAGACACCTAATAATAATCAAGCTTTGTGCTTCATAGTATACCCAGTCTCAACTGTGTGACCCTCCCCTTTCAAATAACTTTTGATATCATACTATTAATATCTACCAAAAATGTCACAGGCAATATAAATGGAAGGTGTTGAAGTATGAAAGTCTGGGAAGGATATTCATTTTAAGGATTCCAATTCTGTCCCCCTAAGCCTTAAGTTCACTTTGTATTTTATGAACTATGGGTAAATAATTAATTTTATAAATATCCACTCGATCTGTAGGAATTAAGATACCCAGGTATTTGAACACATTCTTAGCAATTTTAAAAGCAGAGAGACATGGAGGCAGACAGGATCTGTCCACTATGCCCGAAGGAAAAAACTGATTTGCGATTTGTATAAATTTTAACTGGATATCTACTTATCCATCTATAATTTAGCTGGATAAGTGCTGTTGATATTCAAACATCGGCGTTTATCCAGATATCTTAAAAGTCATCCAGATAAATGTTTTGAATATCTACCTATTACTTATTGGTTAAGTGATTAAAATAAATCCTACCTGTAAACCTATGTCCTAAGTATTCTATGACAATTTGGAATATGGAATTACATTTTAGTCTGACTGGGAATACACTAAGTAATTAACAAATTGTGTTCTGCAATTACTTTGACCTGCTCTAATCTGTTGAATTTCTGTTTATATCAGAGCAGCCAATTATAGTTCTGGCCAGGCTTAACCCTAGGAAGTGCTGGGCCTAGGGCAAATTAACCACAGTGACCCCTTGGGATAGATGGAGGTCTCGAGATTTAAAGGAAGGTGGAAGCCTTGTCCAATCTGATACTGGTCACTGCTGATTCTCTACAGCATATCTTTTCCCTATGGTATGGTTTTGTGCACCAGCAGTCGTAAGGCCCTGTTGTAACTACAGAGGATGGATTGATATCAGAAGTCAGGAGACGTGGCCATGGTGCAAACAGAAAATTCTAGTGCTGGAAGTAGGGTTGCATGGAGGCCAAGGCTCCAAAAAGCTCAGGACCCAGGGCAGCTGCCCTGATTTGCCCTCCCTTAAGGATGGTGCTGGCTCCTGTCACTGATTTATAAACTGGCTTTCCAAAATAGTGGAAAAACAAAGCTGTCTTTCCTCCATCAAACACATCTCTGCTATGGTTATCACAAACTTATGTAATAAAGGATCTGTAGAAGATTTACAGAGAGAAACACTCTGTACCTAAGGAATACATAGAACATATTCATGCATGAGAATATTGCTGCACTGTGACGTTTCTAGGATACATCTTTGACTAGCTGTTGCTACTGGTAAAGTATTGAGCACTTTACTGTTCTTAATAAAACAAACAAATCAACCTTAAGTTAAACAACCGCTAACTGAAATATAAAACTATTATGCAAATGTGGTTTATCTTTAATGGTTCAGTTACAGATTCTGTACAAGTATACAAACTAAAAAAAAAAAAAAAAAAAAAAGAACCAATATGGTATGACTTGTTCTACATTTGATACATAGCTTGGAGCAAATAAATTAACTGATACCAAAGAGAGTATATGGTATAGCATTACTATACTATAATCATTTAATTCATTCATTAGATTAAAACTAGTCCATTAAAACAGGGGTGAGCAAACGTTTTGAGCTGCAGCCCCCTTCCGTTCATGCAACTGGTTGGGGGCCCCCCCCAAGATGCGTTTCATACATGAAAGGTATTCACCAGGCAGCCACATTACCAACCACTGACCCAAAGCCCGATTTGGTTTCTCTTCAAATTGCTGAAAGGAATAGGTCACACATACATACGCACACATTAGCAGAGAACACAGAGAAAAACAGATACCTTGTACCCAAACAGATACAGTCACCCCACACTCAGACTGACAGAGAGCAAACCAGATACCCAAGCAGTCAGACACAGCGACCCCACAGACAGACACAGCTATCCCATCCCCAGTCAGACAGAGACCCCTCACAGAGACAAAAACACCCCACATGCAGACATGAACACACTACAGAGAGACAGAAACCCAACATCCAGGCAGGCACAGAGACACAGACATACCACACTTGGGAAAAAAAAACAACAAACCATACCTCAGATAGACATCCCCCCCCCCAGACAAAAGACAGACACAGAGAGAGAAGACAGGCAGACAGACCATATTACACAAGGACAAAAGTACACCAGACAAAAAGACACACTTTCCACACTATACAATAGTAAGAACTGGAAATGTTTCAAAAGATGCCAGCCAAAATTTTTTTTGGAACTGAGAAAAACTCCATCCCATCTTCCAGGGTTTTTTGGGGGGGTTTTTTGCTGTTTTCACTAATTTTTCCTCTTTTTCTCTCTTTTTTTACATTTTTCTTGGTTTGCTCATCTTTTTAATTTTCTCATATTTTGATTTTATTTAATTTTTTAAACACTTTTTGCCTTTATTCTCCCTTCCCCACCTCATTCCTCTGTCCCTTCAACTTCCTCATTCTCTCTGGCCCTTTTACCCATTCTCCGCCCCCACCCCCCAAACCTCACCACTTCTTTTCCCCCCTCAGCAGGCACCAGCTGTGATCTCTCTCCCTGGGTAGGGACCTGGCAGCAGCAGGAACTCTTCCTGGGCTGAGGCCTGAAGGTGGCAGCTCTTCCTGGGGGCTGCGAAAAACCGCGGTGGCATTCCCGTGGCCAGTTCTGCCGTAGGGTCATTAACTCCCCCCACATCTGGACCCACTGCAGCAGAAGCAGCTCCTCTCCCTAATCCGCCTAAGGACGCATGGGCTAAGCCATGGCATGCTTACGACGACGTCACTACGTTCTGGCAGCTCCCTCCCCTCCTGGGCTTGCAATGCCTCAATGGTGCCGAGACGCTTCAACTTAGCCATTTTTTTTTTCATCCCTGATTGGGCAGCCAGTGTGCCTCCCCCTTCAGGATGGTTGCTCACCCCTGCATTAAAAAACATCCTCTTTTGAACGTACTGAACAAACAGAAAGGGGGAAAAAAAAAGATTTTGGGGATATCATCAGTTGATCTTGCACTGAAAGTGCTGGCAACATGTTATATGCTTTGGAAATATCCTAGTGTTATACAAATTCAGCGAAGTTTGCCAAAGAACTGTTATTTATAACAGATGCTTACAAAGCTCTCTTATTGTGTATATTAAAATATTTAGGTGAAACTGGAAACAACTGGTGAAAAAACACCAGCTGAATGATCAGTATTAAAATAATCAATATTAGAGTAATCATGCATCTGGTTCAGCAGTGAAAATCAGAAATCCAGTCTTCATTATACTCATTTTTTTTTTTTAAAGTAGCTTATAGATGAAGAAATGATACACAGCTCTAAAGAGATATGGAAAAACTGTTTTAAGAGATAATATAATTGCACTGGTGCACAGACTTTTAATTTTTTTTTAACCCCTTTTTTTGTGTGTTTTCCCCTCCCCTATTTTTATATCTCCCATCTGCTCAGATCAGCCACCATAACAATGCTTCTTGGCCAAGGTCCAGAACCACAGCTCACCCCAGAGCCCAAACTTGGAACAGAAGTCTGGCCACCAAATGTGACTGATGAGCAATTGCAGAAACTCCCTCGGCCCCAACTGGCACAGGGAGAAGCAGCCTGGCTTGGGAATCAAACCCAGATGATCTGTCCGGCTGTGCACGGCACTTACTACTTTTGAGAAGGCTACCAATAAGAGATTGCTGTAGTACATAAGCTTGTAAAGATCTCTTCTTTAAATGCCAAGAGGCCTGTGAGGTCTGAAAAGCGCACGCATTACAATTTCTTATTGCTGTTCCTTTAAGATGTACAATACCTTGCAAATCCTCCAGTTTTGATTTTCTTTCAGGACCAATGCAGCTATTAAAGCTTTTCACTACATATCACAAATACCAAACTTTTATAAAAGGAACCAAAACAAAATCTATTGCCCAAACAGCACTGCTACCACTGGGTTATCTGGTTAGCCAAAGCACAGTACTTTATCATATGTGTTTCATTTACACAGGGTAGGTAACGGTCTGGTTTCTTGATGTTACTTCTACACTACATCACCCTAACATAACACAGGTATAGAGAAAATCCCTGGGATGTAAGATACTTTAAAGAAATTCCAGACCTGGAAGGGAAAATATATAATAAAGGGACCACTGTACAAGAAGTAATTATTTTCTTAAATAACTTCCTAGCACATAGCCCCAACATTTTTTAAGAATTTGTGATGTCGATGGCCTAAATTTCGATGTAAACCGTCCTGATATGGTATTTTAACCATGAAGGTCGGTATAGAAAAAATGTTAAATAAATAAATAAATAAACATAACTACTGCAATGCATCATCTTGTGGAAAAAGAGGCAACCTTTGTGGATATTAGAGCTTTTTAAGATTAGTGCTGTCAGTGAACACTGATCATCTGCTACAAGTGGCTGTGATTTTGGAAACACCATAAAAGCCTCCACCACTTCCATCAGAAGGGACTGGCATTAACACTAACATAGTTTAAAAAAGAATAGGACAGACACAGACCATTACAAGCCAGGAGGAAGTGAGGGAAAACCAGAGATCAACTGGGGCCTAAGATATTCAACAGAGTCATTAGGCCAGATTGGATGAACCTTCCAGGCATTACCTGCTATCATATTCTGTTTGTTTTTTTAATATGATACTGCACCTGAATTGTATTTCACCTTGAGTATGGGTTTTCAAAGGCAAGTCATTAAATATCGTTTACAGTTACAGATAATGGGGTAATTTTAAAAAGGATTTACACACGTAAAAGCAATATATATTGTAGCAATTTTCAAAAGCCCATTTATGCACTTAAAGTTAAATTTTAAAACCTGCACGCAAGCATCCATGTGCATGCGGTTCCCGGTGCGCATATATGGACACACTGATTTTATAACATGCGCACATTTGCGTCTGATATTATATCAGCACACGCATGTGCGCACACTTGTGCTGACTCGCACATATAAGGGGGGGAACTTTACAAGATGCATGCGGTGATGGGATAGGCCCTGTCCCCAGTCCACTCCAATAAAGGAGCAGACTGGGAGGGAAGTTCCTAAACCCCTAGCTAAGCTGTCTCCTTTTTCCCCTATCCGCCCCAACCCCTAAAATTCTGCTAATTTTTTTTTTTGTTTTGTTTTAAAACGTACCTGCTCTCCGGAGCAGGAGCAGGCTGCGCACGCCACTCACCTGTTGGCATGTGCTTCAGCAGGACAGTGCCTAATGGTGCTGTCCCGGCCCGTCCATGTCCCACCCCGGCCCGGCCCGCCCCTTTTAGCTGCACCTATTCTTCTGAGCATACGGGCAGAATTGCCCGTGGCCGCTGGCATTTGAAAATCCCCGCGGGGCACATGCAGCTCTGCCACGTGCCGGGTTTTTTAAATTGGGCTTTTAAAGTTCACTTACATGCATATAACCTATTGAAAATTCAATGGCATATATTGTAGCAATTTTCTAAAGCCCAGTTACATGTGTAAGAACCAGTTTTAAGCATGCCAGTCCTTTTGAAAATTATGCCAGATGCGAATATAGCTTACAACATTACTGCATGCACAAATTTCTGCAGTGACGTTTTCAACCATGCATGTGGTAAGCTACTGTCCTCAACTGAGGAACAGAGATTTAATAAATTACAACCCAAATCCATGCTTGTTAAAGTTAAAATAAAGGTTTCATATTTTTACAAACAAAAAAATCAGGTATAAAAAAATAACAGAGTTCAAAATTCAAAGGGATTTGGTCCGGGATACCTTTCGAGTTACCCAGATAAGCCCCATGGGTGTAATTTTCAAAAGGGTTTATGTACTTAAACCTGGGTTTTACATGTATAAACGCACTTATATGGGTGAATTTTCAAAACTTTACTAGCAGAGAAATTAGCGTAAGTAGCACAGATTCATGTATTCCATATTTTATAAATGTCTAAAATATACATGTATTTTCACTTTTGCGTGCACATATATGTGCATAAATAAGGGGTGGCATGCACATACATCTGACAACATACTTGCGTATTTTAACACCTGCTAATTATCTGATGTGATATTGTTTAGCACCTACTGGGTGGGTGGTCTGGCTGGAGTTCAGGATGAAGAGCTAGGAAGATCTCCATGACCTGGAGAAGGACTGGGCGAACTGGGGGACTAATTGCTAAACTTGTTAATTTAATTTATGTGCACATTTTAAAATTGGCCCATTTACACAAATAAGTCCTACTTTACTTTCACATGTAAAACATATGCATGTACATTTTAAAAAGTAGGAACAGTACTTGCGTTCAATGCACTGATATACATGGTTTCAAGCATTGCATGTATTTGCATGTAAGCCTATAAATGCGTGGATGTTGCAGGGTAGAGATGCGCATACATGTGTGTGACGGAACCCCTGGTCAGCCACTATATAGCCCTAGCTCCCAGTTTTAGGTTTACCATCAGTTTAGGTGGAGATAGCATTCCTGCATAGGCCCTCCTCCAGAGGCTGCCTCTTGGTGATGATCTCCTAATCCTTCTTCTGCAGGCTTACCATAGGAAAAGGGTGCTCCATTACGAGGGACAACTCCTACGTTTTCAAGAATTTTCAACTAAAGTTTCCTCATTGTGGAGAGAATTTTCGACGATTTGTTCTGAGCGTGTGAAACATCAGTTTCGGTTTGCGCTTCTGTACCCTGCTCACTTAAAAATCTGAGCCAAGGATGGAGTTCAGCTTTTTGATTCAGCTAAAGCAGCGGCGGAATTTCTGCCTGCACTCCCAAAACCCTTGACTTGACCAGCAGATGGACAATTTTAGGACAGCTTTTCTATCTTCTGGAGTTTTTGCATGCTAATGGTCACCCCATAAAGGGGGCTCATTATAGTCTCATAGGGCTTAAAAGTAGGAATTTCTTGCACATAACATTTGTATGTTTCTTTGTAGTAGTGTGTCCTGCTCTTTGCTTTCTCACTTGTGAGATTTCTCTTTGTGGTGGGGGCTGAGTATTAGCTGGTATTGTGTAGGTTATTTTTCATGTTCGAGTGATTACTTCTGATGTACTAGTTATTCATTGCTGGATGGGGGGAGGCACCTATGCGTGTCACTGTGCCTCCAGCTCTCTTATGCTAGAGAGTATATGCTTTATTGTGGAAGTGAAGAACATTTGGCTAGAGAAGGCGGATGGGCGGGGGGGGGGGGGGGGGCAGGGGAAGATGGGGTTTGAGGTTGGGAATGGGATTTAGTATTGAGGGTTTTTTTTTTTGCCGCTGGGCACCTCATAAGGGTGTACCAAGGTTCTTTTGGGGCTCCCTTTCATACTTGTGCATAACTGGTTTCTCACGACCTATGGATGCGTTACCTCCTTCCTGTACTTGTTTTTCTTAAGCGTGGCTGTTAATTCCTCTTTTTGGGACATATGGGGAGCATTAAGTTTTTAATTTGGAATATGGCAGGGCTTGGTACTCCTATGAAGAGGGAAAAAGTGCTTTCTAATTTGAATAGACTTAAAACTTCCGTTGTCTTTCTGCAAGAGACACATATGACTGCCAAAGCTCATCTGAAATTGAAAAAGAAAGGTTTTAATCAAATATTTGTGACACCAGGTTCCTCTCACAGTTGGGGTGTGGCCATCTTGATTCATAAATCTATTTCTTTTCAATGGCAACAATTCCTAGTTGATCTTAAGGTGCGGTATTTTATTGTCACTGATTTATTGTTTGGTAAATCAATGATACTGGTTTTGGTTTATGGGCCACCCCTGTATGATCATGGATTTTTTTCAGAGCTGGTTGCTCAGGTGGTATCCCGAACCTGACTGCTGGCACTTTTTTTAATCTTTCATTTCTCCGACTTAATATCACCAAGATATTAAGCAGTATTTTCTGCTTTTCTGTACAACGTTTTGGGGGCACTCAGAAATTAACGCCTGCTCTGGGCAGACGTAAATTTCTGAGTGCAGAAATGTGTACATTAGATGCACATTTTTTGCATTTGGGGTGACTAATAGCCTCATCAACATGCATTTGCATGTGATGAGAGTTTTGCGGTGCTTTAGACGCACGCTGTGGAGGCGCTATTCCCCTTACAGCATAAGGGGCTGTAGACGAGCTTATACAACCCGCATCCAACTGTGGGTTAAACAGTGCGCTCAGCTGAGCGCACTGTATTGCATCGGCTGAAGTGTTTTGCGGATGTGCCTGCAGAGCAATGTTTTGCTTATCCTTATGACCTGCGCTTTTTACTTCATAAGAGTGCTAAAGATCTCCTCCTCTTTCTTTCTCAAGAATATCTTGGTGAAATATATGCAATTTGACTGGAAATCTGAGAGACAGAAGATGTTGCTCTCTTGGAAACTCACTCCCTGGCAGCCCTTATGTGGAAATCCGTGGTTCCTTCCTGGGAAGGATAGTAAATATTCTGTACAACCTAGCAGTGCTAGTTATAGTACCTTCCATGATTTTATTGATTATCAGCATCACAGAGTGTACTCTTTCCCTCGCCGTCAAGAGTTATTTGGTTTTGAGTCTCAAAATGTTCTTCAATATCTACAAATTTATAGTTTTATTATTAAAAATCTGGGGCACCCCTCCAGTGTCTAGTTCTTTGGGTCCTTTTCAAAGATTGTTATCCTTGTTTCAGGGGAGAAAGCAATCTTTGGCAGGTTTTTATAAATTTCTCCATTCTGTCACTTCTTATAAAGAGTTTGTGGTCCTGGTGAGGTTATGCAATTTGGATTTGGGGTTAGATCTTGATGATTATTTTTTGACCAGCATTGCTGACTTCTTGGAAAATATTCCCTCGATTGTGCTACGAGAACAATATCTGCGCGTTATCTATAGGTTAATTATTTCCTCTCACAAAGCCTATCAGATGAAGTTTATTTTATCCCCAAGATGTATAAAATGTGCCACAGATATTGCCACTGAGTCATGGGCTTTGGGAATGTCCCCCAATTCAGAGTTTCTGGGAATCTGTGCTGAAATTTATGTCTGAATTATTAGGTCTGCGATTCCTTTTTGCAGCCTCTTTTTGTATCTTGGGAATATTTTCTGATGAGATAACCTGTAATAAATATAATTGTAAGTTCTTGCTTAAAGGAACATGTATTGCTAGGAAATGTATCTTATATAAGTAGATACAGACTGAAGCACCATAGTTTGATTTTTGGTTTGTAGAAATGTTGGATCTTATGAATTTGGAGTACCAATCATGAACCAGGTCCTTGAGGGGACGGAAGAATGCTTTTTCCAGGATATGGACCTCATTTATTAAATCATCTACCAGATTCTCTACAGGGAAGATTTAAACATGTTATTTCCTTGGAGGCATCTTAGGGGGAATGAGGGGTGGGGTGGGCTGGAATTGAAGGATTGTTTTTGGTTTTGCGTTCTATTACTTATTTTTCCTAGGTTGCTGTTATATGCTGAAAAAAGTTAATAAAGATATATCTATATCTATCTATATATCTATATCAAGGAAGTACTTTATTTTACTATTTATTTATTTATTGCTGAGTTTTATATACCGTCATTCGGAAAGCCATCATAACGGTTTACAAAGATCAGATTACAATTTTTTATCACAGTTGGTAAAATAATAAATTGGGATCATATTAAACAGAGACAACCGATTACAGAAGAAATTGGTGCATGCACTATGGATTGCACGAAGGGGCGCACGGCGCGCGGCGCCTGATGGTGAGGCGCATTTCAAACGGTCGCCAGGGCTCTGAGTGATGTCGGGGGGGGGGGGGGGGGTGTGGTCCCGCGATCGGGTCCCTCTCACTTTTATGTATTTCTCAGTTCCCTCTCACCTCCCGATGTTATTTCAAGTCTTGTGAGGTTCATGCTGTTGGTATTAATCAGCAATGGTAGTCTCATGCAGAGGCCGAAAGATGGAGGGTGGCCTCCCTGCTCGCCGGTTGCTAGGTTGCTGTTAGATGTTATATGTTATAGGTTCCTAGGTTGCTGTTATATGCTGTTATATGCTGAAAAAAGTTAATAAAGATATATCTATATCTATCTATATTTATTTATTTAGAATTTTTTATATTCAGACGTTCAAATGGATATCACATCGGTTTACATAATAACAGGGGTAACAATTAACAACAGTATATATCAAGGAAGTACTTTATTTTACGAAAGTTTTAAATGCCAGCCAGTTTTATTTTTTTCATAATAGACAGCTTTCTTCTGAATAAAAACAGTCATCTTTTACTATGTAGAAAAATACCTCTCACACACTGGGCACCAACAGATTAGAACAATTCAGCTTTGATTCATTCATTTCCTACGCACAAATTACATACAAGAATTCTTCCACAATAAATAGCTGGTTTCCCACTCTGATGTCTCAAATAACTATCTGCTGTGCTTTGAGTCTGAGCATTACTTGACAGCTATATAAGTCTGTGAACTGGGAAATATGCCAAGTATCTCTGCTCACTCTTGCCCTCTCACCCAGCCAGCCAGTTGGTTGACTCAAACTCAACTGGTTGCTGTTTGTGAAGAGCTGGTCTCTCAACTCCCTCAATCAGTTTAATTCCACTGCTCCACACACCTTGTGCCATGACATTTATAGGACATGGCAACAGCACCAAGGAAAATATATGTTTCTACATGGATTCTGAAAACGTAACTGGTATGTTGTGCATACTCCCAAGAGAGTTTTACAAAGAGGGGCAAGTCAGGGAGGCTTAGTTTCCTGACCTTGAAACCAAGAAATCCCAGTTTTTAAAGCAATGTGTGTCTCTCTCAGTACAGAGGGGCAAAGAGAAATGGATACAGGGATGAGGAATGAATAAAATGGGGGCAGGGTACAGAAACTGATAATAATCAACTAGCCTAGAAACTAGAAAGAATGCCGACTTCTGGGGACCTTAAGGAATATGCTCCAGTTAGAAATACTTGAGAGAAAAATACAGAGTACAGGTAGAATAGCAAGTTCTACTGCATTCATCTGCTTACCCCTTCCTTGTTGACAGCATGCAATGGTTAACACACTAGACAAAAATTGAGGACTCCAAATTAATAACCAGGCAGCCCTGACTTCCTGGGTTCTATCCCACCCCCGTCCAGCCGGGTCATCCACCCCACAATTGCAGACAGACACAATGAAAAGCCTTAGTCACAACTGGGATGCAAATTAGCCGCAGCCATTATTAGATGACCCTAACAGGGGGAATCTGAACTTGGCACCCAGTCCTATTATTAACCACAGAGGAGGTACAGACGAGTCCGCCCCTTCTGCCCTAGTGGAATCTGAAGGGGATGAGAGGTTGGGGGGGGGGGGCCGTCTCTCTCCCTGAGAGCCGCCCCCCCCCCCCGGTCCAGCGGTGAGTTGAGGTATAGACTCTCTTGCCCAACCCAGCATCACTTTTTTTTACTGCAAAGTACTGCTCTACTCGTCCAGTTTCCAACTTTGTGAAGAATGCCCAGATGGCCAGGTGCAAACGAACCATGTTCCTGGATAGCCCATGCTGCTTGGCTTACACAATATAGCTAATCAATAGGTCCTCGGAACCCGACGACTGGACCAACCACTCAGATTGAGGAACACCTTCACTTTGTTGTAATTGCTGATATACCTGCTATTAATTAAGTTGACTTAGAAAATAGCCACTACTATTACTAGCAACAGTAACATGGAATAGACTTAGTTTTTGGGTACTTGCCAGGTTCTTATGGCCTGGATTGGCTACTGTTGGAAACAGGATGCTGGGATTGATGGACCCTTGGTCTGATCCAGTATGGCATGTTCTTATGTTCTTAGGCATTCCAAGTGGATGGAGTGAGTGATCTTCTCAGCATCTCGCACACCATCCAGTTCTGAAGGACCATAGCTGCTCTGGAACCTCTCTGCCAATCAGCTCCGCTTGTGGCGCCAGCTTTCTGAACAGGGACCACTTGCAACGAGAGAGAGAATCAGGAATCTCATTGTGCATACCAGGAACGTGTTTTGCCCGCCCCACAATGTTCATTCACAAGCAGTATAATACAAACTCCCTCAGCAGTTCCGACACTAGGAGGCATTTGGAGGTCTGCTTGTTTATAGACTGTACTACTGTTGTGTTGTCATTCCATAAAACCACCTGGTGGCAACTAAGGACATCGCCCCAGATGTACAAGGCAACTACAATGGGGAATAACTCAAGAAATATGATATTCCTGGTTAAGCTGGTCGCTGCCCAATGGTCTGGTCATTGCGCTGCACACCAGGTGCCTTTGAAGTACACACTGAAGCAGATGCCTCCTGATGTGTCAGCTGAAGTTGTCACAGCTAATTGTCCTGGGAAGCCACGCTGAGACACCATTGAAGTCTCTGAGGAATTTAGACCACAAGGCTAGGTCTTCTTTGATTGCCTTGACTATATGCAGATAGTGGTGGTCCCATACTAGGCCCACCGAGGACTGGATTAAGCAGTGCAGAAAGATCCTGCCCATGGGAATAACTTGTTCTGTGAAGATCAAACTGCCGATGAGGGACCTCATGTGCCTTAGCATGACTTTCTTACTTCACATGTTGACTGCCACCATATTGGCCAGCCTCGCCAGCTTGTTGCTGGTGAGTCTAGATTTCATCTGTGTGGAATCAAGCTCAATCCCCAGGAGAGTAAGGACCGTCACCGGGCTTTGTGACTTGTTTCCTGCCAATGGAATGGCAAACCTCCGCGCCAAACTGTGGAACATGTCGAACAACCTGCCGCATTCGGCTGTATACCCTCTTCCTATGAACAGGAAATCGAGGGTCATGGGAAGGGGACCTGCAGGTCCCGGTCCGATGGGCACCTCGATGATGGAGGTATTAAAGCCTCCAAGGCGCACTGTGTGCTGGGGTCTGCTGAGGAATCAGACCTCAGGGGCATCTGTGACAAACGTTGGCAGCACCTCTAACTCAGAGTGCCGGATTTCACTTAATTAATAGCTCCTAGCCAATGAAAACTTTTGTTTTTTGGGAGTGTGTGAACGGCAGCATCACATGGAATTGAGAAATGGGCAAAGTGCGGGGGCCAGGGCATGATTCAGCGCATTGCATGCTGCGTCTGCTGCCATCATGGTTTATTAAAGACTAGATTTATTCAATAAATACCAGAATTTCTTTTATCTCTTTTATTATTATAATTTTTTTTTTTTTTTTGGGGAAAGGAAAAGGAGGAGTGCTTCAGCACAACTCACCTGGTAATCGAGTCCGGGTCCCACTAGGAGTCAGGCCGGGACTATCTGGGTCCCACTGGGAGTGAGGCCGGGATTGGAGCAGCCGGAGCGAAAACAAAAACGTGCCGTGCCACGCTGGGCCAAGGAAGAAGAGGCCGGGCGAGAGTGAGCCGCAGGTTTTAAATTCCCCGCTGTTCTCTCCCCCCGGCCAACGTCACTGTGTTGCTCCCTCAGCCAATCGTGTGGTCCTGCATTGGGGCACGTTTTCTTGACGTCATCATGCCTGATACCAGGCCAACCTGGGGGCGCGATGTCACAAGCACCACTCCCCAGAGCCCCAGGAGGCCGGCACCGCTGGCATGCCCTTCACATGTAGCCGGTGCCATTGCTGCCCACTGCCAGAGGAAGGTGGGGGGGGGGGGGGGAGAGAATGGAACCCCTCTCTCCGTGCCTGCGGTTAGGCCCCTTGGCGTGCCAGAGGCGACACCCTAGGGATGCAGCAGGCGCCCAGTTATCCACGGCATCCGCACATCCGTGCTGGGGCACCTTCCATTAAAATACTTAAAGCACTTGTTGTGGCAAAGACTGCCCAACTAACCAGTCTGCAGCTGCTGCTTCCGTCTCTACAGATAAAGAATCAGTAATTATTTATTTATTTAAACAATTTATAGCCTGCTGATCTGCCAGTCTCAGTGGGTTACAATTCCCATACATAATCAGATTAACATATATAGTTTGTTGGATTGGAGGAGTAGCCTAGTGGTTAGAGGAGCAGGCTTTGAGCCAGGAAGACATGGGTTCAAATCCTACTGCTGCTCCTTGTGACTTTGGAGAAGTCACTTTACCCTCCATTTCCTCAGGCACAAACTTACAGGGTCATTCATCAAAATGCATTATGGTGAATGCAAATATTTTGGTAGCCTCTGGGGAGGCCTTCATAATATTCAACTATTTATATCACTATAGGAGGGCAAGCTAATAACTCGTGGTGAGGTTTTGGTGGTGGTTTAGGGGTGCCAGTTTTACATGCAGAGTGAGACGTACAAACAGCACAGTGCACCTTAGTGAAGATTTGACATCATTTGGAGTGTGGAAAGTCTCACAAAGATGAGATTTCTACCTTGCTCTCTGAAACAAACAATCCTACATTCCCTAAATCCCCATATTTTCTGGTACTAAGCCTCTACAGCTCTATAACTGAAAGAAACACCCTGCTATACCAGTAAAGTCACTAATGTAGGCTCTCCAATGAAAATTAATTAGGCCTAATGAAATAAATGTAGAAAAGAAACTCCAAAGCAAGTAATTTAAGCTGTACAATTTAACAACCAAGCTATGTTTTAAAGACTAAGATAACTTTATTAACAAGCATATGAATTTTTGTACACTCCGTTAAACATCGAAATTTTGTAAACCATTGTGATGGCGAAACCGAACGACGGTATATAAAACTCGACAAATAAATAAATAAATAAAACGAATCACTCCTAACTCAGATTAAGTGCAACTTCATTACACCGTACTTCTCTCAAAGCAAACACTTCACAACGCTTTTTTTTTTTTTTAATGAATTATAGTCAAATTCTACCTGTTTTGACACGATGGCAGGCTAATGTTCCAATTTTACGAATATGGACGCTGACAGATCTTCACGTATCACCTTAAGATATGCTACCGTTATACGCACTCGACTTCAGTAAAACGTAAATCACTATTTTAGTCAACTTAGGTAAGTAGAAATAAAAAACAGGGGGAAAAAAACTGTGCAAATGGCACTGGCCTGATCAGAGCCTGTTTCAAATTCCTGTACCTGACTTCTGCTCTTTAGGTCAGTGTTCACAGCCCAAACAGCAAAGAGACAGTGATCACAGCCCTGGGGGGGGGGGGGGGGGAGGGGAGGGGGGAGGATCTAGCCGATCTCGCCCCACTCTCGCTAAGCATCCAATTAAGACCACACACATCAGCCAGACCCATCAGATCCACATACAAAGGCACTCTGTATGCCCCTCCAGTGAAAACCTCAAGAAGGAGGCGAGCTCTATCTACAGCAGGTCCTCACCAATGGAACGCTCTCCCACCTGACCTTCAACTGGAACCATGCCACCCAACTTTCAAAAAGAAAACAAAACTTAAGACTTGGCTCTTCACCCAAGCCTTCCCTGACACCTAATTCTATACAGTTTTAGCCCATATTGCTCTATGTACAGCCCTTGAGCGAAGTTAATATACCCGTTGTACCAGTTTATGCCAAGTCCCGTTACCTCTTTATTGGTATCGCCTACGAGCGAAGTTTTCTTCTGTTCTTGTTTTCCATTGTTACCTCTTTATTGGTATCGCCTACGAGTGAAGTTTTCTACTGTTATCTATTGTTCTATGTACAGCCCATGAGCAAAGTTACCGTTCACTGTAAACCGAGGTGATCCATATCCCACACAGGAACCCCGGTATATAAAACCCAATCAATCAATCAATCAATAAATAAATAAATCTCAGACACCTGCTGGCTAGCCATTTGAACCACACTCCAAAGGGAGCAGGCATCAAAGACTTTTTTTTTTAAAGCTAAAACTTAGTACATTTATGACTCATTTGAGTTATGTATATTCCCCCTTTATAAAGTGAAATAAGATGGATGAACCATCGCCCTCTTCCCCCTTTGAATATATAAAAAAATACATTAAGACTGTGCTCCTCTCTAGATGGTTGTACTTAGTAGATATGCAATTCTTGCATTCCCTCAGTAATGGCAGAGCAGAATGCTGCTTGTATCTGCAAGAACACTGCAGGCTGGAGTGCATCAGTAATTTCAATAAGAGATTGCAGAAACATTTATTACATGCTTAAAACAAAAAGTAACAAAGCATGGTACATACATTCAAAATTATCAATCTCAACACAAATAGCATATATTATACAAATAAGCACAGTAAATATCAAACAACCTTTAATGACCAAAACAATTACATATCAATTGCTTATTTATCAAAATAAAATATAAAAACCCAATATACAACCCCAGTAAAATGATTCCCAGCAATCCAAATTGAAATACAATACATCTTTTAATAAAGAGATATTTTAATCTTTTTCATGGTAATTTTCTAACACCCGGCATTTAAAACCTCACACAAGTTACACCGATTTTCAAAGCAAACTTACATGTTTGTTCGCTTTGAAAATTATCCCACCAAAACTGCTTACACACAATTACATCCACTGTCACTGCTTGTGACCTTGGGCAAGTCACTTTACCCTTCATTGCCTCAGGTAAAATAGGGTCATTTTTCAAAGCGCGATGGGCTATGTGCATTAGGGCATTATTGCACGTGATAACACCTTAATGCACGCAATAACTACCGCAGCACGATTTGGAAATTCAAATTAGGGAAAGAGGAGGAGTTTGGGTGGGGCTTAGGCGGGGTTAAGGAAATTTAGGTGTCTGCAGCGCCGCGAGCGATAACGATTTGCAAGTTATCGCCTGTATTAGTGCCAGAAATAGCTACAACTTTTTCATTGGCAATATGAGGGCGATAGTGTGCAGCATGGCCACAACTGTGGCAGGCGAAAATGCTATGCAGCTGCCTATCGCCTCCCCCCTGCCCCTTTTTTTCCCTGCGGGAAATCATTTTGCTATAATTACAGCAAAATGAAAAATCTAGGCCTTAGATTTAAGCCCTCTGGGGATACGGAAATACCTACAGAACCTGAATGTAATCCGCGTTGAAGTGCCGAAAAGCGTAATATAAAAAAAATATAAATAAATATGTTCTTAGAGGATAAATCTATAAACTGCTATAATGATAATTAATAAGCAATTGTAGCTTATGATCAATCTAATGTTTGGGTACTTTGCCAGGTACTTGTGACTTGGATCGGCCACCGTTGGAAACAGGATACTGGGCTTGATGGACCCTTAGTTTGACCTGGTATGGCATATCATGTTCTTATGTTCTAAATAAATAATTTGTGTGCAGGAGATGTGAGTAAATTTACAGTCATACTTTGGAAAATCTGAAAAATATACATGTCCAGGGCTTTTTTTTCCAGAGGGTACTCACTGATACTGAGTACCAACACCTTTTCTTTCACCTGCTTGATTTGCCTTGTAGACTGTCAAACTCCCCCTCCCCCCCCCAATGCATAGGGGTAGATTTTATAAATCTACACGCACGTACTTTTGTTCGCGCACTAGGCGCAAACAAATGTACGCTGGATTTTATAAGATACGCACGTAGCAAAGGTGCAACCCCTCCAACAATCTTCTCTCTCTCTCTCTCCAGGGTAATGAAAACAGCAGATGGGTGTCCACAGTGATTCCTGATGTCCCTTACTCATGGTTAGCAGATCTCCAGGAGCTCCTTGGTTCTTACCCAGTCTATTTCTTCTTTCTGGATTCCTGATGAGAGGGATCTCCTTGAAGCAAGCAGTTCTCTTCAAAACAGGAAGGAAGGGCAGCCAAAACTTCATCCTGGATCTTAAAATCAAAGAATTCTATCCCCAACCTGATTTAACACCAGAGCTCCTCCCTGCAACAGGCCACGGACACCTCCTTCCTCATGGAGGTTATTGGAAGGCAGATCTTCCTTAATCAGGACAGCCCCAGACACAGGGTTTCCCGTGCCCTGAGTTCAGGTGGTGTACAGGCTCTCACAAGGCTGCTACCACTTAAAATCTTAAACCGAAAAAAAGGCCCATGGGAAAATCCTAATCAGCCAGTGAGTGGACTGGATAAGGAAACCCCTCCTGACCCTGGTCAGGACCACCAGGCAGGGTTTGCCTGGCTCCTCCGACTGGGCCTGAAAAACAACTCAAGCAAAATTCCTCTCTACCTCCTAACTGTCAGCCAATCTAAAGGGACTGCCTCCCGAGCTCTCTGTAGAGCGCTGCTATGTAGACTTTCAGGAGACGGCAATTCCAGACCCCCAAAGGGAGGATCTGCATTTGAATGGTAACCTCCCCATCATACTAACCTGCACTCTCACTAGATGAACTAAAGACTCACCCAGGTCTTAATGGTGATGTAACTGTAGGATCCATCATATAACTTTGGCCTGGGACCCAAAGAAAAATGTCGCTGTACCTGGTCCAGAAGGATGTTAAAGAAAGAGCAGTCTGAAGGGAGGGATCAGATGTGGGGGAGGTTTAAAAGTTGGATCGGCTGGAAAGGGACTGGCTGTGGAGGGTTAGAGGGGGGAGAGTGAAAGAAGATTGACTGGATTTTAGCTAGGGGGAGGGGTTAGCGAGGAAGTGATGAGAGGGGGGATGGGAATAAAAGTGAGGAGGTAATGGGGAATGAGATAAGAGGGAGGGGGATGACTGAAGACCAATTGGGATTAAAGGAAGGGCTTAGGGGTAAGACCTGCTGGGCAGGACTGAAAGCATTTACAGAGAGGGGTGGCTTGGGGGGATGTAAGATGGGATCATTTAGAGGGGCAAAGGTTGAGAGCGGTGGTCATCTAGAGGGGATGGTGATTGAGAGGGAGGATCGACTAGAGTGGATGGAGGTTGAGAAAGAAGATCAGGTGGAATGATTGTTGGAGGGGGTTGCACCTTTGCTATTTTGTTTCGGTTGTCCTCTGGGGTCATGTGAATTTCCATGTATTAAAATGGGGGTCTCATGGCCCTGCCCTAGGAAGCTGATTACCTTAGAGCAGTAGTATGATGTGCTGCAGACTTCTAACACTGTTCTGGTTCAAGATAATGCTGTAGTTCATCGTACACTTGAACTATTATAAAATCAAGGCTGATAACTGATCCTAACTGGGGCAAGGTTTAAAAAGCACAGGACTTGATTTTACAATAGTTCAAAGTTTACAATGAATTGCAGCATTATCCTGAAGCAGAACAGTGTTGGAGGCTCAGAGCATATCTCACCTCTGTTGTAATGCTATGGGGAATGCTGCGTCTTTGTAGATTTATGACTGGCTTATTTGAGGGAGATTATCAACTAAAGGAATGGGTTGTGGGCCATATACTCTGCTAATGTTTATACCGTGTGTGACTTTTCAGTTGCTCTTTGTTTTTTAGCTGAATTTAATTCATTCCTGCCATGGGGGTTTTCCTTTTGGATTCCCTACTCCTTGTGGGCTGTACAGGGAATACACATAAGAGGATTTTTTTTTTTTTTTTTTTACAATTGTACTTATTAATTTCCTTTTATAGTTTTGTGATTATGAATATGTATTTCATTTTCCATACCAACTTATTTAATGTTTAGATTTTGAAAATAGCAATGTTCTAAGAATGAACACAATTTATGCAGCTAAATTTAAAAATAAGGTTAGGAATATAGGACAAGGACACCCAGATCTCCAGTTTTGTTTTTTTTTAGGACTAAAGGAGGGAGCTGTATCCTGGTGCAGTCAGGTGTGCTGAGAGCTGCAGGGTCAATTCCTGTTGGCAAAGAGAGGGCACTGAAAGGTTCAGATTCAAAGAGCATTGCTCCTCAAACCTTCAGCCACCTCAGTTCCTGCAATACAAGTATTCAATAACCAAAAAGAAATAGGGGGAAACAATATATATTTGATAAAGGTGTCTACCGGAATGCCTGTGCTCATATATTAGCTGAGTCTAAGGAAGAATAACAAGGAGAAAAAGGGGGAACAGAAGAAGCATTATCCTTTTCACCTAATGACCTAATGGTAGGAATATGTTGCTGCCAAATAAGAAATCTCAGTGCAAATTCTAGTTTAAACTAGCTGAGGTCAAAGTGAATTTTGCTGACATATATTTGCTAGTCAAACGATAGTAGCAGAAGTAGCTTTTGAAGCAGCTGTAAAATGCTCTTGGTAAAAAAAAAAAAAAAAAAAAATGGTGCTGTATTTGGCTTGCGTTGGTAGTTGATATGGATGAAAACAGGATAAAATAAAGGAGACCTAATGGTTAAATTATAACAGCCTAAACAGTGGCGGTAAAAGAATTCCAAAAAACACATTTTTTATTTTTTATTTTCTTTTGTGCCTTTCCTTGGTGTATAAACAGATACAAAGCCAAAAATGATATTTTCAAAATTGATGATTAGGTCTCCTGTGAATTACTTTCCTCCTGCAATGTAACCGAGTTAGTTGTACTTGGCCCTAAAGGTGCTTGAAGAAACTCCCTAGTGTGCTGTTGCTTCTCCTTTAAAATCTGGCATGCAAGCAAACCGCCTTACGGAGGGATAATGCTGCCCCAGTATTCCTCTACTCAAGGGGACTATAAACAAATCAGTCCTATTCTACGGGACATCTCTTCTGAAATGCAATTAAATCTTTGTTATGGATTAAATTTGATGGAGGTTTGGAAAGTATTTGTGTGATGCGAGATCACACACATTTACTGTTCATTCAGCTCCCAATGGCCTAGAAAGAAATCATGTAAAAATGCAGTGCTCTGTTTATGCTACCTTAAAGAAAATATTACAGTCATATCGGAAACACTCTAAATCACAACCGAGTGCAAGCCTTGATAGTACTTCCCCCCCCCCTCCCTCCCCACTTCATTCTTGTACAAGAGTTATGTACTATTCAGAAACTGTAGTTTTAAATAAGCAGTTTATGCTAAATGCTGCATAGCAGCCTGATCGCAAAAGATAAGTGATAGCTTGATTGACAAGAAGCAGCTCAGCAGTTGGCATCTGCTCCATGAGACAGCTGAACAAGCTTCTGAGAATGAGGCATTAGGTTGCATTTTGACACTTACTAGTTATTTTTAAAAAAATGCATTATAACAACCGTAGAGAGGGTTACATGTTTTCTACCCTTTTGGCTGAAGGACATTAACATTTACAATAAAGAAATAATGTGCTTTCATGTTTTACAAAAACTGTCAAATAGGGGGTGCTCAAAATGAACCGCCAATCATTTCTGTACCAAATTACAGTCAAACAGAAATAAATATTTGTTCAATGATAAATTCTTTAGTATCATTTATTACAACATTAAGTCAAATTAGCTAGCTACTTCAATGCATGAAACCAAGTTTTATCAAAATCAACATATCCCAAATGTGAATTACAACATAATGGTAACATATCGGCCAGATCTATATAAAATTCTATAGTTCTAATGAACTTGATGACTTAGATCATGTAATAGTTCAACAAATGTAAATGGCCCACTGGCTTACACATTGGTCTACCTGAATATAAACTTTGGAATACTTACAAATGTGCTAGCTGGAGAAGTAACAAATCAGCAAAGAATTGCAGAGAAACCTACGCTCTAACAACGCAGGATACTTAAACATCCCCTCCATCAGAGACGCTCATCTTTCAACTACACGAGAAAGAGTATTTTCCATCGCTTCCCCCAAAATCTGGAACACCCTACCTAAAGCCCTGAGAACCCAGCACAACCTGAAAACATTTAAAAAAGACCTAAAAACATTTTTATTCCGCAAATTCTATTCTAACTCGCAGACACCTGATCATCCCAGCTCTCAACTGAACTCGCATACTTAATCCTCTTTCTTCCTGCTCTCCTTATGTACCCCCTACCCTCCCTTTCTACCCCTCCCTACTCTCTGACTTGACACGTTAATTTTATAAAAATGTTCTCCTCACTCTACTGTTATACATCTACTAAGAAAATAATGTATACTGTTCTCAAAGTTTCACTATGCCCAACTACTATGATAATTGCATATTTTTGTATAATAATTGCATATTTTATAAACCGTTATGATGGCTCTACCGAATAACAGTATATAAAACTCTACAAATAAATAAATAAATAAATAAATAAAGAATTGCAGAGCAATTTGTACAAGTACTTTTTTTTAAACAATGAATGTAAAACTTGTTATAAGTAGGTTTAAGTTGTATAGCTTGGGTCTGACGTGAAAAAATGTTCCCAACAAATAGCAGCATGTATACAAAAGGTGGATAATCTTTCCCTAGTTATATTATATTATATATATATATATATAATATAATATTATATATATATATATATATAATATTATATTATATATATATTATATTATATTATATAATATATAATATTATATATTATATTATAGTACCAAATGGGAAGGACAAAAAACTCGAATTCAAGGGTTGGAAGATAGTACAAAAAAGGGGCTAGAAGTTCAATCCACAATTATACAAGAACAACAGTTGTTAAATAGGAGAATAGAATATATGGATAATCGTCTAAGACGTCTCAATCTTAGGCTTCTAAACTTCCCCAAAATTATTGGTGAACAGCCCAGAGTTACATTACAAAGATATCTTACTGAAATATTGAAAATTCCTTCAGAAAAGTTGCCATCATTTAATAGGGCACATTTCTTGCCATTTCGAAGTGTAAGAGGAAGTAATGAATGTCAACATCAGTTGGATTTACAAAATCTAACACAATTTTTAGAATCCTCTACAATCGAGATAATAGAAAGTGCTACCCTACTGATTTCTTTTGTATATGAACCAGATCTCAGTTTCATAATGGGTTGCTATTTCAAAAATGTAAAGGTAAATTTCCATGGCCAGTTTATTCAGATATTCCCAGATGTAGCTAAACCCACGCAGGAGAGGAGGAAAGGCTTCCTGGCATTATGACAGGAAGCCCAATCATTAGGAGCAACATTTCAGTTAAAGTTTCCTTGCAAATGCATTCTGAAATTAAATAATGAAGTTTACATATATTTTTTTCCTGAACAGTTAAAAATGTTCTTAAGATTCCCATAAATGTTTGCTTCTAGCCTCCTCTCCTCAAGTAAGCCCCATATCTCAGGAGTAAAATAAATAGATGGGTAGCATCACGTTAAGCTGTCTCTATAAGAGATGATTTTCCTTTTTATGCTCTTAAATCTGGTCTCTTAAACACTTACTCCCAGGAAAATTGTGGTCTAGGTAAAAATGATAGATTTACTGTTATGTAATATTTCTTTTTCTGTAATATGTTTCTTATGTTGCTGTACAAAGTATATGTTATGCTGTAAATTTTGTGAAAATTTATAAATAACAAAAAAATAAGTAGGTTTAAGTCAAGTCCCACCATCACCTTGGGGTAGGGTCATTCTTGAGAGGCACAACCAAAGATTTGGGTGGCAATGCACTGCTACAGTTACCTTTCCCCTGACATCTAACAATTTCCTGTTCCATGGGAGCACTGGTGAGGCAGGGACTACAAGTGACCTGGCACAAAGATATCAGAATCAAGTCAGAAAGTATAATGCCCACCTTCCTCCTGCTCCTCAAACTCAAGGCCTCCTTCAATATTTTGGGGAGAGATGAAGGAGAAGAAAAGACCTGATGGGGCAGAATCGCCCCAAGTCTGCATTCTCAAAGGGGTCAATTCTGCTCGATTCACATTTCTGGTTCTGAAGTAAATGGCAGATGATGAAAGAGCTTTCATCAGTCAAAAAATCTTGGTCTCAATATACAAATTTTACAAACTAATTTATAAGAAAATCCATTCATGTTGAATGAATTGAGAAACTCAGAAATTTTGCATCCTTTGCATCTATTTGTTTAGTATTAATTTTATTTTTTTCCACTTTTTTTTCATTTTCCCCTGAGTTTAATGGGATAAATAGTTTTTCTAGTTTGAGCTAGATCCATTTATTTTTAATTCTTTTCAATTTTGGGCTAGATCCATAAGCTTAATAGGAAAAGATTTTGTTTTCTAGCTTTTATAGAGATATACATATCCTGAAAATTTGGTTTTTGCAGATTGAATGGGTTGGAAGATAATGTATAAACAGCCAGACACACAAAGCAAATATATTTTTTTTAATGCTAAAAATTAATTATCCAAGGAGTCTTCCACTGGTCTATGACGTGGTTAGTACAAAACACATATGATTTTCAGCTCATCAGGTCTCTGCACAGGGGTTTGACATACTGGCTGCAGAGTACTGCCTGGCTCTTGAGCTTTGGACCTCTTCCTGTGTGCGTGAGTCAGAGTAGTTTCGACCCGCTGGAGGCGCCAGCTATCTGGACCACACGACCGGCAGGAGACGCCTGCATCCAGATTCCCCTCTGCAACCGCACAGCATCTTCCGAGTTGGTCTCGCCTACCGACGTAAGTGACTTGCAGGACTGCGTCAGACTAAGGGTCCACCACCTGAATCATAACACCACCGCATCAAGCAAGTTACCCCGATGCTTGTTTACCCAGACTGCACAGATCAATGCCTTGTTGGATGTTGTCTCAATGTAAATCCTCTTTTCCACATTTTCCCCTGCCATTGAAGCAAAGAGCAACACTATATATGCATTCAAAGTGATGTATCAGGCTCAACTGGTTTAGGGTAGTAACTGCCATAATAAGCAAGCTACCCCCATGCTTATTTGTTTACCCAGACTGTGAAGTTCAGTCCTTGTTGGTTGTTGTCTGAATGCAAATCCTCTTTTCCACATTTCCCCTTGCCTTTGAAGCAGAGAGCAATGTTGGAGTTGCATTAACCTTGCGAAGGCTTATTGAGTAAGTGTAGTAATCACTAGATAGTAGCCTCCACTCCAGAAAGCCACCCCCATGGCTCTTCTCTACTATAATCATCTATGTGAAGTTTTAGCCTGTCATCAGCTGCTATAATCATCTATGCTATCTAAATCTATAGTGCCTTCGTTCAATGTTGGAAAGCTTCAGGAAGAAAACACTAATTAAAAAAATAAAGAAAAACACCCAAAAAAGTACTTTTTAAAGGTATTACTCAAAGTAGATTCCCATAAAAAAATTTTTAAAAAGTTTAAAAATTGTTTTCCTGAAATTAGTTAAATCTTATAAAAATAAAATTGTATATAAAAAAATAACTATGGCTCATAACAGCTATTTACTAACATTTACAGTCAAATACTCAATTTATGAAAGATTTTAGATATAATCCATACCCTAATCACAAAGCTCACAATGTTGGTTCAAATTATTAATTCTCAGTTCACTAACCTATAAACTCCTTTTGGGCTAAAGCAAGTTTGATCTGCAAGATTATTTTTTTTACATATAAATATGGCATATTATCTACAAAATACATATTAATTATTCAAAAATAAGTAAAAGTAAGCCTACAGACATATTTAACTATAATCTGATATGCATTGGATAACAAGTACTATTTATGTTTCATTAACTAATACCTTCAGCAGCTTCTCTCATGTCATCACTAGATTTAATCTGCTTACATATGCATTTCAATGTAAAGATGTTTTGTAATTTAAAATAGTTGTATATAAACATGTTATATAAAACAGATCTTATTTGGCCATTTTATTTATTTTTTTTAAAAGGATAGGTTGCTACCTAAATGGTTCCATATGGCAAAGACTAGATCACATAAGAACTGTACAGTAAATAAAGAAAGACAGTATAGAATATACTAAGAATTCTCTAGTGTCAGATTTTATGCAATTAGATCAGCACTATGGAAAAGAAAATTGAGATAGTTACAGCATAAGAACCTATGGCATACCATGCTGGGTTAGACCAAAAGTCCATCAAGCCCAGCATCCCGTCTCTCACAGTGGCCAATCCAGGTCAGTAGGAAGCAATTAGCAGATCCCAAATGGAAGGTCCATTCATTCTTGTACACTCCTAGGAATAAGCAGTAGCTTTTCTATGTCTACCTGGCTAATAATTGTTATTGCCATTATATCATTAACATGAAATAAAGCAAGGAAAACAATGCATAAAAGGAAAAATACATACCACATAATAATAAACAGGAAAAAAAGAAAACACACTGAAAAGTCCCCATCAAGGGAGATAAGAGGAGAGAAAAAAATATACCATATGCCTTACTTCCCAAGATGCAGCTGACTGAATAATTGCTCATTTTTCTGTTATCTGATGTAAAATGTTTAAGATGTATTGGGTCCATAAACAAACTTAATCCCTTGAAATATCACAATACATTTACAGGGATATTTCAAATAAAATGATGGCCCCCAAGTCAATAATGCACTGTTTCAGCTGCAAAAAGGATTTCCTAAGGACCTGTGGTGGTTTTGAAATGTCAGGGAAAATTTGAAGCTTTTGACTACAAAACAATTCTTGCTTGTATTTAAAATACTGTATTATTCCCAAATCTTTATCAGTTAACTTAACAGAAGAACATTTATGTAGCTCTGGAAATTACATTATTAGAAGAATAAAGAAAATATGAAACATCAGCACTCTTAAAAGAAGCAAGAAAATCTAATCCCCTCTCCACAGAATTTAAAACCTGTCTAGCTTCAGGAGCATAACATTAAGGTAATTGAAACTCATTATCTCTAGATATCTGTAAAGTCCATTAGAACTTTAAAAAAAAATATGTATATAAGACTTTACAGAAATCTAGAGATAAAGAGTTTTAGTTATCTCAATATTATGCTCCTGAAGCTAAATGGGTTTTAAATCCTGTGGAGGAGGTATTAGAATTCCTTGCTTCTTTTGAGTGCCCTGATATTTCAAAAAATACCAGGAGGTCAATATTCAGACATAGCCAACTAAGCCCTAGATTCATCAAAATGCTATACAGCAGAAATAGAGCCCACAATAAAAAGGGGGTGTGGTCAGATTAATTTTCCTGCTCCCACATCGGTAATTTCCGCAATGCACGATACACTTATCGCACCCAGGCTATTTTTTGCATCACATATGCGCTACCAACCGAAGGTTCGGGAGAGCGAGAGAGACTCAACAGGGACCAATATGTAAGTTTAGTATTTCTACCACTGTAAGAGGCGGCACTATTAACTCAGGGTGAGGTTTGGGGGGTGGGGTAGGTTTTAGGGGGCAGTTTTACATACACAGTCAGAGATACGAACAGCAGAGTTGACATCAGTCTATTGCTGGCCCCGCTCTCTGGAACTCCCTGCCCGTTCACATGCGCCTTGAACCATGTGTGATCAAATTCAAAAAGAAACTAAAAACACTATTGTTCAAACAAGCTTATTCAGAATAGATCATCCTCCGTCGCATCTCCCATGCACCTCCACATGGTGATCACACTTTCCTTACATTAAGGAACTAACTAATTATGTTGTTAACCTATGCTTGTTCCGGTCAATCTTATTTTCCACGCTACCCTTGGTTAACATGTATTTTCCACGCTTTGCAAACCGGTATGATGTCCCCACTAATACCGGTATATAAAAAGTTTCTAAATAAATGAAAGGTAAAATAGAAGTTGATTTGTACAATGTACTCTAACTTGATGCACTCTCTACTCTATGAGGAAAGACTAAAGAGGTTAGGACTTTTCAGCTAGGAGAAGAAACGGCTGAGGGGGAATATGATAAGAGGTGTTTAAAATCATGAGAGGTCTAGAACGGGTAGATGTGAATCGGTTATATAGTCTTTCGAATAATAGAAAGACTAGGGGCACTCCATGAAGTTAGCATGTGGCACATTTAAAACTAATCGGAGAAAGTTCTTTTTCATTCAATGCACAATTAAACTCTGGAATTTGTTGTCAGATGATGTGGTTAGTGCAGTTAGTGTAGCTGTGTTTAAAAAAGGATTGGATAAGGTCTTGGAGGAGAAGTCCATTACCTGCTATTAATTAAGTTGACTTAGAAAATAGCCACTGCTATTATTAGCAACGGTAACATGGAATAGATTTAGTTTTTGTTGCCATGTTCTTATGGCCTGGATTGGCCACTGTTGGAAACAGGATGCTGGGCTTGATGGACCCTTGGTCTGACCAAGTATGGCATGTTCTTATGTTTTTAAGTCTCATGCCAGATAGTGTTACTGCAGAAGCGGTAGAGAGTCTTCTCTCTAGAGCTGAACATAAATTGAAGCTAGACTGGGTCAGTCAATTTGGGCAGCTCTATATACTTACAGAGCAGGGGGTGGGTGTCTGAGTCTTAGTAAACAAGCAGCTTCCTTTATAGATAATATATCTCCCTTCTCCATCCAATATGTTATCTTACATTGCTGACTTACGTCCCTGGAGTTCAGTTTGATCAATGTGTATAGTCCAAACTTGGACTCAATTCTTTTTACTTTGATTTGGCATGTAAGTTGAATATTCAGGCCTTCCCCTTGTTGTTGTTGTTGTATGGGGGTGGATTTTAATAGATGGATACATGCTTTTTACACATTTCCTAAAGCATATATTCTAGTAAACAGAAGATTTATAGATCCCTTTGATGTCTATAGCTGGATATGGCAGGAATGCCCCTCATCTCCCCTGCTATTTGATATGGCTATAAAGCCATTCACCCAGGCTAATCAGGAACATGACGCACTTAGAGAGTTTGAAATAGATGGGGTGTAGCATAA
The DNA here is from genome assembly GCF_901001135.1 of Rhinatrema bivittatum. Classification (NCBI taxonomy): domain Eukaryota; kingdom Metazoa; phylum Chordata; class Amphibia; order Gymnophiona; family Rhinatrematidae; genus Rhinatrema; species Rhinatrema bivittatum. The sequence continues at coordinate 234,031,013 of NC_042618.1, forward strand.
CCTTTCATTATATGCTGACAATGTTTTGATCTTCATGACCCAGCTGGACAGTTCTGCTCCCCATTCAATGAGGCTGCTGGCTGAATATGAGGAACTGTCAGGTTATCAAATTAACTACTTTTAAGTCTGAAGTTCTTCCCTTGGGTGGTGCAGTCCGTTTGCCTCATAGTATGCGAAGATTTCAGCAGGTCCCTGGAGGGTTTACCTACTCGGCCATTAAGATTTCATCTAATACAAGGCATCTTTTTCAGTTTAATTATGGCCCAATATGAAGCACCTTGAGGAAAGCACCTTTGGGATTGGGTGAATCTGTTGATTTCTTGATCAGGTCATATTTAGCTCATCAAAATGGGTATACTGCCTAAACTACTGTATATATTTGAAGTGCCAAAAAGCAGAATATAAACATCTAAATAAATAAAATAAATATTTCAACACATCCCCCTGTTCAGTCCTTCAATATGTTTTGGACTCTGTAAATGGGCAACTGGGGAGTTTCATTTGGCAAAATAAAAATAGTGCACATTAACCAGATCACCCAGTGTATGCCCAAATCTCAGGGGAATATGGTATTACCAGATATTTGAGGTTACCGTTGGGTGGCCCAGTTGGCCTGAGTTTGTGACTGGTTTGACCACAACTCTACAAGTGGGTTGCTCCAACTGGAAAGGGTGCAAACTGAAGGAATTAAACTTCCATTCTCAACTTCACCTACGCTATCTGGGGTGGCTAGATGGATACTAAGAAGTTACCTGATAATAGCCTACACGGTCCAAGTTTGGAAGAAGGTCAGTAAGCTTTGGGGTTTTCAAATGTAGATCTTTCTCCTATAATGCCTTCCCAGGTATGGCTAACTGGCAGGCCTGTGGTTGCGTTTTCTTTGGCAAATATAAAAAGGGAATAATATTTACATTTATAGAATTAGTTGATAACTATCATATAGACATAGACCATAGTACTCATATTTATTTACAACTGAGAACTACACTAGAGAAATTGAAAGAGAAAGTGGACTCCTCATAGTCCCAGTTCCTTGGAAAGGTTTCTTAGTGATCCTACCATACAGGGGAAAATAATCTCTCATATTTATAATTGTGTAACAGATGTGGAAAATCTTCCAGCTTGAATGCTTTCTTTGAAATGGAATGGATTACATTAGATGATATGGATTGGGATGAGATCTAGCAGGCAGTGCACTCCATCTTTATTTGCTCTAAGAGAGTGGACCTAATGGCCCTATATTTTTCACTGCCTTCTCCAGATCTGTTTCCCCAATATGTTGGCGTGGGTGCGGTCAGTGGGGTACATATTTCTATTTATTGTGAGGTCCTGTCCTTTAATATTTTCCTTCTGGGGGAGGTAGAAAAAGAGATTTGGCTTACTTGCATCAGTAATTTCTCCCTCACACCTACTTTGGAGATGTTGGGTTACTGGAGGGACACTACAGTGTCAGTTCCAGCCATAGATAAAATTCAAATTACTTACTGTGTCCATAAGGCCCATAGGAATGAAATGTGCCTTGTTATGAAAAGGTGCTCCCTAGCATTTCTCTATGGAGGACACAACTAATTGACATAGTGCTAATAGAGAAAATTACATATTTATTTCCTAAGAAGTTGGATAAATATAAACAAATCTAGGGAAAATTTTGGGCACATCTATGCAGATAATTTCTTTTCCATATGTCTTTATTGAAATACAAGAAAATACACCACACAATTCAATATTGTTTCCCATTTTTAAAACACCCCCCCCCCCAACATCCATAGCCCCTCCCCCAAAACCCTTCAAATGTCCTAATCTCCACCAGAACTTGAATACTGAAAAGAGATCCCAAAATAAACAAACACATCCTTGGGCCTTGAACACATCTAATTGACCTTGATTAACCTCACTCATCAAGTGGAAAGACAGCACATATTCCATCAGGCAACGTCCGATAAAACAGAATCCAAATGTCTTCGAAGTACAACAACTTTTTTCGAGAGAACTTGCGACATAAAGAGCCATACTCCATCTGAAACAGCTCTGACATTAATGATGACCATATTGCTGTCATGGGAGATGTTGGCTTTATCCAATTAAGCAGAATGCATTTTTTTTTTAATTAATTAGATATGCATTTAACAAGAACATTACCTTATCTGAGTTTACACTATCCTCCCCTGAATCATTCCCCAATATACAGAAAGAACCGGACCATTTTACTTGGAGTCCGAACATAGTAGTTATTTTTCTCACATCTTCCCCAAACCCCTGAATAATACACAAGCAATGGATCAGTGATGCCTGCATGTTTCCACATTTTAAGCAAGCCCTGTCCTCTATTAACCACATTTTTGTGCTCTCATAGGTAAAAAAAAAAAAAAAAAAATACTATGAGGAAATATTCTCAACTGCATTTCCTGTGAATTCACATTATTAGACATCTTGTATAGCAGGTCATGATAATCTCTAAGCATAAATGTCATACAAATCCCCCTCTGTCTCCCTGCCATCTTTTTACTAAATTCTCAAAAATTAAATACTTTTTATTTTGCAGCAAGAAGCAATAGAGGTTAGATGATGACCCCTGTTTGGTATCAAAAAGTTTTAACAGAGCTTGATAGGATGAGCTACTCAACCCGCCATCCATTGCAGACATGGCTTTTCTATAATAAGCCCAAACTCACAAGCACATATTTGACCATCTAGCAAAAAGTGGCCATGCTGAAAACCTAAAAGCTTTTGGCACTGGTCAAACATATATTAACTGCCCTGTAGCACTATAAAAAAAAAGTCATTCAATTGCCTTTCAGCAGACACCTTCAAATTATGCCTCTATCAAGATGTAAGAGGGAAACCTCGGATTGCCTTCTCAAGGGCATCTGAGGTCACACAGACACTGCTAAGGACATACCCTGTACCTTAAAGACCATACTTTCCTAACTGTCCAACCAACAAGGAGGGCATGAGAATACTACGCAACTCTTCTGATTTAGCATGCAAGGTACATTTTTCTCCAAAGGGAGCACAAAGTGCCTGAACCAACTGATTATCTATGTAATCAGATGTATCATAACACAAATCTCCCAGAAATCGCACATTAGCCGCACAAGTATACATTCTAAAGTCAGGTACCTCCATACCTCCCTTTGCTTTGGGGGCCATCATGGTTGAGTAAGGTAGTCATGCTCTCTTACATCGCCATAAAAATCTTTCAAACATCTTTTGTATAGCTCTCTGATCCTTTGCCTTCAAAAAAATGGGGAGCATCAAGTATAACAATTTAGGTGGTATAACCATCCTGATTAGCGCGATGCACCTCTGTAAAGTCAGAGGAAGAGACTGCCAGATATCCAACGTTTACTGTATCTTCTCTAATCAAAGAAGGGATATTAGAAGTATACCACTAATCAAGGCTGCCTATGAATTTGCAACCCTAGATACTTTATACAGTACCCAGCCCATTTCACTGGAAACTGTCCCAGTTTTGGTGGACTGCATTAGATACATTTAGTGCTTCGGTCTTATCCAGATTTAGTTTACTGAAAAAATGTTTAAGGCCACTGGCAATGCCGATTTTGCATGGGACAGTAACAAAAGGAAGTCATTTGCAAACAGCAAACTTTTAACTTGAAACTCATTTAATTGTATCCCTGTAACTTCCCTGGTCAATCACAGCTTCTAAACCAAAGGCTGTACCATCAGTATGAATAATAGGGGTGATAGAGGGCATCCTTGTCGAGTACCCTTTGAAGGCAAAAGGCCTCAGATAAGTGCTCATTCACTAGGATTCTGGCCAAAGGATTTGTATACAATAAAGCAATGTATTCAAAAATCTTTCCTTGAAATCCAAACTTTTGATGAACCTTAAACAGGAAAATCCACAATGAACTCAGCTGAGCTAAAATATTGCAATGAAGAGTGGGTGGCTCGCCAGAATGACGGCAACTGCCTGGAAATAATACCCTTATTCAATAAACATACACATGGTTACTGTGACTCCAACATCGCTCTAAGCTTCAACAGCAAGAGGAAATGTGGAAAAAATGATTTGCACTCACAAAGCGGGGAGTAGCTGGCTTGTTACGGCGGTTACTACCCCAAACCAAATAAGCCTGATACTTCACTTTCAATGCATATCCAGCATAGCTCTCTGCTTCAACGGCAGGGGAGAAGAAAAACTAATACTTCACGCATATCCAGCATAGCTCTCTGCTTCAACGGCAGGGGACAAGAAAAACTGATACTTCACGCATATCCAGCATAGCTCTCTGCTTCAACGGCAGGGGAGAAGAAAAATTGATACTTCACGCATATCCAGCATAGCTCTCTGCTTCAACGGCAGGGGAGAAGAAAAATTGATACTTCACGCATATCCAGCATAGCTCCCTGCTTCAACGGCAGGGGAGAAGTAAAACAACCAATAAGGGCTGAATAACATAGTCTGGGTAAAACAAATAAGCATGGGTGAAGCTTGCTTATTGCGCCGGTTACTACCCCTACTACCCCTAACTAATCAAGCTTGATATTTCACTCGGATGCAGCTCCATCACTGCTCTCTACATTAATAGTGGGGGTGGAAGGGAAATAGAACCAAAGAGCTAAGAGAAACAGAAAGAGGCTACAAGGTAAAAATCCAGAATAAAGAATCATCACGCCACGACTCGACCATCGGAGTCCCACAAGGTTCCTCCTTATCCCCTACACTCTTTAATATTTACCTCCTACCACTATGTCAACTCCTCATCAACCTCAATTTAATACACTTTCTCTATGCAGATGACATCCAGATCCTGATCCCCATCAAAGAATCATACTCAAAAACCCTTGAATACTGGGAATCCTGTCACCTAGAAATCAAAAGCCTCCTCAACAGCCTAAATCTGGTACTAAACTCCGCCAAAACTGAGGTATTACTCATAACTCCTGATAACAATCTCACAACTTCTCTGCCAACCAACCTACAAACCACTCATGTGAGAGATCTAGGTGTGCTAATCGACAATAAACTGAACTTCAAAGCCCACATCAATAAAACCACCAAAGACTGTTTCTATAAACTGCAAGTTTTAAAAAGGATAAGACCACTCTTCCACGCCAAAGACTTCAGAACCATCCTCCAAGCCCTCATTTTCTCGAAATTGGACTACTGCTGCTCCACTTTACTTGGCCTCCCCTCCTCATACACAAAACCGCTCCAAATGGTCCAAAACGCAGCAGCCCGTCTACTGACAAACACTAAGAAAAGAGACCATATCTCCCCAGTGCTACAAGACCTCCACTGGTTACCAATTCATTTCAGAGTCATTTATAAATCCATCACCTTGATTTACAAAATCATTCACCAACATACCACAATCGATCTACAAATTCCTCCCCGCGTACACAAATCCACAAGACCGACCAGGGAAGCCTACAGAGGATGCCTCATTGTTCCACCCACGAAATCCACTAATCACAGCACCTTAAGAGACCGAGCCCTTTCCACTGCAGGCCCACCGTTATGGAACTCCATCCCTCCAGAACTCAGAAACGAACCATGTCTCCTAACCTTTAGGAAAAGACTCAAGACATGGCTTTTCAGGCAAGCCTTCCCGAACTCTACCTAATATGCATCACAAATAAATTCTCTACTCAGAGACTGTATATATGAGACGCCATATTTATATTGTACTTTTGTATATAATTAACCTCCTCTATCTCTCTCTATTTCTTACATTCCCAGTTCATTAGCCCTTGTTAATTGTAACTGCTTCTCTTCATCACATTATTTATGTTTGGTTGTATTATTCGCACCCCTGTTATCTGTAAACCGACATGATGTGAACGAGTTCATGAATGCCGGTATAAAAAAACCTTAAATAAATAAATAAATAAATAAATATGAGAAAAAAATGTGTGAAGCTTGCTGGGCAGACTGGATGGGCCGTTTGGTCTTCTTCTGCCATCATTTCTATGTTTCTATGTTAACTTATCTACATCAATTAAAAAGCAGAATGAAACTACAAACAAAAAACAAACTTTGAAATGTTTGTATGCTAATGCCAGAAGTCTAAGAAGTAAGATGGGAGAATTAGAATGTATAGCAGTGAATGATGACATAATTGGCATATCAGAGACATGGTGGAAGGAGGACAACCAATGGGACAGTGCTATATCGGGTTACAAATTATATCGCAATGACAGAGAGGAGGTCCTGGGAAGCGGTGTGGCGCTTTATGTTCGGGATGGCATAGAGTCCAACAGGATAAACATCCTGCATGAGACTAAATACAAAATTGAATCTTTATGGGTAGAAATTCCTTGTGTGTCAGGGAAGACTATAGTGATAGGAGTATACCACCGTCCACCTGGTCAAGATGGTGAGATTGATAGTGAAATGTTAAGAGAAATTAGGGAAGCTAACCAAATTGGTAGTGCGGTAATAATGGGAGACTTCAATTACCAAAGACAACAAAGTGGAAACCATAATACTATAGTTATCTTAGCCTTGAAGGTGTCAGCAAGCCTGACGTTGTGTAACAATAATAGTAACAAACCGGTCTTCTAATCATCCACCTTCAAAATATCTTTTAGTTCAAAAAAATATTTTGTTGTTATTTTTATATTAATTTTTCTAAAAAGTCCTCTATTTTCAAAACAGTGTATATCTGAAGACTCTTTAATACTGTTGTCAGAAACAGTCCTGTTTCTGACAATATAGGACTTTTTAGAAAAATTAATATAAAAATAACAAAAAAATATGTTTTTGAATTAAAAGATTTTTTGAAGGTGGATGATTAGAAGACCGGTTGGTTACTATTAATGTTTCACAATGTCAGGCTTGCTGACACCTATAGGCTTGCTGACAACTATAGTATTTTGGTTTCCACTCTGTTGTCTTTGATTATAATTTGTGGTTAACCACAGACTCCCTTTGATTAAGCTAGACATCAATTACCCCAATACTGACTGGGTAAATGTATCATCGGTACATGCTAGAGATATAAAGTTCCTGGATGAAATAAAAGACATTTTTATGGAGCAATTGGTTCAGGAACCAACAAGAGAGGGAGCAATTTTAGATCTAATTCTCAGTGGAGCACAGGATTTGGTGAGAGAAGTAACAGTGGTGGGGCCGCTTGGCAATAGTGATAGACTATATGTAAGGATTTCTTCGCAAAATGAGGATTTAATTATAAAAGATTAAAATGTCTCTTCAAAATCTGACAAAAACTTCAGATATATCCTGATATTGTACAAGATACACAGATTCGCAGGAAAGCTTTCGTTGGGTTGAGTCAGGAAGCCAGAAAGATGGGGGCACAAGTAAATATTAGGTACCCGTGCAAGTGTCTGATGCAACATGAAGGGAAAAGGTATATCTATTATGATCCTGAACATATGAAAAGTTATTTGGAAAGAATAAAACAAAGGCCAGCAGTACCTAACCAATCAGGTGAAAACAGAAATAAGCTGCAATATCTCTCCTAATATTGTTACGAGTGTTAATTAGATTTGTTCCAAATTGTGTATTCTATGACTCTTCTATTTCTTTATAACTGTTTAAGTGAAACTTAAGTTTGCTGATATATTGATGTAAACTTTTTTTCGCATTGTAGTGTTAAAATAAAATCTATAAAGAATTTTAAAAAAATGATGCTCTTCATCAAATTAAACTATATTGTCCAAAAACTAGATCTGTGTATAGCTATATTCTAAGGAACTGTATTAAATCTTGTACAGATCCTTTCCACAAGACAAATATGTTTATACAACTTCGCCAGAAAATTACATTATCTAAAAACAAGGAAGCTTGTATCCATTTTTCTCAAACTGGGACATGTATAAATTAGCAAGCGATGGATCCATCATAGCACCCATTACAGACCCCCTTTGTCTGCAGATACATTTTATCTTGAAACAGAAAATAATTTTCCTTTAGAGCTATACTTGCTAACCGTATTATAAAAGAGGAAGGAACCAAATGTGGATGGATATGTTGAGACTGAAATATAGCAATAACTTGTAGTGACTCATCTTGTGGTATATACTTGTACAGAGGGCATTGACATCAAATGTTGCTACTATCATGTCTCTGGGTAAATTCTGAATGCATTCCAAAAGGGTGATAAAATGAGCCGTATCTCATATATAAGTTGGCATTTCAAAGACAAAAGGTTTTCAAAATTTGTCCACATATATAAATAATTGCTCTAATATAGATTCATTAGCTGAGATGATAGGCCTGCCTGATGGATGTTCAAGAGTCTTGTGAACCTTAGGTTATATATAAAGTCAATAGCCATGGATGTTCTAGAGAAAGTGAAACGTTCTGTATCAAAAAACCATTTTGTATCGCTGTCAACGTAGTTCTCTTTATAACAGCTTGTAATCATCTGGTAGGATCCATCATAAGTAGTCTATAATTTTCTTTGATGGGAAGTGGACGTGCACTTCTCCCACATAATCTGGGTAGGTATTTTTTTATGGTTATTATAAAAATGAGACATTGTCTGTTATGTGATGGGAAATAAAACACTGATAATGGGAAATAAACTGATAAAGAAAACAGATAAAAGATTATCTCCATATGCTGCACTATCATCCCAGGAGAGTGTTAATACATAAAGACTCATCAAAACAGCCCAATCTATACTGCTTTTATTTCTTCAATAGAATAGTATTATGACTGCAATGCACTTGTTTGAAGAAACAGTGTTAAAAAAAAAAAAAAAAAGGTACTGACCTTGAGGTGAGACTGAAGAGAGCAGCAAATCCAGGAAGGAGGTGAAAGAGAAAGTTAGAAAGAAGGTTAATAAACTGTCCAGAGAGAATAATGCTTAAGTAAACAGCACTAAGCAAAAATGCACAGCGTTAAAGAAAGATGAGTGTTATCTAGGTTCAGGGTTTCCAAACCTTCTTTCTGGAGGTACACCTAGCCAGTTGGATCTTCAGGATTTCCACAATGAATATGCATGAGATAGACTTGCATACCCTGGTTCTCCAATGTTTGAGATCTCATGAATATTCATTAGTGATATCCTGAAAACCTGAATAGCTAAATGAGCCTCCAAGAGAGGGATGGGAAACACTGATCTAGATGGCAACCTCCTTAAAAGAACTATTTAAGTAAGATTTCTCTACTGGATGGAAAAGAGTTTCTAAAAATAAAGTTTTATCTCATGAGGAAAGGGAATATGCTAACCTGACAAGTCTCCAAATTTGGTACTGGAATGCAAATCAGGTATTTTCTACAGACAGTGGAGTATATTATAACACGCAGCAAGATGGCTTCAAATTCCAGAAAAATTTGAATCATAAATATAAGACAACTAGACTAGGAATAACTTAGAATCGTTCTTTTCATGTTCTTATCTACAAGAGGTCTGGAAGCAGCTCTTCCTTTGTCTAACAGGTCCCTACCTTGAAGAACAAATTTACAATTGTTGGGATGATTTAGTTAATCCAAAATTACAACTAGGTTTGTTTTGCTCTTTCAATCTCGTAATAAAATATAACCAATTTTTTTACATCAGAACTATTTGCACAAAAAGAACATCCTGTCCTCTCATCTAACAATAACAGGAAAGTTAACTTTCCTGCTGAGACCCAGCTACAAAATATAATCATTTATCATTCTGAAGATATTATTAATGATGGTTGCTCTCGTACCTCCCTTGATTGCCATCTTATTTATTTTTATAGTTTGTAACTGCTGATCTACAAAACTCAGCGGGAAACTGTAGAACATTCATAATATAATCAAAACAATACAACAAAAATCATAAATTAAATGCAAAGACAACTAGATGAAAGACATATAAATGAACACCACAGCCTGATGAAACACTTGTAACACCTGCCAATGTGTTTGCAATACTCTCCAGAAGGCACAGGGAAAAAAAAAAATCAGCTCTTGACTTCAGTCAGCGATTTGAATACATTAGACAGTAAATAAGCCTTCAAAGATTTCCTGAAACTTAGGTAATCATTCTCTTCCTTTAATGATTCTGGACGTTCATTCCATAGGGTGGGCCCAACAACCTGAAACATCTGCTCCCAAGTGTCTTTTAAATGTACCATCTTATGTGAAGGAATGGCAAGACATGTCTTGAAGAGGAGCATAACTGACAAGAAGGATGGTATCTTAGTGGCTCAGGGAAACATTGCAGTATTAAGCCATGAACTGATTTGAAAACTAGCATGAGGATCTTGAATTTAATACAACAGATAGGAAGCCAAAGTAAGTTGACCAACACCACAGAAACATGAGCATAATATAGGGTAACCAAAAAGGAGACATGAGGCAGAATTTTGTATGTTGTAAAGTTTTAAAGAGGATTTTGAAAGACCCGCATAAAGAGAATTATAGTAATCGAGAAAGGTAAGACTAAGAGACCGAGTAACAGTTCAAAAATCCACAGAATTTAAAAAAGGTTTTATTGTTCAAATAAAGCATAGTTTGAAAAAAGAGTTCTACATGACCAATTGTATTTGAGGGTGGAAAGAGAGAGGAGTCAATCTTCATGCCCAAATCATGAGTACAAGATTTAATTGAAATAGATGTACTCTCAAAAGAGCTAATGCTCTGGAATCTTAGCTGTTTCCATCTGGGAGAGCAGTAGAATCTCTGTAAAACAGAGATTCAGAACTAAATTATTGTCAGTTAACCAAGCTTTTATAGTGGAAAAGCAATAAGATAGCTTTTCAAACACTGCACTAAGGGATGATGAAACAGAAGCTGGATATTATCTACATATAATTTAAAAGTGAGACCTAGCTGAGGCAGAATTTTACACAAGGGACGCATATAAATGTTGAATAAAATTGGTGAGAGCACAGATCCTTACGAGTCCCCTGCTGGTAATGGGAAAAGCTTAGAAGAGGAGTCACTGATAATCATCGCGCCAGAAATGAGGCAAACCAGGAAAGAACCGCCAATGAGAGACCAACACATTCAAGACGTGTCATAAGAATCAAGTGATTAAGGGTATCAAAAGCAGCTGACGGGTCCTAAAAGGACCAGGACATATTGAAGACCGGTCTTAAAACTACTACTGTCCGTATCCAAGCTTCGCAATAATTTTAGCCAGGAGCGGGAGAGAAGAAATAGGAAAGAAAGATCAGATAAATTGGCACTAGGTTGTTTTTAGGATGGGATGTACCATGGCAGCTTTAAGGCTTGCTGGTAAGATCCCTTGGAGCAATGAAGCATGAACAGTAATTGTAACATCACCACTGACATCTGTTCTCAATAATTTAATCAAAGCATTTGAGCAAGAATTGAAAGAACAAAAATTTTCCTTCACAGAGGATGAAGAACAGAACATATTTCCATTGTAGACAGTAAATCAAAATCACTCCAAATAGTGACTGTAGTAGGTTGAGGTAGTTGAGGAACAGAATTAAACACAGAGGTAATTTTCAAAGGAGTTATGTACATAAATGTAACATAGTATCGTAGCAATTTTCAAACGCCATTTACTCGAGTAAAGTGCCCTTATGCGAGTAAATCCTATGGAGAATTCAATGGTACATTTTGTAGCAATCTTCAAAAGCCCAGTTTTACTCCAATAAATGCTTTTGAAAATCAGGACATTAGTGAGCAGAAATATCTTCTGATGGAAAACTGAGGCAAAATGCTCACAAGTTGTCACTGAGGAGTCTAATGGCCCAAGTTGACTTGGTTTCACTAAGGAACGGACAATATGAATCAGCTCAAGGGAGTCGTAGGACATCAGAACTAATACATTTTGAGAAATGATCTCTTAGTATTCTCCAAAGAATTCCTGTAAGTAGACAACTGGGACCGATAAAAATCCCAAAACAGCCATACTATTTTTATGCCAGCGACCCTCGGCCCTATGAATCTCAAGTTTGTGAGAACGCAAGCCTGCAGTGAACCAAGGGACATTTTTCCTTTGCCAAGAGCTTAGCTTATGCATGGAGGCAAACGAGTTAAGGGAAAAATGAAGGGTGGCTTGCCAATGATCCACTAGGTCACTTACACTAAAATCTGCAGAAGTAGAAAGCAAAGGAAGCCAAGAACTGTGGAGTTAATCAACTTCAATCTGTGGACAGCAGCTGAAATGGAAGAGGGGGCTTTACTGCATGGAATATTTGATCTGAAATTGATAATAAACAGTAAACTAGGAAGAGATCAGACCATAGAATTGATGTAGGTACCTGTAAGCCAAGAATCGCAAACGAAGCTAAGGTCCAAAATATTTCCTAATTTATGCACAGTAGTATTGACAATTTGGGACCAACCCAATGTATTCATGGAAGATGGGCTAAGGTCAGTTGGTGCCATTTTGAAAAATGACGCTGCCCAGGCCAGGGGGGCTAGGGGCTGCCCTAGGCCCCATCGTATAATCGTCTTCATATTTTGGATGTTTGGGGGGGGGGCAAGGACTGGGGGGGGGGGCCAGGGTGAGTTTCTGCTAACTACCAAAGATTTTGTTTTCTCAGATATCTGGGGGAAAGGAGGGAGGGGGAGGGGCACTAGAACACCAACAATTTTGGATTATTTTTGGGGTGGAGGGCCAGTGTCAGGCTTGATGTCTTTGGAAAGGTGGCGTGGGGGGGGTGGGGGGGGGGGACGGGGACATTGACATGTGTGCACATTTATTTACTTTTGGATGTCGGGGCTGCCGGGTTGAGCCAAGGTTCATCCATGACTCCCGCTCAACTACTTTTTTTTTTACCAGGCAATTTTACCCTTTAAATCTAATGCACATTAGGGTCCCAAGGCTCCTACATTAGATTTAACAAAACCCAGGGAAGTGGTGTTAATTTATCATGGCTGACTACTTTCTCAATTGGCCGCGATAAATTACAACATAGAATTGACTAGTAATGAGCTGCTTTACATAGATTTGCAAAGCACATGCACAGCAGCTCATTGTAATAGGGAGGGAATCTGAGCAGGGCCATGCAAAATATTGCATATTTATCGCACAATATCACAACAGTAGTGGCACTATTGCATAAAAAACAGTGTATATTGCACAAAACACCCTGTTTATCATAGCTTGATGCATCTCCCAGTTAAATTGTAAGTCCTCTGGGGATAGGGAAATATCTACAGTACCTGAATGCAATCCACTCTGAAACTGCCAGAAAAGCAGAATATAAATAAATAATCTTATCTCTGAATCAAGTTATTATCAACAACTTCAATCCCATCAATTTATTCCAATTTTTAAAAATGGTCAGATAGTCCAGTGTTTCCCAACCGGTGTGCCGTGTGGCACTCTAGTGTGTCACAGCTGAAGGTCAGGTGTGCTGCAGCTGCAGTCTATTTTTTCTTTCCCTCCTGATCTGCAGGATGTCCTCCCACCAGCAGCAGAGGGAGGGGGGTGTCAGAGAGCAGTGCTCATCTGCAGCTGTTCCTGCTTCCCTTACTGCAGGTGGCCCTCTAGTCTTGCCACACCCACTGGCCTCATGCAGTTCAAATGGCACAGGAACGCTAGCATAGAAGGAAGCAGCAGCACCAGATAACTGCTGCTTAGACTTCTGCTGGTTGCAGGACAGGGGAAGAGAATGGGCAAGCTGAATTTGCCATTGGGGGGGGGGGGGGGGGGGGAGGAACAGAGAGGTGAGGAACAGGCAAGGAAAGGGAATGTGATTATACCAGTAGGTGTGGTGGCAAGGAAAGGGAAGATGATGAATCCAGTAGAGGTGGGATACACAGAATGAAAAGGAAAGGGGGGGGGGGAAGAGAGATGAAAGGGGGAAATCTTGTCTCACAAATCTGCTTCATTTTTTTGAAGGGGTTAATAAACATCTGGATAAAGGTGAACCGGTAGATGTAGTGTATTTAGATTTTCAGAAGGCATTTGACAAAGTCCCTCATCAGAGGCTTCTAAGAAAACTAAAAAGTCATTGGATAGGGGCGATGTCCTTTCGTGGATTACAAACTGGTTAAAAAACAGGCAACAGAATAGGATTAAATGGTTAATTTTCTCAGTGGAAAAGGGTAAACAGTGGAGTGCCTCAGGGATCTGTACTTGGACCAGTGCTTTTCAATATATTTATAAATGATCTGGAAAGGAATACGACAAGTGAGGTTATCAAATTTGCAGAAGATACAGAGTAGTTAAATCACAAGCAGATTGTGATACATTATAGAGGACCTTGCAAGACTGGAAGATTGGGCATCCAAATGACAGATGAAATTTAATGTGGACAAGTGCAAGGTGTTGCATATAGGGAAAAATAACCCATGCTGTAGTTACACGATGTTAGGTTCCATATTAGGAGATACCACCCAGGAAAAAGATCTAGGCATCATAGTGGATAATACTTTAAAATCGTCAGCTCAGTGTGCTGCAGCAGTCAAATAGGGAAACAGAATGTTAGGAATTATTAGGAAGGGAATGGTTAACAAAACAGAAAATGCCATAATGCTTCTGTATCGTTCCATGGTGAGACCGCACCTTGAATACTGTGTACAATTCTGGTAGCCGCATCTCAAAAAAGATATAGTTGCGATGGAGAAGGGCAACCAAAATGATAGAGGGGATGGAACAGCTCCCCTATATGAGGAAAGGCTGAAGAGGTTAGGGCTGTTCAGCTTGGAGAAGAGACGACTGAGGGGGGATATGATAGAGGTCTTTAAAATGAGAGGTCTTGAACCAGTAGATGTGATTCAGTTATTTACACTTTCAGATAATAAAAGGACTAGGGGGCACTCTATGAAGTTAGCAAGTAGAACATTTAAGACTAATCAGAGAACGTTCTTTTTCACTCAACGCACAATTAATCTCTGGAATTTATTGCCAGAGAATGTGTTTAGTGCAGTTAGTGTAGCTGGGTTCAAGAAAAGGTTTGGATAAGTTCTAGGAGGAGAAGTACATTATCTGTTATTAATCAAGTTGTCTTAGGGAATGGCCTCTGCTATTACTGGCATCAGTAGCATGAGATCTTCTTAGTGTTTGGGTTCTTGCCAGGTTCTTGTGGCCTGGTTTGGCCTCTGTTGGAAACAGGATGCTGGGCTTGATGAATCCCAGCATGGTAATTTCTTATGTTCTTATGAGAGAGGAAGGAGAGAGAAGGTGATGATGTCACAGTATGAGGGAGAGGGAAGCTGATGATGCTAGGGGGGGTGGTGATGATGATGCCAGGGGATGGGAGAGAGTTGTGGAGGGAGAGAGGATGAGGATGATGATAGTGATGCTTGGGGGAGTAGAGGGAGAAGGAAGGGGATGATGAAGCCAGGGGGAATGGAGGAAGATGGAAGGGAGGAAGATGCCGCAAAAATGGATGGAGAGAGACGGAAGGAAAGAAGGTGATGATGCCAGAGGAGATGGAAGAGAAGGTGATTATGATGCTGGAGTTTGGGGGGGGGGGGGGGGGGGAAGAGGGAAGGGAGGAGAAAGTTATGGTTCCAGCGGTGGGGTGAGAAGGAAAATGATTATGTGCCAATTGGGTGGAGATAGAGGGAAGAGAAGAGAAAGTGATGATGGTGAAGGTGGTCGTGTCCAACCAAAACAAAATCTACAAATGGAATGAAAACAAATCGCAAGAAACAAAACATTCCCCCCCCCCAAAAAAAATTCACACAATGTTATCAATATTAACTGCTTGAAAAAAATATTTTTTGATTGCTGGTAATCTATTTTTGTATGCTTTATGATGTTTTTAGATATAAGCAGATTAAGATAAAGATATATATTTAACAAAAAAATGTTTTTGAAATTTTATAAAGATTGACTGTTTGAATTTATACGTGGTTGGTTTGGGTTTATGATTATAACTAAATGCTACAGGGTACCTGGTTGGAACAGATAGTTGGCTGAATATGAAACCCCACCTCCCACTTTTAAAATATTTTTTCAAGCAGTTAATATTGATAACATTGTGAGAAAAAATGTTTTTTTGGTAAATGTTGTTTTGTCTGTTGTCAAGGTGGTACTGTGCCATAGTGAAGTAAACCCTGTGTCAGGTGTACCGCAACAGAAAAATGGTTTGGAACTACTGAGGTATTCCAACCTTTAAAATAATCACACAGATATTCAACCAAAATATCAATAAAAGCCCTAGTTGTAGATTCCAATCATTGATACAAGACATCCCAACACATGCCTCCCCAGAAATAGTAAGCAAAACTGATTTCATCAAAAGCCATTCTAAAAAGCCAGGTTTTCAATAATTGGTGAAACGTCTTTGTACAGGTCATCAAGTGCAATTTTTCCGGCAAGGTGTTCCACAATAGTGGACCAGCCACAGAAAAGGCCAGATTCCTGATTTCTACTAAATGCGCCAGCAAAGAGGAAGGTATATTTAAAAGACCACATTGAGCTGACCTCAGTGCTTGGGACGGATGATATATATGTAACATCGTGCAGATCCACGTGATGTACTGTTACTCAAAAATTTGTGAATAACCTTAGCAACCTTATACTTAATTCTCTACTGGACTGGTAGCCAATGGAGAGACTGGGGTGATATGCTCTCTCAAACCGATACCAGTCAAGATTACAAGTGGCAGAGTTTTGAACTATTTGAAGGGCCCTAGTAAATTTAGCAGGGAGACCCATATACACTGAATTACAGTAATCTAAGCCTGAGCCTGGAGTACTGTTCTCAAATCAGTAGGATTCAACTGTAGCTTAAGTCTCTGCAATACACTTATCTTAAAAAAATTAGCTCTGCACTAGTGTCTTAATCTGGAGGGCTGCCACAGACATGTAATTCCTACTCAAGTCAATGGGTGCAATTATTACATTATAGAAAACATTGCTAGCTTGGAAAAATACAAGCAAACCTCCTTTATGAAACCTCATTTTTAGTGGTAACTGAATAACCAATCTGACTGACCTCTCTTCCCCTAACATTTTCAGCATACTCCCTCAAGTTTTTTCCAGCGTCTTAAAGGTTTCCTTGTAAAAGATGCTTTTTAAAGTCTAGTAGTGGGAGCAGTGGAAGGACATAAGCAATAAACAAAAACAAAATAAAAAATATATATCTATCAAAAAAAAGGTTTAATATTATGAAATGAAAACAAAAGCATTAACAATCCAAGGCTGGCTGGAGCACATCCAACACTGATGTCAGTCTCATGCCGAGCAATGCTATACATGGCTAGCATGGCACGCTTCTACTGCTCCGGTCAGCCTTGGGAATTGCAAAGGATTGGGAGGGTGGTGATTATGGGGAAGAGCGATTTCTCTAATTAGGGGGCCCATTTACCATATGCTACCACATATTGTTGTATATTAATGGGGCCTATTTTCTAACAACACGCATTGAAGGACAACGTCATACATTAACCTGTTTTGGTAAATAGGCCCCCGGTTCCGTTTACTATACATTAGAATATTTGTGTGCTCTACGTTTGGGCCTTTGTCTTGCAGGTGTGTGCGCATGGTTGTGTGTATTTGCCTATACTGGTGCAAAGTCCTAGTCAGCCTATTACACCTGGAAAACACTGGATTCTTCACAGGGTTGGAATCTCTTTCATCAGACCAATATAACAATTATCTAAAGATGCTGTACATGAGCTTCTAAGATCACATCTGAAGAAGGGAACCAAGCAGTTTCAAAAGCTCATGGACATCATCATTGGACAAT
Organism: Rhinatrema bivittatum; assembly: GCF_901001135.1. NCBI lineage: Eukaryota > Metazoa > Chordata > Amphibia > Gymnophiona > Rhinatrematidae > Rhinatrema > Rhinatrema bivittatum. The sequence continues at coordinate 234,048,557 of NC_042618.1, forward strand.
GTTAACTCAATAAATGATATCACACAACCTGTAAATAATCCTCTATAAGCATGCATTACAAATTCAAGCTTCTCTATACATAAGACTTATCAGTAGAGAGGGACTGAAATATCATGATTGCAAATCCCACAGGTAGAGTTTACAGGATCATAATGCTGATCTTGATAATTAGAGCCAAGAAACTGGGTTAAAAACGGCAAAATCTTTGCTACGATCTAAGATGTTTCTTACTGCCTGAGGTAGGAATCTTAGTCCCAAAAGCTTTCAGTTTCAAAGGTTTGCTAGCCTTATAAAGAAATATATTCAGCTGTCTTTCTTTTCACTAATTGTTATGAAATAACCTGTCAGCATTCAAGTACTTGTCTTAAAATCCTGTTGGCTGCTGACAAGCATGAATTGCTGGATTTCTTTAAATGAGATCAGATGAAAGACAAGAGGCAGAATGCTTTGCTCTGCAAACAAAATATCCACACCTGAGGTTTAATTTCTTTTTTTTTTATGCCATTCTAGGGTCTGCTCCTAATCTGTGTCTGCCTCCAAGCATTTACATAGTATTTACATTGGGCATATAGTGAAATGAAAGTTAATTCCCGACAGCACTTGCTGGCTAACTGTAAAGCACATTCAAAATTTATTTACTTCAATTTTCAACCGCTTTTTTTTTTTTTTATCATGTGCTCAAGGTGGAGCAGACTATCAGAGTGAGTATAGGAACTGAAGATAAAAATACCACTAAAAACTAGTCACTCTTCTTTCATGTCTACGAAAATTTCATGTAGCCCCTCCAAATGCTACAGAACACTGTAGCCAGAACCCTCTCCAACGCTCACAAATACGACCATATTTCCCCTATACTGAAGGACCTACACTGGCTCCCTATTCCCTCCCGCATCCTCTTTAAATCCCTGACCATTATACATAAAGCCTTATATTCCCATCACTCCAACTGGCTGGCAGATCCCCTCCAATTTGCCTGCTCGAATCGTCCGACAAGGACCACTAACAAAGGGTCCCTCCCATGTGCCATCCCTAAAGAAAGCACACCTCACAGCTACAAGGGATCGGGCGCTCTCCATTGCTGGACCTATGCACTGGAACTCACTCCCAACCCACCTCAGACTTGAACCTTGCATCACCAAATTCAGAGCCCAGCTCAAAACCTGGCTATTCAAACAAGCCTTTCCCCAACACCCTTGATGAATATTGAATTGTGATGGATCATGACCTGAATTTGACTATGACCTTGTTCTTATGACATTATAGCTCACTTGTTGTTTGTTCCTATGCTTATCTGCTCTCCTTATGGTTTTTTGTACCCCTTACCCTTCCCCTGTTACTTGTAATTTCAGTTGCTTTTGTTCCATGTAAACCGAGGTGATGTTTCGACTAACATTGGTATAGAAGACTTTTTAAATAAATAAATAAATAAATTATTTTATACAGAAGCTTGGAAGAAATTTAACAATCACTTTTCACTATTTTGTTTTTGTGTAACACGTCTAATTTTCACAGCAAATATATTTCTTTATAGAGGTTTAGCATCTTTTAACATTGGCTTACATCCACAAGTCAGATGCAGTCAAGCATTAGTACATTCAGTGCAAAATGTCTTTATCAAACACAGGAGAACAAATTATTCCGAAACCAATTACTCACTAATCAATAACCAGGGTATGTGATTTTTAATACAAAATATCAAATTCTAACAATATTTTGCTCTACTCACAAATAGATATATTCTTATGTTACCCATAGGGACCTTTGTTTTCATTTTATTTTTCCTGGGAATTTCAAAGTTATAGCAAACTAAATCAGTAGAAAAATTACTATTATAACATAGGAGAAAAATCTGTGGGAACATTTTCTGCTGATATTTTTGTTACATTTATAAACCCAAACAATATAACATGAAAAAATTATGAATTCAAAAAGAGACCTGTTATATGGATGTCAATAATCTGAGTGTACCTTCATACGATGCTGTAAAAAAAATACGGCTATCGTGACTGTGAAGCCTATGTGTAGGCTTTAAAAATCATTAGGTACCCCAGTGTTGGAATGCAAACTTTTGTAGTGCTCACTGTCCACTGTGCAATTGTTGCTGAAATGATCACGTGGATACTGTTGCAATATTCACTTATCTCAAAATTGTAGTCGGTCTTGCCTCAGCCGACATCCTGATGTTTCGGAGGCTGGCTCCTTCTTCAAGGGCTGGATATGCGCAAGAGAGACCGGTATTCCAGTGAAACATTAGATGTTGTGACAGTGAATTTGATTACTGTGCCAGCAATGTTCAACTTGTTAAGTTTGTTTAGCGGTCTGTGAAGCTCCGTGAAAAACAAGCGGCTGCTCCCACAGACTCTGTGCCAGCACAGAGTCGTGGGAGCAGCCGCTTGTTTTTCAGACTGCTAAACAAACTTAACAAGTTGAACATTGCTGGCACAGTAATCAAATTCACTGTCACAACATCTAATGTTTCACTGGAATACCGGTCTCTCTTGCGCATATCCAGCCCTTGAAGAAGGAGCCAGCCTCCGAAACATCAGGATGTCGGCTGAGGCAAGACCGACTACAATTTTGAGATAAGTGAATATTGCAACAGTATCCACGTGATCATTTCAGCAACAATTGCACAGTGGACAGTGAGCACTACAAAAGTTTGCATTCCAACACTGGGGTACCTAATGATTTTTAAAGCCTACACATAGGCTTCACAGTCACGATAGCCGTATTTTTTTTACAGCATCGTATGAAGGTACACTCAGATTATTGACATCCATATAACAGATATTTTTGTTACAGCATTAAAATTCACAGAAAACATTTTTAAAAAAATGGACTACTAACATATCCAAATCACTTAGTTAAATTATAGTTTGTGTGACAGATTTAAAGTCTGGCTTTTGTCTTTTGTTTTAAAAGATCAGTGGACATCATTTATTAGGCAAAATGCTGACCTTTCATCTCCGGGACTGATTCTTACATTTCACTGCCAGATTACATACAAAATGTTGATATACACCTAAATGGATATGAGCTTTCAGCATAACAGAGTTGCTGCTCACTCGGGAAGAATAAGTAGGGTAAATTCAGAAGGAAGACTACTTGTCACTCATACAATCCAACCATGGGTCAGGAGAATTCACTAGACATCTGCATGGAGGGCCTAGCCTTCTCTGAGTTCAAAGCAAATGTGCTGCAAGAAAATGTACTTATAAAAACATACTGCTTTCTCATTATCACCCGCAGAAAGAAATAGGAGGTAGCGACCCTACCGCAGGCATAAAAAATGGCTGACATGCATTAGCTCAAAGCCTCAGTAGTAGCTCCATTAAGTGTTTATACATAAAGGGGCCAATGCAATAAGACCCGCAGTGAAATTGGTGCTAGTCGACAGCGCTTTTTTTTTTAATATTAAAGAGTGTGCAACAAAAGCAGGTGCCGCCGCAGGATGTAATAAAGAGCCCATATGCAGATAAGATGCGCGCAAAAATTCCACTCAAAAGTGAAACTCATGCAAAAACACGTGCACAAATCCACGCTCATGGACCTACATAATAAACCATACAGAAACCCACATTAATGTGGTGACCCACGAGTGATTTTCGAAGTGAAAGACTCCCTATTTTTTTTATAAAACAATGAAGAAGTTAGTGGTCCGGGAGTGGAACTGAAGGTGGGTAGAGCAATGTCTAACCCCTTCATATTCTGTCTCCGACCACATGGCAGCTGTACTAACAGATGCCAGTAAGCACTGGAAAGCAGCAGAGATTTCTACAGCCTGACTCACAAAAATGTTCCAAACATCCGGAAAAAGCGAAGGTAATCCATGGTTACCCCATAGTAAAGTGGTTTCCAAACACGAGCTTTAACTTAACTGCTGCCCCGATACAGGCACTAAAAAACCCACACTAACCGATGCACGGCTCCCTGCATAGCCCGTGAATAGTTAATGCCTCATTTACATGCACTCTCGCTAAACCAGCCATGTGTTTTGAAGCAGGTTTAGCCACACAGTTTTCCCGTGCTGACCACTATTACATACCCGCATAAGGCGAGCACAGGAAAAACGCATGCAAAACCCCATGCAAAGTATGTGGAAAACCCCCAGGCAGCTTTAACGCTGCTTATTACAGCGACCCCCCAAAAAATGTAGCATATAAATAGCAAACTGACTATAATTTATGCTATGCACTGAGGAAGGTCCAGAACTGGGTCAAAAACACTGGCATACACTGAGTACCTTTGGGTAAGAATTTATAAAAACCTCAAGAATTCGTAACCCTCTCAAACAGGCAGGCGTGCTTAAATTCTCCCCCGCTGCCCCCACCCCAAATCTGTCTGTATCCTCACACAGGTGGCACCTCCATTAACGAGGCTACTGTGATGAAGAAGAATCATAGGCTTCATCCATCTTGATTGCAATACCAAATCATTTAGGAGGTAAGTAGCTAATAAATCCAACACTAAGCTCCTAAAACAAGCTAACAAAAAAATCGCTTGGAGGTAAGGAAAAAAGATGCAGCCAAGACAAATGAATATATGCACCTGGGACACTGTAAGATACTCTTCCTAAGCAATTTAGCAGCTCAACTTGTCAACCTGACTTTGGAGCACGGGGAAGAGTTTATGCTATGCATCACATTTAGGGGCAACAAATTAAAAGGTTAGACAAAAGGAAGACCAGATGATCTACCTACTATGCACAGGGGGTCAGAAATGGAATTGAATATCCAATAGTTCTTCCAGACCCTGAAAATATTTAGCACACCAGCACATTTTTTTGCTTTTTTTAAGGTTTAAGTAGGCCACCTTTTTTCCCCCCCAGACAACAGTTCTTTACAGTTCCTTTTAGCTTCCAGCTCAGTTGGAACTGGGGATGAGATCTTGGCATCATGACCCTTCATTAACTACCACCTAGGGATTTTTCTCCTATTTTATAATCCCTCCCCCTCAGGATATCTAGTCTGGTCATTGTAGAGACAGGCCAGGGCCATGCAACAAGGCTTCTTCTGGAATCCTGCAATTATGGGCCCTAAATCCAGCCATTAAGCGTAACCCTTAACCGATGACCACAACTTCCTCTCTCCACCCAGGTCCTGTGAAGGCTGCCTGCACAATATCCAAGGCTGACTCAGAAAGTAGAAGATGCAAACTGGGGACTGAACCAGGGACTTTCCGCATGGCAGTGCAAAGCCGCCACTGAGCCACTGCATTAGCCAAATATCAAACTTTTATGTCATGCTATTTCCCCCTCTATAAAGTATAATGACATCCATTAGCAAACATGTTGGCAGCTCCTGGTCCAACTATGACACTCAGTAGCTGAAGCTACTTTTTAGTTTCAGAGTGGCTAGCACAGTCTGTGGTGTATTTGTTCGTCGAAGGAATGTAGTAATATACTAAAACAGATGTAGAAGATTAATTTAAAAAAAAAACCCAAAAAAAACAACCCTTAGGAGATGATGCCACTTTTAGTCCCAGCAAAGCCAAGCAGAAGCAACAATGCAACAGCAACTTTCAAGCTAATGAGAAAAAACTTCTCCAATTAAATGTTAAAGACAGTAACGCAATTACATGTTTTTACATTATAGTCAACTGTCACAATCATGTCAAACCAAAAATATGTGAGCATGCATAACCAGCCAAGTTCACATTTAGCCCTAACATATTGACATGTGTTGTCCACATTCATGTTCCAAAATGTTAGCAAAAAACACATACCAACATATCTTTGTTTCTCACACGATGTTAGAAAGTCACCATGCAGAAAGCAAAGAGTGAGTAGAATTCTACAGTCAGATAAATGCACACATCAGTACAGTACAAACAACCAAGAAGCACTGAGTAGAAATCCACAGCATCATACAAGTATAATAAAAGGTAAAGAAGAATGAGACATTTGAAATAATACAACGATTGAGCAGTGGAAGCAAAAAACAAGCTGTACCTCACAATAGGGTCTGGCACATCTTACATCGTGAAACAAGAACCAACATTGTCCATAGCAAGTGCAGAAGCTGAAAACAGGTTTTGTTTCCCTCTCTCTTTTTAAATAAATACAAATCAGTTGAAAAAATAATGCACTTTCAGACCTCAAGGGAGAGATGCAAAAAACAGAGGGATTAAGACCGTGCAACTTATAAAGCCTTATGGGACTTCCAAAACTAATAGATAATAGAAGAAAGGTAAATTTTCTTCTGCCTTCACCAGCATGTGCCCAAAGGCTTAATAGAAGGAAAAGATCTATTCATATTGCTTGATCATTACTGTGTTCTATGACTTTTCGAAGCATTTTTGCTCATAGCTGAATATTCTGGATTCCAAATATCAACATTCCACCCATGCATGGAAGAAAACTGATATTTCCTTGTTTAAGTATTTCATTCACTGCAGTTTTCTGTGCTCTCCCTACCCTTTACAGTTTCTAAACCACTCAGTTCATTCTGATCCAATTAAAAGCTTAATTACTTGAATGTTAACATTTTCTTTACCAGCTTTTCTAACCAGATTGCTTTCTTTGTGACATCTTCTCAAAATAGTAAGTCATACAATTTTAAAGCTGGCTTTGGAGATAAATATCACTCTACAAAATCACACACACACCCCCTCCCACCCTGTCTGTATGAGACTACCTGGTAATACATATTTAATATACTAAGTAAAAATAATCACCAGGTTACACATTCTTTTACTGCACAATAAAAATGCGCTGGAACTTAAGATGGTTCTTTCAGAAGATGACAACATTAAACAAAGACTTTTTATTGTTTGATGATGCCAGCTCCTGAAAGAATTATTCTGATTTCTACATTCCAATAACAGTCAGGGGTTTTTTTCCCCCCCCCACTGGAAGGATACTTTAATTAGGGTGTCGAGCTAAACCATTAGAAAGGAATTTCACAAAACATTTCAAAAGCTTTGACTAATAACTATTCTTTCCTAAAGACAGCATATCATTTAAGGACAATGATGAATTTTTGTTCTCCAGGTCACAATGTCAGGGCATTATGAAACATGTTCCAAATCTTTTGAAGAGGGAAGCTGTCATGCCAATTCTGTCACTGGTTTTTTCTTTATGCATTTGCTATATACCCCCCATCTCACCTTTCCAGCTCAACTATCTTCTTATCCTTGTCATTCTTCTCATTCTCCATTTCTTTCAGAATTTCCAGGAGACGATCCACTTCAGTCTGAGCTTTACTTGATTCTTCCCGGTATCTGGCCACCTCCTTCTCTAGCTGATGAATTCGGTCACTCAGCTCTGGACTAGCTTTTGCTTCCAGTGTGGCCTCCTCAGCCTACCAAAGAGAGAAAACATTTTGGATAAGACAAATTAATCCACAAGTTCACTGATAAGTACTGTAAAGAATGATCCATGCCATTATGAACCAACAGTATAATTAGAAACCAGTATTGGCTAGACGCTAGAACATGTTATACAAAGGATTCTTCTGCACTGAAAGCTATAGTACAGTAGCGTGTCAAGAATACATATGGTTATATGCAATCCTTCTGCCAGATCATCTATTTTAAAATTGTGAGTTCCAGAAGATTTAAGTGGGTATCAAGGAAATCAAAAGCAAAAAGACAGACCACTGGTTTTCAATGTCTTTGTACAGTTTAATTAAATTTGTTAGCTCCAGCTGTAAACTCATATGAACTATTGTACTTTTACAATATCTGGTCACGGCTGAAGGAAAAAAGCCCAATTTCATTTTGTAGTTGGTCCATTCTTTTTGCTCTTCAGTGTTGGTAATGAAGGGAGATATCCCATGTTTAAACACTAAAAGCACCCAATAGGAATCAAAGAGATGCAGACAAGTATGCTGACAGGCCAAAACAGTCTCAGCTAAAGAAAAGAATCTTTGCCCAGATGAGAACTTTAAACCAGAACTGAAAGATATTTATCATCAAGATCTGCATGTTTGTAAGCTCCTGTGTAAATAAATCAAGCCAGAGGGACAATGCAGCAACTTTAGCTCAAAAGGCAGAAGTCACTGTCCAGCCAAGGAAGTCCATAGGGCAGTGGTACCCCCAGCCTTGGACAAAGGGGGAGCATTCTGAAATGGAGAAAAAGTTGATGTGGCCGACAGCCCTGGTCCAGACTGGCAGGACCCCCCGCCCCCAAGGAAATGGGAAGGGGGAAAAGACCTGCAATGTGGCAAAGACCCTCCCCACCCACTACATGATTATGCACGAGCTTATGCATATTTCTCAGCTGGAAAGTGCAAGATGGGAGCAAATAAGGAGAAACTGAGCAGGCCCAAAGCAGCCCAGCACACCCTGCTATCGAGGAGGGAGAAGACCAGGTGTGGCCAAGAGATCGGAGAGAGGAATTGCCCTGCTTGGGATATGACAGTGGCACGGAGTCTGAGACAGCAAGTTGCAGAGAGAAGCCCAGCAGCTCTGCCAGTACCAAACCCGGAAGCAAGCCTCCTCCCCTGATGGTTCTCCAAACTTCCAGCCAGAGCTTGCTTCAGAGGTAAAAAGAGGGAAATCACCTGAAGTTGGGGCCAGGGGTAGTAAGTTAGCTATAAGTATTAATATATTAGGCAGGCTAAAGTTGATGGTATGCTTTAAACCACCCATGGTACAGAACGTTCTTTAGGGTAAACTGGTGCTCAGTAGCAAGGATGTTAGAAACATATGTCATCATTATCTTCTAAATGCTAATCCTGCAAAAAGCTGATAAATAAAAGTCTAATTCTGTGGAGAAAACATTATCTTTTCCTGAACTTAGGATCGTGAAGTGAGATAGGAGGGGAACCAGAAGTGTCCTGTAGCAGACAGGTTCCTGAACCCATAAAACTTACCTAGAGTAAATGGGAAATGTTTTGAATCATCTACTGCCCTTTGCCCATCAGACTAAAGTTTTCCTCAAATTGTTAATAAAGGGATTTTCAGGAAGGAATAAATTAATGACAAACTAATACCAAAACCACTGAAAGAGGTAGGTATGAGGAAATATAATTGCTGCATTCATGGCCAAGTCCATAAGTTAAGGAACTGTAAGCACAGAAGGCTTTACACTACTTATATCATTCCTGGAGTGCCTTCATTTGAAATTTTTTTTAAACATTTACTATTGATACAAAGTGCAAGTATTAAAAACTAGTTTCTGATTGACTCATTTAACATACAAAGCACAGGCAGAAGCAATGAAAGCTTCCTCATGCTTCTCTATCCACATGTTTTATAAAAGAGCAGGGTTGGGAATTCCAGTCCTCAAGGGCTCTTAACTGGTGGTATTTTCAGGATATCCCTAATGAACATGCCAGAGATAGATTTGCATGCACACTCTGAGGTAGATCTTATAAAAGTACGCGCGCGCGCGTACCTTTGTTCGCGCAACCGGCACAAACAAAAGTACGCCGGATTTTATAAGATACGCGCGTAGCCACGCGTATCTTATAAAAATCCGGGGTCGGCGCGTGCGCAAGGCTGCACAAAATCAGCAGCCTGCGCGCGCCGAGCCGTGCAGCCTGCCTTCGTTCCCTCCGAGGTCGCTCCAAAATCGGTGCAGCCTCGGAGGGAACTTTCCTTCCGCGTCCCCCCCACCTTTCCCTCCCTTCCCCTATCTAACCCACCCCCCCCCCCCAGCCCTATCTAAATCCTCCCTACCTTTGTTGTGCAAGTTACACCTGCTTGAGGCGTAACTTGCACAACATAAAAATTAAAACAGTACAAATAAGCTTGCCTGGGAGACCAGCCGCTGCTACTCCCACGCTCCATCAGGCAGGACAGTCTCAGCCTGAGGCCCTGCGACGGCATCTGGCAGCAAGATTGAGCTTGCCTGGGAGACCTGCTGCTGCTACTCCTGTATTCCCATCAGGTGGGAAAAGGACAGTCAAAGTCCAGGGTCCTGCGACAACATCTACCAGCTTCCTGCAGTGCGCTGGCACGCAGAAGCCACACCTCAAAGGGGCACACCCCTTAGGAAGGATTTGTGGCTGAAGAAATGGGGAAAAAAAGAAAAGGGAATTTCCTGCCTTCCCCAACTTTTCAGATGCTGAGAGGACCAATAGATGATCATCTAATCCAACCTGGTGGGCAACTAGAAGTTCCAACCAAAGATCTTTCAGGTGAGGCATCTCTGAGCTTTTTAGCTCTTTCCCCTCCACATCACCCTACTTCCTTAGTCAATGATTAGGAAAATAAGGCACTGGGATCTATGCAACTGTTTAATAGTTCTGTGCCAGTTCCAGAGATATTATTAGGTCCTTTGTTACCAACTGCTATGGAGCATGATGCGAGTCAACTTTCCACTCCTGTCCTGGCTCCATTGAGCTCCTCCCTCTGTAGTTGGAGTGGATATGATTAGTTCCACACCAACTGAGGAAGAAGGTTTAACATCTGTGCCTATACCAGTTCCAGTAAGGGTGAGTCTGCCTGTGGATGGAACCAAAAGGGGGGACAATGAAGGGCCATCTGAACCAGCTGAAGTTACCTTAAGTCATTTGGAGAATAGTCACAAGAACTGAAGTTAATTTGAGTAAATCGATTGTTCAACTGTTTTCTCAAAAAGGAACAGGTTGAAATTAAAAAAGAGCTGAATAATAGGCTTTCAAATATTGAGAAACAAAGTGTTTTATTTTTTTAGTTTATCCCTAATATTCAAATGATTTCAGCTAATATGAAAGATTATCTGTACATACATTCTCGAATGGAGTCCTTTGAGAATACTATCAGAGCTAAAAATCTTCATATATTAAATTTTCCAAAAACTAAATTGGCATCTCCCCTGGAATTACTTAAGAAATATACTAAGAAAACTTGCAAATGGTACAAAAAGATATTACTTTATCTAGATGTTTCTATGTCCCTGAAGCAAAGAAACAGCTAGTGTAGTTGGGGGTTTGGATATAATTACATCTTTTAATAATACTAATATATCAGATTTCTTAAATGATTCTCAAGATATAATTAGAATTAGAGCTACTTTAATTGTAACCTTTCTAGCTGAGTTAGATAGAGAACATGTACCGGTACTTAGACAATACTTCACATTTAAAATGGAGAAGTTTTGTAGAGCAACGATTCAAATCTTTCCTGATATCTCACGTGAAACGAAGTTGCACAGAAAGATTTTCTTGTTATTAAGAGCCAAGGTTCCATCTCTGGGAAGTACATTTTTCTTAAAATTTCCCTCTAAATGTTCGATTAACCTCCAGGGTTGACACCTCATTTGGAAACTTTTATTAGAGATAAATCCATGGAGACTCCTGGTATAAGCTAGGAAGTAGTAATTATGACGTTATCATAGAATTTTGTTTGGCAGCAGGTCTTTCATAATATTACAATTGCCTAAGTGGGTTGTTACCTTAGTCTCCAATAATGTGGACTTGGAAGGTTATGAGCATATGTTTGAATTTGCTTTGAATTATTTTCCTTATTTTATTTATTTTTTATTTGTTTTATATACCGCTGTTTGGAGCTGGCCTTCACAATGGTTTACAAGAGAAACAATACATGGAACAGTTAACATGGTACATTGAAACGAACGTAAATCGGATACAATTTGTGATTGGACGTGAATAGGATACAATATGTGGCTGAACGTAAATAGGATATAGATGTGGATAAATATAATAGTATACATGTCAGATGCCTTGTGGGATTACAAAGATTAGAAGTATTAGGAGATATAAAATATTTAGAGAAAAATTAGGAATTTTCTAACTCAATACATTTGACTTGGATGGTTGAATGCAATGTTTTGTTTGAAAACCAATAAAGAATACTTTGAAAAAAAAGATACAAATAACATAAAACCAAACTAAAAATAAACAGAATAAAAATATTTAAAATCAATCTAAGACAATATTAGCAGCAGTAAAGTACAAATGTTCCAAAGAAAACAAAAACAAAATCATGATACAAATTTTGAGTAAGCAATTTTAAATGGTCTTCAACTGTGATTTGAAAGATTTAGAACATTCAAGTAAATGTAAATCCTCAGGAGGGGTATTCTAGAACACAGGGGAAGCAATAGAGAAGGCTTGATTACTGGTCTCTCCAAGATGAGCAAGTTTCAACGAAGGGATATATGCAAGAGGCCATGCTGGGCAGATCGCAGATGCCTAGTTGGCTTATATGTTTTTAGCATGTCATTCACCCATGGAAAGGAAATAAGCCATAACATATGGACCATAAGGGCTAGTTTATATGTTATCCTAGTGGAAATAGGAAACTAATGGAGATCATATAGCACTGGCGTAACATGTTCACATTACAAATGTATGCAAATCTATTCTATACATATTAATTAGGGTGATCATAAAAAATCTCACTGGTTAGGGCCACTGAAGATCAGAGTTGCCCACTAATGGCATAGACTTAATGATAACTTCTAAATGGGTAAGAGAGTCATTCATCTTCAATACATATTCAAGCCTAGGCCCCTAAGAAACAGCCAACCAACATGTCAATAAGGAGTAATTATCGTTTCAATTAACAAATCCCATTTGTTTTAACCTTAGTCTCTTAAGTGTAGCAGAACCAATATAATCAAACACCTGAGCTCAGATTCACAAAGCTCAGTGTACTTGATCGTAATATCGGAAATGAAGCTTGACTCTCCGAATCTGATATAACCACATTAACATAAAATTTGCCATACTGGTCAGATCAAAGGTCCATCAAGCCCAGCATCCCGTTTCTAACAGTGGCCAATCCAGGTTACAAGTACCTGGCAGGATTCCAAAAGGTAAACAGATCTTATGCTGCTTATACCAGGTATATGCAGTGGATTTTCCCAAGTCCACCTTAATAGTTTGTGGAATTTTCCTCCAGGAACTTGTCCAAACCTTTTTTAAACCCAACTACATTAACAGCTTTCGCCACATACTCTGGCAAGAAATGCCATGCTTCCACTGGGAAGAGGAAAATGGCATCTATAGAATGTCAGAAAACCTACTGAAACGACACTCTCACACAACAAACTAACCAAACAATGTTCCCTCTAAGGTGTATGAGTGCATATTTATGCAGAATTCTTCCAGTGGCTGGGCACATTATACATCTACTTGTGCATGACCCCATCCTGTGGCAGCAGACCACTCTGTCTTTATGTATGTTGGCACCACAAACAACTTCAAAGCTTGCAAGCCAGCACTTCCTTTCTGCTAATCTTGCGATACACAAGACCAGCAAGCGAGAAGTTCCAGCTCATGAGTTTTGAAGTTGCTTGCGGTGCCTGCATAGGAGAGCGAGTATTGACAGCCATCATATGGTCTCCTGCTGCACAGTTAAAAGTTACATGGAAACAGATTCCAGGGAAAACTGGGTTGGGGCACAAGAGGCAGTGGTGGAGTAAATGCTGTGGAAGGAAGGCTAGAAGCTGGGGAAAGGGAATAAGAGGCAGAGGGCAGATATTGGGGGAAGGGGCAGAAAGATGGATGCTGAGGCAGAGGCAAGATACTGGGGAAGGGGGCAACAGATAGCATGCAGATACTGGGAGAAGGGAATAGGTGACAAAGGGGCAGATGGAAGGGGAAGGGAGCAAGCAGCAGTGGGATGGTTGCTAGGGGAAGGGGGAAAACGGCAGAGGGATAAATGCTGGGGAAGGGGAAAAAGGTAAAGGTAAGATGTTGGGGAAAAGAGAAATGAAGGATTGGTGGAGGCAATGGTAAGAATGGGAAAGGAGGCATTATATAGATAGTGATGATAAGGAAGTAGAGAGGATATGAGACAAAGGAAAGGAATGGAATTGCAGGAGAGAAAAATGAAGTGGAACTGAAAGACTTGAAAACACTTTTTATTATACTATTTTCATCTCACTCTTCAAACCACCAAGATAATCAAGAAACATCGCCAGTGTTAAGAGCTACATTTTTATTGACCAAAAAATTCATTTTGCATATACCAGATCCAATAATTTTAATGAGTGAGTGTTCCCCTTTGCCTGACCAGTCATTGGTTCAAGAACCACTCCATGGCACTGTAGTAAATGCTCCATTTGTGCTATTACTTTTCAAACCAAGGAGTTTATTAATCTGTTGATAATTGCAAATATGTTTTACAGTATTTTCCCACACATGCATCTGATTATGTCATATATGTTTTACCTTTCCCCATATTCATTTTTCCATATAGGCAAAACAAAGGTGACATTACATACTCGGGTTTGTGAGCATAAAAAGCTGTTAAAAAAACAAAAATTAGAAGCACTGATAGTGCCACATTGTGTCAATAAAGAGCATGATTTTCCTTCTTTAAAGTGTTTTGCTTTTGATCAGATTAAGTGTCATTTGAGGGTGGGAGAGGCCTATTTTATAAAGGCCCGGCAACGCACGTAAAGCCCCAGGATGCGTCTAAATTCCAGGGTATTACAAAAGGGGCGGTCCAGGGGTGGGGGCGGGGCCAGAGGCCTCTGGCACAGCAGCCATTTGCCGCTGTGTTGGAGGAGCGTGTGCTGGCAGGCTGCCAGCAGGCACAAAAGGATTAGACAGAGGTCAGGGGGGGATTAGAGTAGAGCTGGGGAGGGAAAGGTTAGGGGAAGGAGTGGGAAGGTTAGAATAGGGGATGGGACCGGAAGGCTGCAGGCGTCGGCACGCCCAAGATGCACTAGTGTGCAACCCCTTGTGCATGCCGACCCTCAATTTTATAACATGCGTGCACATGTTATAAAATCGGGCTTACATGTGTGCGCACCAGATAGCGCACACACACATACGACCGTGCGTAGGTTTGAAAATTTACCACAAATTGTTAGTTCAATGAGAACAGAAGTGGATTTTTTTTGTCTAAAAAGCTTGGAACCTTTGGGATTAAACTCTACAATCAAATAGTCTGGTTTTTTTACTTAACTTTTTTAATTGATTATTTTCACAGATCAATGTATTCCACCTGCAGACAATTTGTTCTTTTCAGCAGCATTTTAAATAGATTCCATTACTACGCATGCACAAGCATCTTTTCAGTAAAGTTATGCTTGAGTGCTGAGTCTCGTATTTCAGCGATGGATCTCTCTTTTACAGGAAATTAGAATGCAGTAACCTTTTTTGAAAATAATATAAATTGGGTATTAGTGTTGGACTGATAATAAAAGAAAACAGTTTTCTTTGTTTTATTTTACATTAAGCCCTGAAGCAGATTAGTGCAAAATGCTGGCCAATGTCAGCTTTTTGTTTGTTTGCATTCAATATAGCCACATTAAAAATGAGAGCAGATAAAAAAAAAATATATACATTATAAATTAAGTAATTTGTCCTGATAAATAAAGAGGTTTCTGGAGATGTTTCTGACCAATGCCTGGAACACAAATGGTAAAGATACTTTTCTAAGTTATAGCATATTACTTCTGAGATCTTTTTCTTCTCTGAATTTTTATAGGCACTATGATCAAAACAGCTCACTGGTGTATGTGTGAGAGAGATACATTAACATGCATATGCATATTTTGATATCTGGATGTTTTATTGGGTTATAAGGAAGGTTAGAAGAGGTATTAAGGGAGGACAAAGCCATAGCAGAAATATTTAATTAATTCTCTGCTTCAGTCTTTACTTAGGAAGATGTAAGGCAGATATTCAAGCTAGGAGTGATATTTAAAGGTAAAACCTCAGTGAACCTGGAAGATGTAATAGGGCAAACTGACAAACTAAAGAGTAGAAAATCGCCTGAACAAATGGTATACATCCCAAAGTCCTGAGAGAACTGAAAAATGAAATTGCAGACCTACTATTAGCAATCTGTAAATTATCATTACAATTGGCTACAGTACCTGAAGACTGGAGAGTGGCTAGTGTAATGCAAGTTTTTAAAATTGGTTCCAGAGGACATCCAGAAAACTACAGACCAGTGAGCTTTATGTCAGTACTGAGAAAAAATGGTTAAATGGGACATAGCCAAATGGATTTTGCCAAGGGAAGTCTTGCCTCACCAATCTGCTACATTTTTTCGAAGGCATGAATAAGCATGTGGATAAAGATGAGCCAGTTGATACAGTGCATCTGGATTTTCAGAAATTGTTTGACAAGGTCCCTCATGAAAGACCCTTTAGGAAATTAAAAAATAATGGGATAGGATAGAAAAAAGATAGTAGGTCTAAATGGCCATTTTTCTCAATGGAGAAAGATGAACAGTTGAGTGCCCCAGGGATCTGTACTGGGCCACTGCTTTTTAACATTTTTATAAATGAGCTAGATATGGGAACAATGAGTGAGGATCAAATTTGCTGTTGATACAAAATTATTCAAAGTTGTTAAATCACAAGAGGATTGTGAGAAATTGCAAGAGGACCTTGTGAAACTGGCCATCCAAATGGCAGATGACATTTAATGTGGACAAGTGCCGGGATGCAGAGAAGGAAGAGCCACACAAATCATAGCTACACAATGCAAGGTTTCACATTGGGAGTCACCACCCAGGATAAGGATCTAGGTATCAATGTGGATAATAATCTACTCAGTGAGCGGTTGTGGCCAAGAAAGCAAATTGAATGCTAGGAATGGTTAGGAAAGGACTTGAGAATAAAACAGAGAATATCACAATGCCTCTGTATCATTCCATGGGGCGATTGTACCTTGAGTATTGTATTATTCTGGTCACTGAATCTCAAAAGAGATATAGCAGAATTAAAAAAAAAAAAAAAAAAAGATATAGAGTAAGCAACCAAAATGATAAATGGAATGGAATAATTCCCTTATGAGGAAAGGCTAACGAGGTTAGGGCTCTTCAGCTTGAAGAAGAGCCAGCTGAGGGAAGATATGATAACGGTCTATAAAATAATGAGTGGAACAAGTAAACAAATTGGTTGTTTACTCCTTCAAAAAGTATAAATATTAGGGGACATCAATGAAGTTACTAGGTAATAACATTTAAAACAAAAAGCTGATAGTGTAGCTGGGTTTAAAAAAGGTTTGGACAAGTACCTGGAAGAAAATTCCATAAACCATTATTAAGGTGGACTTGGAGAAATCCACTGCTTATCCCTGGGATAAGCAACATAGAATCTATCTATCCCTTGGGATCCTACCAGGGACTTGTAATCTGGATTGGCCACAACTGGAAGCAGGATATTGGGCTTGATGGACCTTTGGTCTGTCCCAGTATGGCAAATCTTATGTTCTTTATACACCTTCTCTTCACTAAGGTCCACCAATGCCAGAGAACGAGAGCTTAGGACTGCAGTGGTAGCTGTATATAAAAGACACACCACGCTGGATTGCAATGCTTCGCACTGATCAAATTCATGCCTGAAGGCACTTTCTGTGCCACAGTAGGACTTTTGCACTTCACTGCAGAGGCATTTTGCCCTGACAAGTATGGAGCCTTAGCACGCTGTATCTTGGAAGAGCTCCATGCTGAACAGATGGATGGCGTTCTGAACTGCACCAGGTCCAGATGGAAGAAATGGCTTGGTGCAATGGGGATCTTCTATGCTCTAAATGAGGATGGCATCTGTGCCAGGGAGGTTTTGTCTTGCCTTGGGGTTGAGGCCAGCTCTGCTCTGGCAAAAGAGTACACTGATGTTGCAGGCTTCTTCAGCACCAAGGGAGAAAGCCCCAGAGGGGATCTCTTATGCCTCTTAGGTGCTATTCTCTGCATTATAGCCAGTGCTTTGCACCTATGAGCCACGCTCAACCTCTGTCTGGTGATGGTTAAGGGAACAGACACCATAGGGGAGGAGAGGTGCCTGATTTATGGAAGGGAGATGCAGCATGTTTCGATTTTCTGTGGCAAGAGTTTGTCAACACCTCACTCCAGAATGAGGAGCGGCTCCACAATCATTTCTGAACTCTGAGATCTGAGTCCGTGTCAGCACCATTGGATGATGCCACCCATGCATTATGGCTAACTTGCCTGCTTGTCAACAGAGGAAAATAAGAGTTACATCATGCGTATACCAGTTTCTGTTCTGCTGGCACTTAGGCAACTTCAAGATACATTAGAAGGTATGGGCTCTGGGGTAGATCCAAGATGGCTGTCGCACAGTGAACACGGAATACCCGAGGTCGGTGTGATCTCTAAAAACCTTGCCTCTCATTACTAGATTTCTTATATATTTTTCCTAATGCCGCATTCCAAAAGAAAGGCAAGGATCCGTGAAATACTTCAACTCCAGAAGCCCTTTTGTGGCAAACAAGGATCGAGGAAGTATTCCGGGCAGTGCGGCAAACGCCGGAGAGCGTGGTTGCTGGTGCAGATGGCAGAGAGAGAACGCTACACGCATAGGCCGAGGAAGTTTCAACTCAGCTCCGGTGCTCCAACAGTTCCTCCCTTAACCTACAAGCCCCCATTGGAAGAGGGGATGGAACAACAGCTGGAAAGCCCACGGAAACAGCTAAGAGAACCATCTTTTGACCTCCAGAGAAGCGACTTGGAATCTATGTCGTCTTCGGACAGCCTGGTGATCTCAGGCTCCAGGAGGGGTGAAGCTGAAAGGAGGCTAGCAGAGCCAGATAAGGAAGGCTTCTTGGAAAAGGGAGGTAAGGAGAAAGGAATACAAGTAGTTTTGAATTATCCTCTGAAAATGCCAGAAAATATAACTCCTGAGGAAATTTGGAGAGCTCTAATCACGATGAATATGGCTATTACTGATTTAACAAATGTTGTGAAACAGAATATGGAAAAGACTAATATAATGGAAAAAACAATTCAAATTGTTGAGAATTTTCTGGAGAGTATGGAAAAAGAAATTACAAATATAAAAGAGGTGAGAACCAATTTAATAAAATCTGAGAATTAGTCTGCATGAAAGTTAGATATCCTTGAGAATGAGATGCGGAGAAATAATTTAAGATTTTTGAATCTCCCCAAAACAAAATAGATGACACCAAAAGATTTACTAAAAACTACCTCACAAATATATTGGCCTTTTCTGAAACATCTATTCCAATGTTTTCAAAACTTTACTATCTACCAGGAAGACAGATGAACTTTCAACAACAACAAGAACAACAAGAATAGCCACTGCTATTGATAGCATCAGTAGCATGGGATCTTCTTAGTGTTTGGGTAATTGCCAAGTTCTTGTGGCCTGGTTTTGGCCTCTGTTGGAAACAGGATACTGGGCTTGATGGACCCTTGGTCTGACCCAGCATGGCAATTTCTTATGTTCTTATGTTCCTATTGACAATCTTACAGATTTCCTGGAGAAGTCATATGAAGGAAAAATTGAAGAAAGAACAACATTATTAGTGACGTTTATGCAAATGTCAGATAGAGACAATGTATTGAGGTTATCCTTTCGGAAGCAGTCTATGTCTTTTTATGGATATCAAGTCAGAGTCTTTCCAGACATAACCAAGAGGATGCAGGAAAAAAGGAAAGCTTTCCTGTCCATGAAAAATGAAGTAGTTTCTAGAGGTGCCAAATTTTACCTCAGGTTTCCTTGTCGTTGTATTCTGATTTATCATGATAATAGATACATTTTCACTGAGATAGAGCAACTACGTGTGTATCTGGACTCACACTCCCAATAGCTTCCAAGTAGTGTTGGTTTAAATTAAGCTGCATAGCATGGTGTTTCAGCAATTTAAAATTTGTTGGAAATTTCCTATCTGTACCGCTTTATATATTGGATCTCCCATTATACTTATAATATTGAAAAAAAAAACTAGTTACATATATTTCTTTGTGCAATAGATGAAAGATGTAATATTTCCAGTTTTTAATTTTCTCTTTTTCTATATGCGTTTTTTTTGTTTTGTTTTTTTTTTCAATTAAAATGGAAACTTCAATAAACATAAAATAAAATAAAAAAAAAAATAAGGTATGGGCTCTGGACTGATTTTAAGAAAATGTATCTATATAGAAAACAAAGAAATGAAACAATCTGCATTTATACATTTTATTTATAATTGCATTTATATTCCGTTATATCAGTAGCTCAAAGTGGATTACCTCAAAATAAATATCAAAATGAATAAAAATATGTAATACATTTAAAATATCAGTACAAAATATAGACAGACTACAGGAATAAAAAAGTGTCATGAAGAGTTCTGACAACAAAAATAAAATATAAATCAGTAAAATACTGCATGCCAAACAACATACATTGTCACAATACACAATAAAGACAGATCAGGCTCAATCAACCATCTGGCTTATATTCACATTCAAGATATAGTAAGAAAGGCTAGGATAAGCAGGGTGGTGCTAACTGCACTTTTCTATATTTTAGCATGTCTGCCAAACCATGTCTCTTGGGTAAATGAATTCCAGACAGGATGACTGAAAATTGAAAAAGATCCATTTCCAGCAATCATCTGATTCATATATCACGGCACCTGAAAGGCCTCCTCATAACATGTTGGAATCTACTCCAATAAATTTTCTCTAAAACAAGCAGGTCACAGATTCTGCAATATCTTATTCATTATCAGTATGGCCTTAAATTAAATTCTAGAAGAAATCAGAAGACAATGTATTGCCTCTAAATTGATAAAATATGAAGTGTGATGCTTCATGTGAATCAAGGATGTGTGCAAAATGTTTTGATTTTGTTATTTTGATGTTTATGATAAAAATTGTACATTGTTTTTACATATGTACATTGCCCTGAGCTGTTATATGGGTTGTGTGGTATATTAGTATAATAAATAAATAAATGTCACTGTGAACCAAAGGCCTAAACATAAAGGGCTCTGCACCCCTCTGCCAATCCACTGAGCCATCCAACACCCCAACTGTGTGTCCTTTACACATAAGGCCAGAGTAAGGACTTGGATGTCAAAGAAGGCAAAGTTGGAAGTGTTAATTCATGCTAAATACACAAAGACACATACACAAAACCAAACTGAAACCAGGAAAGCCTTTCAGTTTGCCTGGTCACTTACTGGCTTTGATGGATGGCCCACTTCAGAGTGCTATAGAAAGGAGAACGAAAAGGAAAGGCTTGAAATAAGCAACAGTATAAAAGATAGCAAAAGAGGGAAAGAAATAAGAACAAGAATTTTTTTCTACAAAAAACATGTTAATATGCATTCAAAAGACATACTATTGCAGATTATAAATTTCTTATTTAAATTTTATTATAAACCTTTTTCTTTAATGTGTTGAGAATTTAGTGTTCAACACAGGCTCTTAGACTGAACCATTGCAACCATTATTTAGAACATTATGTTCTGTCATCGAAACATGCCATAAAAGTGCCAGCTTGATGGCTCAGTGGTGCTGTGTGTTGCCATGGGGAAACTCAAGCTTCAATTCCCAAATCCAGCTTCTGCTCTTTGAATCATGTGGGGTTAAAGATTTTTCACAGCAGTGTTCACAGGGAGGGAAGTCCAAGCCACTGAGCAAAATGACAACAGTTAGGACTTATAGTACCGTGCAAGCTAGATCAGGAGTGAACCACCATCCTTGGTCCTTAGACAAAGGAATGGTTAAGCTATACAGAAAGATTTGGGGGGAGAGGGAGGTTTTGTAAAAGGGGAATCCACTTGCACAGTTGCGAATGGAGAATCAAGGCACCATAGCCCCCATAGGGGCCAGGTCTGATTGAGACGGAAGCCCAAAGGAGCAAAGGAATCTGCCAAGCCAAATAATTAAAAGTATGCCACAGAAAATCTAATACATGGCTTACTTATAACCATGTTTAAAATCTGTACTCATGCCGGAAAAAAATATTGCTGAAAAAGGTTGCTTCTTTTATCATTTTTCCATAAATTTGTCTCTCAGCCTAACTTATTGCACTGTAGACCCTATCATATACCCTGTCTTCTCCTTCAGTCCTACTGAATTTTATTTGCTTTCAGATAGCTTAATTTTTTCCCTCAGCACTTTTTCCTTCTACATATTCCTATATCCTTTCTTCCTGTTGCGACCGGTCTACGAAAGCTTCGCCCCGCCTACCTCTCACTGCTTGCGGCTCCTCCCGCTCACCTCGGACGACTGGCTGCTGCGGCGTCTGCTGTCCTCTCTGGCGTCCCAGGACCTGCTTTGGTGCTGCCTCCCGCCATGCTTCTCCAAGGTACCCTTAGGGCGCGCGTGCGCGCGCACGCCGCCCTCATCTTTATTTCCACGTTGGCGTGAACCTCAGGGGCGTCCCCCTGATATGACATCACGCTGCCCGGATATTTAAGCCTACAGAATTTGCTAACTCGTTTAGATAGCAACAGAACCCTTACAGATGGGATTCGCTCTCCGTACCGAAGCTGCTCTGCCACTCCAGCGCTATCTGGAACTCTTACACCCTTCGGGGTTGCTAACGGGGTACTCGCTCCTCGAGGGCCCATGTTCCCTGAGTCGCTGCCTGCATCTTCAGACCTTTCTACTTGGAAGACTTCGTTAACAGTTTCCATCTGTGAGTACAACTATCATCTATTCCTCAGTACTGCTTCACTGGAACCAGGTACTCGCTCCGAGGGCCTGCTCTCTGCTCTGGTGCCAGACCTCTCATCTAGTGGAATCTCTGTTACTGCTACATGAGTACAATACAGCTGAGTCTCTCTGCTCCAAGGGATCAGGTACTCGCTCCTCGAGGGCCTGCTCTCCCTGTCTCAGAGCTTCTCCTAATTAGACTCTGAATGCTTCTTATTGTGTACTTATAACTCTCACTCTCTTTCCACTACAGCACTGCCTAGCAGTGGACTCGCTGTTCCAGTGTTCTGTGGGAGACCTGCCCAGACAGGCTCAACATCCACTACTCTCTACTGCCACCTCTGGTGTTTTCCAAAACAGTTTAATAAAAGATTCAAATCTATGTTTGTGTGTCCAGAGTTTAGCCTGACACCGTGGTCCCTCACGGGACTGCCCCCCGTGGGCGTGGTCAGCTGCCACTGTGTCCAAGGATCTACCCATACATCAATAACCATAACACTTCCAGCCAGACAGCCAATGATAGGTCTCAACCTTTGCAGTCTGGGGTACTGATACACAGACATTAGGGATAAAGCAAGGACTGCTTCTTCGGCCAAGTCCAAAAGCAAAGCATGTTCAAGCAGCACTGTCTGAATTATCGGGAAGGCTGCTTACCACATAAAAATGTTGCTAGCAGTAATTTTGTTATGGATTTGACAGTTGCTTAGTTTTGATCCCTAACATAAGACATGGGGGTAACCTGCATAGAGTGGCAGTTATTACCCTTAACAGACACATAGGATAACCTGTACAAAGCGGCAGTTGCTACCTTAAGAAACTTGCTGGGCATGCTGGATGGACTATTTGGTGTCTTTTTCTGCCAACAATACCATGTTATTATATAGATGAAGTCTCCAAACTTACTGTTTGGTACATAAACAGCTGTTAAGATATAAGTGAACATATGTACTTAAGCAGCTTCCTCGCTGCACCTACCTGAAAATATCCGAATAAATATTAAAGTTAGCCAAACAGGTCCGGCTAATTTTAAACCTACTACGAGACATGTGTAATTTATCCGATTAGCTTAACTAGATAAGGCTCAATATTGCTACTTATCCGGCAAAGTTAACTAGATATGTAGTGCCACCCAGTTATGCCTACTACCCGCCCACTGATTATATGGCTAAATATTTGCCAGTTAAGTTTGATTTATCTAAGTAGCATTTGAATATATACCCCATTATTTTTTTTTAATTAGCCATGACACATGGGTGACATTTGACAGCACTGAATGGATCCATCTCTCTAGCTCAGCAAGCATGGGAGTTCCTGCGTGTGCGTTGGCTTGTGACCGCCTCAACTGATTGTATAGCTTAGCTTTGGTTAGGTAGTCGGCTCTCCAGGGAGGTGGGTGTTTAGCATGGCTAAGTGAACCTGTTGTCTATGGAGAACCCTGTTTACAGTAAAGAAACTTGCTTTCTCCATTAAGAAGCAGGGCTGAATTAGCCACAGTATGTGGGGAGTCCTAAGCTGAGGGTTGCAGCACAACACTTATTGAAAAAGCAACCACCCCATCATGTAAAGTGAACTACTGGGTGAACAGGCTGTGCAAGACTCTTACCCAAAATTACTGTCTCTTCTTGAGAGATTGTTTAGGCAGTAATGGAACAAGATGGTGTGAACTGATGACCAAACTGTAGCTTTGCAAATGTTCGCAATTGAGACAGTTCTTAGGTGAGCCACTGAAGTAGCAATGGTTTAAAGCCCCTCACCTTTAGTCTGAAATGCCTCTGGCATTATGCAGCATCCCAGGAACATGGATGAACTTCCTGCAGTCCCTTTCATAGCACTGGCTGCTTGGTAACACACTCTGATGAAATCACAATCTGCCTAATAATAAAGGAAGTTCAGAACTATCACTCAATGCCATTGCAACAGATCTCTTACTTGTTCTGCAGTGCTAGTTGCTACAGGGTTTTTCTTCCTTGTTCCTGGCTTTGTTCTTGCCTTGTCTTCTCATGTCTGCCCTGTTTTTCTCCCCCTACCTGATTTCTTATTGTCTTGACCTTAGCTGGACTACTTTTCTCTCTGCTTTCCTTGATCTCTACCTGGACCTTGACTTTGCTTGCTCTCTGCCTGCCTTGGCCTCAGCCTGGCCACCAACATTGCTTACTTTTACCTTTCTCGTACCTGGCCTAGAAAGTCCTGCCAGCCGCCAGAACTTGAAGGTTCAACCTATGGGGGATGTGGCTGGTCAGGCAGAAGGCAGTCTGCCTGTTAAGCCCTTGGGCCTTTAAGACTTAGTCTGCCTGTTAAGGCCTTTCTTGTGCTCGCATAAGATAGGTTGTATAAACTTAACAGCAGCCCATGGGCTCACTATCCTCGCCTTATGACAAATGGCTCTTCTTTGATTAGCTTTGACAAAGTTTGTGATCTGAAGGCTAGCTATAGTATAGCAATGTACAATACAGTCCACTAACCAATGGATTTCTTATGCTTGGCAACAGCTGTCCCAGGCTGTTAGGGTTGTAGGATATGAAAAGTTTAGAAACCTGAAGATGTGATTAAGTTCAGTTAATAGTCCAAACCTCTTGTACGGTGCAGTAAATGAAGGGCTTCTCTCCTTTATGTGCATGATGTCGCAAAGAAATAGGCAAACAGAGTGACTGCAGAGCACCACACTGTTGTATCAAAACTGTATGTACAGAGAGTAATGAACCAATGCTTGTATCTGGTGGACTCTTCTAACTGAAGTGATGGCGACAAGAAATACCACTTTGTGCCCAAGTCAACATTGAGATCCCGTGGTACTGGAGGTCTTGAATGCCACAAAACCCTTCATGAACTTCAGTACCAGAGGATGGGTGGAGATCAACTTTCCATCCACTTGACGGAGTAAGTGGCAATGGCACAGATATGCACTTTGATTGACGACACACTGAGGCCTGAACAAAGGAGGGAGAAAAATGCTGAAGTAGATCTTTTGGAGCATAGGTAAAGGGGTTCAAGGAACCTGCTTGACACCAAGATGAAAACCGTTTCCATTTAAAACCATACGGTCTTCTGGTAGATGGCTTCCTAACCAAAATTACAATGTCCTCAACCTCCTTAGATGGTGACAAGAATGAGACTGATGAGCAATAAACATCCATGCCGCCAAGTTGAGGGCAGAGAGGTTCAGATGACAGACAACCCTCCTCCTTAGTAAGTACAACTGTATCAGATCCTTGGGGGGGGGGGGGGTGTGAATTGGTGGGATGACTGACAACCTGACGAGGTGAGAGAATTTGCTTGGGCCAAGCTGGATCAATGAGGATAAGATGCTCCCAATCTTTGAGTACCTTCTGCACGGTTCTTGCCACCAATGGAAATAGAGGAAAAGCATACAAAAGATCGGCATCCTACTTTAGCATAAAAACATCCGGAGCAGATATGAACTTGCTTTGAATAAGGAAGCTAAGTTTGATGACTTTCTGGTTCTCTTCTGACGTTAACAGGTTGATTGACAGTGATGCTAGAAGTCAAATAGCCTTTCTGCCATACCCTGATCCAGACACCTCCATAAAACCCTGTTGAAGCAATCATCAGTGTGTTGGAGATTCTGGGAAGATAAGTTGCCTGGAGAATATCTCAGTGACTGTAAGCCCACTCCCAAATTTTCAGAGATTCCTGGCAGATATTCTAGGACCCTGTGCACCCTTGTTTGTTCATGTAGAACACCATCACTTGGTTGTCAGTTTGGATCAGAATTCTCTTTCCCTAAAGGAGATGCAAAAAAACTCTCAAGTTAAATGGCTTGTAGCTCCAATCTGAAATAGACATTCCGTTGTCAACTCAATCTCCTGAGTTTGCAAGGAATCCGTGTATGCATCTGATCCCCTGGTGGATATATGTAAAGCCAGCTTACCTGATGAGATAGAATTCAAAGGGGAGCACCTATCTCCAGGAACTAGCCACCAAAGGAAAGATGTTTTCATCTCTAGGTAACAATCACGGGTGCAATAAGGGCTGAAGTAGTTGCCCCACTGGAGAACTCCTATGTCAGAGATCACATACATTGCTGTTGCCATATGCCTGAGGACAACCAGGACTGCTTGGACTGATCCTGCTGCAGTAAGTTCTGAACCAGGTTTCGAAGTCAAAACACCTGATCTAA
Organism: Rhinatrema bivittatum; assembly: GCF_901001135.1. NCBI lineage: Eukaryota > Metazoa > Chordata > Amphibia > Gymnophiona > Rhinatrematidae > Rhinatrema > Rhinatrema bivittatum. The sequence continues at coordinate 234,074,967 of NC_042618.1, forward strand.
TGGGAGGACAGCTTTCTCCTCCAATAAATCTACCCATGCCCCAATGAATTTGATTCTCTGGCTAAGAATGAGGTTTGACTTGGCAAAGTTGATTATGAATCCTATCAAATGAAGGAGAGGGTTTGTCTTCTGCAGAGAGTCCAACACACCTGCTTGGGAAGATCCTGTTATCAGCCATTCATCCAGGTAAAGAAAGGCAGAAGTCCCCTGACAACGAAGGTATGCCATCACTACTGCTAGGCATTTCATGGACGCCCTCAGCTCTGAAGGGAAGAACCTTGTATAGGTAGTGATAAGAAGCCACCATGAACCTGAGGCATTTCCAGTGAGACTCAGATGCATATGTGAACATATGCCTCTTTCAAATGGAAGGTATGCATCCAGTCTCCCACTTGGATGAAGGATGCTGCGGCCAGAGTTCATTATGAACTTCTCTGTATGAGGCTCTTGCTCAGTCTTCATAAATCCAGGATGGGTCTTAATCAGCCAACTTCTTGGGGATAAAGAAATAGCAGGAGTAGAACCCCTTGTCATAATCTTTGGGAGCGATACACTCTATTGCCTCCTGGCTATGAAGCGACTCTACCTTGAGACGGATCTGAGTCAAGAAAGAGGAATCTAGATCGAAGGATAAAATTGATGCAGCATAGGGGAATGGAAGAAGTGCAAACATTACCCAGACTCCACAATTTTGAAGACCCAATGGTCCTTGGTGATCTTCTGCCACTCTTCGAGGAACAAGTGAATCCTTCCTCCTACTGGAGAAGTCACAGTCTAGGGATTGAATCTCGTCAAAAGCTCAGACTAGTTTTAGGCTGGGTCTATTGTGGCACTTCAGGTTGGCATCTCACATGGATGTCCTCACGCCAGAAACTGCTATTACAGTAGTTCATTTGTGTGTGATACTGCAGAAACTGGCAGAAAGTGAATCTCTGTAAGAAGTAACACTTATTAATAAAGTAAGGACATCTAGAAGAAAAAGACTGCTCGGCTTCTGCTGATAAGGACCGAATTGCCATATGCTACTGCTTAAATTGGACAATGGCCTCTCTGATCTTGTCCCCCTAAAACGTGGGATGTAAGTCAATTTCTTAAGAATTCCTAATGCAGGCTCCTGGCTCTCAACCAGGCCATCTAGCAAGCTCCAATTGCCGTTGCAAAACATCTTAATGCAGGATCAAATGGTTCATACATTGACCAGATACAATGATGCTAACAGTCTACCACATCCAGCAGGGCCTGCTGATAGGCTTCCTCTTATCAAGAGACAATTAGATGCTTCAATTTATCAATGTAGATAAGTAAGTATTACACCATATATAATTTGGTGGACTGCAATGTGTTTATTGAGCATTAAGCTCTGAAAAACTTTCTTCCCAAAGTCAACAGCCTAAGGTCCTTACCTGGAAGTAGAGGGCAGAGTATTGGAAAAAGATTCTGATCATTTTAGTCAGTTTCAACACCAACTCAACAACCACTAACTGGTGTAGTAGTTAAACTACCCCAAACCCTTGCGATTGCTGGACTCAGTATTTAAGGTCCAATTTCCGGGCTACTGTAGGGACGGGGGGCGTGAACAGGAGGCTGGATAATTCCACATTCTCATTTGCAGTTCCCACAGGATTTAATGGATTGGGATCACTGCAAGCTAAGAAGGCATTTCCAGAATTCAAAGTATCCCAAAGATCTCTGCACTCAGATCTTTGAACCTACAGATATCTCCTCCAATTGCCTTATCCAGCTCATGCAGGAATTACAATATGAAATGTCTTCTGATGGACTTGAATGCTCTGGCAGGTTGGCTAAGGGGATCCCCATAGATCCTTTCTCTGAACTGTGGAGGAACATTAGCCTATGACCCTGATGAAGACTATAGTCATTAAGATGGGGTCCTTGGTCATCTTGGAGGGGGAACACTCTTGGGGCAAACTCCAGATGGTGGTGTCAAATGCTGCATCCTTGGACTGGATGAATTCCTCCAAAGAGAGAGATGGTATGCCCAAATGATGGGGACTAGTTCCTACCACTGAGACCTCTGATGACAAATCTAAAATTCTGGACAGAAGAAATTGAAGGGTGCTCTCCTTGCTGGCTGCCAATGAGGTAAAGAAAGTCTTCAACAATTCTGCCACCTGGTCTATGGACTATTGTGATTTGACCCGAAGTAGGGGAAAAGATATCTTCTTCTGAACCAGTTCAGGTCATACTCCTGAGAAGTATGTACTGGATTCCAGGAAGAGACTACCTTCTGTGTTAGCTGCACTGGTGCCACAAAGAGACCAGAGGCATAATGGAGCACATTGGATCCGAAGTCTCCAAACAAAACCCATAAGTAGATGGAAGAGAAGGAGCTCCAGAAGGTCTGGGATCTGGACCGAGAAGATGAGAGAAAGAAAGTAGAATAAGCTAATGGGTAAGGAGCCTCATCCTGGTCCTCTCAATGCTTGTTCTTGAATTGGAGTACATCAAATGTCAATGGCACTGGGCTGGTGAGTCATTGGCACTGAGGCCCAGTAATGTGTTAATGATGCACGTTTTGGCACAGACTGCATTGCCAGCTCTGAGGAATGGTACTTTTCTTTTCTACACTGAGGAGCCCCATAAAGTGGAATTGACCCCTGGGTGCGCAGAGTAGTTCACTGGCTTCTGCACTCGATGCTTCCAAGTCTTGCTCGACCACTAAACTATGGTGGATCCAGAGCCTGGCGCCACAGTTGGAAGAGCTTTGCCCAAGGAGCTCCTGCTCGACTTGGAATGGCAGGTTCACAAGGAGGCCCTCTCTGGGAGGAAGAATGGTTTTAACTTTTAACTGACCTGCTAAGTTCCTCCATCTTCCTGGCCCTGTTCCTCTGTGAACCAATAGATATGGTGTATTTGGATTTTCAGAAGGTGTTTGACAAAGTCCTTGTAAGGCTTTTAAGAAAACTAAAAAGTCATGGAATAGGAGGTGATGTCCTTTCGTGAATTAGAAACTGGTTAAAAAACAGGAAATAGAAAGTAGGATTAAATGGTCAATTATCTCAGTGTAAAAAGGTGCGACTCAGACCTGTGCACTGGGTGTGACTCAGACCTGTGCAAGGTAATCAGAGCAAGGAAGGGAGCCATTGTTAGTCATTGTTGTCCTGAACACATGCTAAAGGGATTTCTCTGGTGGAACTGTTTACTGCATTGCAAAATCTTCATTCTGGCTAAGTATTTTCTGCTTATTTTTACTTATTTTTGCTTATTGATCTGAAGTTGTGTAGAAAGTTTGTGTAGAAAGCTTCTGTGATTATTTCCTGCCTGTGTTTTAACTTCTTTATAGTCTGTTTCATTTTGTGTAGAAAGCTTGTGTAGAAAGCTTCTGTGATTATTTCCTGTCTGCAAAGCTATCAGCTTTTAAACTGGTAAAATCTCTCTAGTTTGGGGTTAGCTGGCACAAACTAAAAAAACTGGGGCATAAAGACTGTTTTTTTAAAAAAAGAATTGACCAAAACGCAAAGACAACAGTCCAGTAGTGCCCTGCTTTACCCAGCTTGTCCCAGGCTAAACTGTTTGACTCCCTCCCACCCTACCCCTCTACCCACCCACCCCTGGGGCTTGTTTCTAATAAAGACTGCCTAGATTACCATTGGCAGCAAGATAAATTAGTACATTGGTTACAGTCAAGGAAATATAGTCACAAATTACCAAGATGAGGACTATCCAATGTAACTGCTGTGGAGCCTTTATTCTGAGGGAAAGCATCTGGAAACTTAGAGCTTGCCCAATTTGTGCACAACTCTCTTCCTTGAAAATGGAGCTGACTGTGATTAAAGATCAATTAGCTTCAATTAAAAGAATTACACCCACATTGCATTACTCAGAAAATAATTCCCCAATACCACAAACAAACCAGGAGTCAAGAAAAGGAGATCCATTAGGCTCAGGTAGGACCCACAGTCACCCATTCTTGACAGAAGAGCAGCCAACAGGTATACCGCCCCACTCAAACAGGTCATTAGGAAATTCTTTAAAAACCAGGAATACAGTTGGCTCTGGTAGAATTAGACCTGTGATGAGGAGACACACAATGTACCAAATGCATAAACAACAACAAGCCTTCTCTAAAATAAAAACTGAAGAAGTTCTTGAGAAAAGCATTGCAGTATTACCAGAAAAGAGAGAGAAAAACACAATGCATGCAGTATTTCAAGATCCATAAGCAAAAGAAAAATCTAATTGAGATGGATAACTCTGTCAACAGTGGCACTACCGCAAAAAGAAATAGTGAAGTGAATAACAAATATCTCACAAGGAGTCCAGGAAATGCAATAACCGTAAAGAGAGTACCTGGAAGGCTATGACCACAAATGCTCATAGTTTGGGAAATAAAATCCCAGATCTGCAGGCCCTACTGGCTGACGCAGAATTGGACATTGTTGCTATCACAGAAACATGGTTCACAGAATCTCATGAATGGGATACAACAATACCAGGCTACAACTTGTTAAGGAAGGACAGAGAGGATAGAAAAGGGGGCGGTGTGGCTCTTTATGTCAGAAACAACATCCAAGCAACTGAGCTACAAGGAAGTTGGGGTATTGAAGAAGCTCTATGGGTCGACCTAAAAAAAGATGACGGAGCGTCCATTTATATTGGAGTGGTTTACAGGCCTCCAAACCAAAAGGAAGAGCTGGACAGAGATCTGGTTGAAGACATCCATAAGATAGGTAAGAAGGGAGAAGTGGTGATCGTGGGTGACTTTAATATGCCAGATGTAGACTGGAAAATCCCATCTGCAGAAACTAAAAATAGTAGAGCGATAGTGGATGCCATGCAAGTATCTTTGTTCAAACAAATGGTGTTGGAACCCACGAGAGAAGGAGCTATACTCGACTTAGTGCTCACTAATGCAGATAATGTCTCAGATGTCCAGGTGGGCGCCCACCTCAGCAGCAGTGATCATCAAACGGTATGGTTTAATATCACTAAAAGAATAGGGAAAAGAACCACAAAGACCCGAGTTTTACAGTTCAAAAACACAGACTTTGAGGAAATGGGGAACTACCTGGAGGAAGAACTTAAAGGATGGGAGAACGAGAGAGATGTGGATCAGCAGTGGACCAATCTAAAAGGAGCAATCACCAAGGCAACTGCGCTATATGTTAGAAATGTAAAGAAAAGCAAAAGAAAACTGAAACCTATCTGGTTCTCAAAGGAGGTGGCTGACAAAATTAAAGCTAAAAGAACAGCATTCAAGAAATATAAAGGATCCCAAAGGGAGGAGCACAAAGAAGAATATTTGTATCAACTGAGGGAGACAAAGAAATTAATCAAGTTGGCAAAGAGTCAAGCAGAAGAGAGGATTGCCAAGGAGATACAAAATGGTGACAAAACATTTTTCAGATACATCAGCGAAAAGAGAAAGGTCCAAAGTGGTATAGTGAAATTGAAAGGTGGTAATGATCAATGTGTGGAGAGAGACGAAGAAATGGCAGAAATATTAAACGAATACTTCAGCTCTGTGTTCACTAAAGAAGACCCTGGAGAAGGACCATCTCTAAACAACAAGAAACTGGAGGGAAGGGGAATAGATGAAAATCCTTTTACAGTAGAAAATGTGTGGGAAGAACTAAAGAACCTGAAAGTGGACAAAGCCATGGGGCCTGATGGGATTCATCCAAGGATATTGAGGGAGCTCAGAGATGTTCTGGCGGGTCCGCTGTGTGACCTGTTCAATAGATCCCTAGAAACGGGAGTGGTGCCGAGTGATTGGAGAAGAGCGGTGGTGGTCCCGCTTCACAAGAGTGGGAACAGGGAAGAGGCAGGCAACTACAGACCGGTTAGCCTCACTTCGGTGGTAGGAAAAGTAATGGAGTCACTGCTGAAAGAGAGAATAGTGAACTATCTACAGTCTGGAGAATTGATGGACCAGAGGCAGCATGGATTCACCAGGGGAAGATCCTGTCAGACAAATTTGATTGACTTTTTTGACTGGGTAACCAAGGAATTGGATCAAGGAAGAACACTAGATGTCATCTACTTGGATTTCAGCAAAGCTTTTGATACGGTTCCGCACAGGAGACTGGTGAATAAAACGAGAAGCTTGGGAGTGAGTGCCGAGGTGGTGACCTGGATTGCAAATTGGTTGACGGACAGAAGTCAATGTGTGATGGTAAATGGAGCCTTCTCTGAAGAGAGAGCGGTTTTAAGTGGTGTACCGCAAGGATCGGTGTTGGGACCGGTCCTGTTCAATATCTTTGTGAGCGACATTGCGGACGGGATAGAAGGTAAGGTTTGTCTTTTTGCGGATGACACTAAGATCTGCAACAGAGTGGACACGCCGGAAGGAGTGGAGAGAATGAGACGGGATCTAAGGAAACTGGAAGAGTGGTCAAAGATATGGCAGCTGAGATTCAATGCCAAGAAGTGCAAAGTCATGCATATGGGGAGTGGAAATCCGAATGAACTGTACTCGATGGGGGGGGAAAGGCTGATGTGCACGGAGCAGGAGAGGGACCTTGGGGTGATAGTGTCTAATGATGTGAAGACAGCGAAACAATGCGACAAGGCGATAGCAAAAGCCAGAAGAATGCTGGGCTGCATAGAGAGAGGAATATCGAGTAAGAAAAGGGAAGTGATTATTCCCTTGTACAGGTCCTTGGTGAGGCCTCACCTGGAGTACTGTGTTCAGTTCTGGAGACCGTATCTACAAAAAGACAAAGACAAGATGGAAGCGGTACAGAGAAGGGCGACCAGGAAGGTGGAGGATCTTCATCGGATGACGTACGAGGAGAGATTGAAGAATCTAAATATGTACACCCTGGAGGAAAGGAGGAGCAGAGGTGATATGATACAGACTTTCAGATACTTGAAAGGTTTTAATGATCCAAAAACAACGACAAACCTCTTCCGTAGGAAAATAATCAGCAGAACCAGGGGCCACGATTTGAGGCTCCAGGGAGGAAGATTCAGAACCAATGTCAGGAAGTATTTCTTCACGGAGAGGGTGGTGGATGCCTGGAATGCCCTTCCGGAGGAAGTGGTGAAGACCATAACTGTGAAAGACTTCAAAGGGGCGTGGGATAAACACTGCGGATCCATAAAGTCAAGAGGCCGCCAATGAAGAGTGGGTGACTCGCCAGAATGATGGCTATTGACACAATACCCTTATTAAATAAACATACACATGCTTACTGTGACTCCTACATCGCTCAAAGCTTCAACAGCAAGAGGTAATGGAAAAAAGGATTTGCACTCACAAAGAGGGGAGTAGCTGGCTTGTTACGGCGGTTACTACCCCAAACCAAATATGCCTGATACTTCACTTTCAATGCATATACAGCATAGCTCTCTGCTTCAATGACAGGGGAGAAGAATAACTGATACTTCACACATCCAGCAGAGCTCTCTGCTACAATGGCAAGGGAGAAGAAAAAGGGTTCGCACTCAAAAAGCGGGGAGTAGCTGGCTTGTTACGGTGGTTACTACCCCAAACCAAATGTGCCTGATACTTTACTTTCCATGCATATCCAGCATGGTTCTCTGCTTCATCGGCATGGGAGAAAGACTGATACATCACGCATTTCCAGCATAGCTCTCTGCTTCAACGGCAGGGGGAAAAAAAAAAAAAAAAAAAACAAAAACTGATGCTTCACGCATATCCTGCATAGCTTCAACGACAGGGGTGAAGAAAAAAAGGATTCGCAATCATAAAGCGAGGAGTAGCTGGCTTGTTACGGCGGTTACTACCCCAAACCAAATGTGCCTGATACTTCACTTTCAATGCATATCCAGCATGGCTCTCTGCTTCAACGGCAGGGGAGAAGAAAAAAAAAACCAACAAGGGCTGTACAACATAGTCTAGGTAAAACAAATAAGCATGGATGTAGCTTGCTTATCGCGGCGGTTACTGCCCCTACTACCCCTAACTAATCAAGCTAGATATTTCACTTGGATGCAGCTCCATCACTGCTCTCTACATTAATGGTGGGGGTGAAAGGGGAATAGAACAAGGAGCTAAGAGAAACAGATAAGAATGAGAGAAAAAATGTGTGAGGCTTGCTGGGCAGACTGGATGGGCCATTCGGTCTTCTTCTGCCGTCATTTCTATGTTTCTATGTAATGGAGTGCCTCAGGATCTGTACTTGGACTGGTGCTTTTCAAGATATTTATAAATGATCTGGAAAAGAATACGACGAGTGAGGTAATCAAATTTGCAGATGATACAAAATTATTCAGAGTAGTTAAATCACAAGAAGATTGTGATAAATCGCAGGAGGACCTTGCGAGACTGGAAGATTGGGCATCCAAATGGCAGATGAAATTTAATGTGGATAAGTGCAAGGTGATACATATAGGGAAAAATAACCCATGCTGTAGTTATATGATGTTAGGTTCCATATTAGGAGCTACCACCCAGGAAATAAACCTAGGCATCATAGAAGATAATACATTGAAATTGTCGGCTTAGTGTGCTGCGGCAGTCAAAAAAGTAAACAATGTTAGGAATTATTAGGAAGGGAATGGTGAATAAAATGGAAAATGCCATAATGCCTCTGTATCGTTCCATGGTGAGCCCGCACCTTGAGTACTGTGTACAATTCTGGTCATCGCCATTCAAAAAAAGATTTAGTTGTACTGAAGAAGGTACAGAGAAGGGCAACCAAAATGATAAAGGGGATGGAACGGCTCTCCTATGAGGAAAGGCTAAAGAGGTTAGGGCTGTTGAGCTTGGAGAAGAGTCAGCTGAGGGGGGGGGGGGGGATCTGATAGAGGTCTATAAAATCATGATAGGTATAGAATGAGTAAATGTAAATCAGTTATTTACTCTTTTGGATAACAGAAGGACTAGTGGGCAACTCCATTAAGTTAGCAAGTAGCACATTTAAAACAAGTTGGAGAAAATTCTTTTTCACTCAATGCACTCAATGCCAGAGGATATGGTTAGTGCAGTTAGTGTAGCTGGGTTTAAAAAAAGGTTTGGATAAGTTCTTGGAGGAGAAGTCCATTAACAGCTATAAATCAAGCTGACTTAGGGAATAGCTATTGCTATTACTGGCATCAATAGCATGAGATCTGCTTAATGTTTGGGTACTCGTCAGGTACTTGTAACCTGGATTGGCCACTGTTGGTTGATGACAATGAGGACATGGGACCAGAGCTGGAGGAGCAGTTGGTGTTTTGGTGCCCCTGCAGCAAAGTTTTTGCTGACATCAGCAGTGGCCTAAACACAGGGTCATTCTTGAAGAAGGGAGGGGGGGGGCTGGAATCAGAGCAACTACCTTGGGTCCTGCGTTTTAGGGTGCCTCCCACAGATGGCTTCTACTGAGCCATGGTGTGTCCAAGCTCTCCCTCAAATGCCACCTTGCACTGGGGGAGGAGCCAAAGGAAGGGAGAACTGTACATGAGAATAGCTGCCTCATGTCAACAACCCCCAGTGCACTCATAGCCCCTCTACTCCTTTCCCCTGACCTGCAGAACCGAACAGGTTGCCCACCTCCAAGACCGACCAACCTCCCTCACATCCCTGAGGAAATGGAGCAACAACCACCAGCAGTTAACATGGTTTTGCCTGCCAAAGACTTTCCCATATCAAAGTGGAACACGCTAATGCTGCAGGATCACCCTACCAGACGAATAACTCCGGAGCGTTGCAGCCAAATGACTGTGTAAAGCCACATGTTTCTGGGAATCACTCGCAGCACAGACTATACACCATCCCATCCCTCCAATCCCTGGGGATTGCATGGCAAGCTTGAGTCATTCACCGAAGCAACTGCAACACAGTAGGTGCCTTGTCTTCCTCCACTCCCATCTGGTGCTAACTGCCAGGCATCAGCAGGGGCAGTATCCTAGATCACTGTTTCCCAATCTTTTCAAACCCAAGGCACACCTATGTTACAAAAATGGTGTATGGCACACCAAACTTAACTGAGCAGGCAGTGTGGATATGGAAGACAATTCATATGGTCAAAAAAATTACTAAGCAATGAAATCCCCACAAGTGTCTCTTTCAAATTTTAAAATAAACTGAGAGAGGGGGTTGAGACATACATGAACCTATCACAATGGATGTTTCCTCAATATACAATTGCGGAAGACGGGAGAAGTCAGTTTTGGGTGAGAAGCGAACTCGACTTGGCTACTTCATGTGACTGCCAGAGCTGCTCCTGCTCCCAACTCTCAGAATGAATCATATGCAATGCTAAGTAAATGGTCTCCCTATCTCACCTAATCTGGACATAAGCCAGATGCTAGAAGGCCTCAAAGGAAGAGGTTCAAGAGGTGGAAGATGAGAAGGTGTTGCATAAAATGTGTATGCCACACAAATCGGGGAACAGCTATTCATGCTCTGCATGCTGCCCATCAATTACCACACTCCAGAGCTCATGCTGGAGCTAGGAAGAAGAATGCATGATTAAACATTTCCTCAGAAAGGAGCTCCTAAACATTTAAGAAACACTACTTGTGTTTCTTGTTGCTGTGAGATGCTAAGAGCAGAGCCCAGGTGCAGGCCTGGACTCTGAACATCAGTAATGTTAACTTTTCTGTAGCACACATGATTAGGTCTGAAGGCACACGGGTTGGGAAAAACTAGCCTAGATGATGGAGAAAGTGGCAGCATTATCAGCCATGCACCTATCTGGGCAGCATCAAAAAGCTGCCTGGGAGGGTTAGATGCTTGGTGGAAGGGAGGAAAAAAGAGTGCTTGCTGGGGTTTTTAAAGTATAAGGGAGGGGCAGAATTGCTGGCTTGGGACTGCTGGGGACTGGATGGGGAGGAAGAATTCAATTTTGGAATCACTATGGCTGGTTAGTCCTATAACCCACACCTATCTAAGGGCAGCCTGCCTGTGGCATGCAATTTTGCTTAAAATTCTGGCTGTCTAAATGGGCATTATAGCGTTTCTTCTCAGGGCTGGTAAGTAAGTACAAGCTTCAAAGAGTTGCTGCCCTCCTTACCAATGCTCCCTCAGTTCCTCACTTCTGCTCCCTTGCTGCAGCAGCTCCCTAGCTTCTCATGGCCATCCTCTTCTTCACTGCCACGCTGGTTAGCCATGGATCAGGCAGTGGGTAGCAGCTTATCAGTGTGTCTCTTCAATACTATGGCCCAATCTCCTCTCCTTCCTGGGCATACTTCCAAAATAAGAGAAAGAAGCAGGGCCACTTGCTGTGTTAAGGAACCAGTGTACTTGCCCAGAGTGCATCTGAGGAGCTAAGCAACTGTGTTAGGAGTGATAGAGATGCTGGGCTGAGTGGTAAGCAGCAGTAGAAATCTGACAGGAGGAATCAGCATTGGAGGGGGGGGGGGGGCATAATCAGCTATTGAGTGGAGGCCCTTAATAATGGTGCCACTTGGTTGAAGGGGGGCGGGTGGGCAAGAGAGGATGCCAAATTTTGAAGTCACACAAGGCAGCATACACCTTGTAATAACTCCTGGTCAAAATAACATGACTTCTGGAGTCCTCAGCAAGGGCTGCAAACAAGTTTACTTTTCAGGATATCCATAGTAGATATGCCTTGAAAGTAACACATATAGTTTAAAAGCAAGGCTCATTAGCATAGTTTAATTACCTTGAAAACAAGACATGTTTGCAGTCCTCAAGGACCAAAGAACCCATGTACTGGAGCAGTGGTGCTAAAACCTGCCCAGCCAGTTAGGTTTTCAGGAAATCCCTAATGAATATGCATGAGATATATTTGCATGCACCGACTCCAAAGTATACAAATGCATCTCAAGTATATTCATCAGGGATCTCCTGAAAACCCATTTGAGCAACTCCACACTAAAGGATTAAGACATGGTCTAAATCAGTGGTTCTCAACCAGTGTGTCACCAAGCGCTTGCAGATGTGTCGCCGCACTTCCCAGTCCTCCTCTGACCCAGCGAAACTCATTCTCTGCCCAGGCTTAAAATGCTGATAGCCCGGGCAGAACGTGTCAGGAGAGCTGAAGTCAGTGGCACCAGCAGGGTCTCTTCTTTCCCACCACCCCACGCCCGGAAGAGGAAGTGGCATGCAACAGTTGTGCGCTCGGGAAGAAGAGACCATGCTAGTGAGTGCAGCATTAGCCTGAAGGAGAGAGGCGCAGCCTGAAGAAGAGCAATGCAGCGCAGAGCAAAAGAGGAGCAACGTCAGCCCCCATGGCGGATGGGAGTCCTTTCTCGAGGCCTGGAAGTGGAGGCTGCTGCTGCTGTTAGTTTGGGGGGGGGGAGAGAGTGAGCAAGCATATGTGTTTGAGATCGTGTGTGTGTGTATGAGATAGCATGTATGTAAATGATTGAGATTCTGTATGTGTAAGTGTGTGATTGAAAACCTGTTTGTGTGAAAAAGTAAGTGTGTGTGATTGAGATCCTTTGTGTGTAAGAGAGATAGCATGAATGTAAGTGTATGATTGAGAACCTGTATGTGTGAGAGAGATCATGTATGTATGATTATGAGCCTGTGTATAAGTAAGAGCGAGAGAGAGAGCATGTGTACCTGTGTGTGATTGAGAGCCAGTGTAGGTGAAAGAGCATGCGAGTATGTATTGAGAGCCTGTAAGTGAAAGAGAGAGCATGTGTATAAGTGTGTAAATGAAAATCTGTGTGTGAGAGAAAGAGACAGCATGTATTTAAGTGTGTGACTGAAAGCCTGTTTTTGTAAGTGTGAAAAGACAGACAGCATGTGTGTAAATATTTGATTAAGAGCCTATATTAGTGAGAGAGAAAAAGCATGTGTATGTGTGTGTGACTGAGAGCCAGTATGAGAGAGGAGAACATTGCAAGCAAACCATCCTTCCTCCTGCAAATTCAAAACAATCTCAGTGCACCTGGATATCAAATGTTCCAGGTATGCAGAGCAAAGCACTTTTTTTATCCTTATTTTTCATTTTTGGGTCTTTGTCTCTGCTATTTTGAAATATTTTATTGGTATCTAGAAATTTTTCATATGAGTTTTTAATTATTGGATATTCCATTCATCAGCTATTTTAATACCTGTTCTTGTTGTTAGTATGATTTTACTGCTATTGATTTTATATTTCTTGATTTGTTTTGAGGACTGGTGAAGTTTCTCTTTTTCCTTTGATACACTGCATACAGTCTCTCTGGCTTGTTTTTGTCTGCATGTTTCTAGTTATGCTTTATGGTCTCTATTTTTGTTAGGTGAGGGTCTGCACATGTGACTGAGGTGAGGTATTCTGCTGGTGTGTAGCTTCTGTGTAGAGCTCTGTAGCAGCCTGGCTTGGTCCAGTTTCCTAATAGACACCTGTATTGGTGTCTTAAGGCCTGGTGTAATATTTTCAGTGATGCCTTTTCTTAGGTAAAGTGGTTACTGTTTGAGTGGAAATTGGTGTTTTGGTATGGGATGTTTACTATTTATGCAATTTCTGTTCAGACAAAGTACTTGATTTTCCCTTATGTCATTTTTAACAATAAAAAAAATACTGGATCTTTACTTTTTATTTCTGTCGTGAATTGTAATGAGCAGTGTGTCACACATGTGAGCATGGTCTGTCAGGTGTGTCACGATGGGAAAAGGTTTGAGAACCACTGGTCTAAATGATAATTGAATCTGTTGCTTGAGCATAGAAAGTGAACCTTTTCTGTTGACAAGCAGGGCTGAATTAGCCATTATACATGGGGTATGTCATCTGATGGCATCAAATGGACCCTTTTTTCTTAGCTCATAGAGCTGCTGTTCTCCTGAGCTCATGCAGGAGTTCCCATGTGAGCAATGCTTCGTGTACCCCTCCATCTTTTTTCACCCAAGTACCAGCACAGACATGTATTCTCTCTCACTCTAATTTTCTTTGATATCTATTTGTTTCTTAGTTTTATAATCTTTTTCAATAACTACATTATTTCACACTGCCTCAGCAGTCCCTCAAACTGCTCTTTTCAGCGCTATTTAAAACCAAAGCAAAAAAAAAAAAAAGAAACCTTCACAGAAGATGTCCAGCACGACGAAGTCCTCCATCAGTGCCTTCAAAGATTACACATGGTAGGAAAATATCCTTTACAGATGGACATAACATTTGTTACCAGTGGTTAGGTCTGAACCATGACCAGTCCAACTGCTTTCACTGTGGATGGATATCTCCATGTTTTCAAATGTCAACTGCCTGGAAGAAAGAGAAACTCTCAAGAGCCACAGCCATTCCCCCTCCCAGAGTAGAGCCTCTTCGAACTTACTGGGTGCTGAGTTGAGCAGGAGGTCCCCATGGAGCCCATCCACCCTGTCAGGTTGAATAAGGAAGAAAAAAAACCCCACTATTTTCAGGCATCGGTAAGACCTTTGCATACACTGTGGGTCTCAGGGCTAATAAAAAGAGAAGGAACCACTCCTAGGAATCGGCAACGCAACAGACACTGAAGAGGCATGGAGCCGTGGCATTGACAATGCAGCTGAAATGTAGTACCAGTGCCATTGACACACTATTTACCAACGCGCAGGGCCCCAGTGCCACTGATGCATCAGGCCCCAGCACAGTTAACACATTGAGTCTCAAAACCAACAATGCTCCCTCCTTCGACACCTCGATCCTCTGAGTGAAGATCTGCCCCATTGATGCACCGGGCCTCGGGCCTTCATTAAATTGCTAGTACCCTCCATGCGCTTCAGAAGGATGGCAGGTACAGAGGGAGATACATTTCATTTACCACCACCTATTTCAAGGGAGATTTCTCCAACTGGAGCAAGACTTGCAATTGGGCACACTAGATCTCATCTGCTTAGTGGTGCCCTCAATTTCTAACCAGCCCCCAGGAAAAATTTTTACAAAGTCCAGAAGGTGTGCAAGAAGATTTCATCTTAGTCTCTGAAGAAGATGTTACACCCCCACTGCTGACCAGCAGGCATGGCAGCCTTTGGACTAAATGGCAGAGTTGATGAAGACTTTTCTTTACTTCCTTGGCAGCTAAGGACAGGAGGGCAATCTCTCCTTTTCAAAATGTTGGATTTCAAATATGTATTTCAAATATTTTTTTACACATTCATCCACACAGTTTTGGATGGGTAACAAAAAGTATACAAATTTAAGAAAAAACAACAGTCAATATAATTTAACATGACAATCAATAAAATTTGACACAATTAAAGCAAATATAGATAAAACATGTCACAGCACATAAAATGGCTTAATAAGGCTAGACAAGTTAGCATAAAAACAAAGAGCCACTACACTGATTTGGGACCATTCCATGGCCTTGGCAAACTAGGACTTGGTGAGCAATTTCTATATAATAATGAGATTCTGAAGGTTAATCAAAGGCTAATTGAAACAGGTAAGTTTTTAAATGCTTCCTGAACTTGAGAATCAATGTTTCATCCTTAATTTCATTTGGGCCCGTATTCCACAAGCAGGGTCCAGCAACATAAAAATTTGATCCACTGTTTTGTTCAAGTGGGCCTGCTTGATCGATGGAATAGACAAAAGATTCTGGTTGAAAAATCTCAAATTGAGCGATGGTTGATAGATTTTGAAAAAAGAATTATAACTGGGTGGAGCCAGACCATGCATTCTGGTCGCCGCATCTCAAAAAAGATATAATTGCGATGGAGAAGGTACAGAGAAGGGCTACCAAAATGATAAGGGGAATGGAACAGTGCCCCTATGAGGAAAGACTAAAGAGGTTAGGACTTTTCAACTTGGAGAGGAGACGGCTGAGGGGGGATATGATAGAGATGTTTAAAATTATGAGAGGTCTAGAACGGGTAGATGTGACTCTGTTATTTGCTCTTTCGGATAGTAGAAAGACTAGGGGGCATTCCATGAAGTTAGCATGGGGCACATTTAAAACTAATCAGAGAAAGTTCTTTTTTACTCAACGCACAATTAAACTCTGGAATTTGTTGCCAGAGGATGTGGTTAGTGCAGTTAGTATAGCTGTGTTTAAAAAAGGATTGGATAAGTTCTTGGCGAAGTCCATTACCTGCTATTAAGTTCACTTAGAGAATAGCCACTGCCATTAGCAATGGTTACATGGAATAGACAGTTTTTGGGTACTTGCCAGGTTCTTATGGCCTGGATTGGCCACTGTTGGAAACAGGATGCTGGGCTTGATGGACCCTTGGTCTGACCCAGTATGGCATTTTCTTATGTTCTTATCACAATTTCATACAAGAGGTGGTTTGAATCCTCACTACTCTTGCCATGTAGTCCAGCCAGTCAGGGGATGTTCATTAGGAATACTCCCCTCCAAGGCAACCAAGGACCCCTCTCCTCAGTTATCTACTTCATCAATGGGGTCCTGGATCAGTATTCTCTCTCCCCTTGGATTAGAGGAGGAATCAATTGAATCCAAACCCCTATTTAAACCTCCAGAACATTTGTCTACACCAGAGGACTTCTTTTATTCCAGGGTCCTGGAAAAGATGGCTAGAGAGCTAGGAATTAACGTCCGTAAGGACAAAGACCACGAAAAGATGTCTTCAGCCTTCTCCAGATTCTAGACACCCCAACAGAGCTGGCACAACCATTTCCATCCATTCTATTCTGGAAGAATTACAAACAAGAAGTAGGAGAGCCAAATTTGCTGTGCCCAAGTCGCCAGGAAGGTAGAGCTAAAGTATAGAGTCCAGAAAACTTCAGGATTTGGAGTAGTACAACTGCCTCACCAATCAAGTTGTAGTGGGAGTCAGCATTAAAATGTGCAAAGAAAACAAGAATATTCTCAAACCAGAGAAGATCCCAGGCTACTGGACAATTTGATTTAAAAAAAAAAAAAAAAAAAAAAAAAAAGTGTTTCAGGGTTCCATGCTTAATGCTCGAATTTCCAGTCACCAGTTTTACATGGAACAGTACTTACATGATTGCATTAAAAAACTAAAACTTGCCCCAATTAATGGCAGCTGCATATCCACAGCTGTTCCTGGATGCGGAAGAGTGTATATACCATCTTATTCGTTCAGTTTACAAAGTATTTGATGCAACAGCCCACTCCTAATCAGCTTCTACAGGAGCATGTCAAATGGCTTGGTTGAGGGCCAACAGTTTACACAACAATATCCATGACAAGCTAGGGGATGTTTCCTGCCTGGGAGGTCACCTCTTTGGAGACAAACTCAGAGCAACAGTTGCTCAGAACAAGGCGCAACACATGGCAGTACAGTCACTCCTAATTAGCTCTGAAAAACAGTCAACTTTGAGGTGGCCCTATTAAGCTTTTAAGTGATCATGCTTCAAAGATGCCCCTTCCGGCAATTTCAGTAGTACAATGCTCCTCCTCTACTGCCAGAACAGCAGCAACGTCTGGCTCAAGGCCATACACGTGAAAGATGCCAACCAAAAGCAATATAGCAGGTTCAGACAAAACCTGGACTAAGATTTTGCCTAATTTCCAAGCCCAGCACATCCTTTCCAATAATAGGAGGAATTTGTCTCTACCCATAGAAATGGCACAAGATCACCAAAGATCGCTGGGTGCTCAAGATTGTGGAACCTGGTTACGGCTTGCATTTCTCCCAAAGCTACCTAAATGCTGTCTTCAATCTGGATCCATCTTACTCAGCTCTAACTGGAGGTAGAATTGCTCCTCTCAGCAACAGGCAATAGAAATAGTCCCACTTGATCAACAGACAGAGGATCTATTTCCACTATTTTCTTATTCCCAAGAACACCAGTGTATTGAGACCCATCCTAGATTTTAAAAGTCTGAACAAGAATATCATAAAGGAGAAATACAAGATGAACATTTTCTATACTATTCTGCCCTTGATCCAGTGAGGGAGTAGATAGGTGCCCTAGATCTGAAAGATGCCTATGCACACATACCAAACCATCCTTCCACTGGCACTATATACTTTGTGGTGGAATACTCTCACTACCAGTACAAAGTATTCCCTTTCAGCTTTTCAGCGGCACCCAGGGTCTTTATCAAATGCCTAGCTATAGTAGCAACACATCTCTGGTGCCAGGGCATTTGTGTTTCCCTTACCTGGACAACAGGGTAACAGTGACTTCCCTAGAAGGAGCAATGACTTCCATATAGAAGATAAATTATCCTAAATTTAAATAATACTCCTAAAATTTCTAGGATTCCTAGTGAATTTCTAAAAGTTGACCCTGATCCCATCTCAGAAAATCAAATTAAACAGGGCATGGACAGACTCTCTGCAGACGCGAACACTTCATCTGACAGATTGAGCAAACATCTTCAAAGCCTTGGCATATAGGATGCTGAACACGGACCAGAGAGTAACCAGGGAAATGCTAGTTATTCTGGATCACATAGCAGCAGCAGATCATGTAGTATTACTAACCCATTTTCATATGCAAGTCCTGCAGTGGGGCCTCCACTTCCAGGAGAAACAGTTACCTCAATTCTTGACATCTTTAGTGAATGTCTCACAAAAGATGAAACAAGATCTCCACTAGTGGTTAGACCCCTACAACTTACAGGAGGAGACACCACACTATTTACTACCTCATCAGGTGATATTAGTGACAGATGCTTCCACCTAAAGCTGGGGAGCATACACATGTCCCTTCCAAACCCAAGGAACGTGATCATTAGTAGAAAGACAGTTTCAAATCAACCTACTGGAACTGCGAGCAATCAGACATGCCTTAATACTTTCTCCCATCTTCTTGAAGGAAAGAGTATTCTCATTAAAACTGACAATGAAGTAGTCATGTTTTATGTCAACCAGCAGGGAGGCACAGGGGAAAGGACTCTCTGCCAGGAGGACAAAGATATACTCTTCAAGCAGCCCAGCTTCTGGGAATCGCCAATACATTAGCAAACCACCTAAGCAGGGTATTTCACCCTCATGCATGGCCCCTTCAACAGTCAATAGATTGTTCAACCTTTGGGGACATCCCTCAATCAAACTCTTTGCATCAGAGGAAAACAGAAAAATGGAAAGATTTTGTTCCATTCTTCCCAGTGATCTCAGATCTGCTCAGGTTGCTTTTCAGCTCACCTGGAATGCATATCTCATGTACGCTATTCCACTGATTCTGCTTATAGCCAAGAAAGTACAGAAAGCACTCAAAGACTGGGCCTGCCTGATACTTATTGTATCAGCATGGCCCAAACAGGTGTGGGTTGTGTATCTAGTATAAACGTCCATCAGTCTTCCTCTCTCCGATCTCTCTGGGGGGGTCAATTCATTCTTCTCAAGAAGAGAGTCATCTATATCATCCAAACCTTCCCTCTCTCAACTTGATAGCTGCTGATCCTTTCATTCTCCTTACCTAAGGAAGTTGAGGACATAAGAACATAAGAACATAAGAAATTGCCATGCTGGGTCAGACCAAGGGTCCATCAAGCCCAGCATCCTGTTTCCAACAGAGGCCAAACCAGGCCACAAGAACCTGGCAATTACCCAAACACCTAGAAGATCCCATGCTACTGATGCAATTAATAGCAGTGACTATTCCCTAAGTAAACTTGATTAATAGCAGTTAATGGACTTCTCTTCCAAGAACTTATCCAAACCTTTTTTGAACCCAGCTACACTAATTGCACTAACCACATCCTCTGGCAACAAATTCCAGAGATTTATTGTGGTAATGGTAATGCCAGAAAGTCATTGACTAGAACCACCCATGGCTTTAAATAAATGAACCAGGGGACTGATTTCTTAATAAATGCTGTGATAACTTGGAACTACATAATCCCTATTGTCAATTTGTTCATTGTCATTGTATTATTTTCCATGGCCCATACATATTAAGCTCTTGCAACGCACCTGTTTTATTGGTTAGTACTATAGTGTGCTTGCTCATCGTTCCACATACCTTTGTGGCTTTAAATAAATGAAAACATATCTTGTTCTGGGATCAACAGAGCTCCTTGGATCCATCTGAATGCAAAAAAGCTACTTCAGTACTTGTTTTGTTCCTCCTCAGGTCTCAGTATCTCATCAGTGCCATACGGCATCTCAGTACCATAGCAGCCTACATGTCCAGGTAGAGGGTAAACCAATCTCCACTCTTCCTTTAGAGTTTACAAAAGGCTTGTGGCGTACTAAACCTCCAGTGGCCAAACCACTTGGGATCTTAATGTGGATCTAGCTCAGCTTATGAAGCCACTTTTCAAACCAGTGGAATTGACTTCTCTGAAGTTTTTCACATGGAAAATATTATTCCTTGTTGCAGACACATCAGCCAGAAGAGTCAGTGAGCTTCAAGCATTGGTTCATTGCTTTTCTACCAAAAATGTTATCAGCTTTTCATATAAATCAAGTCATCGTGGTACCTATATTCTTTCTGAGTCCACATGGCATAAAGGTGAAAAAGCTCTCTATTCCTTGAACTGTAAAAGAGCTTTGGCTTACTACTAGAAGAGAACTCAGCCACATTGTCAGGTCTCACAACTATTTGATTCTTTTGATCCTAACAGACTGGGCATAGAAGTCGCCTAATGTACTTTGTCCAATTTGTAAGCAGACCATATCACGCGTTATTATGCGCTAGCAGGCCAAAGCTTAACAAGTGAGAGAGCCATCTGTGAGACATAACTCTTGAACATTTGCAAAGCTGCTACTTGGTTGTCACTACATACCTTTATGTTCCATTACTGTCTGAACAATCTATCAAAAAGCAACAATAAGTTTAACATAAGAACATAAAACTTGCCATACTGGATCAGACCAAAGGTCCATCAAGCCCAGTATCCTGTTTCCTATAGTGGCCAATCTAGGTCACAAGTATCTGGCAGGATTCCAAAGGATAGATTCCATGCTGCTTATCCCAGGTATAAGCAGTGGATTTCCCCAAGTCCACCTTAATAATTTTTTATGGACTTTTCCTTCAGAAACTTGTCCAAACTTTTTTAAAATGCAGCTACAATAACAGCTTTCACCACATCCTCTGGCAATGAATTCCAGAACTTAATTATGCATTCAATAAAAAATATATTTTCTCATTAGTTTTAAATGCTTCACCTAGTAACTTCATTGTGTGTCCCCTAGTTTTGTACTCTTTGAAATGTTGATTAACGTTTACTCGTTCCACTCCACTCATTTTATAGACCTCTATCATATATCCCCTCTCAGTTGTCTCTTCTCCAAGCTGAACAGTCCTAACCTTTTTAACCTTTCCTCATAAGGGAATTGTTCCATCCCCTTTATAATGTTGGTTGCCCTTCTTTATACCTTTTCTAATACAGCTATATCTTTTTTAAGTTGTGGTGACCAGAACTGCACTCAATATTCAAGATGAGGTCGAACCATGGATCAACAGAGTCATTTTGATACTCTCTATTTTAATCTCCATTCCTTTCCTAATAATTCCCAACCTTCTATTTGCTTTCTTGGCTGCTGCTGCACACGGAGGAGAAGATTTCAACATATTATCAACGGTGATGCCTAGATCCTTTTCCTAAATGTGGAACCTTGCATTGTGTAGGTATGATTTGGGTTACTCTTCCCTCTGTACATCACTTTGTACTTATCAACATTAAATTTCATTTTCCATTTGCATGCCCAGTCTCCCAGTTTGCAAGGTTCTCTTGTAATTTCTCAATCCTCTTGTGATTTAATAAGCTTGATTAATTTGGTGTCATTGGCAAATTTGATCACCTCACTCGTTGTCCCCAGGTTACACAAAATTGATTATCTGGACAAGCAATTTTGTGTAGTCTGCTCACCCAGTAGTCTGCTCTGTATGGTGGGGTCCAGATTACTTATTCAGTAAATGCTCTGCTGCAGCCTTCAGCTTGGAACTCCCTATGTGTCATGGTTAATTCAGCCGTGCTTGTGACTGAGAAAGCACTTTTCATTTTTTTTTTTTTAAACCATAAATGATGTTCTCCATAGACAGCAAGATAAATTAGCCATACTAAATCCCTGTCTGCCTCCCTGGAGAGTCAACTACCTAGCTAGACTTGGCTCTAAAATCAACTGAGGGACGCAGGAGGCAATGACAGCGAGGAACTCCTGCGCATCCTCAGTAGAGCATAAGCTCTATGAGTTAGGAGAGATGGGTCCATTCAGCTCAATCAGATGATGATACCCACATGTCAGGACTAATTCATGGTGAATACCAATTACTTGCTGTAAACTTCCTATCATTCAGTGGAGTTAAACCCAAAGTGCCTTGCTAAACCTATGCTCCTCGAAATACTTTACTGTTGTGCATGAAAAAATAAATCAATGGCCCTATGTAAACATGATGACCTAACAAGGAACTTGTGTTGAGCTACAGTGATGCTGAAGTTAACTCTTACTAAATGCCTCTTTTTGTTTCATAGACATCAAATCCATACTATCATATCTGTATTTAGATACCTTACACCCATTTCTTTCTTTCCTCCAAAAATACATACTTGAAGCCTAACTTTCTGACAGGGATACATATTCCCCTATAAAGCAAATTACATTTTAACACACTATCAATCTGATCTGAGGCCCTAAAAAGGATATTTGATTCAGCTGAAAGTATGAGTGACTTGCAGTTAGATTACATTGTTTGAGAAAATAAACATGACATCGATATCATTCCTAAAGACATGGTGGCAGTTATGAAGGCTGCAAATGAGGCAGTAAAAAAATCCAACTTTGGCTCACAGTACTCAAACATGAACCAGGATGGATATTCAAAACGCTTACATGTCTATATTGAAAAAAAAAAAAAATTATCAATCTCAACTAAAAAATGTACAAAACTAAATATTTAGCTCTTTCGAGGTAGCTGCCTTACTTCTTTCTTAGGTCCTGTCTGTGGAAATGAACCAGCTACAGAACAAAAAGGAAATTAATTTCAGAGTTTTTTCCTAGATTCTGTTAGCTGCACTGATAAAGTAATTGTGGCTGCATTTTCTTCGATCACATTCTGCATTATCTTCAGTCCAGCATTCTGGGACTGGGCCATAGGTAATAAGCAAATACAACCAATAGAAACCTGCTCCGATAGGATGACACAGGTGTGCATAAGTATAAATGTGCTTCCTATCAGACAGAAAATTGGATAAGAGGTTTTGTTTGTTTACCTTCTTTAGCTGGGTTTCCAGTTTCAGACACTCCTCCTTTCTCTGCTCCAGAGCAATCTCCAGCGTTTTGAGCCTGGAGTCCTTTTTCAGTCCTGAGGACGCCAAAGATGAGGCGTGCTCCTTTAGGTCTAACAGTGATGCCTAAACCAAGCATGCAAAAGCAACATTAGACAATGACAAGAATCACAAAAAATGTTGAAACACACACACACACACACACACACACACACATGCATATCTATCTATATATACACACACATATACACATGATTACAAGCAGTTGGGTGAACAAAACTATCACAATCAAGTGTTCAGTCAAACATACTATAAATACATGAACATTATGCAAACACTAATGTTATTACTGTACCACAAGATCCATAAATGTATCTAACACCCAATCTTTATTAATAAAATTACAATTGCTATTGGCTATATTTTTGTTGTATAGAAAAACTAAAAAACACTTCTATTTTTTTCTAAAATAACAATTAACACTATCATACTGCTAATAGCTAAGTATTAAACAACCTATGTCATGTTATCTACAACACTTAGAACAGCACACCGCTATCTCATGTTAAAAACAGCTCATAGACACTATCCCATGTCTGTTTTACTAATCAAGCAAGCAGACAGTACATCCAGTAAGGTTCACAGTCTTTTAGATAAGCAAAAAACATTCTAAAAGCTGAGTGGGGTAACTGATGGCAAACTAAAGAGAAATCATTAGCCCGGTATACCTTTACTTTTTGCTGAACATTGATGTGTACATTTTAAAACCCGCATGCGCGCGTCCATGTGGGTTCCTGTCGCGTGCACATGGATGTGCCAATTTTATAATAGCCGTGTACTATTCTAAATGTTGTAGATAAGATGACATAGGTTGTTTAATACTTAGCTATTAGCAGTATGATAATGTTATTTTAGATTAAAAAAAATTGAAAAAAACTCAAAAACATACAAAAATATAGCCTACGGCAATTGTAATTTTATTAATAAAGATTGTGTGTTAAATATACATTTATGGTTCTTGTGGTATAACAATAACATTAGTGTTCGATAATGTCCATGTATTTATTATTTATTATTTTTATATACCAACATTCAAACTGAGATATCACATCGGTTTACATTCAGGTACTATAGGTATTTCTCTATCCCCAGAGGGCTTACAATCTAAATTTTGTACCTGAGGCAATGGAAGGTAAAGTGATTTGCCCAAGGTCACAAGGAGCGACAGCGGGAATTGAACGCTCGTCTCCTGGTTCGTAGCCCACTGCTCTAACCACTAGGCTATTCCTCCTCCCTATATAAATATATACACACACATTTTAAATTACAACAGTACTTCAGCTCATGATAAGTGTTAAAATGTAGGGACACAAACCTAAGCAGCAGAACATTACTTTTATTTTAAAATTATGCTTTCTTCAGTAAATCTGGAGTTATTTCCAAGTATTTTAAACATGTGTAGGAACCCTCTAGGTCTCCACTATCCAGTTGGTTCCTAGCTCAAGCATTGGGTTAGGATTTGCGGAGGAAGTAGGAGTTGGCAGACCAACTCTTGTAGGCACTTCCAGTGAGATTGACTGGTCAGCAACCTGCATAAAAGCAGGTAGAGCACGAGGAGTGGTGCAGCAGGATTTATTTTTGATTTTATTTAAACCAACCAACACAGTTGATAGTCAAGGAAAAAAAGCACAAATGCAGATTCAGAGCTCCGGTTACAAGATATGAAGCTAGGTAATCAAGAAAAATTAAACAAGGAATGTTGCGAAGATCAATTTGAGGTTTTTGTTGCTAACTGGATTGAAGAAATTCCTGATTGCAGTAACATTTTTGTTGAAACACCCCACCAGCATGTCCAGTGTCAACTATTTTATTTATTTATTATTTTTATATACAGACATTAAATCTCAATTGAGATATCACATCGGTTTACATTCAGGTACTGTAGGTATTTCTCTATCCCCAGAGGGCTAAGTTTTTGTACCTGAGGCAATGGAGGGGAAAGTGACTTGCCCAAGGTCACAAGGAGCAACAGCGGGACTCGAACCCTGGTCTGTAGTCCACTGCTCTAACCACTAGGCTATTCCGCCTCCCTGAGAATACAAAGTGACTTGCCCAAGGTCACAAGGAGCGACAGGAGGTCTCCTGGTCTCCTGGTTCATAGGACACTGCTCTAACCACTAGGCTATTCCTCCTCCCTGAGAATACAAAGTGCCCCTAAAGTAAGGACATCCCAACTGAGGGTACATCTGAGGAAATAAAGAGTGAGAGATTAGGTGTTCCCACCTGGTTTGGCCTCGGAGTTTGAATACTCCCTTTCCCTCCCCCACAATGCTGGCAGAAAGGACCCCAGCACTCGGGCCCTGTGGGAAGAGATAGAGAAAAGGAGTTTGTGGCCCCCGGTACAATTTGTGTATCCCTATATTCAGGACATCCATCAAAAAAGGGGGTTACACATGGATGCCCCTAACTCTCTAGCAAAGCCTCATGGAAAGAGAGAACTTTGAACCAAGGGCTCAGATGGCTATTCGGGAGACAACTTTGATACAAGCCAAGCTTAAAATTACAGAAAAAAGTAAAACTTTAATATTAAACTATTTTCTCTTTCAAAGAATTTATATTGCTATATTTTAAAGGGATAGTGCCATCAAAACCTTTTTTCCAAAATTTAGTCACTTGATTGCTGGCTTATCAAGAATCCACCTTGATGTAGGTTTTATAATTTTAAATTTGCTAGTATCTGGCCAGTAAACAGCTTTTGAAAGAAATTTCTCTTTTTTTTTTTCCCAGTTAATTACAAATCTTAATTTCTTGTGTTTCCTGCTGCAAAGGCAGGGCACAGCAGAGCCAGGGAAGGGGGGACAGAGACAATGAGCTTGCCCCACAGCTGCCTTCCAGTCTGGCTGGACCACTTTGATTGATTAAAAGGAAAGACACTTGCCCACTCTGAAGTTCGCTGTGCCCTGTCTATCCTGCTACACAAACATTTCTGAAGCCACCACTATGCAAGGGTTGCTGGATATAAGGAATGTCATAATGCTAAGTTAATGCACTTGTGTATGTGTTTTGGATCCATCAAAGAAGCCTCCTGCAGGAAAAGTGAACCGCAGTGAACAGGAGGCAGGCAAGCAAGTGCCAGCTGGGGCTGCTGCCAGGGTCTGAAGAAAATATAGGCAGCAGGGGCTGACACAAGGAAAACGTTCAGCAGCAGCAAAGGAAGTCTGTATGTATTTTATAGAGAAATGGAAGCAGGAGGGGGAGAACCTGAGGGGGCAGTGGCAGGGATAGTATGGGGGGGCGGGGCACCGGATGACAGGACATGGCAGTGTTAAGGTGGGAGGTGAGGGAGTAAGTGCAGGAAGAGAATGGTGGCCTAGAAAAAGAGAGAAATAAAATAAATAAATACCTGGCAGTGGTATGAGTACCCGTCAGGGGAACAGAGTGGTCAAGACCCGAGAAGAAGTTGTAATGGTATGAGGTGGGGAGAGGAAAAGCACCTGAGCGGGAGCAGCAGTATGAGGTGATGGGGGGGACGGGGATGGGGGGGGGGGGGGGGGACTGAGCAGTGGTTATGAGTGTGTGTAGGGGAATCTGAAGAGCATTTGCAAATTCATCCTTTCCTACATACTTTCTTCTCAATGTGCTATCCAGACAGCTCCCCTCCCCAAGATCACCATCTTTAAAAAAAATAAAAAGAAGGGAAGCTAAATCTGCAGCGGGATCTGCTTGGAACACACAGTTTAGATGTATGTATTCATTATATTTTCTATGATTACATATTAGAGTTCCATCTGTACCTGTGAATAAAACCTTTGTCACTCCCTAACCTTGCTCCGCCAGCCTAAATCTGAAGGAAAGTGATTCCTAGTCCAGTACCATAACACATTTTCAAAACAAAATAGTCCAGCATTCACCCAATAAAACTGCTGGACTGGCAGATACCTCCTTGTTTCTTATGCATACCGTATCAATTTCTGTGGGTAAGAGTGTGGTCATTCCTCTGATAGGCTGGGTGTCTGCTTCCATAATTTCAGCAACAGAACAAATAAGCACCCACCCAAAAAAATAAAAATCAAAACAAAAACCACCCCCCCACATACATTTGTGAAAACAAAAGTTTTATATCTCTACTGAGATTAAGGTTACGTTTCATCATAAAAAAAAAAATTATGTAGCGATTTTTAAGTGAGATAAAACTGCAAAGCTTTGCAACTGTGGTCCTTAACTTGCGCCTTGAAAATCTCCGACCAGTCTGGTTTTTCAGGATACACACGATGGATATGCATGAGATTTTTGTATGAACTGTCTCTAGTGTATGCAAATATATTTCATGTATATTCACACTGCATATCTGGAAAATCAGACTGGTCAGAGGATTCCCACGGATCTGGTTGAGGACTATTTCTCGGTCTTATCTTGTCATTCCATAAAACATTAATTACAGCATCTACTACATTTATAAACTCACAAACTGGAAGTGTAGAGCAATTTCTATTTTGAACACCAGGCTCATATAAAATGGAATTAAATTCGCAGGCCTGAAACCAGTTCAACTCTTATTATACAAGTGGAAAGTCACAGAGAGGTTCTAGTAAGTGTGCACCTTCACTAGAGTGCTGCTGGCTGACAATTACAAATACTCAGAACATTCGGTATTGCTATCTCTTCTCTTCACATCCCATAACGTGAACAACAAATTAAGAAGAGGGTGGTGGAAAGAGGGTCGTTCCATTTGCTATTGGAGAAGATGGCAACTCACCTCTTTTTCTGATAGATCTCCCTGTAGAAGACTGACTTTCTCCTTTAGGTCCTTCAGCTCCTTCTTGTAAGAGTCAGTCTCTTCTTGTTTCTCTCGCTCATCCCGGTCCCGCTGATCTTTCAGGCGCTCAATGATCCGCTCCTGATCAAGAGAGAGAAAAGAACGGCTCTTCAAAAATCCATTTTACTTTTCTGGGCATAACAGTTACTTAACAATCAAGCTCAATATTTTTATTATTATAGGCCTTAGCTCAGTTGGCAACAATTCCAGCCCAATCATGTTTACAGCTGAATTCACTGCCAAATCTTTAATCATCATCCATGAATAAATGTAAAGTTATGCACATATTTAAATAGACAGCATATAGAGGATAGATACAGCAACAGAATCTGTTACTGTAAATACCAGCATACGTAAGTCAAAGCCCAACCCTTTTCCCATTCTGATCTGAGCTTCTCTTCCTCAGCCTGGCTCCATTATTGTAGAGCCACTTTTTAATGTTTAGAGAAGCCTGGCGGGCAGTAGGAGCATATCTGAGGCATAGTTAAACGCCAAAGGAGGAAGTGCATGTTAACATCAGCTGCCAGTGAGAATCAATGTCAAGATCAGAGACATAGTCCAGCACCACACTTCTGAAAACATGAGCCTGACTGTTTACATCTATATCTTCTCACTTGCTTCCATGCTCTCTAACTCAATCATCTCTCCCTCAAAGGCACTCTGTCACTCATTCATTTCTTGCTCCCCCTCAGTTATTCTATCCCTCCCAGGCACTGTTTCTTGCCCCTGGCTTTTCTCTCTCCTAGGACTGTTGCCCATTCATTTCTCACGCTCTTTCAGTCAAGCAGACATTCATCACTCACTCTCCCCCTTCCAGGCACTCTGTTACTCACCACCCCTTGCTCACTCTCCCTAGCACTTTGCTGCTCAGTCGTTCCTGCCTCTCACATGTCACTCACCCTCATTCTCTCCATTCCAGGTACTGTGACATTCATTTATTGCTCACTTTCTCAAAGTCACGCTAGCTGCTCAGTCATCACTCACCCCTGCCCGGTATCTTTATACTCACTCTTCAAACTTTCCCTCTCACCAAGGTACTCTACTTACCTCTTGCCCTCGCCATCTCAAGCACCATGCTGATTATTTCTCACTCTCCCCCACCTGGGCACTCTATTGGCTTTTTGCTCGTGCTCTCTGTCTCAGGCATTTGTTTATTTAAGAGCATTTCTGAATCGCTTTACAGATAAAACTATCGCCCAAAGTGATGTACAAAAATCACAATTTAAACAAGGTACAAAATTCATGCACCTAAAACAAAATCATTAAAAATTTAACAAAACATAGATAATTCCAGCCCCCCTACAAATTTCTCATCCTCCTAGTATAAACTGTTCAAACTATCAATACATAGATAAGGTACTCTGCAATTAGCATGAAATTTCAAAAACTGCAAATCAACAATAAAGTCTAGTTGTCAACAGACATAAACCATGTCTTTAGCTTTTCCTAAATTTCATTAAATTTACTTCTTCTCGCAATTCCAAAGGAAGGCTATTCCATAAACTAGGAACAACTATTAAGAAAGATTACAGACTCCTCATTCTCTCTCTCCCAGGCACTTTGCTCACACATTCCCCTCCACCTCTTAGGCGTTTATTGCTCAATCCCAGGCACTGTTGTACATATTTACTCTCATGCATGCACTTTTATCCTCAACTTGTTAAACATACATTAATGAGAATCCATCTTATCAAAAGCCAGTCAGATGGAATAAATGAGAATGGACTATAACAACGCAAAACAATGGTCTCTGTTGCTGAAAATAAACGCAACCAAACTCCTATCCCATGATTCTGGAGGTTTTTTCCTTCTTTTACTCCATCCAACCTCTTAACTTTGATGCCTTGTTTACCACCTGAAGTCTTAAGCAAGTTACTTGAATACCTTTTTTTTCTTAACATTTCCCTTAATCTCTCCTCCAGCTGCATGCTGAAGAACAGGTACTCTCCACCTCAAAGTGGTTGCCCTTCACCTTTCTTTAAAGTGACGTGCTTTTTTAATAAAACTTCCATAAAAAGTACAATATAAAAGCTAAATTGCTTCCTTTTTTGTTCTTCCTCCATTCAAAATCCATAACACAGCAAAGCAGCAAGTGCGCTGGTCCTGCAGGAATCGGAAGTCAACCTTCAGTGATGTTTCAGAGATACTCTGTCAAATCCTGACAATATGGCTCAGTCTCTCAGCCAGCAGGAAGGCTCCAGCCACCCCCCAGGGGGAACTGGCTTTGCATGAAAGGCAAGAGTGAAAACAACAGGGGATGGAGGGAAATGGCTTAGACTGCAATTACCCTAGGAAGAGTGTCAACATCTGGCTTTGTTTCCAAGTGGTGTGTATATTTGTGGAGGGCTGCAAATATAAATATCGTAAACAAATGTGAAATATTTTTAAAAGAAAAAGAATAATAAAATCATAAAGAGTTAACTGCAGTCTCTTTTTAAAAATTCAGAACACCTGCAATATCAAGGCTATGTCAAGCTGTTAACAGGCAAGAAAGCAGGGATGGAAATAACCAGAGGTCAGGAGAGACTGTCAAAATATTGGATAGGTCTAAATCAGTTTCTACATACAATGTTACATGGACTTAATGAGTGTGTGTGTGGGGTGGGGGGGTGATGGGCAGGAGGATTAAGGAAAACCCCTTCTAAGCAACAGCTTGAGACAGAAATACATCTCCAGAGCTCTCCATCTCACATGAAAGTAGTCCAGTGGAAAAGTCTTAACCCAGGTTTCCACTACAGATGCCAATTTCTATTTGATCTCTACTGAAGGGGTTGTGCACCCACCTCAAAGAAACTTCTTTCTGAACCTAGAATAAGTCTATGAGAGCACATAAAATGAACTGGGTTTTGTGATAACAGCTAAACTGAGCTTCTCTGAATCGCGTCTGAACTAGCAGCACAGAACAGGTCAATAAACCCCTGTATGCATTTCAGTTTGAATTCCAGCTTGACTTGACAGCTGCAGCTCAGACTGGAAAGGCAGTATCCAGCTGCACTTCTTCATGGCCAGTATCAAGAGAGGGATGCAATGAGGCACTGCTCCTAAATGCTCCACTTACTTCAGAGTCAAGGGGAAGAATGTAACACCCTAAGTATTCAACTCATCTTGACTACTTTAAACTCAAGTGGGTGGGTGACGCTCTTTGACGCAATGAGCTCAATTTTGTGTGCTTCGAGTTTATAAAGTGGAATTTAAAAAAAAAACAAAAACAAAAAAAACCAGAAAGAGAGAAGGGTAGCATATTCATGTTCCATTCAAAGCATAGCTTAACTTCCTTCCTCGAATATAAACAGGGAGGTAATGTTCTAACATTCCGTATAGAAAGTACATGCAGACTTGAGCCCGAGTTTCACAGCAGACTTGAACGGGTAAGTCTGCTTTGAAAATTAATAGGTGTACACTGAACACTGCACAGCACAGCGCACACACATTCATACTCGCTAGGGAACAGGTGTAAATGTGCATGCGTACATTTATGTGCATTTAGACTTTTGAAAGTCTAAAGTACGGTATATGCATATAGTTTCTCTGCCTGAACTCTGCCCCCAGGAATGCCTCATTTCTAATCTACAAAAAAATCAAGCACAAAATTGTTTTTGTACATACTTTTATGCTCAACTCCGGGGCAATTTTCTTAAAGCCCATTTACATGTATAAAACTATACTTTATGTGGGTAAACGCTTTTGAAAATCAGGTCCATTAAGAGAAAGCTGTATCATTTGTGTATTAGGCAGTGCTTCCAAAGCACTTATAGAGAACAGTAATTCTGAGAGGTCGGGTAGGCTTCACGCCTGCCCGGCCAAGATAATATGGCGCCAGGCTCGTGGATGCCAGCCTGGCAGGCGCCATTCCGGAAGGGAGGGGAGCCTCTAGGTGACCGGATGGTCACCTGAGCTCCTCATGTGCTGCTGCTAGGGGATTAGTGGTTCGTTTGAACCACATCATGGCGGGAGTCGATTGACTCCTACGGTGGTTCAGTGGGGGGGGGAGGGGGGGGAGGAGCTGTTAGAGCGATTACCCGACTTCCTTGGTTCAGTCCCTCTTTCAGCTGGGCTTTTGGTACTGCAACGGGGCTCCAGTGGGGAGGTTTTTCTTCGTTTGTGGCCGGTTCCAATTGCAGGTGCGGCGGTGGTGGTTCCAGGTTGCAGCCTTGTCGTTGGCGAATCATGCGGCGATGACGTCCGAGGAGGCTGCGATGGCGGCAGGAGAGATGGAGGGCGTGGTGCCCGATGAGCGCGGCTGCGATACTGGAGCAGAGGCGATCGGGCCGGCAGTGAGTTTGGGGGCGGGCGCAGCAAGGGGGGGTCGGAGTTTCCCATTCCCGGGTGAGGGCGGGGGGGGGGGGGGGAGGTTGCATCGATTGGGAAGATGCTGAGGCTTGGTTGTGTCCCTGTCCTTCCCCTTTGTCCTGCGATAATTCACAGCAGCCGGCAACTCCTGTGCTTGTGCACTCGGAGCTGTCCGGTGCTGTAATGAGCAGAGCTGCGGCGGTTGAGGCTATGCTGCCTCCCCTGGTGCCTAGGCTCAGCGCTGGGCTCGATCCAGGGCTGGGGGGAGTTGGGGACAATTTTGTTAGGGATTGGGGCGAAGCCAGTGGTCGGCTCCCCCTTTTGGGCCTCCTGGGTGAGCTCCCTCAGGTTCCCCCGGCGTGGGTTCTCCTGGGGCTTCGGGGGTGAATCTGTCTCCAGGTGCTACGTGGGGGACCGCTGGCAGGGGGTGCAGAGCAAGGCTGGGGTCCATATTTTCCTGCCTGGTTGGAGGGCCCCTCGCCGTCGTGGTACGGTGGTCCATCCGGATGGTTCCCTGCTCCTTCGGATCCTCCCTGGGGTGTCTATTCAGGTCCTTGGCGTGGTGCTCAGGCCCCGGTCCCTTCGGGGGGGGGGGGGGCTCGCAGGGTAGGCCTTACTTTGAGGGGGCACGGGTGAGTGCGGTTGGTTTCGGGTCTGCGGGGCCTGCGGCTGCTGCTTCTTCTCTGTATCGGCAGGTTCCTCCGGAGGAAGAGCTGGAGGACGGTCCAGGACTTTTGTGCCGGGAGGAGTGGCATAATGATCCTCTCTCTGCAGCTACCAACATCCCAAGACCCGCAGAGCCGCCATCTGGCATGAGTGGTCCGGCCAGTGGACAGAGTGTGCTTGGTTCTGTGGTTCCAGCTTCTGTTGAATCCGGCAGTACCAGCGGTCCAAGTGGTGAGTTAACGGCGTCGGGCGGGGGTGTTATTCCGCCTGTCGTTGGCGCAAGCTATTTTTCTGTTGCTCCTCAGGTTGGGATTCTGGAGCCTATGGCTGCTAGTGCTGGGGCCCCAAAGAAGCGTGCAAAGTCTCGGCGCAAGAAGAAGCGTTCCCTTTCCAACTCTTCTGCTTCTTCCTCTTCTTCTTCAGACTCATCCGAGGCTTCGGAGCGGGGCATGGGTCCTCAAGGGGGGGGGTTGCGGGTACAACTCTGAAAAGAGGGTCTCCTGCGCTCGTTAGCTTATCAGAACTGTGGGAGGATGTTCCGAAATCCCTTCATTGCAAGATTGGGCAGCGGAAGTACATAGAAATCTTCACGCTGCTTGAGGGCCATCGGGGGAAGAGGAAAGAGAAGAAACGTCGGCATGGGGGTGATAGGCCGCAAGGTGGGGATCGCCGGGTGGTGCTTAATGTGCCTCATTGGATCTTTCCTTCGGCTGGCCAGTGTGGTGGGTCATCGTGACCCTACCCAGTATGGGCCATTATTGACTTACGTTGATGCCATTCTGGATGCCAGCCGGGTGTACGAGGGGTGGTTGTGGCTCAATTATGATGAGCGCTTCCGCGACTTAATGGAGGAAAATAAGTACATGGCTTGAGAAATCAGGGATGTTGGCCTGTGGTTGACCCAGATGGGTCCTCTGATGTGGGGAGGCTCTCTAGTGTATCCGGAGTGTGGCCCTTTTGGTCCGGGGCGGGCCCAGCGGGTGGCAATCGAGCTGGGGTCGCCTTCCCAGATGTCTGTTGGAAGTATAATCGCAGGCTTGCAATTTTCCCGATTGCAAGTTCAAACATGCATGTTCCATTTGCAGACTGGGCCACCCTGCCTCCAAGTGTCCAAAGCGAGTGGGTGGTGGGTCTGGGGGCGGGGTCATCCCTAAAAACCCCCTTAAGTGAAATTTCGAGGGCAGCTCCTACCCCTGACCGTTTGGGAGCCATGGTGTCATGGCTGGCTAGGTATCCAAAAGTGGAGGACGCTCATCTTTTGTGGGGTGGTTTTGAACAGTAAAGAATACATGTTCCAGTAAATTGTACCTGAATACAGGAGTCCCGCAGGGTTCTGCATTATCGCCCCCACTGTTTAACATCTACATGTTGCCAATTTGTAGCTTGTTATCTGGTTTGGGACTAAAATATTTTTTGTATGAAGATGACATACAAATTTTACTACCAATAGAAACTTCAGTAGAGGATACATGTAAACTTCTATCTATATATCTGAAAGCCATTAAACAGGTGCTAGACCAGTTGAGGATTGTACTCAATATGGAAAAAACAGAGGTAATCATACTGGAAAGGAAACTTTCTTCTAGAGACATAAGCCAGATAAAACTTCAGGATAATATTTCTTTACAATTTTAAGAATCAATTAGGGATCTAGGCTTCATAATTGACCCAGAATTTACTTTTAAAAAGCATATTCTAGCAAATGTCAGAGGGCTATGCAAAATTGTTGATGTTAAGAAGGTTAAAGCCATTGCTTGAATCTAATGATTTCCGCACAGTATTGCAGGCCCTTATATTCGGTAGCCTGGATTACTGTAACTCCCTCTTGTTGGGACTACCGATATCTACTATCCGCCCATTGCAGGTATTGCAGAATGCGGCAGCTAGAGTCCTGACAGGGGTAAGCAAGAACAAACATATTACACCTATACTAGTTAAATTGCACTGGCTTCCAATAGAGTACCGCATTAAATTAAAGACGATGTATATGCTATATAAATTAATTTTTGCAGACCAGGTGGACTGGCTGAATGCAGCTATAAAATTACATGTTCCTCAAAGGAATTTGCGCTCAGCAAATAAGGGCTTGCTTTCTTTACCAACAGTCCAGTCAGCACATCTAATCAAGTTAGAGAAAGAGCGCTATCCTTGGCGGGCCCAGGAATTTGGAACTCACTTCCAACTCCACTGAGGCTAGAATCAAACTTTAAAAAGTTTAAGCGGGAACTCAAGACCTAGTTCTTCAATAAAGCCTATACAGTTTAATGTAATATACTGATGTAAATATTGGGATCGATTTTAGTTTTTTGAAAAGTTGAGTATTTTAAAAACCTATAGTGGTTAACAATTTTAGACATGTTTGATGTATTGAAGAAGTAGACTGGAATGATATAGGTTAGGATGGGAGTTTTTTCTTTTTTAAGAATTTATAAGGATTTTAGTTAGGTTTTACACACTGAAGGAGAACCTGGAGTGATGTAGGACATGATAGGGGCTATGTTTTTAGAAATATTTTAGGATTATTAGAAATTTCATGTAGAGAATGACAGTTTTAAGTTAAATTTTATGTTAATTTTTATAATTTATGTTTTATTGATTTTATTTGTTGTAAACCGTTTCGATAGATTTTTGAGCGACAGTATATAAAAAATGGTAAATAAACAAACAAATAAATAAATAAATAAATAGAGTTTTCGTATCCCTTTTGAGGGACCGGTAGGGGTGGGTGGGAACCGAAATTGTCAGTCAGTTCACAAATTGGCTCTCGTGGTCAGGGCCAAATTGAAAAGTGAGATTGCTCTGGGACGGATTGGGGGTCCTTTCTCGGTTCCGCCATTGGATGATATGGTTTTTTCCCCCTTTGGCAGTGGTTCCGAAGAAGGATCCGGATAAGTTCCGGGTGATTCACAACCTTTCCTTCCTGGAGGGTAAGTCAGTAAATGATTACATCCCGAAAGATCTCTGTACGGTGAGGTACATGTCCTTCGAGTTGGCGGTGGCGATGGTCCGTCGTTGTGGCGTGGAGGCCTTGATGGCCAAGGTGGACATAGAGTCTGCCTTCAGGCTTCTCCCGATCCACCCCGAATGTTTTCTGTTGCTGGGTTTTCGATTTCAGGAGGAATTTTACTTCAATAGGTGTCTGCTTATGGGATGTTCCATCGCGTATGCCTATTTTGAGGCCTTTAGCTCCTTTGTACATTGGGTGGTGGCGGAAAGAGCTGGGATTGCTAGCCTTGTTCATTAATTGGATGACTTCCTGATTGTGGGGGAGGCGTCTTCGGCCACATGTTTACAGTTGTTGCAGTTTTTTCAGAGTACAGCAGCAAAATTTGGGATTCCCATAGCCGAAGTTAAGACAGAGGGTCCTTGTACTCATTTGGCCTTCCTGGGCATCGAGTTGGACTCAGTCGAAATGACTTCACGACTGCCGGCTACTAAAGTAGCAATGTTACGGGATGTCTCCCGGGCGGTATGGGCCAAGAAACTGACACTGCGTCAGATGCAGTCGTTGGTGGGGAGCCTTAATTGCGTGTCTCGTGATCCCTATGGCCAGGGTGTTTCTCTGAAGGCTGAGTCATAGTATGACCAGATTTCATAAAAGTGAGCATCGGATCCGCAATACTCTGCGGTTGCGTGAAGACTTGTTGATTTGGGACCGTTTTTTGGCTGATTTCAATGGGTGCTCGCTGTGGCAAGGTGAGGCGGTATCTAATCATGCTGTGGAGCTATTTACCGATGCGGCAGGTTCGGTGGGATTTGGGGCTTATTTCCGGGGGCTTATGTTGTGCAGATGTTTGGCCAGAGGATTAGCGGGAGGCTGGTGTTATAAAAAACGTTACCTTCTTAGAACTGTTTCCGATCGTGGTCTCTGTAGTCCTTTGGTGTGCGCGAATGTGGGACAGAAAGGTGGACTTTTGGTGCGATAACCTGGGGGTGGTAGAAGTAATCAACAAAAGGGCAACTAAGTGTATACTGGTTTCAGAATTGCTGTGTGAGTTTGTGTTGCGTTGCATGGGGTGGAACATCACGGGATGGGCTAGGCATGCCCCCGGTGTGGCTAACTATCGCTGATTCTGTTTCTCGTTGCAAGTGGACCTTGTTTCAGGAGCTCACACCAGAAGCGGATCTGCAGGGAACGTCAGTGCCATCTTTCCTCTGGAGTTTCAGCACCCAGAAGCATGGATGTTGCTCCGGGCAAACGCTAGCTCCTTCCACATGGAATTGCTATGTGAAGTCCGCAAACAAGGTGGTGTCCTTCTTGGCAAGTCAGGGCTGGCAGTGGGGCCCGGTTTCTGTCGAGTTACTGTTGAGGTTTGTAGAGAAGGCTAGAGAGTTGGGTGATTCTAGGTTGGCGGTTTATAGGCAGCTCGCTGGCTTCTTATTCTTTATGAGGGCTCATGGTTGGGGGGTTCCCGGTGGGGAGATTTCTGATCCGGCAGTTGCTGGCAGGTTGGGATTGCAGTTCGCCCCCGGCAGTTGACAAACATCTTCCTATTACACAGGACATTTTGTGCCGATTGTGGGACGTGTTGGCCAAGGTTTGTGACAATAAATTTGAGTGTTGTTTGTTCCAGCTGGCTTTCGTCTGGGCTTTTTTTGGTGCTTTCCGAGTCAGCGAGTTAGTGGCACGGGTGACCAAGGGATCTGTTGCGTCCGGGCTCCTATTTCTGTGCAGAGTTGGTTGTTTTGTTTATTCATAGATCCAAGATGGATCAGCTTGGAAGAGGGTCTTCGGTGGTGCTCCTTCCCTTGCTGGGTCTGCGTACTTGCCCTGTAGCGAATGGTGTTGCGTTTGGGCGTATTCGTCCTTCCGGGGGTGTTCACTTCCTGGTGCACCAGGATGTGAAGCTGCTGACAATGTATCAGTTCAAGGCAGTGCAGCGGGCTTGCTTGGCTGTGCTGGGGTTGGACACTACGAGATTCGGGACTCACTCATTTTGGATTGGTGCCACCACCTCTGCGGCTCTCTCCGGTCTCTCAGGCGGCATGATCCAGCAAATAGGGAGGTGGAAGTCGGATGCTTTCACCAGATATGTGCGCAAGGGATCTCCATAATTGCACTGGATATTAACATCTCTCTCCTTGCAGGTGCAGTCCGCCGAGAGCTAATCGTATGGATTGTGGGCCACTATGTGGCCTGGGACATTTCTCATGCTCAAGGATGTCCCTACGGGACAAATCTGGACTTTGGGGGGCGTGGAGTGTCCTTTTGTTGGTTGGGGTGGAGGGGGATGTGCTGGGGGGAATTGTTATGGTGTTTGCATCGGGGTCTGGATTGTCTCAGTCCTCCGGATATTTTGATTATTCACCTTGGGGGAAACGCTTGGGGGAAGATGTCTGGTCGACGCTTCATTGACATGGTGCGTAGGGATTTAATGTGCGTTTCTTTTCTGCTGCCTGCCACGATTCTATGTTGGTCAGACATTATTCTACATCTTGCAGCGATCAAGGAAAGGATTTGGCATAGTTGTCGCACTAAGGCCAATCAACAGATTGGTTCTTGGCTGACATCGATAGTGGGGTTTCACATACGGCATGATTGGTCCTGGGAGTTGGTACAGGGTTTCTTCCGGGGGGGGGGGGGGGGGGGGGGGGGGGGGGCAGGGTACATTTATCTTTCATTGGTTTGGACTTGTTCTTGAACTCGCTGCAGGAGGCTGTGGAATGTATCCTCCGTGGGAGTCCTGGCCGCATCTTTGAGAGTCGCAGGTAATTCTTACCTGCGCCTGCGGCAGGTAGCCCGAGCCGATTGGTGGGGGGTTATGCTTTGGTAACTGGAGACATGACTGGGGGCAGGTCAGGGGTCCCTAGCCAAATAACTGGGTGCAGTTGTGGCTGATACCGCTCCTTGCTGGATAGTGGCGGGGGTCAATTTAGTCTGCTCCTTGCTTGATGATGGTGGGAGTCGTGGGACGTGATAAAGGTGGGCGCTGCATACAGGCTGGGATAGCCTGGGAGGCGTCCATCTGGCAGACTGGGATAGCCTGGGTTCACATGATTTGCAGGGCTGGGATAGCCTGGGTTGCCCATCTTGCTGGCTTGTGGCGAATGGGTGAAAATGGTGAATTCAAGGTTACATTTGCATGGCTCGGGCTCCGGGGTGTTTTAATAAAGCTGTGGCCTGTTGAATCCCAAATCTGTGTGCATGTATTATTTGGTTGTAAAGGGGCGGGCTTGGGCAGAAGCGACAGTTCTGGCTGCCCATATTATGACCCTAGCTTAACTAAATATGTTGTGTCTGTCATTTTTTACATTCCTTAAGCAAATTTCCAAGCAAACATTTCCATGAGATCACAGGATTGGATAGGTTCATGTTAGGATTGATGTTGCAAATGGAATCCTCTGCATCTGTGTTTCTCAACCCTGTCCTCAAAGTCCATCCAGCCAGTATTGTTTTCAGTATAACAATGAATATGCAAGAGACACATATGCATACAGAGGAGGCAATACAATGATCATTGTAAACATCCTAAGAACCAGATAATTCATGACACCATTTCAAAACTGTTCCTAAAGCAGGCCAGTTGAACACAGACAACTTTTAAAGAACTTGTCAGTAAAGTTTTTAATTGTCAGAAAGTATTAACTACTTCTTGTGTCTACTTTTCAAATACAGCAATTGTAGATATATAGTCCCCCAGGCACGCGCCTAGGCTTTCTGGGTTTCTAGCCCCTGGCAGATGACCCCCCGCAGCACATGAGGCACAGAGAGAATGAGCATCCAACTCTAAAATCAGGCCACAGGCCCTACAGACCTCCACCAGGGCACTTTCAGACATGGCAGTCCTTCCCCCAGCTCCCCCGAAGGAAGAAAATCGGTCGGGATGAGCACTCGCGTGGGACCCACGAAAAACAAAATGGTGTCCGCGCCAAAAATAGCCCGGGCTCAGCATTTCACGGAGGAGGAAGGAAGCAGTTAAAAATGACTGCAAATCTCCGATTTGACTGCCCAGGCCCTCAGGACGCCTGCCCTGAGGCCAAAAATGCCCTGGAGCTGCTTCCCCGACCCGAGGCAGCTCCGGGCACTAGGATGCTCCTCCCCCCCCCCCCCCAGACGAGCACTGCCTGAAATGGCAAGCCTCAGAGAAAAGCCCCTGCAGAGAAAAAACTGAAGGCAAAAATCCTTTTTTCTTTTTTTTTTAAACTCTAAGTAACAAAAAAAATTCCCACAAGGGTACTTTCCTTTAGGAGGCGCTGGAAGAGAGCTTCGGGGCGTGAAGGGAACCAGTCCCTTGGCTATCCAACTCCCCGGAATCCGAGGGCTCTACAGCCGGGGGGTGTCCAACGCTCCCGTTCTCCCTGCTCCACCCTAGGGATGGCAAGCGATCGAAACCTAACACCTCGGGGAGCCCTGTTAAAACAATCCAGAGCTGCAGGATGCACGACCACCATCTGCTGGAGACAAAGAAATACTTAGGAGCTGCAGGTGGACTAGTGGTATATATATATAGCAGGGCCTCAAAGTTTTTTTCTCTGCCTCCATCTGCTGGTGGGAGTGCATAACCCACTGGTCTGGCCTGATCTGGGTATGTTCAGGAACCTTAGTTTAAGAGGTGACATACTCTCTAGCATTAAACCAATAAAAAGCAAGTATAATTAAAGTCAAGTGAATTTCAAGCCATACCCATGTTGGTGACAAAAATATTTGCAGATATTATATGTACAGAGAAAATGGCTTATGATCACAGTCCCTGCTCCCCCCCCCCCCCAAATAGTTCCACAGCTGTGGAAAAGGTCACAAAATCTGGTCTTTGCCACAGGATTTGCTGTTTCCTGCAGAATCACAGGATATTTAGAGGACTGACTGCAGGAATAAGAAGGCAGTCCACATGTAAATGAGAACTCTCTTCCTCTTCCCCAATACATGGACAGAGGTGATCTTAGAAAATTGTGGGTCCCAGGGTGAATCAACCACAGTGGGGCCCTGGAACACTGAAATAATAGTATTGGGGAAGAGACTACAATGGCAGGACCCAGGGTGGTTGCACTATTCACTCTACACATGGACCTCAGTGTCCCCCCCCCCCTCCCCACTGATCCTACTCCTCCCTCGGCTGGCAGAAGTGGTGATGCTTTAAGTCATGTCTGCCTCTTTCAGCTATCTAGCCCAGGACTGCATCTGGGTCCGGATCGGGGTCAGTGTCACCCTGGGGCGTGGCTAGATTCCCCAACAGGGGATCCCCCACGGTCCCCGCATCTCCACGGCTCCCTTGTGCCCGAGGGCCAGGAGAAGGGAGAACCTGAGACTTCAGATGCTTGGGGCACCAAATTTAACTAAAGGGTTTCATGCAGTTCAAACCAAGAGTTGGGTTTGGGTGGCAGAAGGCAAGCATGACTTGACATGCCATCACTTTTCCTCCTAATGAAGAGGAGGGGAGGGTAAGATTGGTTAGCAAAAGGAGGTGAATGACCAGAGATAAGGGACATAGAAAGATGGAGAAAGAAATCAGGGATGGGGGAGGGGGGCCAAGAAGAGGGAGAGAAAGATTTAGGGATGGGTGAAGAGAAAGGGGAATTGAGGGAGGGAATAGCTAGGAGAAGGAGGGAAGAAGGCAGGAGGGACAAGACTGCATGAGAAGAAAGGCAGAGGATTGAAACTGGGAGATGAAAAAACTGCAGGATAGAGAGGAATGAAGTAAAATAGAATGGCAGAAGCAAGCAAGAAAAAAAGGCACCTTTGCAGGAGAAAAAGTCAGGTTGTAATGAGAAAAGGAGAGACGAGGAGGAAAGGACAGAAAAGAAAGGAATGAAAAATGAAAAAAATATTTAAAAAATGTGAAAGGAGGAAAATTAATCAAAAAGGAAAAAATACAATACCAATATAAGAAATGTTGGAAAACTATATTACTATAATATAAGTGTTTAACATTTTAAATATAAAATTTTTTTGCAAATAAGCTGCAGGATTTTGAAAACGCGCTGCAGAATTTACCTCAAGCTGCCTTTAAAAAATTGGGACCTTTCAATTACTTAGGTAGAGATCTTACATGTATTAATAAACCGTGTACAAATAAACACCAAAATATTACCACAGTGTCAAAAGGGATCAAAAACAGGCATCACTGCAATAAGCATGTACAATGCCTTGTACAAGTCTTCATACACTTGTACATTTTTCACATTTTGCTGTTTAAAAAATACAAATCAGAATGCATTAAGGTAGCAATTTGCTTCACTGATCTGCAAAACATACTCTACACTTTCACCATGAAATAATTATAGAAATATTCCAAAAGTATTTAAGAATAAGAATACTTAGTGGAAGCTCCTTTTGCACCAATAACATCCATGAGTCATTTAGGTTGAAAGTCTACCAGTTTTGCATAGCAGGATGGTGCAGTTTTTGCCTCTTCTTGATAGAACAGCAAGCTCTTTCAAGTTGGCTGGGAATGTGGGCTGTGGACTGCAGGCTTCAAGTCTTGCCACAGATTTTCTAATGGATTCAGGTCTGGGCTTTGACTGAGCCACTTGAGGGAATTCACTTTCTTCATGCCAAGCCATTCCATTGTTGCTTTTGCTTTTAGGATCATTGTCCTGCTGAAAAGTGAATCTTCTCTCCAATCCCAGGTCTATGGCAGGCAAACAGGTCTTCCTCCAGGATATGCCTGTACTTTCCACCATCCATCTTCACATGCCTCCCTGTACCTACTACTGCAAAGCATCCCCACAAAATATTGCTGTCACCACCATGATTTATTAAAGGGATGGCGTTACTGAGCCACAACAGGACACCGCTTCCTCTCTATCCCATAACTGTTTAAATTTCTTGAGGAATCTCCCACAGGGGACTTTGTTAAATTATTTCTGAAAATCCAGATATAATTAACTGGCTCATCTTTATCTACATGTTTATTAACACCTTTATTAAAAAAAACTCCAATAGATTTGTAAGGCAAGACTTCTCTTTGCTATGTTGACTCTTCCCCATTAAACTATGTCTATCTACTGTGTATGTTCAGTAATTTTGTTTTTAAAATTTAGCTTCTACCATTTTGCCCAGCACCAGTCTATAGTTTCCTGGATCACTCCGGAAAACTTTTTAAAGATTGGCATTATACTGGAAACCCTCCAGTCTTCAGATATTATGGCAGTTGTAAATGATAGGTTATAGATTACTGGCAACAGGTTTGCAATATCCTGTGTGAGCTTTTTTAGGACTCTGGGGTGGATACTAACCATTCCTGGTGATTTGTTACTCTTTAGTTTATCAATTTGATCAATTACATCTACAATTATCATACATATTTGTTTTAGTTGCTCACAATCACCAGTATCAAAGAATGTTTCTGGAATGGGTATGTTCCCAATATCCTCCTCAGTGAAGACAGAGTCAAAGAATTAATTCAATTTTTCTGCTATTTCCTTGTGCTCCTTCAGCCATCTAGCAACTCAAATGACTCCCTCACAGTCTTTTTGCTTTGAATGTACTTGAAAAAGATATTAGTTTTTGCCTCTAAGTAAGCCTCTTCTCAAATTATCCTTTGGCGTGTCTACTACAGTTTTACATCTAACCGGCCAGTATTTATGCTTTTGCCTATTTTCCTCATTTGGGCCTGCTTTCAGTTTTTTGAACAATTCCCATTTTGCTTTAACTGTCACTTTCACATCATCATGCTGGCAGTCCTTTAGTCTTCCTTCAACCTTTTTTAATGCACGAGTGTATTTTATTTAGGCTTTCAAGATAGTCTTTTTAATCGATGTCCAGACATCATACAAACTTTTAAACTTTGCAACTGCTCCGTTTAGTTTTTTTTTCTAATTTTCTCATTCTATCATAATCTCTCTTTTTAAAGTTATATGCTATTGCAGTAGTTCTACTTAATTTCCTCCTGTGGCACTGTGCACAGTCAGAATGACCAGAAAATAGA
Organism: Rhinatrema bivittatum; assembly: GCF_901001135.1. Taxonomy (NCBI): domain Eukaryota; kingdom Metazoa; phylum Chordata; class Amphibia; order Gymnophiona; family Rhinatrematidae; genus Rhinatrema; species Rhinatrema bivittatum. The sequence continues at coordinate 234,118,503 of NC_042618.1, forward strand.
TGCAGGCTAGGCCCTAGCTGGATATTTATGAACTTTTATTAATTCACAACAGAAAAATAACTGTATATCTTCACAGCTTTTAAACAAAGAAGCAGTATCACAACTTACAGTCTCTTGGTCTGGGCCTTTCTTAAAGATTGTTCCTGTTTCCCTGAGGGCCCCTGTTCCCTTCCGGGCCTGGTTAGATATGCACCTTCCCAGGGCCTCCACCCATACCAGGATTCCCTGTCATCTAAGGCTTAAAGTGGACCGGGCCAGATCGCTGGCTCCAGTCCTTTAAGATGTGACGTGGTATACACAAGAAAACCGCAGCATATCTCCCTTCAGTGTTTATGTTAATTTTGACAGTATTATGATTGCTATTGCTTACCAATCCCATCACAGTAACCCCTTGCACCAAGTTGTGCACTCCATGAAGGATTATATATAAAGTAGATGCCTCTCTTTTCTATTCTAGGACCTGCTCCATGAAGTGGTCACTTTTAGCCTCTAAAAACTTCATCTCCCTAGCATATCCTGAGGAGACATTGACCCAATCAATATTAGGGTAATTAAAAACTCAATAGTATCTGTATCAATTGGTCCAGCATAAAACGAAGCAACAGCATACCTATAATAAATCACGTTGTATCAATAAAGATTGCAGACAAGAGGAAATGGCGGTAAGGTTCGAAAAATTAAAGTTGGACCTCTAGTGAAACTTGGAAAGCTATGTGGACTAACTGTGATACTTCTGACAAGTACTAACCGGAGAATACTCTACATCGTGAACTGTGCAGTGCAGTCCCTGAAGCAGCAGCCCGCGAAACGTGGACTCATCGGACGTGCATCTTTATAACTCCGGATTTTGAAGCGCGATGGCGCCATTTAAGGGACGTACTTTTTCCACATTTTTTATAAAAAATATTTAAAAGCAAAGAAAAAATTTTGCAAATATAAAAAACTTATATGTTATGGACCGATGATTAAAAAGACCCGTAATGGTAAAAATTACAAGTTACATACTTGCAAACCGCGGGTAGTATGAAGGTCCAGTATATTCACATAAAGATAAGATAAACTGATTCACATTTTCACAAAAAGTACAAAAAAAAATAAATTATTGATACAATGTGATTTATTATAGGTAATTAAAACCTCCCATTATTATTGCCAAGTGTCTGTTTCTTTATCTTGTCCAAGTGAACAGTAGTAAACACCCGCTGCTATATTATCAGTCACACATGGAATTTCTATCAATAAGGACTCCATAGTTCATTTTGTTTCCTGCAAGATTTTGTATCATGCTTGATTCTATGCCATCCTTTGCATACAGTGCCACCTATTCAACCAATCTGATCTTCCCTCTCAGGTCAGTAGAATTTATACCCTGGTATAAATAGCACTACTATGTATATGCAGTACTGTACAAACATGCATAAAAGACAGGCCCTGCTCTACAGGGCTTACAATCCATTCAAGACAAAACAAACAGAACTAATAGAATTGGTGAGTTTCACTATGAAAAATGGTTAAAACCAACTAGGTTCTGATCAGAGAACCATGGGTTAAGATTTAAAAGCAGCCTCAGAAGATGGGTGTGTTGGCTAGTTTTTAATAAGGCCAGAGAGGGAGTTTGATGAACAGGAAATCAATTCTAGGCATATGGCACAGCAAAGTGGAAAGTAGAGTTGCTTACAGGTGTTCTCTGAGGACAGCAGTTCTCACACATGGGTGATATCGATGGAGCCACGATGTGGAAAGCTTAAGTCAAAGTTTCTAAAACTTTGACTAGGCACACTGAGCATGCCCCTATATCACACATTCACATGGCATCCCTCTCCAGTCTTGTAATACAGAATTATGATTAAAATAAAAAAAACTAGAAGAAACCCAACTCAGCGGGGATGTGGGCTGATTTTGTGAGGACTAACATCCTGTTATCCTCGAACACCTGTTATAGGTAAGCAACTCTGGTTTCTCCGAGGACAAGCAGGATAGTAATCCTCGAACATGGGTGAATCCCTCATACAGGCTGCTCCCCATCACAAAAAAGGACCAACAGACACTCAACCAGGTGCCAATGGGCACACCACCACCGGTGATCTTGGTAACAGAGGGGGAGACACCCTGAACCCAAACAATGGACCCTAAGCAGGAGAGTTGGATTCTATACGAAGGACAGACTGGCCGAACCTACTATCGCGACAGCCATCCCTATCCAGAAGTAATTAGATGTGAATGTGAGGAGAGAACTCCATGTCGCAGCCTTGCAGATCTCCTTCACGGGAACTGCTCACAAGTCGGCCACTGATGTTGCCATGGCTCTGACTGAATGAGCCTTGACATGACCCCCAAGATGTAGTCTTGCCTGGGCATAACAGAAGGAGATGCAATCTGCTAGCCAGCTGGATAGTGTCTGTCTGGCAACGCCCAATCTATTCTTGTCAAAATAAATAAAAAGTTGGGTGGACTGTATGTAGGCTTCTATCCACTCCAGATATAAGGCTAAGGCTCGCCTGTAGTCCAAATTGTACAGTGCTCGTTCGTCATGGTGTGAATGGGGCCTGGGAAAATATATTTGCAGGCTGATTGACTGGACAGGATGGAAATCCATCACCACTTTAGGCAGGAACTTAGGGTACATACTCAAGACCACCCTGCCATGATAAAACTTAGTATAAGGTGAAAAAGTCACTAAGGCATGGAGCTCGCTTACCCTGTGTGCTGAAATTACTGCCACCAAAAATATGACCTTCTAGGTCAGGTACTTCAGGTCACAGGTGTGCAGTGGCTCAAAAGGAGCTTACATCAGCTGAGCTAATATACGTTGAGATCCCAAGACACAGCAGGATACCTTAGAGGCAGGCCCTGCATTAAGTGTACAACTATAGGATTCACAGAGATGGGCGTACCATCTACACTTTGGTGGTATGTAACAACTGCACTGAGATGAACCCTGATAGAGTTGGTCTTTAAGCTAGCCTCCAACAGGTGTAGGAGGTAGTCAAGCAGTTTTTGTGTGGGACAAGAGAACAAATCTAGGGCCTTCTGTTCATACCACATGGAAAACCTCCTCCATTTCAGTCCATAAGACTTTCTAGTGAAGACTTTCTAGAAGCCACCAGGTACAGACACATCCTCTGAAAAATCAAGTGGCTGCAAAATTAACCTCTTAACATAGAGGTTGTGAGTAATGGCCTGGAGGTTGGGATGCCACTGCCTGCCTTGATCTTGCATGATGAGATCTGGGGAAGTCCCCAGATTGATCAGTCTTCAGATGAACTCCCGTAGGAGTGGAAACAAGACCTGTCTCGGCCAATGAGGGGCTATGAGGATCATAGTCCCCTTGTACTTGCAAAGTTTCAAGAGAGTCTTCGCCACCAAGGGAATCAGAGGATACGCATACAGAAGACCATTGCCCCAATGATTGGTGAGGGCATCTAAGGCTGTTTTTCCATCTGATCTGTACAGGGAACAGAACTGAGGCATCTTCCTGTTGCAAGGGAATGTGAAGAGATCTACGTCCGGGTTCCCCCAGAGGTGGAATATCCAATTCACTACCCCCTGGTCCAGGGACCACTTATGGGGTTATGAAGGCTCGACTCAGCCTGTCTACTACCACGTTTTTCTGTCTTATCCAGGTACATGGCCCTGAGCACCATTGCTTAGGACAGGGCCCACGACCAGATCTGGTTCACTTCCTGACACAGGAGGCACGATCCTGTGCCTCCCTGCTTGACGACATACCACATAGCTACTTGGTTGTTGGTGTGGATCAGGGCAACTTTGTTGGCAGCCGATCTTTGCAAATCCTTAGTGCGTAACTGATTGCCAGAAGTTCCAGGAAGTTGATTTGACAAGAGCATTCCTGGGTAGACCAAAGGTCCTGAGTGCTGAGCCCATCTACATGAGCTCTCCACCCCAAGGTGGAAGGCATCCGTGTTAAGGACAATTTGGTTAGAGGGACTTTGAAATGAGATCCCCCATTCCAGATTTGAAAGTACCAGCCACCAGGACAATGAGTCCTGGAGAGATGGGGTGACTCAGATGCAATCCTGGAGGCTCTGAGTACCCTTGTGCCACTGCAACCTCAGAGTTCATTAGGCTCTATGCATGTGTAAACGTGCTAAGGAAGTAACATGGATGGTTGTGGCCAAATGGCTCAACAAGTGCCAGGCTGACATCTGCTGGCTCTGTTGGATCTCTGCTGCGATGGTCGTCAAGATGACTGCCCTCTGGCAAGGCAGGAAGGCCTTGGCCTGAGCAGTGTCTAGCAGGGCTCCCATGAATTCCAATTGAAGTGACGGGCTGAGATGGGACTTGGTAGTTCAGAACGAACCCTAGTGACTCCAACACTCATATGGTCAAGCCTGAGATGTGCTCTTGATCAGCCAATCATCCAGATACAGGTAAGCATCCACTTCCAGCCTGCCGCCACACTGCCAGACATTTTGTGAAGACCCGTGGGGCTGACATGAGCCCAAACGACAACATCTGGTACTAGAAGTACTGTCTTCTGATGACAAATCAGAGATATTTCCTGTGACCGGGATAAATCTCGATATGAGAGTATGCATCCTTTAGGTCAAGGGAGCATAGCCAGTCCCCTTTTCACAAAAGGGGGATCAAAGTGCTTTTCCTAGAAACTTGTTCAAGGCCCTTAGGTTCTATTTGAAATCAAGAAATATCTGGAGTAGAATCCCCATCCTCTTTGCTCTGATGATATGGGCTCAACCACTCTGGCCATTAAGAGGGAAGAGAGCTTCACTAGTAGTACCTCTTGATACACTAACAGTCCCCAACACGGACACGGAGGGCAATTTGGCAGGATACCCAATAGGTTCAATTGGTACCCTTGATGGACGATGGACATAGCCCACTACTCCGAGGTTATACTGGGCCACTGGCTCATAAAGAACCGCAGCCTTCCCCCAATTGGAGGATCCATCATCCAGGGTATGGGGAACTGGCTTATGCTCCCTACGGCCCAGTCAAAACCCCTTCTCTGGAGCTGTCTGAGGGGCCGTCTGAGTCGTCTGAGGCTTGGGGGCTTCTCTGCTGCCTTGGCTGGCCATGGAAGCCCCTGATGGTGTTGATGTTAGCGAGGAGGTGGAGGACAGTACTTCCTTTGGTGAAAGAAAGACTTCCTTGCCCTTTGTCTTGCAGGCCTCCTGGATGAGGAAGATGGGTCTGGAATACTAGCGGAGAGTTGTTGGGAGGGTCTCATGGTGGTCCAGAAGTTGGACCACAGTATCCCTTACCCTATCTCTGAAGAAGTTCTCTCCAGTACACAACATGTCAGCGAGTCATTCCTGTACCTCTGGTCAGAGATCTGAGGCCTACAGACATGCCATTCTATGGGTGCCAATTCCTGCTGCAAACTCTCTCGATACAGTCTTGAAAACATCGTAGGTCATATGGACCTTGTGTTTTCTGCACTCCAGGCCCTTATGCACCAGCAGCATGAGGGTATTATTCTGCTGTTGAGGCAGATGCTCAGCCAACTCCTGCACCTACTTCCAGATGTCCCGTGAGTACTGGCTCATGTAGAGCTGGTAGGCGACAATGCTGGCAATAAGCATGGTGCCTTGAAATACTTTCCTCCCAAGAACATCCATCGTTCTATGGTCCTTCCCCAGGGGGTGCTGAGGAATGAGTCAGAGAGTGCTTGGCCCTCTTGAGGGCAGATTTGACCACCGACTGGTGGGGCAGGTGATGCTTCTCAAATCTGACAGCCTTCTGGATGAGGTAAACTCAGTCTGCTTTCTTAATGACAGGAAGCACTATGAGGGGGTGGTCCCATATCATCATCAGCAGCTCCTTAAGGATCTCATGTACCGGGACCGCCATGATTTCCTTAGGAGCCTCCACGAACTGGACAATCAAGCATTTTGCGCTTGGCATCCTCCTTGGTCAATAACTGAAAAAGGATGATTTCCGCCATTACCCTCAAAAACCCTGCAAAGGTCAAATCCTCAGGCAGAGACTTCCTTCACTCCTCTGGAAGTGACAGATCTGAAGGGAGGCCCTTGGAGCTGGACTCCAAAATGTCATCCCCCCAGGAGTCATACAATTCCTCATCCTCACTAAAAAAGAAAGGGGTTGGGTCCCTAGATACTCGTCATATATCCAGAGGTGCAGGCACTGGTAGAACTGGTCGGGGGTGTCAAGCCTTGGTGTCTCCTCCAGTGTCTGTGGAACTTCCTCCTTGGAAGAACTGAGGCCTCCCCCTACCGACATGACCACCGTATCGGTAGGGGGAGGCCTCACTGCTGGGCACCAATTCTGTCCCAGGAACCAATGCCAACTGGGTAGGTAATGCACCGATGAGCACATTGAGCTTCTCCAGAAGCAGAACAAGGATAGGTCTGGTGCTATCGGTGCTACAGGACCGAAACCCTGCAGTGCCCAGTCCACCGCTAGCTGGATTCAACGCTCTAGCTCCTCCTCGAACACTGCCGATGCCAAGACTAACTGGGAGGAAGGAGTAGTAGCCAAATCTTTCTCAGCCCCTCGAAGTGGATCGGTGACTGGCATCAGCACAGATGGAGACCGTCGCGGACCCTCGGCACCATGCTCAGTGTGCCTAGTCAAAGTTCCAGAAACATTGACATAAGTTTTCCGCACTAGGGCTCCATCTGATGATGTCACCTGTATGTGAAGACTACCATCCTGCTTGTCCTCGAAGAAAGCACAGTATCTGGAGTTGGTGATGGAAAAGAAAGGCACAGTTCAGAGTAACTGCCTGATGAGAGAAGCTCACGAGTAGGAGCATAGGGCGTAATAAAAGAGGAGATATAACGTGGAACTGCAGAATGAATATATTTATAGGCAGAGTCCCCAGTTTCCTCCAACAGATCTTTCAAGATTCTGTGGCAAGAACTGGCAAATTCTGTGGCAGATTTTATATAATTTTGTGGCATTTATATTGCAAATTTGCTTAATTTTTCTTATATTTCCAATGTAAAATAAAGTATTTTTTTCCTTTATAAAAATAGTCTTTATGCCATTTCTGTACCCAGTTAATTTATTTGGTTCTTTAGGGGAATAGGAATGTTAGTGAATGGAGCTAGGGAGGAAGGAATGGAATGGCTCTGGGAATGGGAAGAGATGAAATCACAGAGGAGGGAAATGAAGAAGAAATCATAGACAGTAGAAGTTGGATGGAGGGATGGAGGACAACAGAGGCCCAGAGGAAGATGGAGGAAAAGATGTGGGATTCAAGGATGATAAAGGGAATAAGTGGATCAGGGGAGGGAAGAGGAATAAAGATTGAGGGAGTGGTAAAAGGGATACTGGGGATGGAGATTGAAAGCAAGGACTGAAGCTGAGATGACGAAGACGAGGGAAAGGAGGAGAACTAGGGATGGGGGGTCATGGAGAAGGAGAAAGAGGAAAAATTGGGAGTAAGTGAAGAAGGAAGGAAGCCACAGCCCTCCTCCCCAATCACACTTCCATCCCCTCTTTTTGCTTATCCCCTCTTCTAAAAAGCTCCTTTGATCCACTCACTCTTTCACTTCCCTTCCCCTCCATCCCCTCAAGTCTCTCATTCACTTCCTCTCTCCCTCTCACACCAGACAAATTCTTGTTCAACCGTTCCCACATTCCCCCACAAACCCCTCATTCACCCTGGTTTCCTCTCATATGCCTCACAAACCCTCTCCCCTAATGAACAAAGGGTGAAGGTGTTTCAATCTCTCCGTCGCCCTATGATCTCCAGTTTATTTCCTCCTCCCTTTCTCTCCCCTCAACACTGTGATGACTGGTTCATTCACTCATTCTCTCCTTCCCTCCCCCCCACCCCAAATTTCTTCACTCACCCGCTCCTATCATAAAACCAGAGGAGGATGGCAGCTTTTCAGCTCCTCTGATGCTTCCTCTCTCCTTCCCTGCTGGGGTCAAAGCATTGCTCTTTGAACTCATGGTTCAAAGCATGCCATTAAGGAATTCAAGCGTGGGTGGGGGTGGGCAAAGGAGAAAGACTGTGCTGTCTTCACTGGCACCATTGCTGTTCTTCTGGGAAGAGAAAGGAGCCATGTGTCGCCCCACTGTCACCATTGCTTCTTTTCTGAGAGGGCCCCTGGTCTCCAATGGCAGTTTGGAGACCAGGGGCCAATATTGCAGTATTTTGTGGCAGGGGCCGAATTTTGTGGCCCTTACTGCAGACATGGAACCGCAGGAGACCGAGGGCCCTGCTTATAATCAAGAGATGTCTGAACTGTATGCTGAAAGAGATAGTGAGCCAATCAAGTGACTTGAAAAGAGGGGTTAATATATGGGTGTAGTCTGGCTATAAGGACGTATGGGGTTCAACAGGTTATGTACTTCTACCCGAGTTAAAACGTTCCCAGGGGACATGCTTTGGGTGGGTTTAGGAAACAGAATTGCATACATTGCATTTTCATATGTTCATGTGCTATTTCCCAGCCAAATTAAGTCTGTACAAAAGGCAGGTGCAAAGTCTATGGGCCAGTTATACTCATGTACAATTTTTAAAGAGGAAATTTGCATACAATTTGACTCAAAGTTTGAAAAGTCTGTGGATGCAAAGTAACCATGGACTTTGCATTTGGGTTGGAGGTTTTGAAAAATGCCCCCATGGTAAATGATAGCACAGAAAGATCAACTGGCCCATTCAGTGTGGCCAGATTGAGACTCTTCCTCTTTGGTTATCTACCACCTTGCAAACAAAATTCCAGTGACCCAAACCAACACCATCTTCCTCCTCCCCAGGCCACAAGCTGTGCTCTGAGCCCTCCACACCTGTCCTGAGTATGCCCCTCTCTTCAACTCCTTCTATTCATTATCCTTCACTGAACTACTCTTGCTTATCTTGAAACTCTCTCTCCAGAATAAAAATGACAAATACTCAGGCCGATATAGTACAGTGCGCTCCGGCGGAGTGCACTGTTAACCCACGTTTGGACGCGAGTTTTCAACTTGCTAGCTTTACCCCTTATTCAGTAAGGGGTAATAGCGAGTCGAAAACGTGCATCCAACCCCCCCGAAACTAATAGCACCCGCAACATGCAAATGCATGTTGATGGCCCTATTAGTTATTCCCGCGCGATACAGAAAGTAAAATGTGCAGACAAGCCGCACATTTTACTTTCAGAAATTAGCGCCTACCCAAAGGTAGGTGTTAATTTCTGCCAGCACCAGGAAAGTGCACAGAAAAGCAGTAAAAACACCCTCCAACTTAATATCATGGCGATATTAAGTCTGAGGTCCCAAAAGTTAAAAATAATCAAAAATTTAAAAAATTTAAATTTAAAATCGACCCGCGGCTTGCAGATTGAAAACCAGACGCTCAATTTTGCTGGCGTCCGGTTTCTGAACCCGTGGCTGTCAGTGGGTTTGAGATTAGACACTGGCAAAATTGAGCGTCAGCTGTCAAACCTGCTGACAGCCGCCGCTCTTTTTACCGCAGGCCCTAATTTAAATAATTGTTTTTTCTGAATCGCGCGCACAGGAGAGTGGCCTGTGTGCCTGCCCGCTCTCCCGCGACTTTTACTGTATCGGCCTATTAGGAAAACATAGAAAACCCTTCACTGTTGTTATCTTTAATACACAGGTTCAGTAAACAGAGGACTTTGGTTTTAAGTACCTGTAACCTGCTACTAATTCATGAAGGGGAAAAAAAATGGCTTGTGCAAGCCACATACCTTTTCAGCAAGGGCTTCTTCTAAGGTGGTCAAGGCAGTGTCTGTATTTGTTGTGTCAGCTTGCAGGGATTTTACTCGATCCTTCAAACTGGTCAGCTGCTTCTCTTTATCCCTTAGCTGCTCCTGAAGGTTTTCAATCTTAAAGGAAAATTGAAGAGGAAAGAATAGTTGTTAAAATATTTGCCACAGAAATTATTAAATCCTTGGCAACCCAGCCTATCCACAGGGCATGAAACAATAAGGAAAACATTTCAGGTTAGATTTTCAATATATGCATAAACTTTTATACATGTACAGGATGTTTTGAAAATCAATCAGGGTCCAGTTCATGTAAAAATATGCACGAACGTTGATTTCACACATGATTTCACACAGGCACTGAAGAGGTGACCCAAGGGGTGGAGTTAGGGCAGGGTTGCAACTTAAGTGCATACTTTCGTTTTAAAAAGTAGGTGCATAAGTTCACCCACACAGGTTAGAGCAGGTGTAACTTTGTACGGGGTGGGTCTGTGAGCGAACTTGGCACTTGCGCACAAATTTTTGAAACCAAGCTTACGTGCATGAGTCTGAAAATTCTAGGTAAGGTCTGCACATAAAAGGTACACACAGACTTTACACTACCATCATACACAGTTATAAAATGATACTCCCCGTGTCTGAGAAGCAAGCAGTCGTGCACATACCTTGTCACTGAGCACAAGCAGCCCCTAATATCAATGAACTGGACATCTCCCAGTGAGAAACAAGCCGTGAAATGAAACTACTACACAATTACTAAAATAACTAAAACTGCTGCACGGGATTTTGTAATTTAGGACCAGTCACTGCAACTAGGCGGCTATATCTACAGCCTGAAACACGTCACTAGGTTATTGTTTCTGACAAGAGAAAAGTGGAGTGAGTGATCAGATGAAAAATATACAACTGTAGCCAAAGAAAGGGCAAAAAACCTGACTATCAGCTCGGAAGACTTTCTAACTTTTAAACTAGTTGCCTCAGATTGTTTTCATAGGGCCTTTTAAAAATTGCCAAGTGGTACCATGTAAGAGGAGAGAGGTTAAACAAATAATTTGGAACAGGATGCAGCAGTGGTTATCAACTTTTTAAGGGTTGTGCTCCTTTTCATTGGTTAGTTAAAACTTCATGCTCCTCTGCTTTCCTACAGAAGCAGAGGCACTATGCGCAATCTCTTTGGAAAGCTTCCCCGATCTCTAAAAAAGGGGGCTCCCCCAACTCTATGGGCTGACAGCAAACACACACAAAAAAAAAAGCGTGTAACTCACAAATACAAGATTATCTGGAGCACTGTTGCGCTATTTAAATAGGAGACTCACAGTTAGGAAGTTTCAGATTTATTGGTCTTTAAAAATCTAGTACAGCAAGTAAATACAGTGTGTGGATGGTGTGGCAGCTAAGTGCACGAGAAGCGAGTGGCAGCAGAAGTGAAAATGGATCTCAGAGTATTCAGCATTCTCTATCCGGAATTCAGAGTACTGGTCTACCTGAAGGTCTGCCTAATTCCTGATGGATTTTGCATAAAAGATAAACTCTTTCAAGAACTCTGTAGAAGCTGAAAATTATTTGAAACCAGTGAAAAGTTGCACAACTATAATTAGGGCTTCTAATTTTTTAATTAAAACAAAAAAAAAAAACCCAGATAAAACACCCTTAATGAGAAAAAAATTTTCAGTTTTTACTGAAAAAAAAAAATCAAAACAGGTTTATCTGTTGGTGCTCTGACGACATCATCCAGCTGTTGCAAGAAGCAGCCAGATGATGTCAGAGCGCACCAACAGAATCATGAGAATAATGGACTGGCAGAGCTTGGGCCAATAAGAGAATTGCAGGAGGTATAAGTCCTGCTATTATCGAGAGAGTAAATAACCTATTTACATTAACTTGTTCAAGTTCTTTCATGATTTTGTAGACCTCTATCATACTCCCCCCTCAGTCGTCTCTTCTCCAAACTGAACAGTCCTTACTTCCTTAGCCTTTCCAGGCCACTTATTCTGGCAGCCCTTCTCTGCACTTTCTCCAGTGCAATCATATCTTTTTTTGAGATGCGCCAACCAGAATTGCCACAGTATTCAAGATGCGGTCTCACCATGGAGCGACACAGAGGCATTATGTCATCCATCATTTTATTTGCCTAACACTTGTGTAACTACAGTAAGGGTTATTTTTCCCTAAATGCATCACTTTGCACTTGTCACCTGCCATTTGGAAGCCCAGTCTCGCAAGGTCCTCCTGCAATTTATCACAATCTGTTTGAGATTTAACTACTCTGCATAATTTTGTGTCATCCGCAAATTTGATCACCTCACCTGTCGTACCCCTTTCCAGATCATTTATAAATATATTACAAAGCACTGGTCCAAGTACAGATCCCTGAGGTACTCCACTGTTTACCTTTTCCCACTGTGAAAACAAACCATTTAATCCTGTTTCCTTTCTTTTAACCAGCTTGCAATCCACAAAAGGCCATCGCCTCCTATCCCATGACTTTTTAGTTTTCTTAAAAGCCTCTTTGTCAAATGGCTTCTGAAAATCCAAATACACCACATCTACCAGTTCACCTTTGTCCACATGTTTATTCACCCTTTTAAAAAAAATGTAGATTTGTGAGGGAAGACTTCCTTTGGGTAAATCCATGTCTATCTAAATGTTTTGTGATTTTGTTTATAACAGTTTCCACAATTTTTCCCGGCACTGAGGTCAGGTTCACCAGTCTATAGTTTCCTGGATCACTCTTGGAGCCCTTTTTAAATATCGGGGTTACACTGGCCACCTTCCAATCTTCAGGTACAAATTAATTGAAATAGGTCTGAAATTGTATTTTTTAGTTCTTTCAGAACCCTGGGATATATGCCATCCGGTCCAGGTTATTTACTACTCTTCAGTTTGTCAATCTCTCCTACCACATCTTCCAGATTTACCATGATTTGGTTCAGTTCATCTGAATCATCACCCTTGAAAACAGTCTCTGGAATGGGTATCTCCCCAACATCCTCTTCAGTAAATACCGAAGCAAAAAAATTGTTTAATCTTTCCGCGATAGCTTTATCTTCCCTAATTGCCCCTTTAACACCACGATCATCCAATGGTCCAACCGACTCCCTCACAGGCTTTCTGATTCGGATATATTTTTTAAAGTTTTTATTGTGAGTTTTTGCCTCTACAGTTTCAAATTCTCTCTTAGCCTATCTAATCAATGGCATACATTTAACTTGCCAACGCTTATGCATTATCCTATTTTCTTCTATTGGATCCTTCTTTCAATTTTTGAATGAAGATCTTTTGGATAAAATAGCCTCTTTCACCTCACTATTTAGTCACGCTGGCAATAGTTTGACCTTCCTTCCACCTTTCTTAACATGAGAAATACATTTGGACTTGTCCTTCTAAGATGCTTTGTTTTTTTTTTTTTTTAACAATGTCCATGCCTGTTGCACACTCTTTACCTTTGCAGCTGCACCTTTCAAATTTTTTTTTTTAACTATTTTCTCATTTTATCAAAGTTTCCCTTTTGAAAGTTTTGTGCTACAGCCATGGATTTACTTCCAGTCATTAATTCAAATTTGATCATATAATCATCACTATTGGCCAAGTGGCCCCACTACCATTACCTCTCGCACCAAATCCTGCACTCCACTGAGAATTAGATCTAAAATTGCTCCCTTTCTCGTCAGTTCCTAAACCAATTGCTCCATAAAACTGTCATGTATTCCATCCAGGAACTTTATCTCTCTAGCATGTGCTAATGTTTCACTTACCCAGCCAATATCGGGGTAATTGAAATCTCCCATTATAACTGCACTACCAATTTGGTTAGTTTCCCTAATTTCTCTTAACATTTCATAGGTATGCACATCTCCATACTGGATCTCACAGGAGTGGGGTGCAGGAGGAAGGGTCAGAATGGAGACAGATGCTCTCGTCATGTCTTCAACCCTTTGTTTCAAAGATACTAAATTACTTTATCCTGGGGGGGAAGAGGAAGAAAGTTAGCTCAGACAGGAAGATTACCAATGGTTTCCTCCTCTTCCTCACCTTTCAAAAATGTAAACTGTGAAAAAGCAATATGATACCAAGAAAGAAAGCAAAAAACAAATAACTAAAAAAATTTAAAAAAATAACCAAAGTAAAAAAAAAAAAATGCCCCTCCCCACATAAAGAGCAAAAAAGAAAAATGACTGCAAAAAATAATATTTTTTTGCTCTAGCACTTAAGCATTTTCGCTCATGTCCAGATCTATTACTACTTTCCACCCCTGGCAATTTAGAATTCCTCTTAAGTGAAACATTACTATAAAACTTTTGAGCTTCACAAATTTGCTTCCCTTAAGAGAGGGATTGTAGGTATATATAACTGATAGATGCATAAGTTTGGCATGATTAGAAAGCTGTTGTCATCTTGAAAAAATATGATGCATAATTTGTCTAAGGAAACACAAATAAGTTATTGCACTTTGAAAATTGTAATGTAAATAAATAAAACCCAAAAAACTGTTTGGTCTGGGAGATTATACAGACCTCGGTAGTGAAAGGGTTAATGGACAAACAATATATTTACTCTCTTTACAATATAAGTCATGAAAAAGATGGAGGTTTGTGGGAAGTTTTTGTAACTCCTGGCCAGCTATACCCCTGATGGTGCCAGCAGAACTCTGTACTGGGTTTACAGAAGTTTAGCATGCAGTGGAATATTTACAACAGTTTAAGAGAAAGCAGATTTTTCTTGCAGGGTAAGCTATCGAAAGTAGGGGAGGTATCCAACCCACTCTCATTGAACATATGCAGACCTCTCTAAAAGATAGACTGTTTCTTTACAGACATAAAAAAAAAACAACTGAAGCAAGAAGTGAAAGCTATTCTTAGAACTATATTTTGGAAGGATCACAGAGAACTATCTGAAGGTTCTGACAAGCTAGGAAGTCTATACAGAGTTTCTGTGCTGGCCAAATCGCCAGAGGTAGCTAAATATGGACATGTACCAACTAGCTGGCTATGGAGGTGTTCTGCAATAGAGAGGCAGCAAAGGAAAGGGAAACAGAGAGGAGACTAGAGAGTGATGACATTACATTTGTGGGGGATTATGGAAGACAGCCAACTAAATATATCCCTTCTGCACAAGCTCTTCTGCAACCTGCAGCAAAAGGAAAAGTCAAGAGCCTCCAGCCACCCAGAAGATGCAATTGTCCCAATATGAATATACATCCATACTAGAGTTTGCCATGACTTTATTATTTAGGAAGGTTAAATAAAGGCTGATCAATCAAAATATTCTGTTTATTAATAATCTTTTATAAGTTTGACTGGCACACATTTTGTTATGACTAGGACACACGTGTGATAAAGGCAGAGAATGACAAACACCAATGCAGGTCACCATGGTGCCTAGAAATTTCATCATGACAACTGGCTTTCTTTTTTCTAAACACTAAAAAGAGTCAGCAGTCCACATGGGCCAAAGAGGAAAAGGCAGAATCAATGGCCTGTGCAGACCACTAAGAGGAGGCGGCATCATCAGCAGCAGCCCATGAAAACCAGAGAGAGGTGGTGATGTCATCAGTGATCTGCATTTGGGGAGTGGCAGGGGGCAGCCGAAGCCCATGCAGTTTAAAGAAGAGCGAGTCAGCAGCCCGTGTGGGCCAAAGAAAGGAAGATTGACATCAGTGACCCAGAGGAAACTTGCTGCCTGCAGATGAAGCAGAACACAGTAAGGGGCCAATGCAATAAAGTGCACTCAGCCTAGTGCACAGGTCTATGCGTGTTTGGACACACTAGACTAGCACCTGATGCAGTAAGGAGATTGGCGCCTGCTTTGCACTCACTAAACAACTATGAGGCAGATAGCACTCATCACATGTAAATTCCATGTAGATGAGCTATTAGCTATTATCAACCAATGCAGAAAATTGCTGGGCGTCCAACGCACTTTTTTTTTTTTTTTTTTTAACACAACAAATTTAACTCCAGCCCCAAAACTGGTGTTAAATCAATCCATGATTCAAGACCTCAAGAGAAATTTAAAAAGTAGTGGCCTGTGTGGTTCCTTCCTTTATTCTCAAACACCTATTGCTTGTGGTGCTTAAGAATAAAGGTATAATGCAATGGCTTGAGGAAATAAAAATTCTGGATGCATAATATACATGTACAATAGACATACGCCAGGCTGATTTTGTCCCTTGCTATTCTGCATGTACATTTGGCATCCAGAAATCAACTCGAAGCGGGGATACAATGAAGAAAAGGTCCATTCCATCCAGTCTGCCAATTTGCACTTACATCAAATAGGATCTGTGACAGCATAGGAGGTATGGTCTTGTTCCTCCAACACTAAGGTCCTTATTTGTTTAATAAATGCATGCTTGAACTCTGCCAATGTTTTGACTCCAATAACCTCCATTGGAAGTCACCCTCTCATTTTCCTTTTGAGCTTCTCTTCTTTAGCATCATAAAATGACCCCTTGTCCTTGAGCTTTTCATTCTATGGGAAATGCTTTCTTTTGATATTTTATTGAAGCATGCTAGATATTTCACTGTTTTTACCATAGCTCTCCTTTTCCTTCTTTCTTCTAGAACAGGGGTATAAGGATAATAGACCCTTGTGCTGCGGTGTGGCTGATGCAGCTTAGTAGGCAAACCTACTAGGCCCACACCAGCAGCTGTCTAATGTGTCCTGGGCAGGGACCTGACTGGAGTTTCATCTAAACCAATCCCATTCCTGCGGATTGTGCCTTTGGGTTCCAGGGGTTGGTAGGACTTAGGAGAGTCCCACAGGGTGTATAATGAGAGTGCACCTGGGACAAGGCCAAGGTCTGGGCAGGATGCAATCAGACAAGAACTAGAAACTAGCTGGACGTAGAGGTAGGTGGCAAGCAGAGCAGAGACAGAGTTTGTAGCTGAGGTTAGAGGCAGGCAAGAGGGAGAGATCTAGGCCCAAAGCAGAGGTCAGTGGTGACAAGACCGGAGAAAGACCAGGATGAAGACAGAGCAGGCTGGGCTGGGCAAGACAAGACAGGATCAGGAACCAAGGCAGGGGCAATACATACTGCTATTGAGCAGAGCGATGTTGCTGAGGAAATCTTGTAGAGTGCATCTGGGCCTTTTATACCCAGCTGTCTGATGTCATCACTGGGCGCTGGCAGCCTGCTGCGGAGTCATGCCAACATTCCTGCTTCTTCAAAGGCTGTCGCCTTTGTGGGGTGAGTGCTGCTGGTCGCAGGACGACCTCGTAACCAACAAACATTACAAAGGATAGTCATCGCCACTCCTGAAAAACCACAAATAGGCCTGATTTTCAGAACATCCATAATGAACATGCATGAAAGCAATCATGTGTCATGCATATTCATTACTGATATCCTGAAAACCAGGCCTATTAGTAGCTTTTAATGTTTGGAGTTAGCTTCACCTGTTCTGGGATATACATCTTTATCTTCCTTAGTGTCTCTTTGTATGGATGTTTCTGCAGTCAATGCATTTTGGTAGCCTGGCTTTGAAAGTTTGAACTTTTCAATGTCTTTTTGAAGATGTGGCCTCCAAAACTGAACACAGTTCTCAATGTAGGGTTTCACCAGAGACCTGAAAAGTAGTACGGTAGTATTGCTTCCTTCTTTCTACTAGCGATAACTCTTTATGCACCCAGCTTTATTATTAATTTTCCAAACTGCTTTGTCACATTGACTTGCTACTTTGAGCCCATCAGAGGTGATGACCTCTAGGTTTCTCCTTTCTGGTGACTACTATTTCTTCATCTCCAGAAAAAATTATTTGGCCCTCTGATTTCTGTATCCCAAATGCACAATTTTTCATTTTCTTGGATTAAAACATAGTTGCCATATCTTTGACAATGTTTCTACTATTTTTTAAATTATCTTTTATTTTATTTACCCCCTCTAATATGTCCACCCTGTTGCAAATTTTCATATTATATGCAAACAAGTATGCTTTCCATTTTAACCCTTTCCCCAATGTCATTTATAAATCATTTAAGAGGACTGGACCCAGCAATGATCTTTGTGGCACCCTACTGCGAACTTTCCCTTCACCAGAGTGAACCTCACCAACTATCATACTCAAGCTCTGTTGTAAAAACAATTTCTTATCCAGTTAAGGATTTTTTTCAACACCAGACATGGCTAGCTTATTTAGCAGTCTTCTATGTGGAACAGTATCAAAGGCCGAACAAACTGTAGTTACCTACCTGATCTATTATGCTCACAACAAAGAAAAGTCAATGAAATGTGTTTAGCAAGATTTTTCCCTTGGGAAACCATGTTGCCTACATGGAAGTCACTAGCTTCAAGGTACTGCACTATTCTATTACCTTATCCACCACTGATGTTAACAGGTCTGTAGTTTTCTTCTTTGTTCTCATCCTTATGCAGCAGTTCTACATGGGTTATCCAATCTCTTGGAATCACTCCTGTTTTAAGTGATAGGCTGAACAGAGCTATGATGTGTATAATCAGTATTTTCTTTGCCTCTTCAATATTTTGGGTTGTACCCCCATCAGGTCTCAAAGCCTTCTTTACTTTTAATTGAGTCTCCTCGGTAAGTGGCAATATGCTCATCCTGCAGCCACTTATGTCGCTGCCTTTGCTTTTAGTTCACCACTCTCTCCTTCTAGCATGAATGTCGAGCAAAAATATTTAAGATATCTGATTTCTTCTGAATCTCTTCTTCACTAAACTCGTTCGCCCCGTTCCCCTTTTAGTCTTTCTGTTTTCATTTACCAGTATATATATATATATATATATATATATATATATATATATATATATATATATATATATATATATATATATATATATATATATATATATATATATATATATATATATAAAAAAAAGGTTTCATCTCTTGCCTTTACTATCTGGACAATATACTCCTGTGTTTGAGCCTCTGCCTGTAACTGACCTTTCTGCCTCCCTGCCTTTGTTTCTCCTGGCAATTCTGCCTTTTCCTGTGTCTGTTTGTATTTCCTGAATTAACAAAAATTTAACTCTCCAAAATACATATTAAAGTAAACAAAAATCTATTTCAGCACAGTTTGCAAGAATAAGTTAAGTTTTGATGTTAAGCACACTACATCAACATTCACTTCAAATTCAACTCAGCAAGTTTGCTCAGTTTAAGTATAGATGCTCCACTGCTACTGCCTTTCACTCTTCCTCTAAGTTCACCACTTCTCCATCCATTGAATACTACACCATGTTCTATTCTTTTCAATTTAAAATTTATACATGTGAAAAAGATAAATGTATGAAACTAAAATCAAATACAAAGAAGCAGGGGTAATAAAAGCACTGTTCTTTCTCCTTTAGTGGGTAACTAAGGACTGGGTGATGAAGTTCTACAGTTTTTCAGAAACTGCTGTTGGGTTGTTTACAGTGGACCATCTTCTTTTAATGACTAGCACAGATGACAAAGGATAATAGACTTATCCACTGAGTGAAAATGAATCCTAAATAACAGATAGGATAATTATTGAACCGGAACAATGGTCACCTGAAGGTATTTACATGGATTCAGACTGATAGGTCACGTGACCTATCAGTTCAACCCATTAAACTTAGCTTCAGAGAATCTTCAACTTTCTTGAGTGACAAAAGAGTTGGAATGATAGTATCTGTCCTATCTTTCTCTGCAAGTGACAAAAGACTCAGAAAAAGGACTTGCATTCTTCATCACATCAACAAGGAGTTTTAGGTGACACGAATCATGTTTTTACTTCCACAGTAAAAGACAGCTTTGTATGTTAGCATCTATTACACTCTTCCTCCTTACTAAGTGGTACAGATGACAGCAGTGGCTCCTTTAACAAAGTAATTGATGAAGGGCCACCAATACTCGGCCTTGCATCCACTTTAACTCTAAATTGACCTCAAATAGTTTAAGTTTCATGACATTAGCTGGGAGAACTCAGACTTCTATGGCTAAAAATAACTACTGAATAAAATGGATCTTTTCAGCAAAACTCAACCAGGAAATCATCCCAGACAAGCAATGTTTGTTGTCTGAAGACACCTACGAGCTCAAAGCTAAAAGAACAAGAGAGGAAGTAAGAAAAATGTGCGCCCTGCAGCTGCTTCTTACCAGCAGGTTTAACTTTTTCTGTGAAAACGGACACTAAACTCCTTGCATCTCATTTATTTTTAAATTGTGTGGTTTAAAATAAACCTTCATCACTATCCTGAATCCATCAAAGAATGTGAAACATCTCTGCATTCTAAATACCCCTACCTGTGCCTCCTTCTAAAACTAGACACTTGTTTATTATAATTAATGTACTATATTTAATGTGGCAATGTTTTTCATTTTTTTTATACAATATTTCTTTAAAGATTTTTGGTAATAGCTATTTTTTTTGCTTCATTAAAGCAAACTGTCTCAGAAGCATTAAGAATAAGACCTCGAACTAACATTCAGTAGACCGATTTGAAAAAACTTGGAAAAATTAACATGAACAAGCAGATGACTAGATGTACTAAGCAATTTGAAGAGAAATCTTTGTACAGATAGCTCACTTCAAACTATTTCTATATCAATTGTTGCCTGATTCCTGAAATTCTATCTATGCTGGTTTGCATATCAAGGTTTTGCCCTCCCCTAAAAGGGAAACTCTTAAGGAGATTCTTGAGACAAAGGTGGTGATGTTTCTCCCTAGAGGACAAAAATGCACCATAGAATGATCTTCAACTTGTGGCCCTTCAGGGCCCTCATTGAAACTTCTACTCCAGACTATTTAAAATAGCACAAAAACAAAAAAGATATTAGCATTTAAAAAGAGGAATTGATTTATACACTGCAGTCTCTGCTAGCTGCATTGTACAAATCAACTTCTTTTCATCACTTATAAGGTCAAAAAATCTTTCATGATGTGAATTTTACAACAGATACCTCTGAATGTGTCTTTAAAGAAACACCCCCCTAGACCCTACCCACCTCCCGAAAACTCACCCCAAAAGTGCCCTCTTACAATGGTCCATATATAGAGTATCAGACTGAGCCCTTTAAAGAGTGTCTCTCTCTCCTCCCCCCCCCCCCCCCCCGGTGTTCACCTGCCCCTAACAGGGAACTGTAATAAAGTGCCGCGTGTAACATATGCACGCCAGCTGAGGAAAATTTGGAGTTACACGTGATAGTGCTGGCCCCGCCTCTGGAACACTCATACCCTGCCCCTTTTTCCACCTACTTTTTCTGGGCATGCGTACCTCAACGTATGCGTGCCCTTCCCAGCTATTTAAAATTTGCATAAATGGCTGTTTTTGAGCACGCAGGGCTTTTAAAATCTACCTTAAAGTTTTTAATCAGTTTTCTAAAACTATCCAATGATGTTTCCTTTTTAGTTCCTTCAAAATGTTGCCACTCGGCTTATTACACCCAGTGTACCAAGAGATCATAATGATCCAAGGTTGCATGAGCTTCACTGGCTTTCAGTAGGTCGAAGATTGAATTTTAAAAGTTGTAACTTTTTGTCTACGAGATTCTGCAGGAGGAAGGTCCTCAGTACCTTCGTGATTTATGGCATGAACATCACTCTGCAGATGAAAATCTATTAGTGACTCCATTGAATAAGCTGGTGTACATTCAAGATACCCATAGATGGACCTTTTCAGGTGCTGCCTAGAACAAGTTGATCTTGCATAGGTAGAAATTTTAAATAAAGACATTTGATCTTTAAGAGTCTTTTGGCCCTTTTTCTAGTAGGCTGTTTGCTACCAACATTGTCAAAAACCCTGGGAACAGGAAAGAAACAATGCTGATCTGCTGTGAACAAGGGGATGAAACTGAGGAGCTGAGCTGGGTGATGTCATCTGAATTCCAGATAACAGAAATTTTTCTGGATAATGAAACATGGCCCAAAGACCATGATACATTCTGGATACTGGGAATTTTCAGATAATGGATCTCTGAAAAAAAATTGCTCTACTGTACAATATAGAATAGAATAAAAAGTGGGAAGTCTGATGGCTCCTAAGAAGGGACTTGGGTTCAGCTCTCAGCTCAGGGTCTTCCACAGCAAGGAGGAAAGACCAGAGTTGGGAATTGGGGGTGGAGGAGAATGGCACAAATAAGAGCAACTAGCCCAATGAACGGAGTTTCCAGTAGCAGGGTGTAGAGGGAGAGACGTGAAGGCAGATGAGGAACTGCAGAGAACATTTGTAGGCAAGTAAGAGAAATTTAAACTGTATGTGGAAGCAGATAGGGAGTCAATCTAGCAACTAAAGAAGAGGTGTTACATAGTCATAGCATTGTTGTAGGTAGATAAGCTAGGTAGCTGAATTTTGAATATAATGGAGAAATGTGATTCTGTGGGAGACCAATTAAGAGCAAATTGCAATAAACTAAACAGGTAATAATGAGTGGATGAGCATTTTTGGTAGCACATTCAGAAAGGAAGGAATGGATTTTAGCAATGTTATGGAGGAAGAAATGACACTTTAGCGGTATTTTGGATGTGTGTGTAGAGAAGGAAAGAGGCATCAAAGGTAGCCCCAAGATCCTAGGCAGAGGGAAACAGGAGGATGAGAGTGTCATCTACAAAGATAGAAAACCAGAAAAAAGGAGAAACAGGTTTAGGGGGAAGACAAGAAATTCCATTTAGGCATGTTAAGTTTAAGGTAGCAGCTGGTCATCCAATGGCAGATAAACAGACAGATTTGGGACTGGATTCTGGGTGAAATTTTCAGGATGCATAGGTAGATCTGAGAGTCATCAGCATCACAGTAGTACTAAAAGCTATGGGAGCAGATCAGAGCACTGAGGAAAGAAGTGTAGAAAGTAAAAAAGAGCATAGGACAAAGCCTTGAGGTACACCATCTAACAGTGGTAGAGGAAGAACTACCAGAGGATATGGCAAAAGTATGATGGGAGAAAAAAGAAGAACACCAGGTTAGAGTAGAATCCCAAAATCCAATCCAGTACAATGTGTCAAGAAGTAGGTAGTGATCAATAGTGTCAAAAGCAGCAGACAGGTTGAGGAGAATGAGGACTGCATAAAGGCCCTTGACTTGGTCATAAAGAGGTTGCTGGACTTTGGCAAGAGCAGATTCTATAGAATGAAGAAGGAAAAAGCCAGAGAGGAGCAGATCCAGAATTACTTGAGATGAAAGACAGCAGAGGTGAACATGTTCAAGCAGTTTACATATGAATGGGAAGAAGAGAGATAGCAAAGGCAAGAAGGGTCAAGCAAAGGTGAGTCTGAAAAACAATCTCTGAATTTGAAGAACAGGTAAATTTCCAAACCTCAACTGGTATCAAATCTGCTTCTCGATAATTTGCTCTTCTACATGGCACAACTTTATCATTTTTAATATTATAACAAAAATTTACAGTGTTTCTGCTCACATTGGTATCAGACCACAAAGCTCAAACTCTAGATGTAATCAAAAAGGAGGCTGCATTCATCAGATAGATAGCTAAAAAGCTCATCTTTACTTAACTTCCTTAAAAAATGGGCACATCAAACAGATTAACACCATTATTTGCTAAGTGTTCAATTTTTTTCTGTTTTGGTCTTTGGTTATTTATGTAACGGAAATATCTGAAGTAATTTGGGTAATTTTTATTTTTGTTAAACTTTCTTCCAATGCTCTAGCAAAGAACAGATGGACAAGGTTAGTGACCAACTTACAATGACACAAAAACAATGTGCAGGAGAGAAAAACAAAGGAAAACATGTTTTCCATCCAGAATCCAAACTTTCGCCTGTTATCATCCTTATATTTTAAGTATTCGGTACCTGCACTGTTAATCATGGCTAGGTTTTGTATGTAGTATGTACTGATTACTCTATGCATGATAATGTTTAAATAAAGTTTTAAAATTATATATATATATATATATATATATATATATATATATATATATATATATATATAACTGTAAATGTTCGTTTGTTCAAAATCTTAAATCTCCGAAAGTTCTTCACCGATTGCTTTGAAATTTTGACACAATGTTGCATTCGAATATGCGCGTGTTTTTATATACCTATATTATATAGATGTCACACCTGTGACAGGTAAAAACATGCTTTTTTGGAAAAACAGTGCCATCTGTTGGACGTAAAAGCAACATACGCTATCTACAATATAACTGGGCTCTGACCAACAGACCGCAAATGCGCAGTAGAGAGCAGCTCTACCGTGCATGTGCGGACCATAGAGCTCTGCGCTACGTGCTGGGTGTCACAGAGGGGAGGAGGAAAGGGCAGACGAGTCGCTGCTCCTAAAAACGGCTCAGCCCATTCCTCCGCCGCTGGGGAAGGGGGGAGGGAGTAGGGACTGCCGGACAGTTACACACAGGAGGAGGAAAGGGTAGAAGAGTCGCCGAGCCAGTCCATCCACAGCCGGGGAAGTGGGGGGAGGGAGTTGGGATGGCCGGAGCAGAGCAAATGCAGTAGAAAGTGGCTGTGAAGAGATTACAAGCAGCTGCAGCCTGCAGCAGCCAAAGCGCAAAGAGCTGAACAGAGAACAGCTCGCCCTCCTCCCCCGCCCCGAGTCCCACAGATAAGGAGAAGCCAAGTAAATATCCCGCAACTGCAGGGGGGGGGGGGGAGGGGGAAGGCAGTGCTGTCAAGCCACCCATGGGTCTCAGCCACCACGGGAACAGTTTACATGGGCATCGTTCCACCCCCACTCCCAGCAAAGCACCGCGAATGTAAAAGCCAGAGCCTTGCTCCCTCCTCCCTCTCAAGCCCCCGATCGGATTTCTTAAAGGCACAAGTCTCCCAGAAAGAGTAAAGTCAGCTAGGCAACGTGTCCCAAATCTGTTGCAGTGCCTGCCGCCTGCCCTTTGTGAGGGGGACGGGGAGACGGAGGGTTTTCCTCACTCTCCCAGACACAACAGGCGTGGGAACCTTGCAAGCTCTTGCGAGCGCAGAGCAAAGACTTAGGTGGAGAGGGGACAAAAATATCGCCCGTTTTAACTGTATGAAAGAGAAGTGTGTTAATGTGCGCTGAAGGCGATGTATGTATGCAGATGGACTCAAAACAAATGTAGCCCTGGGAGATTTGTCCTCAGTGCGAGAGGACAATACATCACCTGGAGAGCAGGTCCTTGCTACAGGATCACTTCCTGCTACAGCAGGGTGATGTTCTCCTACTGGGAGACCTTTCAGATCCAAGGAAGCACTGGGGCTTCCAGAATGGATATGGGACTTGGCTACTATGTCCCTGAAGGTCTCGTCAATGTACCTCTGTCTCCTTCAGCTCCTCCAAGTCTGCTACTCTGGCCTCCAGAGATCGGACTTGTTCCCTGAGAGCCAGGAGCTCTTTGCACAGAGTGCACACATACAATCTCTCACCGGCGGGTAAAAAATCATACATGTGACACTCAATGCAAAAGACTGGAAAGCCCCCTCTTGCTGCTGGACTGCTGCCTTCATCTTAGTATTATTGAGTTCCTAGTTAAGTTTAGGATACTAAGGGAGTTGGAATGAGAGTACTTTAAATTTACAGGTGAATTTAGTAATTAATCAGCTAGTGTCCTACAAGGGGATAATTAAACTTTCAATAAGGGCTGGTACAATATTATGTTTTAGATAAGACCCTGATTGATTTTTAATGAGAAAGTGTCTTGTGCCTAAAAATCAAGGGTTGAGTGGGTGGGAAAGACAGACTTCTTCCAGACCTTTATCTGGGTCTGGAAGAAGATTAAGACAATGAGGAGGGTTGGCGGAAGAATAGGAGTGGGCTATGGGGGTTACTGAAGAGGAAGGACAGTACTTGGGGGGGGGGGGGGGGGGGGTAGGAGACACCATCCAGGCTTGGGAAGAGAGCAAGATGACCAAGGAATATGAGAAGTCAGTTTTGGTGGGGCTGCAGGGGAGGAGAAGGCAGTGAGAAAAAGCAGGCAGTAAGGAGGAGGGCACTGGAGAAGTACGATACCTGGGTGGGTTTAGCTTAGAGGATGAGAATGATAGGTCTGCATCGGAATTGTGTGAAAAGATGTGCACTCACCAGGGAAGAAATACACTCATCATGGATTTCTGCCGTTCCATGCCTCCCAACACAAATTATTGGAGTGGAAGATGGGACTACAGGGTGACTAAGCCCTACAAGACTTTTCAAATCCTTCTATGTTATTAGAACACTAGCTTTCTGAGCCTATTCCCCTTCTTGCCATATATTTCTCTGCTTTGTATATTAAATAGTGAATTAATCATGCATTCAATGTTCCCTTTGCTCTGTTAGATGTGTGTTCTGTAATAAATGCATGAACATGGCTTAATAACCAACCTGGTAATATCTTTCTTGGATAAATGCCCAGCTTTATATATAAAACAAAAAGGTATATGGAAAACTGGGTGGAATGAAATCAAACAGGCTCCTACTACAGTGTAATACAGTTAGACTTGGGAAGACAAGAGGAATTATTGCAGGCTCATGCGCTTATACATGCTCGATTTTCTGCAACAAACATCTTAAAAAATTCTCAAATTTCCTTGCTTTCCATTTTCTGCTTCATCTGTCTTATTTTAACATTCAATCTGTCATTACCAGTTTAAAAACATGGCAACATAAAAGCCTAACTGGACTGACCCAGTTGCTCAGTGACTGTTGCATGCTGCCATGTGGAAGCGTCCCCAATTCGATCCCCAGATTGGGCTTTCCACACCTTGGATCAACTGGGGATGCTGCAGACATGTTCAAAGTCCCCAAGGGGAAGGAATCTGTCATTGTTATGAGTGACACTTGGTGACTGGATTAGAGTACATGATGCAGGATTCTGGAAGGAGCTCTACTGCATGGCTTCCAGCCGCAGGACCAGTGCTGCAATGATTAGACTAGGAAAAGTTGGAGGGTCTATGAAAATAGGAGAAAAGTCGCTAAGTGGTTGTGAATGAGGAGGGCTCATGGCATCAGAATCCTAGCACTGGTTCTGATCGAGCTGGAAGACAAAAGGAACTACGGCACCAAAAATCTCCCATTTAAAAAAAAAAAAAAATTAACACCCTAATCAAAGAAGTTACTCAGGAACTGTTGCTTATAAAAAGTAAATCAATAAAAAGAAAATGTTCTTTTCCATACATAGGCTCCATCATAAATGACTTCCTCCCCATTCTATATCTACGTCTGATTGAGAAATGGTTGAACTAGCACAAGAGCTGAACTGGTGCATTAACACGTGTCCAGTAATGTGTATGTGAATGTCATTAATGAGAGGGGTATAATAAGCAGGCAAATACAACTATTCATATTAATCTCCATTGTTGTCTTGCCGCTTATTAACAAAGGAAAATGTCTATTGGCAGTTCTCCAGTACAGTGGAACTTTATGGAGTTGCCATGACAACATGAAGAATAGGAAAAAAGGATATATAATGGAAAAGAGACACAAATGGAGATGCAGAATAAAACAAATGTGCTTCTTCTCTCATCCTCTTTGAGCTATTGAGGGCAAGTGCAAGAATAGTTACAAGCTTTTGATGTTGTTTCCACAATATCTATTTGATTTTAGTTCAATCTGTCCTTATACTATCTGCCTATCTTCTACATGTTCTTCCTCTGGCTTTCCATGCATTTTGTCGCATTTTGGGGTAACTTACTCCAGGGAATTCTTAACAAGTGGCAAAAACCACATAATTTGTCATCTGATATCTATTTGAATACAAGCCTAATCATCTTCCTCTCATCCCTCCTGCCCCTTTCTTTAGCCTATTTAAGTTGTTCATTATATTTTAAGCTGTTCATTATTCAGTTCAGAGTTTGATGTAAAGCCTGTTTGCTAAATTTACAGTTTTATGTAAACCGATGGGATGTCCCCCTACTAATGTCGGTATATAAAAATTTTCAAATAAATAAAATAAATAAATAAATCTATGCTGAATCTCTATTTCTGATTCTGTCTCTTCATGTCACTCCTAGAGGCATTCCTTGACTTTTCATTTCTGTGCCTCAATCCATAAATATTCTAGGTCAGTCTGCAAATGTTTTAATATTGCAAACAGCAAAATACATAGTAAATATGCTTGCAAAAAATAAAATATAGGGGGGTAATTTTCAAATAGGCTATACAGTTGCAAACTGGGCATTTTAGCATGCATATTTTATGCTCATTTTCAAAGAGAGACTACCTGACTAGTCTCCCTTTGAAAATTAGCTCAAAACAGGAGTTAAAAGCATCCATGCACTTTGCACCTGCTATTTTGCATAGATGCAGTATTAACCACAAACAAGACCTTGCAAATTCCTCCTATGGAAATCCAAACAACTAAACAAATAACCACATTCATGAGTGCTACCGAACATCAGAACACATTACACTAAATTAATTCCCCGTTCAGTTGTTTGCTGGATTGTGCATAGATAGCCAATCTAAATGCAATCCTGGAAATACCTCTTCACAGTCCTGCTAAGAGTTTGCATGCTGTGGAAGCCCATGTGTACTTTTGGCTGAGCAGATCAGTACAATTTTCAGATAGGGCAATCTAGGCACATTAAACCATTTAACATGGCTTTTAAAATTGTCCTTACCATGCACAAATATTTTACATTAAAGATATAGTGGCATGAGTGGACTCAAGACAACTACTGTATGGCAATGTGAGAATACCTGTGCAGTGCTCTCTTCCTGTCAGCAGGGGACCTCAGTGGGCCAAGTTATCTGTAGTGCGGCTCTCCAAGCCCTACGGCTTTGCTGGAGACCATGTTCTTAGCATTGCCTTTGCATATAAGCCTGCCCCACACTGAGCTCTTCACCTCAGGATGGAGTCCTTCATGCACTATGTCGTGGTCTTTGAATCATGTACCTTAGCTCTTACCTTGTATTTAGCCCTAGTTTAGTGACTTTCCACTTTTGATAAGTTCTGTTTGTTTAGTCTGCTTGATCTTGCCTGTATCCTGCTGGATCATAGGTTACTGGCCTTCTGGTTTTGTTTGTTTGTGTCCTATCTTGGTCTTGTTCTTTTGTCTTATTTATTTATTTATACATTTTTATATACCGCGGAACGTTGAAAACATCACCTCTGTTTACAGTAAACAATAATTCAGCAACTAGCTTTACATTCTAACGACCATAGAACAAAACAAGTACAGCTAAGTCAAAGTAAGATAGAAACAAATAATGCAACTTGAACAAGTCTAAAATAGGTAGTAAAATAGAGGGTAAGTATAAATATCTGGGTATATTCAAACAATAGGAGTCGGGAGAGTCCAAGATTGCATTCTATTTGAAGAATGAAATTGTATTTAGGGGACACAAATAGCTTACAAAGGATTGCCAGTGGACGAAATTATGAGGAAATGTGGAAACAAAGGGGATGGTTTGTGAAACACCTTGCTTTGTGAAACACCTTCTGTATTGTTTTGTTTGTGGCACCCTTTTGTTTATTTATTTATCCCAGCAGCCCCTTGCGGGGGTTTAGTTCCTACGTATAGCACCTGCGAAGTCCTGCTGAGCCCCAGAAACGTGAGAGCTCAGCTCGAGGTGGTGGTGGATGGTCAGGCAGAAGGATCCTGCACAGCCAGCTGTTGCTGGACCCAGTCTGCCCCTGCTTCAGGGGGTTACCCCTAACCGGCACCTTGTGCCCTGATAACCAGTAGATATACATATTCCTTCTTGCCTTTGTCACCCATCTAGCCACTGTCTGCTATTTCAGGGCCAAAGCCTCAGACGGTGGTCCACTAATGTTCACACAATTTCAATGATCATGGGAGAGTAAAAGAGGAAGGTAGCTGCAGCCAGATTTTGGGCATGAGATTGCCCCTTTCAAGCTCCGACACAGACTAATGGTATTATAACCAAGGACCTTCAGACAGATTTCGCTACACTGCAGGAACCCCTAACTAGAAGGCTGTAGCTTGAGGCTTTCCCATAAAGATGGTGCTGATATGCCAAACCAACAGGTAGCTCTGTTCTCTACATTAGTACTGACTGGCAGACATACAAAAGAAGGTACTTATTTAGTCTGGAAATCATATGGATTGAATCATTTTTGGATAATTTTTATACTGATTCAATAAAAGGTACCAGACTTACAAAGAAACCACATGAAATATGTTCAGAAACCGTGCTAACCTTTATCAAAATCTGCCTGAAGAAAAAGTTATCCGTACACAAAGGAATTATATGCCCAAATTAGTGTCTTAAATTGGGCTTCCATCTCACTGTGTCTGAACTAACAGACTGAAAAGATTATAATGCAAACAACATATAGACACAGTTCCAAGGAGAATGCCACATGTGATACAATTTAAGAGATCCATTAGGTTTCTGAACTTTAAGATCAGGAAACATCATCTTAGTAATATTCTGGTAATCCAAGATCTGGTGAAAAAAATTCATGTTACATCCTCTTCTGAGCGGAAATAAGTATTCCTGGCAGCAATTACCTTCCCAATCAAAATAATGAAAGTCTAAAAAAATATTGCAGTGCTGGTAATGACTCTATTCTTGAATTTCTTAATAGCCATTGCCGCCAGTCTTTCTGTATATTCACATACGCATATCCACCCATGTACAAGCTACTGACATATGTCATCTGTCAGTGATGGTGCCAGTGAACCATCTATCTCACCAACAAATGACATTTCAGTAGCTCAGAGATGGGTCATTATGTATACACATCTCTTAGTAGTTAATAGACACACAAGAACGGCTGCACAAGCACACAGCAAAAAGAACTGAAGCCTTGTTGATGATAACACTGACAAGTGTCAAACTCATGTTAATTCAGCCATTTTTGTGTTTGCTATGTATAATACATGCTATATGCTTTTCTGTGTAATTGTGATTATGCATTTGCATATCCACTAAGGAGAACAGATTGAGCCATGCCAGTAATCTGTGAATGTCATGTAAAATACTTATATAAGAAGATAATGGTGAGTGTGGCAAAATCTATAGCTGTGTATGATTCTTACTATGCATTATTGTTTTAACCCTTTTCCTAAAGCTTTACACGTTCTTACAAGACCCCTTCTATTGTCCCCATGCCTTCTATCTCTGACACCCAGAATGCATCGCTCCCTTCTCCCCTTCACTAAATGCAACAGAAGCATATTAAATACAAATTCACCACCTTAAAATACAAAGTCTCATGGTTAAACAGTCTCCATCTCACCTAGCATTTATTTCACAGTCTTAATTCTTGTGTTTGTAAACTGGAGGTGGGATTGAATGCTTATGAAAGGTGACCAAGTGCTGAAGCCTGGATCCTGATGGAACACTGACCGTAGAAGCTGCTTAGTTGGTGATCGAAGAGGATCTGTGAGAACTGGTTCACTGGGGAATTTTTTGCAATTTAAAGTTTGGGAGAGAAGAGACTGTGGGGTGAAGTGGTTATTCCCGTGTTTTGTTTTGGGGGTGGGGGGTTGCCTGTAGAATTTAAGCAGAAATCTAGATTCTTCTTGAGCCCTTTAGCCTTTATTATATCCTACCTTTTGTGACTGGTCACTTCAAAGCAGATTACATTCAGGTACTGTAGATACTTCCCTGTCCCCAGAGGGCTTATTATCTAATGGGCCAATGCAATATGGGTGCGCTAAAAACAGGCGCTCATATTGAGCTGCCATGTTAAAAAGGAGGTGCTAGGGGAAATTGTGCATCCCTAGCACCTCCTTGGCAATGGGCACCCGGGAGAGGTGGCTGTAAGTGCAGGTTACTAAAACAGATGCTCGATAAGATAAGAGCATCTGTTTTCTCCTGCTACCAGCCCAATATAAATGGCCTGGACTATGTATATTGGGCACCCTGAAAATAATTTTCCCAATCAAACCTTTTCTTAGTTTTCATACAGCTTTCTGTGGTTCTTCCTACTTCCTTTGTAGAAGGAATCACAGAAAGCATTTTTTTTTTTGAGCTCTTAAGAGCAGAATGACTTAACGCAGCCCCAGGGCTGGCATTAAATTTTCCATGTTAAACAGGGTGAGTTGGGCGCACGGATATTTTTTGCATCCTGGGGTAATGGCTAATAGCTTCATTTATATGAATTTACATGTGATGAGCACTATTAGCTAAGTGCTCGACTGTATGTGCATTTCAGACGCGCTAATCCAGTTATTACATCGGGATTCATATATATTTTGGATTCCTGATTTGCTATTAAAATCACTTCTCTACCATCAGCTCTTGAAACAATTGCCAAGTAATGAGAATCGCACTGCCAAGCAGTGTCAGGCATACATACACTCAGTCACTCAGACAGATTTTAAGATTGTGGAAACTTTATTGGCATGTACACAATGTTAGTATGTGGGTGTTTCTCTCTGACACACACACATTCTGCTGTTGTACTCCTGCTGCTCATGTGTTCATACAGTATGTGCCTCAAGCCGCAGCATTATGTAAAGCTCTTGGATATTAAATAGTTAATCATTGATCTAATACATAATTGAAGAGGAGGTGACCAGAGTCAACAGCGAACCATAGGAAGCAGGAACAGAAATTTTGACTTCAAACAATATATCCTGCGGGGTTAAATGAAGAAATAGATTGGTGTGTGTTCTTATAACTTTAATGTTTTTCAGTAACGTTCATTTTTTTCTGAGGAAGTTTACATACAGTGCCAATTATGATATTTTTGAAAGTGGGTGTTTCCCTGATGTCATTTCCTTTGTTTTATTTTTTTAAAAGAAGGAAATGCTGCTGGTGGCTTTTGCTGAGAAGAGAAGTTCTGTATGGTGATCTCTAGAGATGTAAACAATAGTATGCTTTGGATTGGTGAAGTTATAAGAATCTTATTTCATGTGAACATTTATTAAGCTAAGTACAGCTGATTTAAAATTTTCTCTGACACAGATTATAAAGGTGTAGGATCTCGAAATGCAGTACTGTGTTGGTGACTTTTTTCACTTTTTGAAGCAGATATAAATAGCAGCATGGTTTTGCACAGGGTTAAAGTATATATGATAAAGTTTTTAAATGCATTTGAACTGAAAAGGAAAAAAAACCCATAATATGGGCTGATGATATAAATCTTGCACAGATATTGGATAGGACTAATTTAGTACATGTGAATTGGTGTTCTTTGTATAAAAGCCCTTTATCTATATATATGGAGTGATTTGTATTCTAAACCGGTGTCATTTGTATTCTTACAGGAACATCGGTATAGAAAAATTAAAAATAAATAAATAAATAAATATGGTCCTTCATTTTCAGTTTAAACTGATTTTCATCCATAAATTCCCTGATATTTTCCAAAGGTGACAACTGGTTTAAATAGATATTCACCCTAATTTTAGGCTGATTAAAAAACTGCTCCAGACAATGCAGTATTTCAAGGCCTCCAGTCACTGCTGGAAGCCAGTGCAGACCAAAGCACATGATGTGTTTCAAGTCCCCCACCAATGAAAACACTCACCCTCCAGTGCTATCCATGCTATGTTTCAAGTCTTGCCTCCTCACCCCCAAAGCAGCCAAAGTGCCTGCTCTCTGATGCCGTAAATACATCTGAAGCAGGCCCTGTCCACCAGAAGCACTTCCCGGCAGGCTCCCTGGCCCTGCACAATTGCAGAAGTGCAGTGCTGCAGAGCACAGGAGCATCAGTAAGCAGGCTGCTGAAGGAGAGAGGAAAAGCCTAGAGCCAGTAAGGATAAATGTTGTTGCAGTGTGGGTTTGGGGGAAGAGGTACATGGAAAGATGGATATGGTGTCCCTATCCATACAGGAATGCTAAATGAATCACTTGCACAAAATTTCGTGAGGTTTCTGTGGAAGTTTTAAATTAATGTGATATTTTAGATAAACATGCTTGCTGCCAGCTCTTCCCCAGCCTCTTCCATTCCCAACCTTATCAACACCCCCATTCTCCAAGAGACTCACTGTTTCCACAGCCACCTGCCCCTCTAAGGGGCAAATGCAACAAGACATGTTAAAACAGGCGCAAATTGAGTGCCCATTTTCCTAACGCGCGCACGGCCACTCTCCTGGGTGCCCGATGCTATATTTTAATGAGTTGCTGCATTAAAAAGGACACGCTAGGGAAGAGTTATGCGTCCCTAAGTGCTCAAATGCATTGGGCACCCAGGAAACAGGGCAGTGTGCCCACAATTGCAACAGGCGCTCAATATCAACGTCAATTTTATCCCGCTTCAGGTCAATTTCTGGACGCCCGATATACATGCACAATAGCAAGGGGCAAAATTGGCCTGGAGCGTGTATTATGCATTCAGAATTTTTTTTTCCATCAAGCTATTGCATTATACCTTTATTCTTAAACACCGCAAGCAGTAGATGTTTAAGAATAAAGGTAGGATCCACACGGTACACTGTTTTTAAAATTTCTCGAGCCCTTGACTTGCAGATTAATTTAATGCCAGCTCCGGGGCTGGACTTAAATTTACTACGTTAAAAAGTGCGCATTGGGTGCCCGGTGATTTCTGCATCGGGGGGGGGGGGGGGGGGAATAGTTAATAGCATCATCTACACGGAATTTACATGTGACAAGAGCTCTCGGCTATGTGATTGTTTCGGGGTACGTTTTGGATGCGCTAATCTCCTTATTGCATTGGGTGCTAGTCTAGCACATCCAAAACGCGTGTAAACCTGTGCACTAGGCTGAGCGCCTTTTATTGCATCAGCCTGTAAGAGTTCAGCCTAGTCATCTCAGGCAGATGACTCACCAACACTGCAGTGTCACTTCCTACTGGCTCATTCCCTTCCTTTCTGTTCCTGTAGCTTGCCTCCACTTCACTGCACACCCAGCACTACCACCACTCCAGTGCAGAAGCATGCAAAGAAAACCTGAATTGGAAACTGCAACAAACCAGGCTCTATATGCAATGCAACAATGGAAAATGGAAACAATGGAAAAACACTACCAATCCTCATAAAACATCAAACATCAAATTAAACCAAGAAATATAAATCAATCACAATCCTACTAAAATAAATATTTCAAAACAGCTGGATAATAGAATATCCAATAATTAAACTCTTATTTTTATTTATTTAATATATAATTTTTTAAAATTTCCCCAACACCAATACATATTTCAAAACAGCAGACATCAAATAACATCCAATAAATAAAACTAATAAGGATAAAAAATAATTCTCCATTCTCCATATCTGGAAACTTGACTCCAGACACCTTGAGATGGTCATAAATTACTTAGGAGTGGGGATATACACCAACATTTTCCTCTCTCTCTCATATATGCACATTCTCTAACACATACATTCATCATCATACACTTGTACCCTCTCTCCCTCTCACTGGTGCCGGTTAAGTGTAACCCCCAGGGGACAAGTGGGCTGGAACAGGAACAAATGGCTTCTTCAGGTAAGGGCTAAGCTGGATTAGGTCTTCTGCCTGTCCAGATCTCTCTCCCTCGGGTTGAGCCCTCAGGGTTCTGCTGGTGGGAGGATTTAGGTGGAAAGTGCTCACAGGGTACAAAAGGACAGCTGGCTGCAAGGTACTGAAAGATGCCCACAATAAAGAGGGAACAAGGAGTGCACCATGGGACAGACAGACAGTTTAACAACAAACCACAGGCAAATGCACAAGTCACAACAGGGCCAGATACAGAGTAACACAGTACAAGACAACCACAAGACAGACAGAGTAACACAGAACAGGAAGGCCATAATAAAAGACCAAAAGGAACATAAGCAATAAACAGAAAAACAGACAAGGTAAAGTGCTAGAATGGTCACAGCGAGGAGTAAGGGAGACTCCAAGATGAGGCAGAGAGCAGTACATGAGGAGGGCTTATGGGAATGGCAGTGCTGAGTCATTGAGTTACTGAGGCATACGTCAATGCAGCACAGGAGACACTAAGGGAGGTAAAGTTTCTTGATGTTATAAATGACTACTTCATGAACCAGCTGGTCCTGGAACTAATGAGAGGGGGGGAATGATTTAGAACTAATCTTCGCTGCAATACATGAACTAATGCAACAGGTAACAGTTATGGGGTCACTTGGCCACAGCGATAATCAAATTTAACTTAATCACTGAATGAAAGACATTAAGGAAAACTACTGTAGTAGCATTTAATTTTAAACACAGAGACTATGATAAAACAAAGACATTAGTCTAAAAAATAACTAAAAGGAGCAACTGCAAATTTTAAAAGTTTGCATGAGGTATAGATGCTGTTTAAAAACACTAACACGGAAGCCCAGACAAAGCGCATTACATCATTAGAAAGACCACCAAACGACTGTCAGCATAGTCAAATGGCATATGAAAGAGGCCATGAAAGCCAAAAGGACATCTTTTAAAAACTGGAAATGAAGAAAATAGGAAAGAGCATAAGCAGAGGCAAGTTAGATATAAAGCATTAATAAGGTAGGCCAAAAGGGAATTTGAAAAGAAGCTTGCTAGACAGGAAAAACTTTATTCTCAGTTTAAGTTTGGGTATATTCGAAGCAAGAAGCCTGTGAGGAAGTCAGCTGGACCGTTGAATAACCAAAGGATAAAAGGACGCTCAAGAAACCCAAGGCCATAACAGAAACACTAAATGACTTGAAGTAAAACTTCAGTCTTTACTGAGGAGGGTGTGGGGAAAAACCTACGAGGAACACATTTGTTGCAGAATGATAATTCAGAGAAACTGAAGCAAATCATAGTGAACCGGGAAGATGTAAAAGAGCAAAACTGACAAATAAATGAGAAAGAAATCACTGAGACTGGATGGTATACATCCCAGAATTCTGAAAGAACTGAAAAATGAAATTGCAGAGTTATTACTAGTAATCTCTAACTTCTCATTCAAATCAGTTACAGTAAATGAAAAGGACTGGAGAGTGGTCAATGTAATGTCCATTTTTTTTAAAGAATTCCAAGGGTGATCCAGAAAACTAAAGACCAGAAAAGTGAAAGCCCATTTACATAATTGCTCTTCAGCATTCTAAGATTAACACTTGTATAAAGTAGTTGCCTAACCACAGAGGGAGAGTGAGAAACTGCAGAGACAGGCCAGAGAGACAGAAGATAGAATATCACCAGAATTATAAAGGGTTTTGTGTCATGAAGACCCACAGAGGATTATGTAAGGAATGGACCCAGGCCAAAGTAGGGGAGGGCTGGCAGCAATGCCCACCCATGTTATTCTTGAGCTCCCTCAAAAATTCAGTTTTGGTTACACCCCTGTACCAAACCAAATAATTTTATTTTATTTTTTTTAAGAAGGGAGAGAACTGAACCTTAGACGTTAACTTACATCTTCAATTAATCATCAAAAGACAGGGAAAAGGAAAGAGGGTGGCAGGGAGAATAGGAGTCTGGAAATTAAAAAGAGATGAAATTGATAAGAACACAATGTTCATCTGGAGCACGTGGCTATTTATGATGCCTCCCTCAGCAAGACTTTCTGACTTTCAACAACTTATTCGAGACAGAAGCTGCCACATCAAAGCTTCACTTAATAATTCTTTTCGGCTGGTTAATTACTTTGTGCCTTTGGTACTGCGGCTGACCGGTAAATGGCAGTGCTCCCATAGCACATTTCTTCACCCAGGGTATGAATACTTCTACAAGTATACTCCTGTCAAGATTCAAAACTTTTCTATAACAGGAACAAAACCTTCAAGATGAACTTCTTGCATTTAGAATGGGCTGCCTGTTTTTGAAGCCTGCCATCTTTTAAATGTTTTCTAGATATATTTTAATAGATTTTAGAAGGGGTGGGCAGCGCCATTTTAAGTCTCAGCATACTTTTCTTCTTTCGTAATATGATACTGAAATAGGGCATATAACTGAATATAGAAACCCACTGTTTAATTATTGTTTCCTATTACAATTCTGTAGTTTACCTGACCTCTAACTTCATCTTCATTCCCTCTCACCTACTAAACACCCTGGGCCAGATATTAAAAAATACGCGTGGGCGAAGATTTGTTCGCGCAACCCGGCGCGGACAAATCTACGTCCAATTTTATAACATGTGCGCGCAGCCGCACGCAGGTTATAAAATCCGGGGTCGGGGTGCACACTTGTGCACCTTGCGCGTGCTGAGCCCAAGGGGAGCCCCGATGGCTTTCCCCGTTCCTTCCAAGTTCCCTCCAAGGCCGATTTCGGAGCGGCCTTGGAGGGAACCTTTTTTGTGAACCTTCCCCTATCTAGCCCACCTCCCAGCCCTAACTAAATCCCCCCCTACCTTTTGTTTCTGAAGTTATGCCTGATCGAGGCAGGCGTAACTTGCACGTGCTGGCTCGCTGTGCTGGAGGATTTGGGAATTACCCCCGGACCGCCTCCGAACTCCAATCCACACAGCCTCCAATCCTCCGAGCCTCCGAGCTCCAATCCACACAGCCTCCAATCCTCCGAGCTCCAATCCACACAGCCTCCAATCCTCCGAGCCTCCGAGCTCCAATCCACACAGCCTCCAATCCTCCGAGCTCCAATCCACACAGCCTCCAATCCTCCGAGCTCCAATCCACACAGCCTCCAATCCTCCGAGCTCCAATCCACACAGCCTCCAATCCTCCGAGCCTCCGAGCTCCAATCCACACAGCCTCCAATCCTCCGAGCCTCCGAGCTCCAATCCACACAGCCTCCAATCCTCCGAGCCTCCGAGCTCCAATCCACACAGCCTCCAATCCTCCGAGCTCCAATCCACACAGCCTCCAATCCTCCGAGCCTCCGAGCTCCAATCCACACAGTCAAAAGCTTTCTCTGCGGCCGCAGCCTGATCTTTACCTTTGGGTCTTCTGGTAAGAGGGCCCGTGAAATTTCTTCAATTTACCTCTGGGTTTGCTGGCGAGAGACCCGAAAGATTTCCTTTTGTTTCCGGGTTGGAGAGCTGGTGATGTCGGAAGTTGGAGGAGGAGCCGGATAGGCATAAAAACCTGCCTATACTGGCGCGATGCCACTGGTGCGACGGCTAAGCCCCGAGCGGCCAAGGGACGCGTGGCTTTGCCCAGCTTAGCCAGGGTTGGAACGGTGTGGGACGGAATTCTGTAGGTTGCGGCCAAGGAGAACACTAACAAGCTAAGCACAGCTCTTTTTATTGTCTAACTTGCAAGTATCCCGGCTGGGTTAATTTTTTTAAAACTAATTATACGTGTACTATTAAATCGCTATGCCTCACACAAAGAGAAAAGCAAAATTGAGGGAAACCTCTTTAACATCTACGCCAAATAAGATGCTTCAACCCAGCATTAAGGAATGCTTCCAAGTTTTTTCCACATCCACACCGGAAGGGGCCGCTGATAGCACAGCTCAGGAGCAAGAGAAGAGCTATCTGGTCAATGAAACATCTCTTACTCCTGATGCCCCAGAAAAACCGATCCCTCCATCTGTAAGGGCAATAGAAACTATCTGCATCAAAAGAATTTATAAACTCTCAGAATGAAGATTTGAATGTAATTAAAGTATCTGATGACATAGGAGAACAATCTTATATTGAATTAAAGGACTGCTCTTTATTGTCAACTGCAGGGGAGAGTGGGACATTAAAACAGTCAAAAGGGGATTTACAACAGCTTGGAATTAAGGATGTGCCTATTATAGTTCCAACTAAATTCTCTATTGAAGAATTGGGATTAATGATGGTGAATGTTCAAAAGTCAATAAATAACCTCACTAAGACTGTCCAGGAAGCCCTAAAAAATAATACCTATATAGAGGAAAAAATAGATAAGTTAGAAAAGAAATAAAGTCTTCTGATTTAAAAATAGAAGAAATTCAGAAAGTTCAAACAAATTTGATAAAATCTGTGGTAGAAAATGAAGGGAAAATTGAGCTTTTGGAAAACCAGAATAGAAAATTTAACTTACGATTGTTAAATTTTCCAAAAATACATCTAGCTTCACCGCTGGATTTATTTAATAGTTATTTGAAGAACATTTTGAAGTATTCTGAGAATTCTATTCCCACAATATTTAAGATTTATTATCTTCAACAATTACAAGATGAGAAAGATCAACAAAATCAAGGAAACTTGAATCTGACTTCCTGGAAAAATCTTATGAGGCACATGCTGATAATAGGGCGACATTATTGGTTTAATTTACATCTCTCCTGGAGAGGGATGCTGTATTGAAACATTTTAAATATCAAAAACAAGATTTTTATTGGTTTCCCTATAAGAACATTTCCTGATGTTACCCAAGTAACCCAATTGAGACGTAAAAACTTTATTGCCTTAAGAAAAGAAGTATTAGAAAGAGGTGCGCAATTTACTTTAAAGTATGGATAATAGTGTGTGCACTCCAATTCTGCACACTTCTGGTTTGTGCATATGTACATTAAATAAACCAGTCAATTTAGGAACAGAAGAAGAAAAGTTGTGCTGAAGGTTAGTCAGCAAAGCAGCAAGCACACAAATTGGTGTGGATGGAAGGAAATGAAGGACAGAGTATACTGATATCCACATCAGCAAATTAAACTCCTAGCAACATTAACATCATTTCAGCCCAATGAAGCAGGAAGTGGTACAATTTCAACATGAATTTTAAGAGAGAATACAATAGAAATGTTCAATTTCATTTTCCAGATCAATGACTTATTACAAAGATACAAAATTTACTGTAATGCAAAACTATTTCCAATCACTAGAGATCACTTTAGGGAAAAGGGCCACTGTACCTAGTCCCACAACAGGCAGTGCATGCACTTCAAACTGCTATTCTCCCATATTATTTTCCAGGCTGTGAATCAATTTTCTCTATATATATTTATGCAAACAGTTTATGCTGGTCTGTGAAAAGGAAGGCAGGTCATATTCATCAAAGCCAGTGACTGAAAACAAAATTTCAAAGTACTTGCTGACATCAATAGACTCTAGAGAGAGAAATACCACACCCTCAGTTTCAGAACTGTCAATGTGACAGAATACAGAATGCACAATGGCTTTGTTAAGATGAAGAAAGGAAACAAACGAGGTTTTGCATGCTCTGTCTCATATATAAAATACAAAGGGAAAGCCAGACTATCAAGAATTAGAAGTAGAAAAAACTCCAAAGTTGTTGGGTTGAGATGATATCTTGGGTAAGGCTAACAAATATTTAAAGATGAAGCTTAAAGAACGTTAGGGCCCCTTCCTCAGCTAATGTCAGCCAGAACTCTAAGGAGGGTACCTTCCTAACTTATGCTGAAGGGATATTTTCAACATGAAAATAAAAACGGGAATATAGCCATTACGAATGCCTTGAAGCAATGATGAAATGGGAAATATAAGAATTGCTATACTGGGTCAGATCGAGGATCTATCAAGGCCAGGTTCTTGTTTCCCCTCAGTAGTCATTCCAGGTCACAATTACTGGCAAGATCCAAAATAGGAAATAGATCCCATGCTGCTATCGCGCAGTGTTAAGTATTGGCTATGCCCTAAGTCTACTTGGTTAACAGCAGTTTATGAACTTCTCCTCCAGGAACTTGTCCAAACCTTTTTTAAGCCCAGCTGTGCTGGGCTTAAAAATTGGAGAAATTTGTTTTTCACTCAATGCACAATTTGTTTTGAATCTGCTACTTACTAACTTTATGGCGTTTACCCTATTCTTCGCATTTTTTGAAAGAGTAAATAACTGATTTACATTTACCCATTCTATGCCACTCATGATTTTATAGATCTCTATCATGTCTCCCTTCAGGCTTCTCTTCTCCAAGCTGAAAAGCCCTAACCTCTTCAGCCTTTGCTCATAGGGAAGCCATTCCATCCCCTTTATCATTTTGGTCGTCCTTCCCTATTCCTTTTCCAATTCAACTATAACCCTTCTGACATATTTCTACATATTTCTACGCCATTTCTACAAGCACCGGAGGTCCGAGAGTAAAAGATCACACCGGGACCCTTCCTCTGGACCCCAGGTAATTTAAGGCATTTTGGGGGGGTTGGGGAGGGTGGGGGATTTATTTTAAAGGGTCGGGGTGGGTTTTAGGGTTGTTTTAGTGTGCCGGTTTTCCCGCCCTCCCCCCCACTGGACCCCAGGTAATTTAAGGCATTTGGGGGGGGGGGTTCGGGAGGGTGGGGGATTTATTTTAAAGGGTCGGGGTGGGTTTTAGGGATGTTTTAGTGTGCCGGTTTTCGATTTACATGATTTTCACAATATTTAAAAAACCCAAATGGCGACGATCTGATTCCCTCCCCCTCCCAGCCGAAATCGATCGTTAAGACGATCGATCACACGATTCACATCTCTAGTGGTTAGTGGCAGGCGGAAGTCAAACAGAGTTCAGAAGGCAGCCGAGGTCAATACCGGGAATCCGTCCAAGGGAAGGCAGGACAGATAGGCAGGACAGGGAGATGAGGAGCAGCACAGTAAGTCAGATGAGTCAAAGAGAAACACTGAAGAACAGACCATGAAACAAAGACCACTGAAGACAAGGCGAAGATCAGGAACTG
The DNA here is from genome assembly GCF_901001135.1 of Rhinatrema bivittatum. Classification (NCBI taxonomy): domain Eukaryota; kingdom Metazoa; phylum Chordata; class Amphibia; order Gymnophiona; family Rhinatrematidae; genus Rhinatrema; species Rhinatrema bivittatum. The sequence goes on from NC_042618.1 coordinate 234,160,396, forward strand.
AAGACCAAATAAACACCAGGAACTGAAGACATGAAGGAGATCAGGAATTTGAGAACACTGAGGCAACTTACTCTACACAGGCTGTAGGTAGACCAGTTGCTGAGGCACTGGAGAAGCATCTGTAGGGACCTTTTATAGGCCTGAAGAGTGATGTCAAAGGGCACCTCCTGGCCTTTCCCACCACTGACCCTTTAAAACTGGAGAGCTTGGGCGTGCACGCATCATAGGAGGAATGTGATCAAGCGGCATGGACATCTTGCCATGGGAGTCGCTGTTGGTGTCCTGCTGCAACACAGCCCAGCATCCTGCCCTGGAGAGACAGACAGCCCAGCAGCACTGTGGACAGCAACAGAGGCCCAACCCAAGGGGTAAATGCAGCAGTTCAGAAGTTGTCCTCACGGACTGCCAAATGCAACAGTAAATTTCTCTTGAAAGAATTGCTTGTAGTTTTTCAAAGAGAATAACTTTGGGTCCCTAGGTAGCTTTACCCCAGTGACTATCTAAATGGTCAAGCACTTTTACCCAAAACGTCAAAATCAATGGACAAGCCCAAAATTGATAAACCAATGTTTCTAAACTCAGTTAGCATATAGCACATTGATACAAAATAGAAATTTTTGTTACGTGAGCAAGCGCTTGAGAAAAATCATAAGAAATTTGATGGTGTCTCCCACAAGACAATATATTACTAGTATAGACCTTATCCTGGCAAAACACTTGCCCCTAGATTCATCATTCTGCTATATTTATCTTTATCTTTAACAACCGGTCATCAAGGGAACCCCCTGATGCACGGTGATGTGTGGTCACTATATCCAGGGCAACCACTCTATGATTGTCCCACTCAATAGCTCCCGTATTTTATTCTTTAATCTTAATTCAATTCATTTTTGTCTGTTTTTATTTTTTAATTTTTAATATTTAATATTAGTGTGCTTTTTCTTACTCCCTAGCTGTTTGTCCGACCCTCCCGTGACGTTCCCTCTTCACTTTAAAGGTACTTATCAGTTCCTTGTATTGTAATTCAATTGTTACCGCTCCTACGGGGTCGGACCCGCCTGCCAGACATCAGCCTGCTTCGGGGATCTCGGGAGTATTCGCTCCTGTGTCCGCTGTACGGGTACACCCTTTCAAAAGCACTTCAATTTTTCTTTTTTTTTTTATTTGTTGTTAAAACCTTCTTGCGTGAGCGGTGCCTTCATCTGTTGAGCAAGAAGGTTTTTACAACAAATAAAAAAAAAAGAAAAATTGAAGTGCTTTTGAAAGGGTGTACCCAGGAGCGGATACTCCCGAGATCCCTGAAGCAAGCAGAACTCTGCCGAAACACAGCCGATGTCGGGTAGGCGGGTCCGACCCCGTAGGAGCGGTAACAATTGAATTACAATACAAGGAACTGATAAGTACCTTTAAAGTGAAGAGGGAACGTCACGGGAGGGTCGGATAAACAGCTGGGGAGTAAGAAAAAGCACACTAATATTAAATATTAAAAATTAAAAAATAAAAACAGACAAAAATGAATTGAATTAAGATTAAAGAATAAAATACGGGAGCTATTGAGTGGGACAATCACAGAGTGGTTGCCCTGGATTTAGCGACCGCACATCACCGTGCATCAGGGGGTTCCCTTGATGACCGGTTGTTAAAGATCTCTTATAACAAGGGACTGAGGTTGGCTGTTTGTTAGTGAATATTTATAGCAGAATGAGTCGCGAAACAAAAAGGGGCGGGGGGCACTGCGGTGTGGCCGCATCACACACTATTGCCCCCATAGCACCATGGGAAAAGGTGTAGCTATTACCTGCAGTGCTGCCGGGAGATAACGCCACCCAAATCCGCTCACGCTCCTCACCCTTCACCTAATTTTAATACTGCCACGATACCGGCACATCGCAAAATAATGAATGACCCTGTTGGTGTCCTACGAATTGGGCATATCTATTTCCAAATTTTGATACCAAAGAGTCAAAATTTTATCAGTTTAGAGGTATTTCCTTTTTTAACAAAGTAGAGTACAGAGAAGAAATGGTATACTGAACAGGATCTTACGAGTGAAAGATCAGAAAAATTCTCTATTCTTGTGCCTCAACGCCTCCAGATTCAGTGAATAGATATGTCAGGCCTGCAGGTAAGCAGAAAACGGACAGTGGACAAATCCAAAGTCCTGTTTCACATTTTGAAAAGATTTCATCATCCCTTCTTCATTAAAGAATTGGGATATCACCTGTAGCCCCTTAGCCTTTCAAATGAAGAAAACCCCCAAATGAAATCCAGGGAAGAAATTCCTATTACTTCTAAATGGCACATACTTTGAGATACCTTTCCTTAATTGCAATTTCCTATTAAGCCATTTCCAAGATTGTAACAATGGTAAATCAAGGGGATTGTCTTCGAGATGCACTGGCAACCCACTTGGGGAATAATGTAAGTCATAACGAAGGTCCAAAGGAGACATGAGGGTTCTTTTCCATAGCAGGGAACTGTAGAAGCCTGTTCCTCATAATCAGTCTCCCACATGTTGGAGATTACATGCTATTTGATATAGCTTCAAATGAGCAAGGCCTAGCCTGCCTTTATCCCATTTGTCCATTAATCAGGAAAGCTCGATTTTTGGCTTAGTCTTCTTCCAAATAAATCTTTGGATAAGATTCTTTAGCTTATTTAAGTCTCATTTAAAAAAAAAAAAAATAAAAAGGTATAGTTTGAAAAATATAAAGCCATTTGGGGAGTATCATCATTGGAAATAAGTTTATTCTCCCATCAGGAATAAAGGAAAATCTGTCCAATGGAACAAAGAGGATTTTGTGGACTTCTACAGCAAATAGAAATTGGCTTTGTATTTTGAGATTCCCTATGCAGCATTATCCCCAAATATTTAAGTGAATTCTCCTGCCCATTTCATAGGGAAATCTTGACACCCCCCCCCCCCCCCCAGTTGTCTCATGGACTATCATGAGCAGTCCCTCCGATTTGTCAAGGATCATTCGGAGGCCTGCAAGGCTACTATACAGAGATAATTCTTCCAAAAGAACTGATAAAGACACAGACACTGCTTTTGCAGACACTGATTCCATCAGATGCAAGAAGAGTGTCTGCAAAAGCAGAAAATTTAAAACAGGGCAAAAGGGAATTCCCGAGAGGAATCCCTATGATGTTATCATTTGCACTAATGCGTTGGAGAAGAACTTCTATACATAAAATAATAAGCAAAGGCAAATGGGGATATCCCTAACAAGTTCCACTCTGCAAAATATCATCTTCTGAATATGTGCCATTAACCAGCACCAATGCTCATGGATGACTATATAGTGTTTAGACTGCCTGAATGAAAAATCCCTCAATGCCAAAAGCCTTCATTGAGGGAGTATTTTAGCAGCTACTAAATGCCATGGAAGTTAGTATTCTCCATAGGTTTAAAACTGAACTTCTCCCATTTACAAAGCCAAACTGTTCTTACCCCATCAGTAAAAGGACTACTTGCACAAGCCGATCTGCCAAAGTTTTTGCCAGGAGCTTCACGTTTCAACAAGGATATCAATCTATAGGAGACTGGAAGAAGTGTGTTTCTTCCAGGCTTCAGTAATATCATAATAGTGGCTTTATTAGGTGAAAGGGGAACATGACCAGTCCAGATCAATTGTTCAAATGTTTTTTACAATAGTAAACATAGCTTATGAGAAAGAAGTTTATAGAACTCAGCAGAAAATCCATCAGGACCTAAGACTTTGTACAAATTGGCTTTTGACTCCCAGTTTGAATTTCACGCAACTGGATGGGCTCATTCAACTTTGACAACTGTTTGGAGCTCAATTTGGACAAGCCCAGATTAAGTCAGGAACAGTTGCCAAAGTTGAATGCTATAACAGCACCTGCATTCACATTATCTACGGTTTATAGGTAGAATTTAAGAAAAATGTTACAAATTTCCTTCCCAGAATTTACTAAGATACCAGTATCTGATCTCATAGCAGGTATCAATTTAGAACCTCATCAATGCTTAGTGACATTAGCCAGAAGTCTTCCTGTTTTATTATCATATCAATAGAAATTATACTTATAATTGAGTAATCCTTTCCTGGCTCTCTGATGAAACAAGGTATTCAAAGAAGTTTGACATGGTACAAATTTGGCCTAATTTACAATAGTGGGATGCTTTTGATAACTGACATATCAGGCCTAAAATCTCCTTTAGAACAGTCTTCCTTTTTTTTGACCATGTAAAATATAATCTCTCTTCATAAGACCGCCTTTGTAATCTCCCAGGAAAGTATTGGCATATCTTGACAGGCAACATTATATTCTGAGAAGAAATCCCTTTTTTTGTGTAAATGCTCCCAGAAATCCTGCTCACTAGGTAGGGAACCATCAAAATGTAACTGCTCCCACTGGGCTAAAGCCTTCCATCTCAAACCACACTGGAGCCTGGTTTGAGATGGCCAATAGCCCTATCTCCACATGAAGTACTATAGAAAAAGTATCTTCCTAAATCAGAAATAATCTAAATGAGACTAAGAATTGCATCCACCAAATCCAGCACATAAGAGATTCCCTTGTTTCTGAGAATGATTGATCCTGCTGCAAAGGACGATCTAGCTACACACAGTTGAAATACATTCCATGTTGTACATCTGATCCCTGTCCTAGACTCGATGAAGAGTGGATAAGAGAAATGAACTTATCCATAACTGCATACCACCAATAGCCCAGACCTCCCAGCCTAGGCCCTGGCCAATTAATCTCCAAGATATCGAGCACGGCACCAGCAAACAGAGAAAAAAAGCACCAAATAGCCACAGTATCCTTTTAGAAACTCTCCTCCTAAAAGTCCCACCCCTTGCCTAATCCAACCATCCCCTTTAACAACCTTAACCCAACCTTCCCCTCCCCCCTGCTTCCTAAACCCTCTCCTTCCTTCCCCACTTTCATAATCCAACTGCTCAACCATGAGTTTACAAAACATATGTGCAGGGCCCCATCCCCCCCAAGGCAAAATAAACACACACAAGAGAGAAAAAGGAAGAAAGAGCAAGGAAATTAATACTTCATATCAGCAGTCCATCAAGGCATCAACTTCACAGACGAAACATGCACGACTTGGTGATATCAAGTCCTGAGACCAACCGAGGTGCTTATAAAAGCAGTCATATTAAAAGGTAGCACTCTTCTTCCTGCACATTTGTGATCTATTTCAAAGTCTAGATAGAGCATTTTCCAACATGTTGACCCATGTAGCTTGCACAATTTACACCCAGGGACTCAAACACCCACACTGATAAGATGATGAAATCCCAGACATGTACTCTGGAGCCCAGGGGATAAAGATGGCCGCTAAAAAAAGGCAAAGCACATATAGTAGAGGTGCCAATAAAGTAACTGTACAATCCAAAGAAAAATAAAAGAATATTCTGTTGGTGCAGAATAAATCAGTCTTCATTCTATATCAAAGCAGCCATGGAAAATCCTACTTTTGTGGCAATGCACACATAAGGACAGCCAAATCCTGATTTACTGCAGAAAACAGAGCTGCTCGCAAGTTCCTGCTGCCAGCTAAAAGGTTCTCAACCTTTTCTTCATAGACTTTCAGTAAAATCTGTAAAAAGGCTTGTGCCTCTTCAAGAGACTCCAGAAATCTGACCACACAGTTGTGAGTCACTCTCAGTTTGGCCAGGAATAGCAAAGTAAACCTAATATGGTGGTTCAATGAGCTTTGCATAGAGAGGGGAAAAAGATCTCTGCTTTGCTGATACAGCGGCTGAATAGTCAGAGAAAAGCAGGGTGGGCTGCCCCTCATACTTGAGGTCTCTGTTTCTCTGATATTTATGCACAATCTCCTCCTTATGGTGAAAATTAAGGATCTTAATAATTACAGGCCATGGTCTATGTAGAACAGCACTTCACTGTCTTTAATCTATGTACGCTCTATGTAAAATGAGCCATATGTTTTTGTAAGGCCTAACACTTGTTTAACTGAAGTCTCCAAAATATCCAATATATAATGATCACCCACCAATTCTGGCAAGCCAATTAAGTACAAACTGTTTCTGCAGAGGCTTTTCTCTAATTTTTTTCTGATTTTTTTTATTTGCTACTTTTAATGTATCGCAGCCTCCAGCTCCTGCACTTTGCTATCTATACCCATGAAATATGATTCTACTTCGTTCAGTTGCTTAACTGTGTCGGTGAGCAGCAAGTGCATTTCACTGAACTTTGACATTTTTTTTTGAATTTATCATCTATTGTGGCCACCACCGCCAAGACCATGTCACTTGTACCTGCTTCCATGGAGCCAGGCAATAGGGGATCTCACACTATATTGGCCATTTTAACTTCTGCAGTTTTCAGGTTATCTTTTTCTTTTCTGATCATTTTTGTCACCATCCTTGAGTTAAAAGTGGAGATCAGGTTGCTCAGCCAAGACAGAAGATACAGATCGATACTGTGTTTCTCAAGAGCAAGGTCAAACTTCTAAAAGCGTGAAATGATTTCAAGAAAGGGAAAAAGGGGCCCAAGAGCAAAAAAAAAAAAAAAAAAGAAGGCAGGTCTTCCCCCTCACATCACACCATGTGACCTTCTCCAGCTTATGCTTTTATTCAATATTTTGTCACAAATAAAAAAAATATATAACTTTTTTCCATTTTCCTTTTTATTACTTTCCAGCTTTGAATTTCTCACCACAGATAGCATGTCCAGATGAATCTGGGAATCCTCCATAGCTAGAGGGGTACATCCTCAGAGCCACTCATTGAACAGCAGGGAATTCCACTGTATCAACATGTGGTAACTGGGAGTGGCCATAGCTTGGGGGAAACAGCCAGGAGGACAGACTGTGGTAGATTCTGGCTGTTTCCACACACAAACTTTATTTACAACAGAAAAGTACAGCTCAAAAGGCTGCTTTACAGACCTTAACTTACAGTTCCAAAAGCATCAAACATAAGTCATTTGGCCATTCTCTGGCTTCCTGCCTGGTCCTTGGGGCCTAATACTTCTGGCCTTGACTGCTTATAGTATGGTGGAAGCCTCTTCACCCAGAATCACTTAAGGAGCTGATACTTAAGGAGTACTAGGCTAGATAGTTGTGGCCGGTCCCTTAAGGTGATTTTCTGTACACGCCATTACATACTTTCACCCTCAGCTCAGCCTTGCTAAAGTAAGCAGCTGCTTGTTCTCAGGCTACCACCGTGGACCAGGATCCCATTTCCCTCACCATAAACAGAGGAAAAGGCTGACTTGTTGTTGCATATGTCAGTTCTGTAAGTACAGTGGACCCTTGACTTACGAACTCAATTGGTACCCGAAGGCTGGTTGTAACTCAAGTTGGTTGTAAGTGAAGACTATTTTTTCCATAGGAAATAATGAAAATACCCATAATGCGTTCCAAACCTCCCAAAAGCACCCCTTACCTAACCATTTCTATAATAAAAATGGTTGTATAATGTCTGTAATTACTAGAAACACCAATAATTTCCTAGTGTACTCACCAAAAAGTTATAAAATGTGCCTAGCCTACCAGAAACAACAATTTCACCTCCTCCACCAGTTCCTTTACGATATCTGCATATGTACTCTCTACCTGAGTAACATCAAGCTAGGTTGAGAGAATATTGTACAAATCTCATCATTGTGTGTGTTTCCTCTCTCTGAAGGTCATCAAATCTTCACAAGAGTGAACTGTTCTGTTCGTACGTCACACTCTGCATGTCAAAGTGGTCCCTAACCCCTACACCTTACCTCGAATAACTAGGTGGGCCTCATATAGGGGTACAAATACCTACGTAGTATTGAGCATTGTAGCTAGGCTCACTCTCTCTCTCTGAAACTTTTGTTCGTAACTCAAAACCTGAAAAGTTGGTCATAAACAGAGTCATAACTCGAGCCGGTCGTAACTCAAGGGCCCACTGTACCCTTTGTCCCCTTCTACCATTGTCTTATACTCCACAGTCCCTAATGCTTACAGCTGCTTGAGGTGCTTTGCTTGCTGCTTCTTTCAGGGCTTCACTCTCCTAGGCTGCTAGTGGAAAAACTTGCATCTCTGCACAGAGAGGCCTGCGGACGAGACAGTTCATTACTGTTTGGAGTATTCACACTAAATGTGATGTGGCCCCAGAGCACCTCAAACTGTGGGTAATCCTGTGAAAGTACCACAGGGTATGGGAAGTGAGGCAATATTCCCACCTCTAGGCTGGCCTGACCAGCCAGGATCGTCAATACCACATGGTCTGTTGGGTATCATTTCTGATTCCCATGTACATAAAGTGAGGGTTATTGTTTTCTCTCTCGGCTAGGTCTCTCCAGAGCAGAGTCCTTAGACTCCCCGTGTCCAACAGGGTTTGTGTGGGGAACTCCTCCATATCCCTTGGGATCACTAACATACCCAGTCTAGGTTGCAATACTTCCACCAGGTTACAACTATGAGCTTCTGTTATTCTATGCTCCTGTTCCTGGTCTTCATGCCAGAGACAGTCTTGGACTGTGAGCGCTTTCTCTCCACAGTGTGAGCACCCCCATGGGTTTAACTTTGGGCCCAGGCCTTCCTCAGGACGGGTAGCTTCGTCCCTGTGAACATGACTCCCCAGTTTGGGCCAAGCCATAGACTGACGTCAAATGACCTACTCCTCTTTGAAATAAACAGTCCTTGGTGATGTGCCGTGGTTGTCCATATTGAAAACACTACTGGGGGTCCAGACTTGTTGCTCATCCCCTCTCTCTGGGTAATTGGCTTCCCCCTGCATGGCTCTTTGAATCCAGTACTGGACATTTTTTCTTGCATAACAGAATGCTCTGCTGTTAGCTGGGCTTGAAAGAAGCTAGCAGCCATCTTCACAGTGGATTCCAAGGTAATCTTAGAATGTTAGCATATCAAGTATCACATGGCTGGGTGTAGGACCTTATGAATTGCTCAAGGAGGAAGATATTAGCTAACTTGAGGCCTGAATTCCCATCGGGCTTTAACTATTTCTGCTCAGCACCCTTGAGTAAATGCAAAGGATTTTGGGGACTTTTCCCCAGAGCAGAGGGTCCCTTCTCTGGAATTGGAGCCAATATGCCTCTAGGTTACAGCCTGCTTGCTCCAGTATGGCAGCCTTCACATCTGTATAGCAAGCAGTTTCGTCTGGATCTGAAAAGCAGCCTGGCTGCTGCTTGTCAGCAGGTTCCCCAAATAAGTGGTCCAAGAAGTTTCTGGTCACTCCAGCAGTCTGGCAGTTTGTTTGAAGTTTATTTAAAAAAAAAAAAAAAAAAAAGGCACCAGGTTTTCCTCTGGGCCTATCTTTGGTAACACTAGTGACAAGGGTGATGGCCTGGTTATGACAGTACTAGGACTGTAATTTGCTGCATCCTCCACTGGCTGCCTATATCTGCGGCGCTGAGGATACTCCCCCCTCCTCGGACCGAGGAGGGAGATGCCAGAGCCACTGAGGCTCGGCATGCCCACCCGAGGATCACTGCGGCAGTGACGCTGGAGGGAGCAAGGCAGACTGCGCCTTGCCGGGAACCGCATCCTCCACCGGCCGCCTCCACCCACGGTGCTGAGGACACTTCCCTTCCCCCTGGACCAAGGAGGGAGATGCTGACGCCACTGAGGCTTGGCATGCCCACTGCTCACCCACTGATGCCAGAGGTTCACCATGGCAGTGATGCCGAAGGCACTTGCACATGGAGCACAACAAAAGAGCTTGCCCCGTCGTACGCACCTGAAGTGCTTATTCTATTAATCCAATTGCCACAACCATGGATCAAAAGTGCTACACTGAGCCCATACTTGAATGGGGTCGATATGGAGATCTAAGGAGCATCCAGAGAAATAAGCACAGAAGAAACACAAAGTTGGTCAACCTACAATAAGTAAAAACTCTTCCACTACCTCTTCCTATTTGTTTACTCTGCTCCTACTAAATGCTCAGACTCTTGTCAAAAAAAAAAAAAAATACCTCTGATTAATGATCTGCTAGCGGATTTAAGCCCCACCATTTTTTGTATCTCTCAAACTTGGCTGAAAGACAGAGATAATGTTCTCCTATACCAAATTTACCATCCTAACTATGATGTATTTCATTTTCCTAAAGCTGAATGAAAAGGTGGTGGCTTATTAATAATTAGCGAAAAAGAACTTAAGCTTGTACCATACAAAGTAAAGATTAATCCTCCCTATGAGGTGGCAATTCTAAAGCCACCACAACTAAACACAGGACTGGTCTGCTATCCTCCAGACATACTACAAAAAGATTGTTCACTAGTGACTGAATTATTCGCCAATGTGTTTCCATCACCAGAATCTACATTAATTGTAAGGAGACTTTAACCTCCATGTAGACAAAACACCAAGAACCTTAGCCAGTGAGATTTTTTTTTTTATAGAAGCAATGGAAGTCCTGGATGGTCACAATTTGTCTCGAAAGCCACTCAAAATGGGTCACACTCTAGACCTAATATTTGCGAATTCCAGTAATTACCTAATCAATATTTCACACACGATATTGCTCTGATCTGATCACCAATTAATAAAGGCGGAAATAGCCTTAACCAACCAAATCCATAATAGTATAGATAATAAACTTACTTTTATCTTCAGGAAAAAGATAGAGGTAGAAGTACTAGATGAAGCAATAGAAAATAAGCTCCATGATTACCCCACATTTGATGTTTCAACTGTAATTGGATATTTAGCATTTAAGAAATTTCTCAATTGTGGTGTATCGAAGAAAATATAAGTACACCCACGCCAACTCACTACACATTTGCAAGGGTATTTCACAATAAAGCTTGCCCCCAGAGATAATACTTCGGGTTTCATCTGTAGAAAGGCTTTCCGCCACAATTGGGTAGCCTTGGCAAGGTCAGGAAATATCCTTACCAAGTCCCCACAGAAAAGTACCCTTAAATTCTTATAATAATTCTCATTATCAGATTTATATCTTCTTCTGAAAACAAAGTCACTAGAATTGTCTCTCTTCCCATGACCTCTATTTCTGATGCCTCCAAATACTGCGTCAGATTTGCCATGTTATCCAATACAGTGGTTCTGGGAGTACTTTGCCTTTGAGATAGATGTATAATCTTTTTAATCACAGGAATTTTCTCCTGGGAGATTTTCAAGAAGTTTCCCAGGTATTTCTTTAACGTTACAAAGCTCAGTTCATCCTTAATCTCCGGAAAGTTCAATATGCGAAGGTTCAAATGCCTAATCGAGTTTTCAAGAAACTCCATTTTTCTCATCGTTGCAAGCCTTTCCCTAGAAAAGGCTGCAGAAACTTTTTAATTCTTTGACCTCCACTTCTATTCTTTGGATAACAGACCCTTGTTCTTGCAATATTAGTTGGTGATCGTGAGCAACAATGTCCAGTTTAACAGAAATCCCTTGTAACTTAAAAAGATTACTATGCTAAGTAGATTCATGGGGTTATATTTAATTCGAACTACTCTTTGAGGTTGTTAAACATTTAAAGACCCAACATTTACTATCTCGAGAAGCTACAACTTCACAAAGGCCACTTGCAATAAATATGCCACTGCATTCTTAGACAAAATCAACAAAGTTGAAAGCAGAATTCCCTAACTGTTCTCTAACAAAAGCACCTAAAAATTCAAATGGCATGGTTAAGGGAGCCACGTTTGACAGAGTATCGAATCTGGAAATTAGTCAAATCATTACTAAAATTAAACTTGCCAATCACCCATGTGACCCAATTCCAGTCAGTTCCTTGAAACAAGTACACGTGGTTATCACTCAGACAATCACAACATTAATCAACTTGTCTCTCAGAAGGAACTGCTCCAAATGGATTAAAATAAGCTGTGACAAAGCAGATCCTAAAAAATAAGAATGGTTGAATTGACGATTGGGACAACTATCGTCCAATATCTAACTTGTCTTTTCTCCCAAAAGTTCTTGAGAAAGCAGTGTTATCCCAGCTGGTAAATCACCTGGAAGATCAAAATATTCTCTCCCCAAATCAATTTATATTTAGAAAACATCACTCAACTAGGACATTACTCCTCTCATTAATGGACTCTGATTTACGAGGGCTTGACGCAGATGAATCTTATTGTCTTGTGCTAATAGACTTAACAGTTGCCTTCAACACTGTGGACCATTACCTGTTATGCCATCAGATGAGAAACACTGGGATCAACGGCAGGGTTTTCAGATGGTTCTCTTCATTTCTATCTAACAGAACATTCCAAGTCAAACTGGGCAACCATATATCTGATACTTTCTAGTGTGATATAGGTGTCCCTCAAGGCTCAACCTTCTCAGCAACACTATTCAAGATTTACATGCTCCCACTGTGTAATTTATTAATGAATCTGAGAAATACTTTCTTCTTGTATGCTGACGACATACAGTTTTACATCCCACTCACTAGATCATTTGAAAATATAGCTTCGATACTCTATCTATATGAAAGCAATACAACAAGAACTTTCGCAACTTAAATTAAAATTAAACCCTAAAAAGACTGAAATCATTTGGCTGAGTAGAAACTCATCAATAGTTAAACCACCTGCCTTAAACCTGGGTAATTTTCAATTAATCCCTCAAATCAAGTACCAGATTTTGGTAATTCAGCTAGATGAGAACATTACAATGAAAATACATATCAGTAAATTAATTAAGACAGGTTACGCCAAGTTGCATTACTACATCAGCTGAAACCGTTAACTTTTAAGGACTTTCATACTGTATTGCAAATTCTTATCTTCTCAAACCTAGATTACTGTAATTCCTTATACTAGGTCTTCCAGCATGTCACTTAAAACCACTACAACTATTAGAAAATGCTGCAGCAAGACTTAATAGGATCTAAGAAATATGATCACATTACACCCTCGCTGATGTCACTGCATTGGCTATCAGTAGAATCCAAAATCTACTATAAAGCATTAACGATAATATTCAACATTATTCATTCCAACAACACTGGCTTGTTAGGAGTGACACTACAACCATATAATCCACAGTGAACACTAAGATTTCAAAATAAAAGACTATTGACTATTCCCACAATATGGAGCAACTTCTGACGCAAATAAGATTGTGTGTTTTTCATAGCAGGTCCAAAACTCTGGAATTCTCTGTATGAGATATTACATATTTTACAGGATAGAAAGATTTCAATCTGAGCTAAAAACATGGCTATTCAAATCGCATATAAATTAACTTAAAAACATTAGAATATACAGAGCCAGAAAGATAAGGATAATAAAAGATAATAATTGACTCATGAAGAATAAATCAAAGGCGAGAATGTAAGATTATCAAAACAACCCACTAAGATGTGAAAATTATCATTTTGTTTTAATTTTCAAGACTCTTTGCCTTATGTACTAGATTTATAATTAATATGTACTAGAACATTTAACCTGATAAATATTAATGCCTGTCTATGAATACCACCTCTATAACCAATCATTGTTTGTTTGTTGAGTTGTAACTATGAATGTCACTTTGTAAACCGTTGTTATCTACACATGGAACGGTATATAAAATATCTAAATAAATAAATAAAAACGTGCTCTCACAGCACCTGCTGCTGGTTAATTTGCGTTTGTAGGGCATTCGGAAACTGTTCCTGCCCTGTAGCAAAATATGGATCACTTGCTCCATATCTTCCCTGCTTCCATATTGTATATCACTCCAGGGAAAGAGAGGGGAAGAAACCCAAAACAAAATAATAAATAAATAAAAAATATGCTGGCCTGTCCAGCCCTTACTTTTTGAACCCTGGCTGAACAGTCAGGGCTAGCCCCTTGACCTATTGTAACTGGGCGGGGTAAGTGGAAACATGAGGCCCTAGAAAAATGAAAAAGACTTTTTTTTTGGGGGGGGGGGGGGGGTCTGCTGCTGAGGCTGTGGGCTTCTGCCTATGCTTCCCATTTAGGCAAGAGATCCCACCATATGTGGTAACTGGGAGTGGCCAAGACTTGGGGAAACAGTGAAAGGTCAGACTGAGGCAAACTCTGGCTGTTTCCACACACAAACTGTATTTACAATAATAGAAAAGGCTTCTTTCCTTTGCAGAAGTTAGCTTACAGTTCCAAAAGCCATCAAATAAAAGTCATCTGTTGGTACTTTCACTTCCTGCTTGTACCCTGGGGCCTCTCTAACCTTTCTGCGCTCAGACTCCTTATAGTATGGTGAGGGGAGCCCTTCACCCAGAATCTCTGCGGGGATGATCCTTAAGGAGGAACAGGTACAACAGCTGTGGTCGGTGCCTTAATGTGGTTTGAGGGTGTTTCCTGCACACTCCCTTGCATAACAGCTGTCTTCCCTTGCTCCCAGTGCCTGAGCACACCACCTGACAGGAGATCCAAATCTGGATTCCTACACTGATCCATGGGACAAGCCCAAATAAGTTACAATTCTAAATGCTTTTTTTCCTTTTTGCTAAACACGACATTTTTCAGTACTGAAGATATCTGTTGTGTGTCAAATGCCTCTGTTTGAGACTGACTAGTAGTATATTAATTGTGGAGTCCATTTATATAGAGAGGGCCTAGGATTCATACTGAAGGTAGGCTCAACCAAAGATGATTAGACAGTGCACCCTAGTGTCTGTTACATAAAGAAATCCAACTAATCAATCATGTCACTACCAAGACTTCATGCCACATTCCCAGCCATAAAAAGACTGAAACAGACACCTTGTATAACACTGCAGAGTATTTTCACTCCCTGTTAAGAGGCCAAGAGGAAGCACCTCTCAACACTAAGCCAAGCTACTGAATACAATAAAAAGAAACAGTCTCATTGTTCCAAGCAATAAATAGCGTGGCTGCTATGTTAGTCCACCTGGAAATGCAGAAACAAGGTCAACAAATAAGTTGTAGGTCACACCTTTTTACTGGACTAACACAACACATTTGTGACTCACTTTTGAGAGCTATGTTCCCTTCATCAAGTTCATGTCAAAAGAAGGCAGCATAGCTCTAACAATTAGTCACAAATCTCTTAAGTTAGTCCAACTAAGACCATTTATCCATATAAGCCAAGTGTCTCAAACTTGCTGTCATATGCTTTGTTAATTATCAAGGTATATTACAAACACCCCCCCCCCCCTTTTTTTCTGGGTTCACCTTGATTCATTAAAAGCGATTTCAGTTTTCTGGCATCTTAACTTCAAATAAGACATTCTAATAACCAATGAACACTGACTTCACTAACGTCAACAAACGAGATCTGATCCAGTTCATGAGATATGCTGGCTGTTTTGTGAAGTCTGGTGTGAGGAAAACAAGTTCTCATGGATGAAATAGATTCCCGATTGTTCTGTGTTCAAGCATATGAAGAGCTACTAAAGTTTTTAAACTTCATGTTATCACAAATATATTTTATGCCTTTTCCTGGGATGAGAAGAGTATCAAACATTGCTCCACCAAGCAAAAGAACTCCAATTTTTATATTAATTAAACTCTTAATTGTATTTGCTAATGACAATTCTCCTGTATCTGACCTGCATATCATCACGTTTTACATAATTGATAAAATATACAGAAAATGGCAGTAATAAACAGTATACAACAGAGGAATAATGTGTGGCAAACACTATACTGGTCAATATAACTCTATACAATAGATTTTTAATAGGTGCATATAAACACACATTTGGTACAAAATATATTCTTAAATATACGTTCATAGAAGGATCCTGACACGGCCATGTTTCGCATCAGGGGCTCCGCAACTTCTAAGAGTCTGAAAGCTCAGTTCAGTGCAAGAGATCGTGGGTCGATTGTATGCAGTTGAATGAGTCTGTTAAACTCGCGAGGCGTAAACCCTGAAGGGTTCAGAAGAGCAATGCACGGGACTGCCGTGGGAAATGCTTATTCAGTCAATAACATCCTTAACCGTGGGAAGACACGACACCCATGGTGCTTCGGAGCATCGGAAGGGTGCTTAGTCAAATTAATAAGAAGAGATAATTTGATATTTAGATGCATGGATTCTGGAGTTAAACTTGTTACAGCAACCTTTGTATCCATCAAGTTTGTACGGCGATGAAGCATTTTATCCGTACAAACTTGCTGGATACAAAGGTTGCTGTAACAAGTTTAACTCCAGAATCCATGCATCTAAATATCAAACTATCTGTTCTTAATTTGACTAAGCACCCTTCCGATGCTCCGAAGCACCATGGGTGTCGGGTCTTCCCACGGTTAAGGATGTTATTGACTGAATAAGCATTTCCCACGGCAGTCCTGTGCATTGCTCTTCTGAACCCTTCAGGGTTTACGCCTCGCAAGTTTAACAGACTCATTCAACTGCATACAATCGACCCACGATCTCTTGCACTGAACTGAGCTTTCAGACTCTTAGAAGTTGCGGAGCCCCTGATGCAGCCCCTGATGCAAAACACGGCCTTGTCAGGGTCCTTCTATGAATGTATATTTAAGAATATATTTTGTACCAAATGTGTGTTTGTATGCACCTATTAAAAATCTATTGTATAAAGTTATATTGACCAGTATAGTGTTTGCCACACATTATTCCTCTGTTGTATATTCAATACATGTGTGTGCTGTTTACACTGCCTTTTTGCGTGCTTTTCACCCAGTGAGAAACAGTAACCAACTTTGTCCCAACCTTGAAAGACTGCTCTCACCCCTTGTTTGCTTTTCATTACCTGTCATCCTTATTTAAATGAGATATGCCAAAAAATTAATTTAGAAAATATTCAGTGCTGAACTAACAAACCTGGTTAATAAACAGATGGAAATAAAAGTTAAAGAAAATATAAGGTGATTCCTTTCTATTGGACTAATACAATTTTGACTAGCTTTTGGGAGTTGACACTCCCTTTCTTACATACAAAGCAGAATGAGCAGAAGAGGACAATTTTATGATTCACTTGTATTTTCTGGCAATGTCCTCTTCTGCTATTCTATTTTGGACCAAAGGAATTATGTGTCAACTCCTTAAAGCAAATCAAGAAATATATTCAGTCAATCCACTGAAAAGATATCATTTTATATGAATTTTTATTTGTTCATCTTTATTTCCAGGTATTCAAGTGGATTAACATGACAACCACACCACTTTATCCATGTTGGGGAAAAAGTAAATCAACTAGTTTCCCCCAGCATGGCTTGATTAATCCATTAAAAAAAAGATAACATTTTTCTTATGAGCAGCAGAGCTGAAACAAACACTATCTTGAGAACCATGTGTGTTCAGTCAAATGCCATTTTATCTTCCAAAAATATTTCACCCCAACAAAGAAACACAGAAACACTAATTAAGCTTCTTTTTAAGTGACAAAAGGATCTTGTCCTCTCCTATCTGCTCTTGTTTATTCACATAGTGAAGTCAAACAGAACCAGGGAAATTGTAACCTCCTTTATGTTTTACAATACTGAAGCCTCATACTGTGAACCGGGAACAAGAGAGTTAGAAAGGAGAGCCAGACAAATTCTTCAGTGATAAGAAATACTACACAAACAACAGCTGCAAGGATGAAACACCAAAGGCACACAAGTTTTATTAAGGAAAGATACGTATACACACACACACAACATATGAATGCATACACATATGTATGCATATATACATACACACACAAACAGGGTGGAATCTAGAAATTAAACTGTGGTGCACAAGATATATCCATGTCTACATTCTTCCTCATGCAGTCGCTCCTTGGTCTGATGCACTCACCTATCAGAGATCAACCCTCTGACCCGATGCATACACCCACCAAATCCCCCCTCTCTCCCCAGCTGCCAATTCTATTGACACTGTTCAAAGTTTCACTGTTTGAACAGCACATGCCCATTGTGCCCCAAACTATGAGTCATGCACTGTTCAATTATGGTGGAAAACTGTAACTTAAAATATGACCTCCAAGGTACGTTAATGTCCTCAGCTTTTGGCTTTAGGTATTATAGCTGGCCATGTTATCCCTCAGGATAATAATTTTTACTATAATCTTCCAGTCCAGTCAATATTTGTGGGGAAATCTAGAGGGATGGGAGATAGTGGAGTAATTGTCTCTGGAGATCAATATGCCATCTTGAGTATTGCCTTTTAAATTAACATGGCAGACTTTATTAGATATGTGCATTTATTTTAAACGAATTAGACAATTTCAACGAAATTGTCTAATTCATCATGGTTCGGGAGCACTCAAACTAAAGAAATTTCGGAAAAATGTGTATTTCCTGTTAGTGCGCACTTACGGGAGTTAGTGCACACTAACACAAAATTCGGGAACCACGGAAAAAAAACCCCGAACCGCGGAAAAAACTAAATTACCCGCGGGAGACCCAAAACCAAACCACGAAACAAAAAAAAAAAAGAAACATCTCTAGTCTTTATGATACTGTTTTAAACAAATGTAGTTAATAGAGGTCTGATTATGTCATCATCTTGATTATTTTCTTTCATATAAATTGATCATAGGGCATTCATTTGCATTTTGTTTATGTGATTTGTTAAATAATGCTGTTATAAATTGTGTTGAGAACCCTGTAACTATACAAGTGTGCAGATACAGTGCCTTGTAAGTCTTCACATCCTTGTACATTTTTCACATTCTGTTGCCAAATAAAAATCCATTAAAGTAGGCATTTGTTTCACTTAACTATACAACATGCTTTACACTTTCATTGAGAAAAAACAAATTAAAATATTCCAAAAGTAATTAAAACATATAAGTGTTGACTGTGTAAATTTTCACAACCCTCGTCTCAAAACTTGGTGGAATTCCCTACTGCAGCAAAAATAGCTTTGAGTCATTTAGCAGAAGTGTCTACTAACTTTGCACAGCAGGATGGTACAGTTTTTCCCATTCTTCTTGGCAGAAGAGCTCAAGCTCTTTCAAGTTGGCTTCGGGTCTTCCAAGTCTTGCCACAGATTTTCTATTGGATTCAGGACTGGGCTTTGACGGAGCCATTCAAGGCCATTCACTTTCTTATTGCAGAGCCACCCATTCTTGCTTTTGCTATATGTTAAGGATCATTATCCTGCTGAAAGGTGAAACTTCTCCCCAGTATAGCAAACAGATTTTCCTCGAGAATCTGCCTTTATGTTAATCCTCCATGTTTACCTCTATCTTCACAAGCCTATTTATCCCTACTGCTGCAAAGCATCCCCACAGTATAATGCTGCCACCTTCATGCTTTACTATAGGGATGGTACTAGCTGGATGATGTTTTTACCTACACGTATCGCTTAATATTAAGACCAAAAAGTTCTACTTTTGTCTTATCAGACCACAAAACCTTCTTTCACATGCCTGCAGTGTCCCCTAAGAGTTTCTTTGCAAATGCTATGCGGCACATCATGTCGTTTTTCTTCTGCAGTGAATTCCTTTTTGCCACTCTCCCATACAGGTCATATTTGTCGAATAATCTTGAAGCAGTCAACAGTCAACATTTTCCCTAGCCAGATTAACCTTAGGCTTCACAGTGACTTTCTATACCGGCTTTTTTTTAAATCTGTGGCTACTGACTTTGGAAGGATGGCTTGATCACAGCAGTGTCTTGGTGGAGCTGAACTGTTTCCACTTTACAATTATGGACCTTACACTGTCCCAAAGGATATTCAAACATACTAACAATTTTCTTATAGTCTTCCCCCAAGTCTGAACCTCTGAATAATGTCATCCCAGAGTTCTTTCGGCAGCTCCTTGCTTGGCATGTTTTGAACTTTGCTTCAAACTCACTTCATACAAAAGACACAGCTTGATTCTTAGAACATAAGAAATGCCATACTGGGTCAGACCAAGGGTCCATCAAGCCCAGTATCCTGTTTCCAACAGTGGCCAATCCAAGTCACAAGTAGCTAAACATTAAATATATCGCAAGCTACTACTGTTTATTAATTACCGTGAAAGCAGTTTATGGATTTTTCCTCTAGGAACTTCTTCATACAGGAGTACTCAAATCAGCTCACCTACTATGACTGGTCACAGATTAACTCTAGTTAACTTATAATTGGTCTCAAGCCAGTTTTTTGAACCAGAACTAATTTGTGTTTGCTATGACAAAGGGTATGAAGAATTACACAATCAAGACCCTTTTTTCCCCCAACAGCATTCTTAATTACTTTTGGAATATTTCTATTACTTTTCTTTCACAATGAAAGTGTAGAGTAGTAAAATTCCTGCTTTAATGCATTTTGAATTGTACTTTTAAGACAGCTGAATGTGAAAAATATAAAAGTCTTTGCACCTTTATATAGGATACAGTATTTGTACAGGCCCCAGTATTGCAACAAGTTAAAAATATATATATCTACAGTGACTCTGCAGATTTGCAAATTAAATAATGTAGATTGCTTATTTTACAATGTAAAATAAACAGTTTTCTCAATTTTTGTTCTGCCTTTTATTTGGGCGGAGTAAAAGTGATCAGATAAGGGAGCATGTCTGGCATGAAGACAGTTATCTTGAATATGAGGAAGAAGGAGAAAAGATTCGATATGTGTGTGGGGGGGGGGGACAACGACAGGAAAATACCTCTCACTCCCTCTCCCTACTCAGCATCCCTCTGTGCACCCTCTCCAGCACAGGTGCTCTCTCACACTCCCCCTTACCCATCATTGCCACTTCTCAGTGAACTACATGCACCAATCCCCTCTCATTCTCCACCCCCCCCAAGCCATTCCCCACCTCACTTCGCCTACAGTTGATCCTGCCCACCTTGCTTCCGTTCCCCAGCCAATCTCCCCCCTTCTTGCCAATGTTCCCTGCCCCCCACCCCCAACTTCACCTACCTGACCCATCCAATCTTCCCCTCAAATTCAATCCTTTTGCTTGGCTACCCCTAAGTTTCCTGCAACTCTGCAGGGAGCAGGCAAGGGCCAGACTGTCCAGCCTTTGTTATTGTAGCACAGGAAAACCAAGGGCCTTGCATACAAGTTGAAAGAGAGATACACACAGATGTGTGCTTCGATCACTTGTTACAGTTTATTTGGTTTTATATTCTGCATCTCCAAAAATAATGTCCAGTGTGGATTATAGTTAAAATATTCATAATTAAAGAAACACAGACAAAAAAAAGCACATAAAATAAGTTAATCAAAACCTAAATTCTTTGAAATTTTCTAAATCAATAAAATGCTTCAATAAAATATAACGATACAACTTTTTTTTTTCTAAAATCCTTCAAATCTTGCTCAGGATGCAGCTCTACGGGGAATGCATTCCATAGAGTAGGTGCAGCGTAAGTAGACTGCAGTTTAAAAGCTTCTGATGATGGACTACTCCAAAATTCTTACCAGCAGAGCGTAAAGTCCGTGTCGGCACATATGGTGACAACTTATCAACTAAAGTACATGAGGTATCAGCGTGAAGCAATTTATGTATTAAAACTAGCAACTTAAATCTTGACCGTCTGCCAGCCAGCACAGGAGTCATGTGCTACCGGAATCTCCATTTAAAAGCCTTGCAGCCAAATTTTGTACTAGCTGCAACACTTGAAGTTGAACATACAGGTTGTTACAATAGTCAGACTGAATACTGAAGCACCGATCTGAAATGGTCTTAGGATAGTAATATCTTAAGAGGTCTCAGCCACTTTAATTTTAAAATGTATTTTTGTCACCTTCTTCAAGTTAAGACATAATTTAGTGACAATGGAGCAAAAAAACAAAACAAAACTGTAAATAAAAAGTCTAAGTAGTCCTAACATTCACAAACAGCAAAGACATTACCCCCAAAGAGGTGATTTTTTATACAATGGGATGTCAGTCACAGCATCTGTAAATCTGCAGAGCATCGACGAGTTACATTGGTAGGGTATCTTAAAACTTTTTTAGTTACAAAATAGTCCCACAAACTAGTGCAGCAATACTCTTCCCCCTATGTTCAGTGTTACCATTCTCACACACAAAAGTACACTGCACGCCAAATGAAAAAAGGGAACCTCATTAGACAACCGAGAAACCTGAATGGCCAACCAAAGATCAATCACAGCTCTGGATAATTCATAGCTAAACCAAGCAGCATGTTGGTATGAACAGGCATTCACAATTTCTGCTTTTATTTCTTCCACTACACAGGAATTTTCATTAGGCTCATTTAGAGGTCGATGTAATAAGCCGCCCTGAAACTAGCATGGCTTTTAACTCCTCTTTTTGCGTGGATTTTTCAGTGCTAACCACTACCTCGGTATGTAATAGGGGTTTTCAGGGCTTACAAAAAAAAAAAAAAACCTAAACAAAAAACTGGTTTATTAGCTATTGCCCTGCAATAGAGGGAGGCACGCTAAAGGACAGTTTTGCCTGGATTGTTTTACCACTGGAAATGTGATTCCTGGGTCAGAGCAGGAGTTAAACTTACTTCCACAGCATGAATTTAGTACTACTAGACTTACAAAAAACGAGAATATACTTCCAGGGGTATAAAAGCAAGAAAAAACAGGGGGAGCGAGAGTATAGGGAGACATTTGTTTAGCAGTAACACACCTCACTGCTTTCTCCACTTCAATAGCTCCAGAGGAAGTCAACTCGCAGGGAAAGGGGAACGAAATACTCTCCTACCATCCCTGCCACTATAGCTCTGCTTAAATAAGTGGTGGTGGAGGCACGGAGGAGCCATGCAACCTAAAGGAATCACACTCAACTTCATGTACGATCACTTCCCTCCAACCATCACCCCAAGTCTAAAGCCCAGTGAGCCCAGTCGCTAGCCACAGGCACCTTTGGCCCAGACGTGGTTCCATGCTGTGTTTGGGCTGGGGTCTGCTGCTGTGGTAGAGGTTCAGATAGCATTCTGGGAAGGATTGCTGGATTTGGCTATATTTTATTTACTGTACTTTTTCTATTCTACCCCATTTTTATTTTAGCACAGATATGATCTTTAATGGGCCATTGGGTACAAAAAAAAGCATTTTTTACGTTTAGCATGCTTTGTTTTTTTGTTTTGGTTTTTTTTTCCAATTTATGGGGCATTTGCTTGCCATTAGCTTACTGTATCACGCAGGGCCATGGATTTCTACCGTGGGAGTAAAGTAAAACCCAAGCTAAAATTTGCTTTGATTTTACACATGGGTTTCATTATATCAGCCCCTTAATACTTCTGGAGGAAAACCAGCAGTTTGTTTAGTTCATCACGAAATGAAACTATTCAATTAATGCATTATACTATAGGTGGCCAACCTGTGGCTCAGGAGCAACATCTGGCTCTCGTCCTCCTTGCCAAATGGGTATGGAGCAACACCGCACGGGTTGGCGAGGAGCTGGAGCAGGAAACACGCATAACAGAACAGAGCAAAGAAGAGCTATTTTGCTCCAGCCCCTCTCTCCTCCTGCTGGGTGCTGCAAAAACAGAAGGGAGGAGCTGGTTCAGGGATCACAAGCATGTCTCTGCTCTACTCCTTCTCCCCTGTCTGCAACCAGCAGCAGTGAAGAATAAGAAGTTGAGGGAGAGAGGTGAAACTTGAGCACAAATGACAGCAAAGACCATCCAATTGGCTCCCTGCTTCAACTTTTCACCCCCCACCTATTGCCTGTAGTGGAGGGCTCTTCTCTAGATCTGGAGGGAAGGAGGTGGAGTGTTCACTGTTCCAGGCCCAGCAGCTCAGGGTGCTCCCAAGATTCGGGATTCAGCTGACAGCAGAGGGGGGAGAGGCAGGAGTCACCCAGAGGTCAAGTCAGGTCAGAATGATTTTTGGCGAGGAATAGGGATTGAATGCTGAAAGGGGGAGAGGGGAAAAGGGGGTGGAATGAGGTTGATGAATACTTGAGGGAGGGGGCAATGAATGAATGAAGTGAAAGTGGAGGAGATGCAGGACTGTGAGTGCTTGAAGGAGAAGCGGTGGAAGAGAAGGTGAATGCTTCTGGGGACAGTGATGTGAATGTTGTGAGAGAGTTGGCAGGAACAGCAGAAGGAGCAGCTTATGATGTGGGGGGGGGGGGGGGGATGGGGGTAAATATTGTTTCCCTACCCCATCTCCCTGGCACAAAATTCCTCCCTGGCACAAAATTCCTCCCCGCTGCCACCTGTTCCGTAACAGGCGTGGGGGACCATGGCTTTGGAGGGGGGAGGAGGAAGAGAGGGTCAGGATAGGGTGTTGTACGAATCCATGTTGGGGGAGGAGGGCATGGAGAAAGCCTATGACAGCCAGGGATGGGGTAGAGGGGGGATTCAAAAGAATGGGAAAAGGCAGTGGAGGAGTGAGAAAGTCAGAGGTTGGGGAAGGAGTGTATGTGTACAAGAAAGTGAGCAATAGTGACTAAGGCGGGGGGGGGGGTGTGTGTGAAAAAAAAAACCAAAACAAAGGTGTCAGGATACTTCAGAGGTGATGAGGAGTTGGTGATGTGTGAGAGCCAGAGGGGGTGAAAGAAAGGGGGGGAGGTTTGAAGATGGGTGATAGAGAGCTATAGGCAGTGAAGGTGAAAAGGAGGGTGAGAGAAACCCAGAGGTAACAAAGCCATGAAGGGATGAAGGACAGGGAAGGAGGATGGAAGCCAGAGGTGTGATAGGGGTGTGGAGGGGTGAGGGAGCACCAGAGATGGTGACTGGGGGGGGGGGGGGGGGGGGGGAGAGTGCAGTGCAAGATGGGGTAGATGCTTCTGAGTGGAGTAACTTGAAAAGGAGAGACCTGGTAGGCTTGTGAGAGCCAGAAGGTGAATGGGAAAGAGCTAGAGGGGGCACTGGAAGGGAGGAGTCAGAGGAAGAGAGAGAACGAGGGGGTGGGGTATCGAGGAGAGAGAGAAAAAGAAAGTGCGGGCAGGGGAGATGCAGATGGTGAGGAGGGGGCAAAGTAGCACAAGCTGTGGAGAGGGAAGTGTTAATGTTGGGGCTGCCGAGTCCCGGTCATTGTTCTTGTGGGAATTGGGGAATGTTTCGCTGGGGCTGCCGAGAGACAGAGAGAAGGATAGATGCTGGGCAGAGAAAGAGGGCAGAGTTGGAGGATTGAGAGAGATGAGAGGACAGACTGGTGGGGTTAGGGTAGGGAAAGAGAGAGACTGGTGGGAGGACAGAGATTTGACAGCAGGATGAGACTGACAGAAACTGGTGGGGACAGGTGGGATGATTGAGAAAGATACTGCTGGAAGGGGGTAATCCCACTCTCCACCCTTTGTCTTTGGAAAACGTGAGGCTCTTTAGTGATGTGCATTCTGATTCCTTGGTTTTTGGTGTGGGAAAAGTTGGCCACCGCTGCATTACACAGTACTGTATCTTTAAACTGTAAAATGGATTTTTAACTCCACCTTTAATATCTCGAGGCCATAAACAAATACAATTAAGAGACCTGCTTGATTTGTATAATGGGCAAATATACTCCTCTGGGGGGAAAAAAAAGCCAGGATGCAGGAAACACTATTGTTGACAGATCAGTTTAAGTGATAAAGATATAACATATTTCATAGATCACAGGCTTAGTAAGAACTAAAGAGGAAGACAACCTAGGAACCTCAAAACAGGTCTGGCACATATAACTTACTTTCTTCTGAAGGACATTCACTTTCCGTTCTTTGACATCCAACATGTCTTTGAGGTCATGGATTTCTCCGGAAAGGGTGCCTTTCTCCTCAGCCACTTCCTGGATCTGCTTTGTCTTTTTATTCAGCATGGTCTCCTTCTCCTCCAGTCGCAACCGCAGCGCATCCACCTACGTGCAGACACAAAGCACTGGATCATTAATGGAGGGGAGAGCAGGTCAGGCCGAACAGAGATGAAAGAAATATAGTCAAAGCACATTTTCACCTAGATGCACACAGACCAAATATACTGAGGACACAAAGAGAATTATAGGTCCCAGAAACAAACTTGCTCATGGGTCCACTTAGGTACATCTACAAGCAACTCAATGCAAATAATTGGAAAGTCTGTGGATGTATTTTGCTTACTAGTCTCGGAAAGGGACATTAGCTTTCTGAAAGGCTTCAGATAATCCTGTGAGGTAAAAGCAGCAGTGAACCACTATATTACAATCATGACAATGGAAAATCACTCAAGTTCTAACTTCATTGTCCTAGTACTAGCAGTACAGACAGATTGACAATTAGAAAATTATCTGACTGATGTTGGACTGGATGCATCAATAAATACAATTTTTACTTCTAGGTAAAAATTAATGTCAGCAGTGACTAGAAGTCATTACCATGAGACAGCTTTTTGGTAACCAAATGACGTGAGGCTTTCAGTCAATTCCCTACAACTAAGCAAAGCCACTAGAACTGACATATTGACATCCTAATGGCCAGTATCAGCAAACAGGCCAAGGACTGTCACTTTACTATCTTCTCACAGACTGTGTGTATGATTTGATGTGATGGTTTGATTTGTTTGCTTCTTTTTTTTTTTTGTAACTATGAATGTGTTTTGTAAGCCATTTCGAGCTATGTATTTTGTGGCACATAACTCTCTTAATAATTCAATAAAAAAATGTAATATCATCTAGAACAGAACAGAGGTATGCTGGTAGTGTAGGGAAGCTTGCACTATCAATGACTATACTGTATACGCTCTGTGACTAAATGAAAGATTTGAGATAATCTAGTGCTTCTCAGTCACTACATTTTTTTTGTTTCATTTATAATTGAACCTCGTGTACAAATAGCGAACTGAGCACTAAATGGTCATTATCTATCTTCTCTTCTCTCTCCCTGCACCATTCCCTGTGAACTCCTTTCATCAGGCAAGTCACTCATCTGTGCCCTTCTCCTCTACTGCCAATTCCAGACTCCGCACATGCTACCCCCTGCTGCATCATATACCTAAAATAAACTTCCTGAGACAATGTATCTTGCTCGCTCTCTCTGGCCTTACTCAAATCCAATCTAAAATCTCACCTATGAGTCTGTTTTCAAATCCTAACCACTTCTCTATAATAAATATGATTTCCATAGATTTGTTTTGACATATACGGTATGTCTTGACTAGATTGCAAGCTCTATGGAGCGGAGACTGTTTCTTATGTTAGTCTCTATAGTGCTATGTATGTCTAGTAGTGTTCAGAGTAAAGGTAGTTAAGCAGCTCTTTTACAATGGTTAATACAAATGAAAGCGCTATGCATCCTCTCAGGAAAATATATAGAATCGATAAGAACCCAAACACATTTCTTGAACCGCAATAAAACAGGTACAATTCTGGATTACATTCTGAGATCAGGTCTTCTGCACTCCAGATAGACTGTAGATGCTGGGGAAGCAGCATTCACTGCTCTGTTGGGGAGGGAATCATGGTGACCATTAAGGTTTACACCTGCTGGCCAGATTTAGAGCTCATGATACAGGGTTCTGGAAGAAGCCCTGGTGTATGCCCCCAGACTCCGATCATTGCTGCAATGACCAGACTAGGAACAGTGGGAGAAGGAGGTCTATCAAAATATTTATTTCTTCAATATTTCTGTATTGCTTCACTGATTACAAATCGCTCAACATATTTACAACATATTAAAAAATTCCAATACATAATAAAAATAAAATAAAAAATAAGCAATATTAAACACTCAAATCAAATAAAACAAACATCAGACCCATAGATCTCACTTTTTCAATCCTGCTCAATAACAAAGCCACATCAATTATTTAATTACTGAATACCTACTCAATTATAGCCACATCATATATTAAATGTTTGGAACATAAATCAAGTTTTAAGCATTCTTTATGAACTTTTAGGGGAAATATCTCTGAATAGTTAATTATGCCCTGTGATTTTAGGTCCCAGCCCTGGTTGAGCTGGAAGAAAAAGGAGAAAGGAGGAAGTACGAACCCAACCCCCTCTCCCCCAAATATAAGAAAAAAATGCCGAAAACAAACCAGGTAGAACCACAGCTAACACACAAAATCAGGTTAATGAATCAATTCAATAGTGATTTGCAGCAAGCTTCTCTAGACATCCTAATGCACTGCCTCCATTGCATGCAATTCTCTAATCTACATTCATTGTGGACATACTGAAAACCTGGCCTGTTTGTGCCTCTCGAGGACTGGAGTTGGCCACCCCTGTCCTAATCAAATAGGCTATTTGAGGGATAAGGAACTCCAGTCCTGAAGAGCCACAAACAGGTCTGGTTTTCAGGCTATCCACAATGAATATTCATGAGATATATTTGCATACAAAGGAGGCAGTGCAACCATATATACCTCATTCATATTCATTATGGATAGCCTGAAAACCAGATCAGGCATTGTCTACCCCTGGGCTATTTCTTTTTGCACATTCTTAAGGAAATCAAAACAGGAGGCCTTCTGTAATTAACTATCCAATTAGCTGGGTATGCTCCATTGTGGGCCATTTGCTATCTGAGACCACGACCGCTCAATGGGGGCGATGCAATATTTGTGCAATGTTGAGCACCCTTTTTTCTAATGCAGGTCCCAGCCTCCTCTCCTGGGTGTGGATGCAATATTTAAAGGAGGAGTGGCATTAAAAAGGAGGCGCTAGGGAAAATTGTACATTCCTAGTGCCTCATCGGCATTGGGCACAAGGGAGAGGTGGCTGTCATGTGTGGGTTGGGAAAACGGACGCTCAATATCAGCATCCGTTTTCTCTAGTTACTGGCACAATATTCACGCACAAGATACACAGCCTGAACCGTGTATCTTGTGCGTTTGTATTGGGCACCCAGAATTTTGGGGGTTTTTTTTTACCAGAGACTTTTTTCTTTTTTCTGGAATCTGCTTTCTGTGGTTCCTCCTACTTAGTATCGCGACAATATTAATAGAAGGAATCACAGAAAGCAGGATTTCTATTTTTATCAATGAGACCTTGAGCATGGCATACCTTTACGCCAGTCCCGGGCTAGTGTAATATTTGCCGCATTGCAATGGGCACACTGGCCATGCTGGAAACGTTTTGCATTGCAGGTATTAGCTAATAGCCTCATTTACATGGAATTTACATGTGATGAGTGCTATTAGCCACAGGGCGGTTTGGCCGCGCATTTTGGCCACTCTAATTCTCGTATTTCGTCGGGGGGTTTGGGATGCACGTCCAATCGCATGTTAAGCTATGAACTAGCTGCAGTGCACAGTACTGCATCGGCCCCAGTGTGTGGAATAGAGCAGTGTCTCAATCACTGATCTGCAGCAACATTTTGAGTCCATGGTGCAACAGTCACTACAGGGAGAGATACCCACTGCAGCGCTTCCTATGACACTGCCATCTGGCTGCAACTTCCCTACCATACGTTTTTTTTTTTTTTTTTAAACTTATGGCAGGTCCTGAGGCCTGATGGCCGGCACAACAACAGTTGTTGAATACTAAGGAGCAGAACAGAGAAGAGATAATTATCTGATTCATCTTATCTAAGCTTCCTATTTCCAGTGCTGGCTTGTGCTTCCAACTGCTTTCCTGCTTAGAACAGATTCTGGGCCTCCTGCCTAAGCCCTGCTGGCCACCAGGTCTCAATCCAAGTAGAAGGGGGACCATCACAGGTATAAGGTGCCCTGCCGCTTTTCCTGCTGGAACCCCATCAGACTCACCTTGCCAGTATATCGGCTATTCTTCACAGGGAAGGGATCAAGATATTCCCCTATCTATACGATCGGCTCCTAGCCTCCTCAAAACCAAAAAAACACTTTTGCACCTACAGCAGACCATAACCTGCTTGGAAAAATTGGTATTCATAATCAACTACGAGAAATCGCACCGAGTCCCCACGCAAGTCTTTCAGTTTATCGGGGAGTTGATAAACACCAAGCTCTGCAAAACTTTCTCCCAGCATGTCAAATTCTCACAGTTCTGGGTCATATGGCATCAGCTATATATATTGTACTGCACACCTGCCTTCACATGAGGCATCTGCAGTGGGGGCTCAAGGGTCAATGGTCTCAGCACGACCTCCCGATGTCTTGGTGGGTTCTCATGACTCATTCCATGATCTCGGACATAGACTGGTGGCTCTCCCCCCTCCCCCAAGTTCTAGAAAGGAAGCACCATTTTGCTATAACGAAAGATGCTTCCACACACGGCTGGGGAGCACACATGCTACACTCAAAAACCCAGGGGATCTGGTCTCCGCAAGAAAAACACCTCCAGATCAACCTGCTAGAACAGAGAGCTATAAAAAATGCAATGTACACCTTCATCCATATCCTCACAGGGAAGATGGTAATGGTATATATGGACAACCAAATGGTCATGTTTTACATAAACAAAGAAAGAGGGTCCTGTTCCAAGATGCTTTGCAAGGAAGCGGTACTGATCCTGGAATGGGCCCTAACCCACTCCATTCAGATGCAAGAGATACATCTGCTGGGAATAAAAGCACAAAAGCAGACAGGCTCAGCAGAATATTCCACGCCCTATGAGTGGGTGTTAAATCAGGAGGCAGCAGTCTATTCAGGAAGTAGGGAACACCCTGCATGGACCACTTCGTGACAGAAGCCAACATAAAACTACTGTGGTTTCGCAGGGTCGCCCAAGATGCATTTTTACTGTCCTGGAGGGGAACCTATTCTATGCATACCTACCGATACCCCTATTGGGGCGAGTGATCCAGAAATGCATCACAGACTAATCAGATCTCATCCTCATTGCACCGGCGTGCCCCAACCAGCTGTGGTATGCCTACCACGTGCAAAAAAACATAAGAACATGCTATAATGGGTCAGACCAAGCATCCATCAAGCGCAGCATCCTGTTTCCAACCGTGGCCAATCCCAGCTATAAGCACCTGGCAAGTACCCAAAAACTAAATCTATCCCATGCTACTGATGTTAGTAATAGCAGTGGCTATTTTCTAAGTCAACTTAATTAATAGCAGGTAATGGACTTCTCCTCCAAGAAATTTTCCAAACCTTTTTTAAACCCATCTACACTAACTGCACTAACCACATTCCCTGGCAACAAATTCCAGAGTTTAATTGTGCGTTGAGTGAAAAAGAACTTTCTCAGATTAGTTTTAAATGTGCTACATGCTAACTTCATTGAGTGCCCCCTAGTCCTTCTATTATCCGAAAGGGTAAATAACCGATTCATATTTACCAGTTTCTAGACCTCTCATGATTTAACACATTTCTATTATATCCCCCCATAGCCTCTCCAAGCTGAACAGTCCTAACCTCTTTAGTCTTTCCTCATAGGGGAGCTGCTCCATCCCCTTTACCATTTTGGTCACCCTTCTCTGTACCTTCTCCATCGCAACTATAATCATTTTTAGATGTACACAGAATTCAAGATGCAGTCTCACCATGGAGTGATACAGAGGCATTATGACATTTTCCATTTTATTTACCGTTCCCTTTCTAATAATACTTAAAATTGTTTGCTTTTTTGACTGCCGCAACACACTGAGCCGATGATTTCAATGAGCTATGACCCCTAGATCTCTTTCCTGGGTGGTAGCTCCTAATATGGAACCTAACATCGTGTAACTACAGCATGGGTTATTTTTCCCTGTATATATCACCTTGAACTTATCCACATTAAATTTTATCTGCCATTTGGATGCCCAATTTTCCAGTCTCACAAGGTCCTCCTACATTTTATCACAATCCGCTTGTGATTTAACTACACTGAATAATTTTGTATCATCTGCAAATTTGATTACTTCACTTGTTTTCCTTTCCAGATCATTTATAAATATATTGAAAAGCATGGGTCCCAGTACAGATCCCTGAGGCACTCCACTGCCCACCCCCCCCCCCTCCACTGAGAAAGTTGTCCATTTAATCCTACTCTCTGTTCCCTGTCTTTTAACCAGTTTTTAATCCATGAAAGGACAGTTTCAAGTGGTGGATGCAAAGTGGTGGATGCAAAACCAAGTTGATGTCCCAGGGATTGGTAATTGGGGTCAGAGTCTAATGCACCCCTCATGAAGCGAGACACCAAGGGATGAGTCTAGATGGATTTCCCATGAGCAGAGAGAAGACCCTTCTGTCACAGGAGATGGGCACGCTTCTTTATCCCCTCCATTCCTCTCTACATCTGACAGCTTGGAGATTTGAAAGGCAGGCTTTAGGTCACCTGGTTCTCCTGATGGCCATTCAGGATATCCTCATTTCCACCAGGAAACCATCTACAAGAAATAATTATTCAGGCAAATGGTACAGATACTCCAGTTGGTGTGCCATGTCATCAAGAAACCCGCTCACAAATTCTCCGGAGCAAATTCTTCAGTATCTCCATCTGTTATATTCCTCTGGACTAGCGGTGTCATCTATTAGAGTGCACCTCAATGCCACTGCAGCGTATCACCATTGCGCATGGGAAATAGAGCTAGACTCATCCCTTGGTGTCTCGCTTCATGAGGGGTGCTATTAGACTCTGACCCCGATTACCAAACTGGCGGTTCCCTGGGATATCAACTTGGTTTTAGAGAACCTCATGCATCCACCGTTTGAACCAATCCATTCTACCACAATGAAATATCTGATGTGGCCATCAGGTCAGCAAGACAAGTCCTCGAACTTCAGGCTTTAGTTCACTACTCCCCTTACTTGCAGTTCTACAATGACAAAGACACCCTGCAGGCCAACCCGGATTTTCTTTCCAAGGTGATCTCAGCCTTTCACTTGAATCAGACAATCACTTTACTGACTTCCTTCCAGAGACCACATGCCACAGAGAGGGAAAAGATCCTTCATACCTTAGACTGTAAAAAAGCTTTAGATTATTACGTTCAGAGAACTCAATCCCCAGAACGTAGTTCCCAACTGTTTGTCTATTTTAACCCGAATCTGCTGGGCTTACTAGTCTCTAAGCGTACATTGGTGAACTGGCTGTTCCAATGCATTAACTTCTGCTAGTCATCTCACCGGGATCAAGTCCTGGACGGGGTAAAAGCACATCAACTGAGAGCCACGATGACATCCATAGCTCACCTCAAAGATGTGCCAATTCTAGATATATGCAAGCAGCTACTTGGTTGTCTCTGCAAACCTTCACAGCTCACTACTGCCTCAGTCAGTAGACTAAGTCAAATGCAGCGATGGGAGAGGCAATATTGAGCTTTGCTACTAAAACTTAAAGCTGTCCACCCCTCAGGGCGGATTCTCTCGCATACTAATCCACTCAACCTCTATAGTTACCATATGGACTCAAAGCTAAAGACCTAGATACCATTAGCTGGGGACTCCCAGAGAGCATGGCTAATTCAGCCTGCTTATCGACAAGAAAAAAGCAAGTTTCCTTACCGTAAACTGTGTTTTCCACAGATAGCAGGATGAATTAGTCATGAG
This sequence comes from Rhinatrema bivittatum, assembly GCF_901001135.1. Lineage (NCBI taxonomy): Eukaryota > Metazoa > Chordata > Amphibia > Gymnophiona > Rhinatrematidae > Rhinatrema > Rhinatrema bivittatum. Next base: position 234,193,473 of record NC_042618.1, read on the forward strand.
TTCCCCGCCCTTCTCCCAGGACAGCTTTTACTCACGCTGTCTCTATCTTGTATTTCTTTTCTGTCGCTGTACGTATATGCTTTCTATTAACAGAGAGAGTCTGGTAATCACGTGGGAACAGCTGCACAGGTGTGCAGAGCACTGCTCTGTTTCTGTTGAGAGAGATTCTGCATCAGGCTGCCAGAGGGACATCCCATAGAACACGGCTAATTCATCCTATCATCTATGGAAAACACAGTTTACGGTAAGCAAATTTGCCTATGTTGCAGTTGCATCAAAAGCACCAAGGCTAGAAAGGACGTCAAGATGGCAGCATGAATTAGACATGCTGCAGCAGGATCGGTTTCCTTGTTACCTTCTTTTCCTTTTTCTGCGATATATCTCCTAAAAGAAAGGGGAGAGTTTGCGTTTTTCCCTCCAAATCAGCCTGCTCTTCAGTCCAGCCACTTATCACATCTTGTATGTCTACTAATCCTGCATTTGAGGAGGGGACTGGTACCATTGTGATCGCGAGTTAGGGAGTGTTCAGGTAGCCTGGGAAGACATCTTTGAGCCCCCTGGATCTTCAACCCCCACTGGAGCAACATGCTGACTCGAATGAACTGCACACAAAGCTGGGAGATGATATCACTAGCAAGACTGCATTGGCGGGAGCCCAAGCATCCTCTGTGTTCAGCAGGACTATAAGAGTTGCTAGCGATGCGGAACAGGACTGGAGTAGAGGATTTCAGACTGCCCCTGCTGTATTTTCTAGCGAGGTTGGTGTGAATTCAGTGACCCTGAACTTGGCACCATCTCAGAGTATAAATTTCCCATCTTTAATCTCTGAAACTCCTAAATCCGCAGTGGTGACTTTTGACTCACTCTGCGATTTATCTTATTATGGGTCTATGATATCTGAATGTTCCTTTAAAATTTCTTCATCTCAAAGACTTCAAGGGAATTTTCAAATGCATTGGGAACAGATTAATAAGCATAGTAACCGAATCTCCAAATTGGAGAAAGAGGTTCAAGAAGTAATTCCACCGAGATTAAAGATAAAGGGGTCCCTCTCAAGGCGTTTGGAGTATCTGGAAAAATCGAGAGAGGCACCTTAATCTTTGTTTCTTACATTTCCCTCGAGTAGTGGGAAAACCATCTAGCATGATTCTCCGGAATTATCTTATTGAAATTTTGCATATGTCTGAGAATATTCGGCGTTTATCCGAGATTATTTTTTTTCATCTAATTCTCAAATGCGAAAGTCTCCAATTTCCCTAGATTTGTCTAATCTGACCAATTTTCTTGAAAATTCCACAGTGGAGGTTTCTAAGCCTTTAATTCTTCTTGTTTCCTTTTTTTTTTGAGTCAGATTTAAGTGTTGTCATGAAGATGTATTACCGCAACTTAAATATTAATTTTCTAGGCCAGTGTGTTAGAATTTCTCCTGATTTATCTAGAACTACCCTGGAAAGAAGGAAAAAGTTTCTGATTATGAGATTGGATGTTATCGCTTTACGTGCTTCTTTCTTAAGGTACCTATGCAAATGCCTTATCAAATATTATCATGATTACTATGTCCTTTTTGCTCCAGAGCAGTTATATTCCTTTTCAGATACCAGATATTTGACTAATATGTCTCAGAATGAGCTTCAGGGAGATTATTATGGCAGGTTTAAGTCATATAATTGCAATTTCTTAGTTTATTTATATTCTCTTTTTATTCTCCCTATTCTCTAGTGTCCTTCCTTGATTTATTTACTTTGATGTACTGAGGATTGTTTGTTTAATTTTCTTTATATTGGATTTATGATTATTATTGTTTTTTTGTTTCATGTTTCCTCTACAGAATTTTTTTTTTTTACACTAACTAGCAGGCCGATACAGTACAGTGTGCTCCGGTGGAGCACACTGTTAACCAGCATTTGGACGCGTGTTTTCGACGCACTAGCTTTACCCCTTATTCAGTAAGGGGTAATAGCGCGTCGAAAACATGCGTCCACCCCCCCCCCCCCCCCCCCCCGAGACTAATAACGCCCGCAACATACAAATGCATGTAGATGGCCCTATTAGTCATTCCCGCGCGATACAGTAAGTAAAATGTGCAGTCAAACCGCACATTTTACTTTGAGAAATTAGCGCCTACCTGAAGGTAGGCGTTAATTTCTGCCGGCACAGGGGAAGTGCACAGAAAAGCAGTTTTTACTGCTTTTCTGTGCACCCTCCAACTTAAGATCATGGCGATATTAAGTTGGAGGTCCCAAAAGTTTAAAAAAAAAATTTAAAATGGGCCCGTGGACTGAAAACTGGACGCTCAATTTTGCCAGCGTCCGGTTTCCGAACCCATGGCTGTCAGCGGGTTTGAGAACCGACGCTGGCAAAATTGAGCGTCGGCTGTCAAACTCGCTGTCAAACTCGCTGACAGCCGCCGCTCCTGTCCAAAAAAAGAGGTGCTAGGGATGCACTAGTGTCCCTAGCGCCTCTTTTTACCACGGGCCCTAATTTAAATAAATTAAGTTACTGAATCGCGCGCACACAGGAGAGTGGCCTGTGCGCATGCCAGGAGAGTGGTAGTAACTGCAGGCATAGAATTATGCATTTGACACAACTGCAACACTGCTCTCCACTTTGACAGTGGAGGGGAGAGGAAGAATAGGAATTGGATTCAGAAGACAACCAACACATAGGTATTTGGGAATCCTAGTTGATGTTTTCACATTTTTTATCCCCGAGAGATAGAAACAGATTCTTTATTTTATACAGTTATGTGCACTGTTTGTGTTAGAGTGATAGGTGGTGTTTTTCTTTATATGCTTTTGTGTATATTTTATGAAGTTCTTGATGTAATCTCTTTAAAAATGTTTCTGTTTTGCATATGTGGAATATAAACACTAAGATAAGTGAATAAAGGTTTATGGACTTCTCCAGACCTCTTCCAAACTCAGCTATGCTTTTTACCTTGACCACACAAAGTGAAAGAAAACATTCTCCAATTTGTTTTAAATCTACTACCTTTTAGTTTCATGGCATGCCTCCTAGCCTTAGTACTAGCAGAGCATACCAACTCTTTTCTTTGGGCAAATTTTTTGTTACAAATATCAGCCAGCAAGGAACCTCAGATCCCAAGATAGAAGGATTCTTGAGGTACCTTCAGTGAAAGCAGCATGCTTGTCTATAACAAGAAACTTGCCTTTTCTGTGGCTGCGCCCTCTATTTGGAATACAATACCTCAAGCTTTAAGACTGATGGAATGCACAAAACCCTTCAAAACATTCCTAAAATCCTTTCTGCTGGGACTAGCTTTTGCTTAATCTTGTGCACCTAGGACACTATCGAGATTGCAGTATTTTAATGATGACACTGACAATGGTTGATCCTGCTTTGAATTGTAATTGTCTTAATTGTAATGCTTTATTTTTGGAGGGTTTTGTCATTATTGTGTATGTCACTATGTATATCGCTTAAGGCCTAAGCATAAGTGATTAATATATTTTAATAAATATAAAAGTATAAAAGGGTAAATAACCATCCTCTCTATCAGGTCCATTCCACTCATGATTTTATAAGCTGCTATCATATCCCCTTCTTCTCCAACCTGAAGAGCTGTAACCTGTTTAAACTTTCTTCAGAAGGGAACCTGTCCATCCTGTTGCCCTTCTCTGTACCTTATCTAGTTCTGCTATATCTTTTTAGAAATAGGGCAACCAAAACTGCAAAAAATATTCAAGGTACAGTTGCACCATGGATCGATATAAAGGTATTATGACATTCTCTATTTTATTCTCAACTCCTTTCTGAATTATTCCTAACATTTTATTTGCTTTTTTGACTGTCACTGCACACTGAGCTCAGGAGTTCAATGTAGTGTACACAAAGACTCCAAGATCCTTTTCCTGGCTGATGACTTCTAATACAGAACCCAGCATGGTGTACCTATAATTAGGATTTTTTTCCCCATGTGCATCACTTCATACTTGTCCATATTAAATTTCATCTGCCATTCAGATGCCCAGTCCTCAAGTCTCGGAAAGTCCTTCTGCAGCTCCTTATAATCAACTTATATTTTAACTGTGAATAATTTGGAATCATCTGCAAATGTAATCACTTAATCTTGCTCCTTTTTCCTGGTCATTTAAACAGCACTGGTCACAGTACAGATCTTGGGGCACTCCACTATTTTCCTTTCTCCATCAGGAAAATTGATAATTTCATCCTATTCTCTGTTTTTTTTTTTCCTATCAGTTACCAGACCACAACAGGACATTGCCTACTATCTCATAACATTTTAATTTCCTGAGGAGTCTCATGTGGGACTTTGTCAAATACTTTCTGACAATTCTGATACACTACAATCGACTGACTTGCTCATATCCACATACTTGTTAACACCTTCAAAAAATCTAACAGACTGGTTAGGCAAGTCTTCCTTTTGCCAAATCCATGTTAGCTCTTTCTCATATGGCCAGTAATTTTGTTTTCAAGAATAGTTTCTATCATTTTGCTCAGCATCAAACATCAGGCTCGCTGGTCTACAGTTTCCTGAAACACTTTAAGCCTTTTTTAAAAACTGCCATTTCCATTATGGGATGCCACACATTGGTAGACCACATTAGAGGTGTACTAATGCATGGTAATACATTAGAGGTATACTACTGTGTGGCACCACATAATGAAAATGACAGTATATGGGAGTATTTCATCAATGCTATCTTAACCCTGAAGTAGCTCATGCGAAAAGCTGGCCATCGTCGGCTGGGCAGTTTTTTTTGTAAAGCAAGCTGTAAGAAGAAAAGGCCTCTATTTCAAAGACAGGTCAAGTTTTTATTATAATAAAAAAATAAAGAAAAAGAAAAAAGAAGAACTACCAGAGATTGTTTTCAGACTATAGTATGATTGGGACAGAAGTATTTGACCAATGATTACAAGTGTGCATATGCCATGCAGTGTCAATTTATGTCCTGTTGCCATCAATGCATTCTGAGGTCTTTTCCTCTTGAGGAACATATATGAACTAATGAATGGAAAAATCAAATGAATAAATATAAATTGGTCTGAGCAGTTTTCATAAGCACTGATTAACACAGAATCTATAGTGGAGATTTTTTTGGGTTATTTTATTATTTTGTTTTTCTTCACTTGCCTGTTTATGTGATCCACCTAGCACAGAAAGACTGCCATATGGAAAATATAATAGTTTTGAATAAAGTGAGCAGAAGCTTACAATGTCTACATGGTGCAAAATTAAATACAAATCTTTCTGCAAAGTTACTATTTGCTGATTTTAACATATTGAAAATAATAAAAGATGTGCAAAAGTTTGGACACCCTTCCAGTTGTTTCATTACTACTGTTTTAAAAAAGTTGAGGACAAAAAACTGACTGATTCATTAAGGCTTTCAATTAGTCAGGAAGACAATTCCACGTTGAACAATTATTCTGGCCCTTCTACCGTCTCAGGTTCTAAATGTTGTCCTGTCTACTTTCAACAACCATGGGCTAATCTAAGCAGCAGCTGTCTGAGCTTTTGAAAATGAACATATTGCAAGTCACTCTTACAAAAACAGGGGAAGGCTATAAAAAAAAATCTCTAAACACTTCCAGAGAGCAAGTTTAACAGTCAGAAACACTTAAGAAATGAAAGTTATATGGAGCTACTGAAGTCAAGGCAAGATCTGGAAGGTCAAGAAAAATCTGACAAAACTGCCCAAAAACTGGTCAATTGTGCAAAATAGAACATAAGAACATAAGAAAATGCCATACTGGGTCAGACCAAGGGTCCATCAAGCCCAGCATCCTGTTTCCAACAGTGGCCAATCCAGGCCATAAGAACCTGGCAAGTACCCAAAAACTAAGTCTATTCCATGTAACCATTGCTAATGGCAGTGGCTATTCTCTAAGTGAAGAACCCACCAATCACTTCCAATGCCCTGCTGAAAAGTTTAGCTGACACTGCAGCAGCTGTCTACAGGTCCACAGTACAGCACTGTTTACACCACTGCTTACCAAACTGAGCCATGGCACACTGATGAGTCTTTAGATCTAATCAGGTGCTGATGCTTAGATCCAGCCCAATACTCTCAGTATTTTACAGCAAAAGACATCAGCAGTTGCTCTTAAATGTGCAGATCTTTTCTGAGCAAATGTGGAGTCTTGAATATTCCTTTCCTAACAGTAGCATAAACCAATTTCCCCAACCTCAACCCCCAAATGTAGGATTGGATGAGTAGCATGCAGGGCATGGACAGACCACTGCTCTAATCACTAGATCACACTTCCACATCAGTTAATTTCAAAGTCACTGGAAGGCTGCTCTATTGTGACAGGTCCATGTGTGTCTGACCTCTCTCTGTTTTAAAATCTGCTAAACAGACTGGTGGGATTTTCAATGCTTCCCTAGCTCTTCTTTGTGTCTACACTGTCTGCTCCATAGAGGCTGGTGTGCTACACATTTTTATTAATGTAAGTATGACCTGGGCTTGAAAAGGATGAGAAGCACTGGTTTACAAAATGATCTGAATGAGAGAGATGTCCAAAGGAAAACTTTGTGATCTGAGCACAAAAGTCATCCTCTAAAGAAATGGTTCCCAACCTGGGGTCTGCGAGACCATCCCAGGGGGTCCCCTCCAGAAAGAATACAAGAAAGTTTAGGTAGAGAGAAAAGGAGTGGACTGCTATCATCTGCTATCTTTAGTTCAGCTGTTGTCAAACTAGAAAAGTGACAGTGGCGCTTATTTTGGCCCTGAAAACTTCACCTCAAATTGCTACAGAACAGGAGTAGGAGATATAGAGAGGTGGCCATTTGCAGTCCTCAAGAACCATAAACCCCACCGCTGCACTTTGTGAGGATGTGGGGAAGAGAGGGGTCAATTTAGGCTGTCAGAACTGTTGCAGCCTGTGCTGTACAATAAAGAAAGCAGAGGAAAGCTGGGTTATAATGGTGAGAAACATTTCCCATGACGGCCATGTGCTCTACCATTGGCCGGAGAGAAAGAGAGGAGAGGAGAGATGTACCAGAAAAGTTAAGTAGAAAGGCTCAAAGGAAAAAAGGAGGAAATGGGACTAAGTTTAATCATATGATGGGAAATACAAAGGAGAAAAGGAATGAGACAGGAATGAAGAAGGAAATGGAGAACAAAGAGAGAGACTGGAATCCATGATTGACCTGGTTAAGGGGAGTGAGAGTGGATGGCAGTCTATCAGGCAAACATACTGGATAGAGGGAGAGAGAGGACCGCCATGGTATAGGAGGGAAGAAAGGCAAAATGACCACCAGGGATCAAGGAGGAGGGAGGATGAAACAGCCAGGTGTGGATATGACATTAAACACACAGGTTATTTTTTTTTTTTGGGGGGGGGGGGGGGGGAAAGACACGCAGACAGACACAGAAGCCTTCTTTCTAGTGAAAAGCAGGCTATTATTTTGCTTCTTCTAAAATCTAAATTATTCTGTGAACATCATTTTCTGTATGTTTGTAAGAATTCTAAAAGAAAAAGTATAAAAATAGGCTGAAAGGGTTTCAATTTTCAAAGAGGATAAGTATCAACTTTTTATGTGGGCACCCACATAAAAAGGCCCTTTTGAAAGTTACCGTTCTCTGCCACGGAGGATAGAAATACCTACGCTGTGAATAACATACATGTGGGTGGGTGGGGGGAAGCAGAGCTAGGCTGGGTGAAGGAAAGTCCATGCAGAGATTTAATTTTGAAAGCCAAGTGCAGTGGTTCCCAACCTGGGATCTGCCAGACTATAACAGGGAGTCCCGTGGGAAGTTTACTGTGAGGAGAGAAGAGAGAGCCTGGTCTACGCCGTGAAAGAAGCCTGACAAAGCCACCGCAGACACTTAGCTCACACTGGCCACGGAAGAGGCCCGACAGGTTGCAGCATGTCCCATGCCACCAGCAACCAGGAAAAGAGGACTGCCAGGCTGCCTGTGCACCCTGTCCTTCTGGCAGCCAAGAAAGAAGAGGCCAGACAGGCCACCGGCACATCCCCACCCCGGTGACAGAGAAAGAAGCAGCCCAATAAGCCACTGGCACACCCTGCACCTTGAAAGCTGAGAAAAGAAGGTGTGATAGGTCACCGGCGCATCCCATCCCTGCGGCCGATAAAGAAGAGGCCTGAAAGGCTGCCGGCACACCCTGTCCCTCAGTGGCCAAGAAAAAAAGGCACAACAGGCCACCGGCGCACCCCCCCGAGAAAGAAGAGGCCAGACAAAATTGGTGCACACACTCCCAGCAGCAGCCAGTGAGGAGGGGGCTGCGCCCAGTATTTGATGTTTTCTGAGGAAAGGTGATGTTTCGGTTTTTCCATTGCTGCACTGCATAGTGTCTGGCTTCTTGGGATTTCCAGTTCAGTTTTTGTTTGAATGTTTGTATTTCTACTTTATGGTCTCTTTATTCCGTATTTGGTTAGGGTCCATCTGTGTTCTGCATGTGTAGTTTCTATAAAAGGATCTTGTTCTGTTTTCTTAATAAGAGATGTATTAGGTGTTTTATGGCCTGTTGTAATATTTGCTTTGTTATCTTTTCATAGGTAGAGTTATTGTCTCAAACAGCCCTCCTTCGCCCTTCCTCACCATCTCTCACTCTCTACTCCACAGTCTATCCCAGTGGTTCTCAACCTTTTTTCTGTCGGGACACACCTGACAGATGGTTCTCACATGCATGACACACTGACCCATGATCGTCACGGGGCTGGATGTAAAAGTACAGTTTTCATCCATGGGAACCCCCCTGACCCACAATAATGGATGTAAAGCAGAATTATGACATTCCCATACAACTCACCCTACAAAAAAAGATATTCTGGTTCTGGTGTCATCTCAGTAACAGCAACTCAAACTCCTTCTACTTCCAGGCTCAATAGCCCTACTTATGAAAAGACAGCAGTTTACCACTAATGCATGTCCTCTTGAGAAAACACAACAAATAAGACTGATACAAACGCTTACATGCTAATAAAATATCTCATCTCGGTAACAGACACAGAACCGACCTAACATACTCCCAGGATCTGTAGTAATGCACATAAACTAATCCGCACACAGTTACACCTGTATTATGAAATACACTCAAACAGGAGCAACCCTATCTATGAAAAGGCAACACTACAAATATTAAATCAGGCCCTAAAAACCAATACACCTCTTATTGGGAAACAGAACTAGCAAGCAGCTATAGATCCCCACACTGAAAAAATTGTATAACTATACTAATAAGCACAATACATGTTACAAAATAGCTATGAACAGAATAACATCCAACAATTAAAAACTCATAAAAACTATTACAAATTCTCCAAACACCAATAAAATATTTCAAAAAAGCAGACATCACATAATATTAAATAATTTAAATGGCAGTCAATCAAGAAAAATAAACTTAAAAAGCCACCTTTACTTACTCCTTCCAGCAGCTCTCCTACTCCCCTTCCATGCAGGCCGTGGCACACAGCAGTAGCAGCAGTAGAAGCTAAGCTCTATACTCATGGTCCTCTTCCTTAGGGCCCATGTCTCTCTCACACACACCATACCAGTCATGCCCCCATAACCAGTTTCTGTCTCTCACACACCAATCATCTTCCAGTCTCTGACACACACACACCAGCCAGCTTCCTGAACAGTTTCTCTCATGCCATACACACACACAAGCTTCCCACTCCCGTGTTCTACTTACATATACGGGCTTCTCACTCTCATAATCACTTTCTCTGTCTCTCTCACACACACACACATACACACACAAACTCTCACACGCACACACACCAGTCTCTCACTCCCATGTATTTTCTCTCCACATGCACAGGCTTCTCATTCCCATAATCACTTTCTTTCTCTCACATACACACACACACAACACACACCAGTCACCTGATCTCTCTCATGCATATACACACACACAGGCTTCCCACTCCCATGTCTCTTTCAGATATACAGGCTTCTTACTCCCATGCTGTGTCTCACACACACCCAGGTTTCTCACTCCCATGCTCACTCTTCACATGCAGAGGCTTCTCATTCCCATAATCACTTTCTGTTACACAAACACACACCATTCTCTCTCTCATTTCCATGCTCGCTCTCCACGTGCACAGGCTTCTCATTCCCTGAATCACATTCTCTCTCTCACATTCACACACACCAGTCTCTTTCTCTCACACACACCATCACCTTACCAACCAGTCTCTCTCTCATGCATGCACACACACACACACACAGGCTTCCCACTCCCATGCTCTCTCTCACATAATCAGGCTTCTCACTCCCATGCTTTCTTTCACACACACCCCAACACCAGGCTTCTTATTCCCATGCTTTCTCACATACCCAGATTTCTCACTTCCATGCTTTTTCTCTCTCACACACACATCAGTCACCTCCCTGACCAATGTCTCACACTCTCACATACACATCAGTCATTCACCGTCTCTCACATATACACACACATCAGCTCTCTGACCAGTTTCTCTCAATCACACACATGCTCTCAATCAAATACATTCTCTCTCTCAATCACACACACATTCTCTCACAAACAGGCTGGCTGCTTCTCTTTCTCTCATTCACTTCCTTCCCCCCCCCCCCTCCCGAGCACAACTGGTAGCTGCAGCAGCCTCCTCCTCCAGCCCCCACAGGCCAAGAAAGAAGAATCCCATTGGCCGCGGGAGGCTCATGCTGCTGTCTCCTTTCCCGATTACCAGCTGCTTCGATTACACGGGGGCCGATGCTGCTGCCGCCGCTACTTGTCCACGCGGCACAGCTCTTTCTCCTTCCCGCGCACCGTGTATCACTTCCTGTTCCGGGTCACGGGGCGGGGGCAGGCGGGGAAAGAAGAAAAGGCCAGCCGCAGGTGCCACAGCTTCTTGCACCGCTGCCGTTTCCACTGGGCTTGAACGTGCTGATAGCCCGGCGGCAACAGCAGCAGGGAAGGAAGAGCAGCGGGAGAGACCGGGAGCACGCAACACACCTGCTGGTGCTTGGCGACACACCGGTTGAGAAGCGCTGGTCTATCCTAACCAGTCCCCTTCTCTCCTCTCCAGTTGTCCAGCCCTGTCAGTCATTCATTCTCTTTCCAACAGTACATATCCGCCATTATGTTTCTCTCTCCCTCCACAGTCCAGCCCCACCAGTCAGTCATCTTTCTCTCCCCTCCACAGTCCATCCTTGTCAATCTTTTTCTCCACCAGTCCATCCCCACCAGTCTCTTTTCCACACCAGTTCATCCCCATCATTCTCTCCCTCCCTCCACCAATCTCTCTCACTCTCTGCCCCCTCACTCCACCAAACCATTTCCTCCAGTTGCTCCAGATCCAGCTATGTGGCTGCCTGTATTTATACTACATAAGTTAATGACAATGAGTACATTCTTGTAAATTTACTGCTTTGCAATTATAGGTATTCGATTTCAGTAAGCATTATTTAATAAATTTTATTTATTATGAATGAGTGATGTGCATATAACTATATCTTTGTTATTGCATTAATAACGTTTCTATATATTGCATATAACTGCAGGTAAAAAAAATTAAAGAGAAGCATGTGGGGGTCCGTGAAAATTTTGGAGGTTGAAAAGGGATCCACGCTCCCAAAAAGGTTGGGAACCTCTGCCCTTGTACATATTGTCACACATGTATGTTGCACTTGCTTCAAAGCAGATGAAAAGTACACAGGCACAAAACTACTGCCTTTCCCCTGCTGGCCTGAGTTTTCAAAAGAAAACTCTACAGGCAGTTTCCCTTTGAAAATCAGATGGCAGGTTTGCAGGTACAAGTGCTGATTTTCTGCCAAGCCATGCCAAGTTGCCAACTTGGAACTTTTTTTGAACTTGCTTACTTTACCCCATTACAGCTGGATGGGAAGGTGAGATGTCCTCAGCCTTCAATTATGAGGGCAATTTTTAAATACCTTTGGAAATTGCTCTCCCTAATTATTCAATGCACATCATTATTTCTTTTATTATGGCATGCAAAAGTTAAAGAGGGGATTACATGAAAAGATGGAACCCATCTTGCACTGATGAAATGAAAATGAAACTTCTTGACCGCAACCAAACAAGATAATTTATCTTGCATTTTTTAATAATGTTTCTGACAATTAAAATTGGGAGCTGGAAGCATTTAGAAACTTTTTTTTTTTTTTAAACACATCCCATGTTTGCAAGAGCGAATTACAGTGTTTTCATTTTCAAATGCTCAGACATCTGCTTACAGCAACCCATGACTGCTGAAAATAGAAACAATCACAACCTGAAGAGGTTAGAAGGGGGTGAGCCTTTTTTCAACCTAACTGAAGACCTAATGAGTGCATCAACCTTTCTGTGCCTTAACTTCTTAAAAGTAATAGTAACAAATCAATTGGAAGGGTGCCCTAACTTTTCACATGCCTTATTCACTATTGTGTTATTTTTAATCTGTTAAAATCAGCAAATAGTAATTTTACATTCAGAATTGCAGAGAGATGTCATGTTTAACTTTGTACAATATAAAGGTTATGTCAGCTTCTGTTTATTTAGAAATTCACTGAAACATACATTTGATCAGGCATCCCTAAACTTTAGCACACAACTACATATATGAATGAGAGAAATGTGTTAGATGTGTTTCAACTGGGGGGGGGGGGGGGGGGGGGGGAAGCAAGGCTGGCCCAACCAATTTCATGTATGGATTCAGGGTCAGCAGTGGTGCTAGAGCTCAAATGGTTTACTCATTCTTTTTTCTTTTAAGAGAATACTGCTGGCTAGGAAAGGGAGAGAGAGAGAAGGATGATTTTTTTTTTTTAAGCAGCAGCAATTAAAAAAAACAACAAAAAAAACTTCCTTCCTAAAATGATCAGGATTAGCTGCATGGCTGACCCATGAAACTGAACAGCAGGTGGGTAGGGTGTGAGGCTCATCTCCATCCCCCCCCCCCCCCCTCCCAATACCCTGGGTCAGCAGCCCTGAATTTAAGGAAAGTAGCTAGCCAGTTCCTGGGATACAAAAGCTTAAGAAAGCTTAATATTGCACAAGCACATTAGGTTACGACCAATATGTAAGAGTTTGCAAAGATAATTTTGTTGATAAATCATACTCTACCTGGTTTGCTTTAATTTCTATACCAGAAAGCTCCTTTTTATTTTCCTGCATTGCATCTGTCCTATGCCTGTTGTTTTAAATCCCCTGCTAAAAAGACATAAGGATGGAAGATGGACTCTTTGAATACAAATTATAAAGAGGAGGAAAAAGGCCGCCACACAGAAAGAGCAATCTTCAGGAGCTTTGGAGAATATGAAATCTGACAGTACCAGTCTGTTCAAGGGGGCAAAGGAAACCCACTGACCCTTATCTGAATAGCATTCAAGCAGCTACTTCTGCTTGTTACTATTTGACAGTATCAGATTTTCCTTCTAAAGCTGAATACGTTACAGGGCATCAGTCATGGTATGTAGGTATTTTATTGAATCCCTTGTCCCCTTTGCAGAGCTTATGCTGTCAGAACCACAGAGGCATACTGATGGGTAACAACTGGACAAAAACCCCAAAACAATCCAATAAGAAAACCACCGCCAAACTCTTATCTGGTCCTCCTCTTTTCTTTTCCACTGGGTCAGATTTAAGCTCTGTGAAAGATTTAGCCTATACAAGTGTGTGCCTATAGGAATTGTAAAGCTTGAGTAAACATGCCATTCAAAACTACATAAGAAAGTGACTTGTGGACTTTGTGCAGAATTGTTTTTGAAGCAAGCTTGTTTTAAGTAAACTCTATATTAAATTATATGTACATTCTAATGGTGTTCTTATTTCTGCTGTAGCAGATAGTTTAATGGTATTAAAATCTGGTGCAGACAGCTGAAAAACTCAGATTTTGCACTTTTGGAAAAGATAGTGCAATTTTAGACTTAAACAAGGAACTCCTCAGTTTTCCCTCTGATAACAGAAGGAGGAAGAAAAAGGCAAGAACATGTCCTTTATTGATAAAAGGGAAACAAACAGATCTCAAATGTACAGGAAACTCTTTCTGATGCAAAACTCAAGTCACCAAAGTTATTAACTTAGAAGCACAATTAGAAGGAAAAAAACATTCAAACCCTTCAAGGTAGAGAAACAATGCAACAAGAAGGTAGCCAGCGCCAGTATTATGCTAGGGTATATATAGGGAGGCATTACAAGTAGAATGAAGAAGGTAATAATCATACCTAGGAAATTTCCAGACATGACCCAGAAACTCAGGATTTAGAAATCTGACTCCAGGTCTCCTGGATAGCACTCAGGATCTCCAGGTCCTAGACAGCACCATCTCTTCTCAGCTGCAGCCTCTTTCCTCTATCTGTGCTGATGAGATGGAAGAGGCTAGGACCCATTCTGAGGCAGGAGGAAGTTCTACTACCAGTTCTCTATCTCTGGCTGCTGATTGGTTCTAGCTAGTAAAAAGAACCAATCAGCAGCAAGAGGCGGGGAAGTACTTTCTTGCCGCCAGTATTGTATCAGGGTAAACAAAATGAAGAGGAGATGGCAAGAGGAAGTATGCATGTGTGTATGGTGTTTGAGTGATAGATCCAAAGGATGGGGGGGGAGGGCAAGTAGGGGGAGAAAAAGTATGTGTTGTGAGGCTAGAGAGAAGAACGTGTGTGTAGTAGGAGGAAGGGGTATCAGTGAGAGGAGAGGAGAGTGCAAGAGTAAGTGCGGGGAAGGATCAGTGAGAAGAGAAAGTGATGTTGGGAAGGATCAGTGAGAAGAGAAAGTGATGTTGGGAAGGATCAGTGAGAGGAGAGGCAAGAGAGTGTGTGCGTGTGAGAGAGAGAGAGTGAGAGAGAGAGTGAGAAGGGGGAGCACAAATGTGAAGGGAGCCAGAAGAGAAAGTAGGGATGGGAAAAGAGAGGCAAGGGAAGAGACAAAAATGTGAGGGGAGTGAGATGAGACTGCTAGAGGAAAGAGCAAAAGTTGAGGGCGGGAAAGGGGAGAACAAGAGTGTCAGTATCGGGTGGGGGAAAAGAGAAAGAATAAGTAGAATGGGGAAAAGAGAAAAGAAAGACCAAGAGATGGGAGAGGGACAGCAAGATGGGGATCCCAAGGAGGAGAAAGGGTTGAATTGGGTGAAGATGAGAGCAAGGGGAAAGGGGAGAAAATGTAGGGAATAGGGACCCCAGGTTGGGGAAAGGAATCAGAGGTGATAAGGCAGAAGGAAGGGGATGAGAAATGGAGGAGAGTGTGCAGGAAAAATGCACAAAAGGTGAGAGAACTGAAATAGAAATCACAAATGAAGAATACCAGAGCCAGAAAACAAAGAAAGGAATAGAGAGGACAGAGAATGAGCGGGAAAAAAAAAAAAAAAAAAAGACGCTGATCCAATATCAGGAAAGTTTTAGTGGCCATGACAATGTGTCAACATTCAGACAACCCCTTTCTGGCCATTAGTTTGATGCAGAGAAGGCCTTCGATAGGGTTGAATGGCCCTACTTATGTCATATCCTGCGCATGATGTGTTTTGACGGCCTATTTTTATATGCGATCCGTCTTTTATATTCCAACCCGGAAGCGATTATCTTGGCGAATGGATCCCATTCTGAAGTCTTTCCTATCTCAGGAGGTACGCGACAGGGCTGCCAGTTATCACCATTATTGTTCATCCTGCAACTAGAGCCCTTACTTTTAGCTATCCAACTTACTAGGGAAGTGAGGGGAGTCAGATTTCATTCCACCATTTTCAAGTATGCAGCGTTCGCGGACGATATGTTGGTCTTCCTTACGGACCCAGTCGCTTCCTTAAGACAGCTTCTAACACTCATTTGGACTTTTGGGGCCTTCTCTGGTCTGCGTCTTAATATGAGTAAATCAAAAGCCTTGGCATGTCCGGTGGCGTTGCAGCAGGAATGGGCAGATGATTTTCCTCTACAGTGGGCAGTAGATTCCTTTACGTACCTCGGTATTGTCATTCCGCGGGATATGTCCCGGCTTTATGCTCTCAATGTTGACCCCTCTGTTACATCACACCCTTAATCGGTTGCAGGCTTGGGCAGCCTTCCCACTTTCATTAGGGGGAAGAGTTCAGTTGTTCAAGATTATTATTTTGGCCAAGTGGCTTTACCTCTTTCAAAACCTGCCTCTCATTTTACGTCGGGCAGACTTACTACAATTAGACAAGAATCAGCGGCAGTTTTTCTGGCGGGGGGGGGGGGGGGGAAGGCGAGGATCCCTTTGGTGTAGATGCGTATGCCCTGGGGGAGGGGGGGGGACTTGGGGTTCCGTATATTGCTTTGTATAATTTGGCATGCAATCTGCGGTTAATTAGAGATTGGATTCTGGGTTCCTCTGTTTTTCTGAATCTACTTGTGAATCAAGCTTTGGCAACTCCTTATGCGTTGACATCCATCTTACAAGCCCCACCATCTAGTTTAAATACTTTTTTGATCCATAATGTTCTCATTCAGCCTCTGCGCCAAACATGGGTTAAACTGATGCACTTATTAAAGCTGGATCGTGTTTGCGCTTATCTCTTGCCTATTCAAGGGAACCCTGATTTTCTCCCGGGTTTGCAAACTGTCTCTTTTCATAGATGGGGTAAATTGGGTATGACACAATTGGGTCATGTATTGAACTCAGAGGGTCAACTTATATCACTGGCGGAATTAAGGGATATTTATGGGTTCCCCACGACAGAGGTCTTCCCGTATTTACAACTCCAACATTATATTGCCTCCATACCACAGACATTTCGCCAAGCAGCATCTTTACAAAACATAGCAGCAAATTTGCTATTAGAACAGACACAGCCTACATCTCTTTCACAACACTATCGTTTGCTTAAACAATTAACGTTTCTGGATACTTGTTCTATTTTGGTAGAAAGGTGGAATTGGGACGGGGTGTTTAAGTTAACTTGTGCTATTATCAAAGCCTGTTTTCGGCATATCTCTCAACTCTCCGTCAATATGTATTATCGCGAAATGCAGTATAAATTTATCCGACGTAGTTATATATCTGCTCAAGATGCTTTTAACTCTAAAATAGCATCTTCACCTCATTGCCAACGTTGTGGCTCATCAATGGGATCTTTATCCCACCCCTTTTGGGCGTGTCCTCGGATCTGCCCCTTTTGGCAAAAGGTGGTTTGCTATTTGGAATCAGTACTAGAGCTACCTATCCCTTTCTCCAATTATTGGTTACTCTTTGGCTGCATTTCGCCCTTGAAGGTGAAAGTTCTGGGATCCCGCTTGTTTATTCAAAAAGCTTGTTTAGTCGCTAAAAGGATTATACTTACCCATTGGAGAGAAGCTGACAGTCCATCATACTGGGCCTGGCGTAATAGCCTACATCAGATGATGCAAATGGAAGTTTCTATAATGCGCTGCTCACCACGACAGAAGCAGAAATTTCTGGACATTTGGGGTCCATATTTACAGAGATTTCCACATCGTGTACGCAGCTTATTCGTCAATGAGTGACTGAACTTACTGTGACTTCCCATCCTTCGATTTTGGTGTTCCTTTAATCTGATTTAGGCAGCTGACTTCAGGGGAAAGACTCCCGGGGTTCTGGGGTGGGGGAAGGGGGTAGGAATTGTGGGATATCATGCATCACTGGCCTTTGCAATTTGTCCGGGGGCACCTCAGGAACAAGGTGTCCTTTGTATGTGTATTAATATAGGCAAAACTAATAAAAATTGTTTTACATAAAAAAAAGTGAAGTGTTGCACGTGTTGATCCATGGGACCTTGCATGGATAGCGGAGAAGCAGCATAGATCTTATCTTTCTCTTTCCCCCCCCCCCCCCCCCATCAACTCCCGTAAAATAATTGCTCCCAAAGGGGCACACCCCTTTAGTGTGTGGCTTTGGTGCACTGCAGGGCCGTGGATTAAGTAGGTCTCTAGGGGCCCCCTCTAACGATGTCTGGCTAACTCTGATACAGGAAAAGGGATTAGGGGCAGATGAAACAGTACCACACAGGTTCCAGCAACTCTTCCAGACAGAGATGTACCCAGTCGCATGCTACAGGGCCATGGATTAAGTGCGCCTCAAGCGGCCTCCTCATGACGTTTGGCCGACTCAGAGACAGGAAATGGGAGAAGGGGCAGATGAAACAGCACTGCATGGATCCCAGCAACTCCCCCAGATACAGATGTCCCCCTGTCATAATCTGTTTCTATGTAAAGCTTTGATGCTCCCTAGTATAGCCCTTTTTTTTTCCCATGTATGGATATCACTATTAGTCAAGTTATTACATACTTGAACTGTAATATCTACACTGTACAGTTGAATAGTAAAATTTTTTGAAACAAAAAGAGAATCATCTCCATTGTATGAGTAACATGTCTACACCTTGAAGTAGTGAATGCACTTTTTTCTTCAACTCAAACTACATCTCATTTCCTGCAAGGTTCAAACCTGGAAAAGCACAGAAAACATTTTCAGGAAAACACATCAAAGTCCCCCACAGAAACCACCTCAGAACGGTCACCGGCAGAACCTGCTTCTCCCTTGTTTATTCACATAAATTCAGTATGTGAATGGCATCCTCTCAAAATGCCAGGAACCAAGATCTTCAGCAGGCAGGGAATGCCAATTTAAATAAAGGCAGTGAAAGGCCTCCTCTGCATGAGGATATGGTCGTAAAATGGCCACCTGGATGCTATGATCCAGTTCTTAGTCTCTCTGCTCATACCTCTGTTATGATATCCTAAATTTAACCAGCCTACTTTTCATTATGACAGCCAGATTTAACTTGAATTCAAATTCATAAAGAACCTATTAGAACAATTTTAAAGAACAGAGAAGCAGTGACTGCGAAGAAAGGAATTTGTTAAGGTGACTATAATATAGCCTTAAGAATGCGTTTTTCCAGTCAGTGTGTGCATATTACTGCTCTGTGGCACAGCTACCTTACCTAAATCAATGCCCTGAAAGAACATTGTTCCAGCTAATTAAGGGCAACCATATCTAGAACCTAACAATCTTGGTACAACATGCCTTTTGTATTTCAACCCTATCGCCAAGCAAAGACTGCCATTTCAGTACACATTTCATGCTGCTGAAAGAAAAGTGTGGAAAAATGATGCACTACATCAGAAGCCAGAGCCAGCATATAGAGATTTAGATATTGCGTATCAGCTTTCTTAAAAACCTAGGGATAGATATTAAAACAAATCCAGCTAACAGGCCGATACAGTAAGGGCGCGCAAGAAAAAGTGCGGCAGTGCCGGGCGCCCGCTCGTTTGCCGCGCTCACAGTCCGGATCACATACCGCTCGATACAGTATTTAAATGGCATGCAAATGCAAGCCGCATCCAAGAAGCACAATCCGTTTTACTGTATAGGCGCTATACAGTGCCTATACAGTATCCTGGGTGCGCTGGAACCTGTCATTTCAAATGACGTTTGAAATGACAGGTACCAGGAAGTGGATGGTTCTCCTACAGACCCTGCTGCCTTGAGCGCCCGGCGCCAGCAAGCCCCAGCAGCCGGCAATCGGAGGCAAGGAGCGCAACAAAGCACCCTCCTTCGGATGGGCAAGAGAGACGAAATTTCACAGTCCCAAACCAAACCAACCCAATCCAAGCCCCAGCAGAGAGAGATGAAATTTCACAGTCCCGGGCAAACTTTCCACCAGCCCCCACTCACCTGCCTGGCTGCGGCCACGCAAGCCCCCAGCAGCAGCAGTAGAAGGGCATCGAGAGAGCGCGGCTTCAGCGGATCGGGCGCTCCCCATGCGAGGCGGCTTCCAGCAGCCCCGCCGGCGAAGGTGAATACGTGCATGCCTGTATGTCCAATATGAGCACTCAAGGCAGAAGGCGCATGAACGCACGCCGTGACCTGAGTGCCCGGCTGAACGGAGGTGGTCACGGCGTGCACGTATTCACCTTCGCCGGCGGGGCTGCTGGAACCCGCCTCGCATGGGTAGCGCCCGATCTGTTGAAGCCGCTCTCTCTCGCCGCCCTTCTACTGCTGCTGCTGGGGGCTTGCGTGGCCGCAGCCAGGGCAGGTGAGCGAGGGCTGGGGGAAAGTTTGCCCGGGACTGTGAAATTTCGTCTCTCTCTGCTGGGGCTTGCCTGACGCTTAGATTGGGTTGGTTTGGTTTGGGACTGTGAATTTTCGTGTGAAATTTCCTATTTTACCGCCCAGGGTCAGGGTAGGCGGTAAATTAGCAGGTAAAAGACGCGGCAAGATAGCAGGTTAAAAAGGAGATAGTCGGGGCGCACATTACTGTATGGGAGGGAACAGCTAATCGGATCATTTACATACATATACATACCGCAGGCGGAAAGGGATACGCGTCGAGTAAAAGAAGCGGTAAGGATCGGTAAAGACAGAGTGAATCGCGGGTTAGACTTACGCGGCCAAATTGTGAGTACACAGCGGGTTAGAAATGGGGTAACTGCGGCCGCGCTTTACTGTATTGGCCTGTGAGTTAACCAGATAAGTCTTACCTGGTTAACTCAAGCAGGATATTTAGCAGCACGATTATGTCAATGAATAGACCTGAACAAGTTGCTAGTTAGCCAGATAAATCTTATTCAGCTAACTTTAGACCTCAAATTGAGCATGTCTAACTTATCTGGTTAACTTAACTAGATGAGTTTGAATATCATCACTTACGGGCAGATACAGTAAGGACGAGTAAGAAAAAGTGCGGCAGTGCCGGGCGCCCGCTCGTTTGCCGCGCGCACATCTTGGTTCACAAGCCGCTCGATTCAGTATTCAAATTAGACGCAAATCCAAGCAGCGTCCAAAGTGCATCAATGAAGCGGTATGCGTTCGCAATCCATTTTACTGTATAGAGCGCTATGCAGCGTCTATACAATATCCAGGGTGCGCTGGTACCTGTCATTTGAAATGTCATTCAACCAGGTAAGTGGATGGTTCTTTTCTACAGACCCCGCTGCCTTGAGCGCCCGGCCAGACGTCCAAGCCGTGACCTTGGACGTCCGGCCGGGCGCTCAAGGCAGCAGGGCCTCCGATCATGGATGCCCGGATACAGATGGGAAGGTCCATGAACGGACGCCGCGACCTTGGATGTCCGAGGTCGTGGCTTCCGTTCAAGGACCTTCCTGCCTGTAGGCCCCGCTGCCTTTAGTGCCCGGCCAGACGTCCAAGCTGCAACCCGTCCGGCCGGGCGCTCAACGCAGCAGGGCCTCAGATCATGGACGCCCGGATACAGGCGGGAAGGTCCAGGTCGCAGCTTCCGTTCATGGATGTTCCTGTCTCTTTCCGGACGTCCATGACTGAAATGCCTCGCTGCCTGTATGGGGTCTGTGCTTCTGCCTGTCTGGTCCATTTTACCATAGTATTCCATGTTGTCCATGGCGCTGTCTGGTACGAAGCTGACTGAACACCACACTAACGCCAGGGACAGGGTAGGCGGTAAATATTCAGGTTAAAGACGCGGTAAATAAGCTGGTTAAAAGGGCGATAATTTGGGCGCATGTTACTGTATTGGTGGGAATAGCTAATCCGATCATTACATATCATATACATGTGGCAGGCGGAAACGGATACGCGTCCTTTTCGGCAAGCGGTAAGGACGGGTAAAAGCCGATACTGAATCGCGGGTACGCCTTGCGCGTCCAAAGCGGGCTAAAATCCGGGTAACCACGGCCGCGCTTTACTGTATCGGCTCGTTATCCAGCTAATTTGGCAGGTAAGTAACTCCTTCCTGTTACCCCCACTTCCCGTCTACCACCTATCCAACTAATTACTTAGCCGAATAAGTACTTATCTGGCTAAATGGCAGCTGCTGAATGAGTGCAGATATTTAGCTACCACCACTTACAGGTCGATCCAGTAAAGTTCAGTTGAAGATTTCTCGTCTGTAACGAGCTCGCTGCGCACAATTCGGACGCGTAAGGCAAACCAGCGATACAGTCTCCAGTTTTGCGCGTCCGTAGCGCTTCTTAAAACAGACGGGTAACCCTTCCCGCACCCGGCATGTAAATGAACGAATTAGCTGTATAATGAAGGAATTAGCTATTCCCCTCCGATACCGTAACGGGCACTCAGGTTCTCTCATTAGTAACGCACTGTTTTGCCGCGGCCGTAACGTGTTAGTTTACCGCCTCCCCCTAGTAGGAGTTAGGACTGTGAGTCTAGTAACAAATCCATCGACACCGCTTAAGATACTCAAAACAATAAAACACAATTTTAAAAAAAAAGCGATACAGAGATGATCGAGAAAATGTAATGATGTGGGACACATAAAACCTGTCAGAAGAAAAAATAAAAATTTTTAAATACCTGTCGGAGGGCTGCGTGGTTCCAGGCGGCCGGTGGCGGCGGGAGCCGGGTGGTCGCGTGTTAAATCTAGGCCGCGGGCGGGTGGGCGCCTGTTCCAGGCAGCGGCGGCGGGGGGACACGCGTTAGTTCGAGACGGCCGGCGGGCGGCGGGTGATCGCGTGTTAAATCTAGGCCACGGGCGGGTGGGCGCCTGTTCCAGGCAGCGGCGGCGGGGGGACACGCGTTAGTTCGAGACGGCCGGCGGGCGGTCGCGTGTTAAATCTAGGCCGGGTCCGCACAGGCGCGCATTCATTCACTGTCGGTGGGGGCTGCCGGAGGCAGCCCCCAACGGCAGTGAATGAATGCGCGCCTGTGCGACCCCTGCGATTCGGCGCTCACGGCGTGACGTCACGGCATGTGACTGCCTTGAGCGCCGAATCGCAGGGGGTCGCACAGGCACACATTCATTCATTCACTGCCGGTGGGGGCTGCCGGAGAGGCAGCCCCCACCGGCAGTGAATGAATTCATTCATCCAGGCGGAGGAGCCGGCTGCTTTCGCCACCGGCTCCTCCGCCTGGATGAATGAATGCGCGCCTGTGCGGACCCGGCCTAGATTTAACACGCGACCACCCACCGGCCGTCTCGAACTAACGCGTGTCCCCCCGCCGCCGCTGCCTGGAATAGGCGCCCACCCGCCCGCGGCCTAGATTTAACACGCGACCACCCGGCTCCTGCCGCCGCCGGCTGCCTGTACCCACGCGGCCGTCTGAAACTAACGCGCGTCCACCCGCCCCCCGGAACAGGCGCCCACCCGCCGGCGGCCTAGATTTAACACTCGACCACCGGCCCCCCGGATCCCGCCGGCCGCCTGGACCCACGCGGCCCTCCGACACTTCCTGGTGCCTGTCATTTCAAATGTCATTTGAAATGACAGGTACCAGCGCACCCAGGTTAATGTATAGGCGCTGTATTAAGCGCCTATACAGTAAAATGGGTTACGCGGGCATAACCCTTCCCTACCGCTTTAAAGCCGCGGCATGCATTTGCATGCGATTAGAGGAGAGTATCGGGGAGTTAGTGAAGAGAACTGTGCGTGCGGGGAGGAAGGGTGCGCCTGACACTACCTCACTGTTTCTACCGCGGCCTTACTGGATCGACCTGTTAGTTGGATAAGCCCCTAATTATCCAGCTAAGTAGCACTGAATACCAGCCTCTTAGAATTTCATCTAAATCTACATTACTAGGCAGCACCCTTTTGTCTGGAAATTGCTTAAGAGAGCCATCACACCACAATATGTAACAATTATTTGAACTGCAAAAGAGCTGTATGTGATAGGGGGTGAAAGACTAATGTGCACGAACTGGGAGAGGGACCTTGGGTGATTTTATTTGGCAATCTGAAGGCAAAGTGACAAAGCAATAGCTAAAGCCAGAAGTATGCTGGGCTGCTTAGGGAGAGGTATAACTAGCAAGAAAAGGGAAGTGAGAATGTCATTGTATAGATCATTGGTGATAACTCACCTGGAGTACTGGGCTCAGCTCTGGAGACCGTATCTCAAAAAGGACAGAAACAGGATGGAAACAGTCCAGAGGAAGGTGACCAAAACGGTGTGTAGGGGGGTCTGTTTTGGAAGACCTATGAGGAGAGACTGAAGGGTCTAAATATGTATACCCTAGAGGAAAGGAGGTGCAGGGGAGGTAAGATATACATATCCCTTCAGATACCTGAAAGGTATTACTGATGCACAAAAATCAAACCTTTTCCGGTGGAAAGGAAACTGTACTACTAGGAGTCACAATATAAAACGCCAGGGGGGGGATGACTCAGAACCAACTTCAGGAAATATTTTTTCATGGAGAGGGTGGTGGATGCCTGGAATGACCTCCTGAAAGAGGTGGTAAGTAAAAGAAAAGTAAATGAATTTAAAACAGCATGGGATAAACACTATGGATTCCTAAAAGCTTGAGGCTGGTAATGAAGAAAAGGGGTAACCTATATTAACTTTAGGTGTAACATCTCTACATGGAAGTAACGTGCTCAGAACAGCAGCTATTACCCATATCAGAACATATAGGGGTAACCTGCACAGTGCAGCAATTACTACATTTAACAGAATGCATGGGGGGAATCTGCACGGCGCGGCAGCTACTACCTTTAACAGAACACATGGGGCAGCCTGCATATTTATTTATTTATTTATGCTTTTTATATATCATCATTCCAAAATAAGATCACAATGGTTTATAAAATCAGTATTCAACTTCTGGCTCAACATTGCCATTCTCAGTTGACATTCACATTCTAGCAGCAAATACTTATTCTAGGTCATATTCATACATTATCTAGTTCGGCATAACAGCAAGTATATATTTCAGGTCATCACATCACCATCAAGAACAAGTTAACTATGGTACTATGCTGGAGGTTTGTAATTCATAGTTTCCATATTTTTTTCTGAATACACTATGTTGTCTTGATCCATTTTTCATCTCTCTATACTAATTGCTCAATCTACTCACATAATCTATGGTTTTTACAGTGACATTATTGGTATATTGTTATTTTCTGTTAGATCATATGCATTTCTAAAGAGCCATGTTTTCAGTTCAATTTTGAACATTTTTCTCTCTGTTATCTGGCAAAGTGTCTCTGGAAGCGTGTTCCACAACTTGGGGCCTGCTATGGAAAACATTTGGTTTCTTTTTCTGTGTGGAAGGCACTTTTAGAAATCCTTTATTTTGAGATATTAGGGCTCTGCGGTGTGTAAGGTTGAAATGACATTCCTATTAAACATGGGTTAATGTTGTTGATGTTAAAGATTAGAGTTAGTATTTTATACTGAATTCTTAATTGTACAGGAAGCCAATGCAGTGCTATTAGTGAGGGGGTGATGTGGTCAAGTTTCCTTGTCCCTAGTAAGAGTCTAGCTGAGGCATTTTGTAATACCTGTAGTGGTTTTAATAGTCCTGATGGAAGGCCTAGTAGAAGGGAGTTGCGTCAATGTTAGAACATATTAGTGTTTATAAAACTGTGTGGAAGTCCTGTATTTAGCAGATGTAATATTCTCAGCTTGGAGTATCCTGTTTTAATTAATTTTCTTATATGCTTTTTCATTGTAAGGTTCTCATCGATCTGTATTCCTAGGACCTGTACTTGCTCAGAGGGTGTGAAGTTTAAATCGCCTAGGTCTAGGGTTGGTGGTTTGTATATCGTGGAATTTCTCCTCAACCCCATGTTTTTTGGGTTGGTTTTTTTTTGGGGGGGGTTGCATTTCGTGTTAGTTTCAGCTGAGATAGTTTTTGTTGTATTGCCTTCATGTATATGGACATAGGTGATGCAGTTTTTCCATATAATTTGTTGAATGGGATTGTAGGATTGTGTGTTGTCTGTATATAGGAAGAAGCTGATTCCTAGTTCCGCTAGTAATGCACATAGAGGCAGCATATATATGATTAAAAGTGTAGCTGAGAGTAATTACTACCATAAGCCACTTGCTGGGCAGACTGGATGGACCATTTGGTCTTTTTATCTGCCATCATTACTATATTACTATATTTCAAAACTTCTGAGAAAGATAAATCCCTCTCTCCCCCAATTCTGTGTCATAACTAATAGCTTGGGCTGTGCTCCAGGGTACTCCTAAATCAGGATTGGGAAATCAGAGACTGTTTTCTTCAGATCAACATAGTTCTCTGAAATCTTGGCTTTAATCTCAGTAGCGCGCTTTGCGTGTTGCAAACCTGCAGAAAGTTCATCAGCAAACTGCTGCCGGGGACATTTGCACATGGACTGACTTTTGCCAGAATGCTGCTAGAAATGGCCCCATTACCAACTCCCAAGGCCCAGCCTAGCAGACAATGGCCCATCAGTGCCTCCCAGTGTCACGCTGTAGCTGATGCACTGGTTCCTCGTTGATTTCTGATACAAACATGGCCAAAGCTCCTTTGGGTTTCTGTTCAGCTGTGACTGGGTACTACTTGGTCCTGCAAACCATTTTCTAATCATTGCTGCCACTGGAGATAAGAAGGGGGGAGGGGTACAAGACGACAGCTTTCACAATGTATATTTGTATTAACTCTCCTAGTATAAATACATCACAAAATACAAAGCTGTCTAGTTATGCATAGCAATAAACTTTAGCCCTTGCACACAGACAACTGTAAAAACAAAATTCTGCCAACAGTGCCTCTTACTGTATATCCACAACACAAATCGTACTGAAGGAACCTTCAAAAGCAAAGTCACATCTGTGTGTTATAGCAAGGTATTTGTTTGTGCTCCTGAGGCAGCAAGGCAATTTTTAGAAAAAAAAAAGTTTTTCAAAGAAATTGGTTAGAAAGATAGAAGTACATGTCCATGATAGTGCCCAGATGAAAAAAAAGACTGAGGAGACTCACAATTCAATGCCCACACGAGAATTCCTGCACATGCTCAGTAGAGCAAAAGCTCTACTAGCTAAGAAAAAAAAATCCATTTGATCCCACCTCATGACATCACCCACATATCATGGATAATTCAGTCCTTTTTGTTGACAGAACAGATGCCACACTAAATCTTCCTATTAACAGTCCTATGAATTCTGGACCTATCTGCCAGGATACTGCCAGAGCCCATACATACATCCCAGGAAAGTCTGATATTTATCTATAAAGTTTCTTTATAACATCCCTGCCCTATCAGCATACAAGTTTCATTCTAAAGAGGCTCAGATAAAGGAATGGAGGGACTTCCTAAATTTAAATTTATACTAATTTTCCTTATGTTTACAATAGTTCAAGTTGTCCTCTTTGCAAAGTACTCTGGTCTGCTGGGACATGAAAGTACTTGAACTATTCTTTAGCTGCTGCTGCTGCTGAGAACATTTTTCTTTTGGCCACACTACACAACAAGAAAGGACAACCCAAGTCACCCTTCCATCCACTAAGATGAAAAATTCAAAGCTCGAGTTGTCCTTAAAAAGGAGCACATGAAAGGCATTACTAGCTTTAAGCTCTAACACTAACTGATCAAACAGGCCGCTCTAACATCTTTAAAGTGATTCCTGAAATGTGAATTTTTGAGATTAAAATCTAAGAATATTTTTCAATCACAGTAGAGAGGTTTTGGAGCCATGTAATTTGTCCAATCAGGCCCAGGAAGGCATGTGATTTGAGATGAATCTGACAAATTTTACAAATGTCATACTTCTGCACTAATTCTAATTTCTATTCCAGTTTCATTTTTCAGGCCTTTAAGGAAATGAGTATCTATTTTGCATTTCACAGTTAACCCTTATAGAGGTATTTCAACATGGTCAATTCAAACATTTTTATCATTTGCTATCATAAGCAGCAACCCAAACATCATAGCTCATCTGTCTTCAATATACACACATTTCTATGATGCACAGCAGTTATAGATGCCAGAGAAGGTAGGATGTCAGAGCACATAGATATTAGGAGAGAAAGGAACGTGATCCAATAGTTCCCTCTAGTGGCACTTTCTAGTCACTAAACCTATGAATGCCAGGGAGCAGAAATGGCTGGTGTTCTAGGGAAATAGGCAATAGTTCTCTGGGCTGCTCCACTGGTAATGCCGGGTAGGCAAGGCAAGCTTGATCCTTACTAACAATTCCCATGTCTTAACTTTTATTAATTTCTGCTGCCAAGAAACATTGCTCTGAATCTTTAAAAGCTTTATACTGATGCAATTATATTTCCAGGGGCAAATACTTTAATTTTGTTTGGGTTATTTTTTTTTTTGGCTTTTATCTCCCTGTTGCTTGCTCGCCCAGTGTTAAGTTGCAACAGGTCAGCTATTTAAATAGCCAAGGTAGGCTAGCCTGCTTCAAACAGACATGTGATCGAGTTTCCTGACACAAATCTACAAGGAACTAGACTATTCCTATAGCTGCTTGCACTGGAAGAGCTTAAGACCCAAACCCTGCATCATGACTCCCTCTCCAGAAGCGGATTCGGAATCTACCGACTTCTGCTCACAGGATCTGAGTCTGCAACAAATGGGTGAGACGGGATGTGATAATCCCTGTTGAAAAAAAAGCAGACAGGCAGAGGAGACATATCCACTGGGCTGTTCCAGTATGAAGTTCAAACTTTGGCAACAGTAGTTTATAGCCTGTATAGAAATGCACACAGGCTGTATATGTACAGTCAGCCAAATCAGAGCCGGGACCAGCTTTTTCTGCATCCGAGGCAGATATACAGAATTATGTTCCTGCTCCCCCCACCCCCTTTTCACTTATCAGTATCTGCTCTGACATAGCGCTTTCTCCTTTAGTTGCAAAGGCACAGCAGACCTTATAGTAGTGGCAGCTTCAGCCACTACTATAAGGTCTGCTGTGCCTTCTTTCTCTTCCCCCACCCCATGCTCAGCAATACCTCTTTCCCTCCCCTCCTTCCTCTCTACGCCATGAATCCTATTTCACCCCCATTCCTTGCCCTGAAATGGGCTAGGCTGAACAGCATAGGAAAAACATTCAAATTATGTTGGCACTTCAGTTACAGTGACACAAAGTTCCTCGATTACCAGGCAGTTTGTGAAGTAACAGAAAACCCTGCAAGTAGTCACTCAGAACCTATATAGCAAAAGCCTGCCATACCAACACAGCATTAACACCCAGAACTCAAACAGCAACAACCCTACATGAACCACCTGGACCTAAAACACTGATACACCTTCCAGTGGGAAAACAGAACAAGTTGGACTACGACAGATCCCAACACAGAACCTACATGTTAGCAGAATACTTTACCTCCAGCACACATATAGAACAGATCCTCAAAAAATACAGAATAAGGGATCACAAATTAGAAATATGCAAATAAAAAGTGAATTCTTCTTTGTTCCGCTAGTCCCCCCCCCCCCCCAAGCCTTTTCTGTTTCCTGTAGTTAAGGGGTGGCCAAGAGCAAAGGGGCTGGATTAGAGAGGGTTTTTTCTTTGTTTGCACTGAGCTCTGTCTATTCCATGCTCACATCCACCCCCTCCAGTTCCTTGCATGCTGCCTGGGAGGGGAGGGGCTGAACTAAGAAAGCATAGGGTTGATCTCTGCTGCCTGAGATTTTGGGCATTGGCCAATACAGTCATTGGGGCACAGCTTTGTGCATTATGCCCATAGGTAAAGGCAGCCTTGCTGACCTTGCGCCCTTGGTCTTCACACCTGGGTCAGCTGCCCCCCCCCCCCCCTTTCTGGTCCTGGCTCTGAGCAAAATACATACTAAGTTCTAGAGTGAAGCTGGAATGGATAGATTCAGGTCACAGGATGCTGGTGAGCAAACAAAACAAAGCATGGGGCAAACACAGAGGATCCTTAGCATTGAGGAAATGGGAGTAAAGCTGTACAATTTGTTATAGTGCACTAGGTAAGAAAAATGAGCACACAATGTACTTAGCATTATGTTCCTGAAGTCATTATGTTCCTCTGTTTGACGGTTGCCAAGGATTCGGAGTGCTACAAATTATAAATAAAACATTTTTTAAAAGTTAAGTTTGTACCTCAGTCTGCAAGATGGCGGCTCTCTGCTCTTTGGCCGTGAGGGACTCCTTTAGCACCTCGATATGCTGCTTGCTATCTGAGAATTGGTTGGTGAGGGTTTCCAGCTTCGTCTGCAATGCCAACATTTCTGTGTCCTTCCGGGACAACTCCTGTTTGACCTGACCAATCTGGAAAACGAGCAACACAATGCATAGAAAGGAAAATGAAAGATCAGTTATGGCAAGAACTCTCACTGTCTTGGCTCTTGATGTTAATATTTTGCAATAATTCACTGATATCCCAGGCAGTTGTAAACTCATGTACTGGACTGGTGGGGGAGGTCATTTCTATTACAACACAAAACTACCCAATAAATCTGATTTTTAGTGTATCTTATTAATCAAAGAATTTGAAAACAAAAAGGTGGGAGACTCAAAAGGAAAAACAAAATCACACAACAAAGTTTACAGTAAAATCTTAGCAACACAGGAAACAAAGGCCTTAATCAAAAAGAACTTTTTCCCATTCTGTAGCAACAAACATTTTTACTGAGTAGGGCCCTGAATGTGTTCAAAATGTGTACTCTTATCCCAATCTTATAGACCAGAGGTGGCCAACTTGGGTCCTCGAAAGCCACAAATTAGCCAGGTTTTCAGGATATCCACAATGAACATGCATGAAATAGGATGGCATACAATGGAGGCAGTGCATGCAGATATATCTCATATTCATTGTGGATATCTTGAAAACTTGGCCTGTCTGTGACTCTTGAGAACCTGAGTTGGCCACCCTTGTTATAGACATACAGAGCTACATGTGTAGATAGACAGACATGCTACACATGAGATAAACTGAAAAAAGTGAAAATAATTCCATATACCTTTATACGATGCTTGTTGTACATGACTGGAGTGCATCAGAAAAGTTTATTTTTTTTTTATCTCTTGATATATTTTATCAACACACATTAGATGATCCCAGTTGGATCCATGGTAACACCGAAGGGAAGGGAAGAAACAGCAACTCACTTATTTAAAAAAAAATAATCTATTGATAATTTCTTTTTTTTTTTTTTTTTAGGACAGTCAGATGAATCCAGAACAAGTGGGTTATGCACCTCTACCAGCCGATGTCACAGTACATACACCCCTGCAGTGACATCAGCCCGCCAGTATTCTCTTCAAAAGCAACTGTGGACAGACTAGCAAAAAACTTGATTAAAAACAGATAACCAATTCAACAGGCAACACTGAGCTCAAACAAGAATTAATAACACTAGTCTAGGGACTGGATAACATTAGTAATCCCTGTAAAACGTAAGCACACAGGAGGATCAATATGCAATCATCCGGCAGTCGAGGGAGGGAAGTTGGATTCATTTGACTGTCCTAAAGAAAAGGAAATTATCAGCTAAGTAGTAATTTCTCATTTCTTAGCATCCAGACAGATGAATCCAGAACAAATGGGATGTAGCCAAGTTACTCCCAAACAGGGCGGGAGGCTGCCCATAGTCCAGTCAAAACCGCACGTGCGAAGGCTGCGTCCTCCCGGGCCTGAACATCCAGACGGCAATACCTGGAAAAGGTGTGTAAGGAGGACCACGTCACAGCTAGGAAAATGTCAACGGGAGACAACAATTTCACTTCCACCCATGACACTGCCTGAGTCCTACTGGAATGAGTCCTAACTTGACTAGGTAACGGCTTCCCAGCATCCACATATGCAGTCAAGACTACCTCCTTAATCCAGCAAGCTATTGTAGCCCGCAAGACTGGCTCTCCCTGTCTAGTATCGCCGTGAAGGACAAACAGGCGATCCGACTTCCACAAAGATTCAGTAACCTCTAGATACCTGACAATATGTCTCCTGATATGCAAGGGTCACAACAGACGATACTGCTCTACATCTCTCTCTCTCTCTGTCCAGAGACGACAGGGAGATGGACTGATTCAAGTGAAACTCAGGGACCACCTTTGGTAAAAAGGAAGAAACAGTATGCAGCTGTACCACCCCTGGAGTCACAGCTCCCAGCAAGACAAGGTCTACAGTTCGGAAACCCTATGTGCAGAACAAATTGCCACAAGGAAAACAGTTTTCACGTCAACAATCGCAAGGTTAGAGTATGTAGCAGTCTGAATGTAGGGCCTGCCAAAAACTCCAAAACCAAATTAAGACTCCATAGGAGCACCAGAAACTGCAAAAGGAGGCCGAAGATGTTTCACTCCTTTCAGAAAACGGGTCACATCAGGATGAGCAGACATGGATCCACCATTTACCTGACCCCTGAAACAGGTGAAATCCTCTACTTGTACCTTTAAGGAATTAAGAACCAAGCCTTTATTCAAGCCATCATGCAAAAATTCCAAAATTAACGGAATCTTGACCAAGGAAGGAAGAGTACCTCAATCCAGGCCTCAAACACTCTAAACCCACATATAGGCCAAGGAAGTGGAGAACTTTCTAGCTCTTAGCAAGGTGGAAATCACTGCCGCCAAGTATACACATTTCAGCAAGTGAGCCCTTTCAAGGGCCTTACTTTAAGACAAAATCAAGTCTGATCTTTGTAAAGAACAGCTCCCTGGCTGCAACATGTTCCTGTGCACCGGAAGTCGAAGAGGTGAATCCACCAGGAGCCTCTGCAGATCTGCATACCACAGTTTCCTGGGCCAATCTGGAGCGACCAAGAGCATCATCCCTCCGTGGCATTTGATCCTTCGAATCAATCTGTCCAACATGGGCCAGGGAGGAAAGGCATATAGCAACTTGTCTTCTGGCCACTCCTGCATTAGGGCATTGATTCCCAATGACTTTGGATATTTCTGCAGCTGAAGAATCGCGGAACTTTCGCATTGCGCAAAGTCACCAACAGGTCTAGGAACAGGAGGTCCCAGCGATCCTGAATCAGCTGAAACGCCTCGTCTGACACCGCTCACTCTGCTGGGTCCAGACTCTCCCTGCTGAGAAAGTCTGCTCTTACGTTGTCATCACCTGCAAAATGCGAAGCTGAGATCATCTGGAGATGCAACTCTGTCCATTCCATAAGTTGATCTATTTCCTGTGACACTTGTTGGCTCTTGGTACCTCCCTGCCGATTGATGTAGGCCACAGTCTTTGCATTGTCTGACATTATTCGGATTGATCAACCCTGCAGTCTGTCGCTGAACTGTAAACATGCCAACCAGACTGCCCTGGCTTCCAGCCGATTGATGTTCCAGAGAGACCCTTCTGCACTCCAGCGACCTTATAATGTCAACTCCTGACAGTGAGCTCCCCAACCAAGGTTAGCATCCATTGTCAGTACTAGCCAGTCTAATGGGGACAGGAAAACTCCCTTCCGTAGATGATCCGCCTGCAGTCACCATTGCAGCTGGGAGGAGACCTCTATCGGCAGTTGGAGCTGAAAAGAATAGTCCTGAGACTGCGAATTCTACTGAAACAACAGGGAGCGCTGAAGAGTATGCATATGCGCCCTCACCCACAGTACCACTTCCATGGTCACTGCCATTAAGCCTTGGATCTGCAGGTACCGAAGGCTGCTCTTGACTAAGTTCTCCACCCAGCCAAGCTCCCGCAACAGGAAAATCATCTTGCGAATCACCAGACTGCTCTCCTTCCAATTATTTGGCGCAAATCAGCCAGCCATCCAAATATGGGTGTACTAGGATTCCATTCTCTCAACTCTGCCGCAACTACTCCCATTACCTTGGAAAAGATTCTGGGAGCAGTGGCCAGACCAAAGGGCAGTGCCCAAAACTGAAAGTGGCGTCCCAGAACTGAACTGCAGGAAGCGCTGATGTTCTAGTTGGATGGGAATGTGAGGATACGCCTCGGACAGATCCAGAGAAGTCAGAAATTTCCTCAACTGCACAGCCAATCTCGCAGAGTGCAAAGTCTCCATGCAAAAATGCTTCACTTGCAGATGACAGTTGACACCTTTGAGGTCCAGGATAGGACGAAAAGAGCCCTCCTTCTCTGGCACAACAAAATAAATGGAATAGTTCCCCATATTTTCTTGAAACGTGGGCACTGGGACCACAGCCTTCAGACTGAGGAGTCTTGCCAATGCTCCGTCCATTACCCACTTCTTCTATGGGGAGTGGCAGGGAGACTCTGTGAGCATATCCCAAGGAATACTGCGAAACCATTGCATATCCTTTTTGTATCACCTCAAGAGGCAGGATCGGTGTCATCATCCGTGCTATCTGCTGCCGCTCTAGGAGTACCCCGGCATTTAATAGAAGATCCAAGCAAGGTTCCTACCTGTGCTTCTGCCTGAGGAGCATTGGACAAGGCCGAGGACTGCGCCTGAAGAAAGAATTGCAACCCTTGAAAAAATTCTACCATGACAAAGTAGAAGAATCCAGAGCAGGAGCAGCCTGAGGAGCATCCACTGAGCTATCTTCCCTCGCTGAGGAACCAGTTAGGGGAGTTCCAAAATTAGGTGCCCCACCTGAGATGTCTTTACCCAGACCCACGACTGGCTAGGAAGAACCAGGCTTAGTGATATCAGAGGAAGACAATCCCCGCTGAGCCTCCAAACAGTGCTGGTACAAATCAGTGGGCACTCCTGGCTAAGATGCCCGAATAGGACAAGCAGTATAAAGAGAAAAGCACTTAGGCTTCTTAGATACAGGCGCCATCATGGCAGATAGTGCACTAAGCGGCAGCCAGAAGCATGCGTCTGTTTCACTTTTTTTTTTTTTTTTTTTTAAATAAGCGCTCAACTAGGCGCTCAAAAATTATGCGTTCAGCACTTAGGCGCACACACCTATGTGCTTACATAGGAGACCAAAAAAACTTAAGCGCACAGTACCACTTGTGCGCAGAGGGAAATGGTGCTTAACGTGGGCACACAGACTATAAGGCCAGACTGTGCACCCAAAAACGAAGCACACAACCTGGACACACAGCTAAATGCACATACTGGACCGACAATCCTGTAGTGGGCAGCCTTAGTAAGCAAGTGAAAAGCTGTTGTGGCCTATCATGCGGCATGCAGCAAAAAGCCTCGGAGCAGGGCCTAGCCTAAGAAGGCTCCTCAATCTGCCAAGCTGCTTACATCCCTCAACCTCCCACAGAGCATGATGAACCTCAGACCGGCACACCAAGCACAGAGACCAGGGGCGCAGGAAGCCCTATACAACGAAAAACCTCCTAAGTCTCTTTTTTTTTTTTTTGTTTAACTTACCGAAGCCCAGCCTTACCTGGCTGAGTACAGAGATTGTCTCCAGCTGCAGGAGGGAGAGGGTGTATGCTGTCACTAGCAGACTCAGCTTCCTGCACCTGCTGCCTTTCAGCTGCACAAGCAGCTAAGTCCATGCCGGCTGAAAAATCAGCCAACGGACCAAGGCACTCATTTGAGGGACCTCGGAAATAACTTCAGGAATTCTGAACTGTGGGAGGGACCATTTGGTATCACCACAGGAGAGCGGGGCAAATTTATTTCCTGAATTCTCCTTTTCTTTAAAATGAAGCAATCCCCAGTGGGAGATGCACGTCCACCATCTACTGGAAACGGAGAATACTGGTGGGCTGTCACTGCAGGAGTATATATACTGTGAAGTCAGCTTGCTCTGTCTCCATCTGCTGGAAGAGGTGCATAACCCACTTGTTCTAGATTTGTCTGACTGGACGCTAAGAAAATAGCTATATTTAACCTATGTCTTCTAAGGAAGCCACACAGTTTAGCAGCCTTAATTTTTGTTTTCAATACCCACTACTATAACTAATAACTTTAGTATATGGAGCAGGTGCGACACTAACAGCACAGATCCAGGTGAAGCCACAAAATAAATTCAGAGCTTATACTAGTGAAAAATACTACACGGTCAAAAATACTGGTTAGTGAAAAATACTACACTGTCAAAAATACTAGTATAAGTTGAAGTTTTGTATACAGTATTAGAAAGTAGTTAAAAATTGATTTGTCATCAAGGACCTATGATTAGAATTTATGGACCCAAGTGGTGAGCTACCAACTAATATACTGGATTTCCATGTATGATAGTCCATAAAGAAAAAATGTTTAATTTCAGTTCAGTGTTTACTAAAAAGGACCCTGGAGAAGGACCGTCGCTAGTTAACAAGAAACTGAAGATGAGTGGAGTAGATGTAACTCCGTTTACAGTAGAGAATGTATAGGAAGAGCTGGGGAAACAAAGTGGACAAAGCCATGGAGCCTGATGAGGTTCATCCCAGGATACTGAGGGAGCTCAGAAATGTGCTGGTGGGTCCGCTGTGTGACCTGTTCAATAGATCCCTAGAAATGGGAGTGGTGCCAAGTGATTGGAGAAGAGCAGTGGTGGTCCCGCTTCACAAGAGTGGGAGCAGAGAGGAGGCTGGTAACTACAGACTGGTTAGCCTCACCTCAGTGGTGGGAAAAGTAATGGAGTCGCTGCTGAAAGAAAGAATAGTGAACTATCTTTAGTCGGAAGAATTGCTGGACCAGAGGGAGCATGGATTCACCAGGGGAAGATCCTGTCAGACAAATCTGATTGACTTTTTTGACTGGGGGACTAGGGAATTGGATCGAGGAAGAGTGCTCAATGTCATCTACTTGGATTTCAGCAAAGTTTTTTTATACAGTCCCGCACAGGAGGCTGGTGTATAAAATGAGAAGCTTAGGAGTGAGTGCCGAGGTGGTGGCCTGGATTGCAAACTGGTTGACAGACAGAAGACAATGTGTGATGGTAAATGGAACTTACTCTGAAGAGAGAGCGGTGTTAAGCAGAGTGCCGCAAGGATCGGTGTTGGGACCTGTCCTGTTCAATATCTTTGTGAACGACATTGCGGACGGGATAGAAGATAAGGTTTGTCTTTTTGCGGATGACACTAAGATCTGCAACAGAGTGGACATGCTGGAAGGAGTGGAGAGAATGAGATGGGTTTTAAGGAAGCTGGAAGAGTGGTCAAAGATATGGCAGCTGAGATTCAATGCCAAGAAGTGCAGAGACATGTATATTGGGTGTGGAAATCCGAAAACTGTATTCGATGGAGGGTGAAGGGCTGATGTGCACGGAACAGGAGAGAGACCTTGGGGTGATAGTGTCTAACGATCTGAAGTCAGTGAAACAATGTGACAAGGCGATAGCTAAAGCCAGAAGAATGCTGGGCTGC
This sequence comes from Rhinatrema bivittatum, assembly GCF_901001135.1. Lineage (NCBI taxonomy): Eukaryota > Metazoa > Chordata > Amphibia > Gymnophiona > Rhinatrematidae > Rhinatrema > Rhinatrema bivittatum. Next base: position 234,230,221 of record NC_042618.1, read on the forward strand.
ATAGAGAGAGGAATATAGAGTAAGAAAAGGGAAATGATTATCCCCTTCTACAGGTCCTTGGTGAGACCTCACCTGGAGTACCGTGCTCAGTTCTGGAGACCATATCTCCGAAGGGACAGAGACAGGATGGAGGCAGTCCAGAGAAGGGCGACCAAAAAGGTGGATGGTCTTAATCGAATGACTTATGAGAAGAGATTGAAGAATCTAAATATGTACACCCTGGAGGAAAGGAGGAGCAGAGGTGATATGATACGGACTTTCAGATACTTGAAAGGTTTTAATGATCCAAAGATGACAAACCTTTTCCGCTGGAAAAAAATCAGCAGAACCAGGGAGTCACGATTTGAAGCTCCAGGGAGAAAGACTCAGAACCAATGTCAGGAAGTATTTCTTCACGGAGAGGGTGGTGGATGCCTGGAAGTGGTGAAGACCAAAACTGTGAAGGATTTCAAAGGAGCGTGGGATAAACACTGTGGTTCCATAAAGTCTAGAGGATGTGAATGAAGAGAAGAAGCATGGGGGTAGCTTGCGGGAATGACAGCTACTACCTGGAGATTAATACCCTTATTCAATAAACATAGACATGGTTAATGTGACTCCAACAATGCTCTATGCTTCAATGGCAAGAGGAAATGTGGAAAAAAGGATTTGCATTCACAAAAAAGTGGGGGTGTAGCTTGCTTGTTACGGCAATTACTACCCGAATCAATTAAGCCTGATACTTCACTTGGAGTACATATCGTGGCTCCCCTGCATCCAGCTGCTCGCGAAGATGGACGCCTGCACGGGCGAAAGTGGTCCCTGTGCGTGCAATTGGGCCGCTCAAGATGTGACGTCACATGCCGTGACGCCAAACGTCGTGACGTCACGCCTTGAGCGGCCCAATTGCACGAACAGTGGCCCCTTTCGCCCGTGCAGGCGTCCATCTTCGCGGGCAGCTGGAGGCAGGGGAGCCGCAGTCGTCCTCGCCGATGTCAGTCTCCGGAGGGGGGCTGCAAAAAAAGTAAGTCGCTTCGTCGCTTTACACTGCCAGTCCTCTCTCCCCTCCTCCCGGAGCAAGGCTGCTTTTCACGCCTTGCTTCGGGAGAAGGGGAGAGAGAGGACTGGCAATCCCGAGCATAGGATTGCCCGTCCTCTCTCCCCTCTCTCTCTTGCAACTTTTTTTTTCGCTTTTGTTGCTTCGGGAGGAGGGGAGAGGACTGGGGCTGCCCCGGAGACCAGCACCCATGGACGCGGCCAGGGCAGGTGAGCGGGGGCTGGGGGAAAGTTTGCCGCCTACCCTTACCCCTGCCTCTAATGCAGGGGTAAGGATAGGCGGTACAGAGAAGGGCGACCAAGAAGGTGGAGGATCTTCATCGGATGACATACGAGGAGAGATTGAAGAATCTAAATATGTACACCCTGGAGGAAAGGAGGAGCAGGGGTGATATGATTCAGACTTTCAGATACTTGAAAAACTTTAATGATCCAAAGACAACGACAAACCTTTTCCGTCGGAAAAAAATCAGCAGAACCAGAGGTCACGAGCTGAGGCTACAGGGAGGAAGACTAAGAACCAATGTCAGGAAGTATTTCTTCACGGAAAGGGTGGTGGATGCCTGGAATGCCCTTCCGGAGGAAGTGGTGAAGTCTAAAACTGTGAAAGACTTCAAAGGGGTGTGGGATAAACACTGTGGATCCATCAAGTCTAGTGGGCGTAAATATAGAGGAGGCGGTAAAACACTGCACAGAGCGGTAGTAGCCACAGAGGCATTCACGGAGCGGGATGCCAGTGGCCAGTAGTTGGTGTTCCACCTTCAGGCAGCAAAACACTGCACGGAGCAGCAGTAGCCACAGAGGCATTCACGGAGCGGGATGCCTGCGGCCAGTAGTTGGTGTTCCACCTTCAGGCAGCAAAACACTGCACGGAGCGGCAGTAGCCACAGAGGCATTCACGGAGCGGGATGCCAGTGGTTTGTGTTCCACCTTCACGGAGCGGAAGGATGGAGGGCTGTCATCTCAAAAAAAACAAAAAAAAACAAAAAAAAACAAAACAGAGGTGGGTAAGAGTATGGGGCAGGGGTGTGGCTGCTTGTTGCGGTGGTTGCTACCCCTGATTGAGCTGGATGTTCACTGGGATGCGGATACGGCACTGCTCTCTGCATTGGTGGAGGGGTGGAAGGGAATTGGGGCCAGAGGGTGCTGGAAGCCAATAGTGACGGGTGGGAGGGAGAAAAAAGGGGGGGGGGGGAGATTAAAAAAAAAATGGATAAACTGCGTAGCTTGCTGGGCAGACTGGATGGGCCATTTGGTCTTCTTCTGCCGTCATTTCTATGTTTCTATGTAAACGTGCAGCAAAACGGCAGGGTAAAAAAGCGATAGTCGGGGCGCACATTACTGGATGGTAGGGAATAGCTAATTCGATCGTTTACATGTAATATACATGCCACGTGCGGAAGGGGTTACCCGGGGATTTAAGGACGCGGTAAGAGTAGGTTAAAGGGGATTGTGAATCACAGGAAGGGCTAACGCGGCCGGAAAGTGAGTAGAAAGCGGGTTAGGAGCGGGGTAAACGCGGCCGCACTTTACTGGATTGACCTGTTAGTAAGTTAAACCACTCCACCCCAATCACTAAAAGAAACAAAACAATTAAAATAACTTACCACGAGGAGACCACGTGACCTGATGAGCGGATAAGCAGCAGGTTCGCCGCGCTCCGGGCTCCCCCGCCGACAAAACCTTTCCTACCGGCAGCTGCAGACCGCATCGTGGCGACTTCCACAGACCCAAGCTTGCAGCAAAGAACAATAGATTCGTTTTTCAGCGGCAGTGAACTTGGGATGGCTGCTAAACCGCCCCGCAGGGAAAAATTGACGAGCAGGCAAGTCGAGGGGAAAATGGCCGCCGGACCCCCGAGCACTAGCGCGCCGACTGAAGCCCCAGATCTAGTCGGGGAAGTTACAAAGGCGGAAGTTACAAAGGCGTAAATCGGTAGTCCGATTTACGGACTTGGCCCAGAAAATCAATTCAGGTAATGAAACCTTACAAGAAATAAAGAACCAGGTAGCAGACACGCAGCAACGTGTTGCTGACGTTGAAACAGAGACTCAGAATCTTCTGCAAAAACAGGAAATGCTGGTGAAACAAGTAACTACACTGGAATACAAGGTGGAAGATTTAGAAAACAGATCTAGGAGAAATAATTTGAGATTTGTAGGATTGCCAGAGTCCCTCCCTGAGAAGGATTTAGCTAAAGTTTTGGAAACGTGGTTACCACAAGAGCTTGGCCTAGCTGACCTTTTAGGCAGCATCACTGTTGAAAGAGCGCATAGATTGGGGGTTAAGAAATCTGAGGTGACTTCGCCCAGGGTGGTAATCGCGAGATTCCTGAACTTCTGCCATAAAACTGCCATCCTTCAAGCTTTTCGACGCACTGCTAATTTAACATATGAAGGCAGGAAAATAATGATCTTTCAAGATTACTCTGCTGCGCTATCCGCTAAACATAGGGAATTCTCCCCCATATGCGCTGATCTCTTCAATAGGAAAATCAGATTTACGCTGCAATATCCTGCCCGGCTTCGAATGGAACATAATGGAGCCTGGCGCAGTTTTGACTTCTTGCTAGCACCCTGGATACTAGATGATTTCGTTGCAGCTTTGTGATAATCATTTACTTTCCCTTTCAGGGTTTCTTTCACTCTGTTTGCTTACTGTATTATGCCTGTTAATATGCATCTGATAATTTACTATCATGTCTTAGAGCATGCAAACTTTGTTCCGGTTATTTACATGTTGGCGGGGGAGCTGGGTAGGTTACACTGTGGTCTCCTACCTCCGTTGTGTGGAGGATTCTGGTGGTGTCAATTTAATGGGTGTGGGGAATGGGGATGGGGGAAGGGGAGGGGTTGGGTTAAGGGGTAGCGCAGTATTTTTTGTAAGTCAGACATATTTTCTCTTACGGGTCTATAGCGTCATATTGTCGGAACAGGCTTATGCACAGTTTAATTGGCTGTTGTTGTCTAAGGCGCTGCCTCCAGGCTGGGGGAGGCACGCCCTTCGAGTAAAAACAAACAGACTTGGAATTTGCTATATCGTCCCCCACATTGACTATGGCTGATAAACTTCGCTGTATCTCTTGGAATGTAGCGGGGCTAGGCTCGCCTATAAAACGGGCAAAAGCGTTACAATCATTGCGACGACACAGGGCCAAAATTGCGTTTTTGCAGGAGACGCACTTAACAGAAGTGGAAAGCCAAAACCTATCCCGGGATTGGGTGGGCAAGGTGTTCTATTCCCCTGCACAGAATAGGAAAGGGGGAGTAGCGATCTTGATAGGGAAACAAACGGTTTTTGATATGGCCTAGGTCTTTTCGGACGCCGAGGGGTGCTATGTCCTAGTCACAGGAAAGTTGTTTAATGTTTGTTATTTAATTAACCTCTATTAAGCTGTCTAAAAAGTTTGCTTTTACATTTTTAATTCTAGATGTTCTATGTATCCGACTAAGGAATTATATTTCCTGCTTGTTCAGTTTGCAATGTAAACCGGCCTGATTTGCATTTTATGCAAGAAGGTCGGTATATAAAAATAAATAAATAAATAAATAAATAAATAAATAAATAAATAAATGAGGATGTCACACTAGGCAGTATATATGCCCCGAACGTATATCAGCACAGTTTTTTCATGGGTATAGTTCAACTCCTAATACAGCATCGTAAAGGGTTGGTATTAATAGCCGGCGATTTTAATCAGGTGATGGACCAGGCCATGGACTGTTCCCAGCCGGGGCCTCATCCTTCACCTTCTAAACGTAAAGGACTTCCATATCTTTGTGACCAGCTGCAACTAGTAGATTCGTGGAGGCTTTTGCACCCTGAACTGAGGGATTACACCCATATTGCTAGGGCTCATAACGCAATGTCCAGAATAGATTATATCCTGACGTCCACACACTGTTTTAACAAAACCTTATCCACAGAGATTGGCCCCGTAGAATGCTCTGACCATGGTATGGATAGACGTGTTAGTGGGAGGCCCAAAGCAGACTCAGCCCAGGTGGCGCTTTCCTGCACACCTCTCTGAGGATAAGGACTTTAGAGTCTTTCTTCAGGAAAAAAGGGACAATTATAGGTATCATAACTCGCAACATCAAGACAATCCCACGTTATTCTGGGAGGCTGGTAAAGCAACCATGCGGGGGGAGATGATTGCATATGTCATAAGGCAAAGGAAACTTGCAAGCAAGCAGTTAATTGATTTGGGTAGGGACGTTCAAGCGGCCAAGTGAAAAATGATAGCAAATCCCACTCTTCAAGCTAAACGAAGTTATCGGGATTTATTGAACACCTTTAATTGTTATATCCATCAAAGAACGCAAAGGGATATCCTTTTTCACTCCCACAAACTTTATCGGTTCGGCAACAAAATGGGTAAATTACTGGCGAATCAGTTCCGTGCTCAGTGGGGGTCGGCTTTTGTGGCGGCCCTTCAGAATCGGCAGGGAGTACGCTATACGACCGGCCCTCAAATTTGTAAATTGTTCCGCCAATTTTATGAGACTCTTTATACAGCAGAATCTCAGCCGCAAGCCGGTGAAGTTGAGAAAACTTTCTTTAGTTCCCTCCCACTACCCACCCTTACTGCCGAACAATTGCAATTTTTAAATGCCCCGATCACCACACAGGAAATCTGGGAGGGGATTGGGTCTAGCCAATCCCATAAGGCACCTGGCCCGGACGGCCTTAATGCCGATTACTATAAAATGTTAAAATCTGTCATTGCGGACCCACTACAGTGCTACTTTGCTGAAGTCTCTCATGCAGGGTTCACTAAAGAAGCCACTACAGCATACATCACTGTTCTACCAAAAAGTGGCAAAGATCCTTTAAATCCGGCGTCATATAGACCAATATCCCTATTAAATTATGACGTTAAACTGTTTGCACGGATCTATGCCACTAGGATGAGCAAAATCTTACGTCATCTCATATCAACCAGCCAAGTGGGTTTTGTTAAAGACAGAAAAGCTTGCAAGCACCTCCTTAGCTTATGGGCAGCCATGACGCATTGCAAATCTCAAGCCATTCCAGCACTAGCGGTGGGATTCGATGCTGAAAAAGCATTCGACCGGGTGAATTGGGATTACATGTTTTCGGTGCTACAGAAATTCGGGTTTCAAGGGCCAATTCTTCAAAACATTTCCCAATTGTACCGACACCCGCAGTCCATCATTGTGGCTTGATGTCGTCCCCTTTTGCAATACATAGAGGAGTAAGGCAGGGATGCCCTCTTTCCCCATTATTGTACATTCTCATGCTGGATCCCCTCCTAAGGGCTATAAATATGAACACGGGAATTGAAGGCTTACAGTTGGGGGGAACGTGTTTTAAAGTTGCTGCATTTGCTGACGATGTGCTCATATTTGTTGTGAACCCAATTACCTCATTACGTAAAGTTCTGGAGCTGCAAAATCTTTTTGGCCAATTTTCTGGCTTAAAGATTAATGTGGACAAGTCTGAGGCTATAGACGTTACAGGCCTAGTACGCGGGGCCTGGCCGGGAGTTTTTCCCTTGCGATGGGTCACCAATACGATGAGATATTTGGGGATACATATCCCGATTGATATTAGTAATCTGTATGCTGTTAACATTCTCCCCCTACTAACTAAGACCAAACAACGGTTGACCAACTGGATGGATCTCCCTCTATCGTTATCTGGAAGAATACAGCTTTTTAAAATGATCGAGCTCCCTCGATGGCTGTATGTTATGCATATGCTGCCCTTATGGATCAAGCGTTCACACATCCGAGAGCTTCACCAAGCCCTTCGCAGCTTTCTTTGGAGAAGAAAAAAGGCACAAATTGGCTTAGCGCTTTTTATGCGCCCACTAGTTGAGGGTGGCCTGATGTGCCCCAACATCCACTTGTATAATGTCGCTAATCTTCTGTGTCACCTCCAGGATTGGATTAGTGCAACAGATGTACTGCTGCCCAGAGATCTCCTTCGGGCTTGGTGCAAACCTTATGACTTGTGTAATCTTTTGGTGGCTCCGCAATCTGCCCTGCCTCCTCATATTACTTTCCCTATTTTGGGGCATGCCGTGCAGCGTGGAAGCGGCTATGCTCCCATTTCCAAGTCTCCTGGCGGACATTAACGTTTGCAACCATCGTTGGCCTCCCGGCATTCTCTCCTGGTTGGGAGACCTCTATTTTCTCTCAATGGGCCTCCATGGGACTTAGTCACATTCACTAGCTGTTTGATCCTCAAGGCACCCACCTCCATTCTTTTCTGGATTTGCAAACCAAATATGGCCTTCCCTCTGCCTCGTTCTTTGCCTATTTACAAGTTAGACATTTATTGTGGAACTGGGAGAAACCATCGGCTCTTGTTTCCATCCATGATACTTTGCAGAAATTCCTACTGCCGCAATCGCAGAGTAGGAAATGTTCCAGTATGGTTAAAAAGCTTCTTCTTTTTGATACATTCAACAAACGAAAAATTGGCGGGCCTATGGTCTCAGGACTTACATTACCAACTCTCTCCCTCTCGTCTTTCTAAGGGCTTCAAGATTGCTGCTCAATGTGTGGAGAATGTACAACTGAGAGAAACCCATTACAAGCTGCTTCATAGAGTGTTTGTTCCTCCTACTCTTGCCTATAAATGGAAATTGGCATCCTCACCTGCTTGTCTCAAATGCCCTGAAACCATGGCGACTATTTCACAATCTATGGGACTGTGCTCCAATTCAGCAATTCTGGACTAAGATTCTACAATATCTTGGCCATCTTCTAGCTTTAAATTTACCCGTGAATCCAAGAATGTGCTTGATCCATCTCATTAAAGAAACGTTGCCTGGTCCACACAGACTCTCCCAATGTAGATTTTTGAGCAAAGCTTTTTTATTGGCAACGCAGACGATCCTTACTCAATGGTTGGCAAAGGAACCTCCGTCGCTGACACAATGGCGATTGAAGCTGCATAGGCTGGCCATCTATGAGCATTTGTCGGCAAAGATGTCTCCTTCTCCCAAACGCTATGACCAATACTTGGCTATTTGGAATCCGTATTTGTTGTCTCTCAACCCGAAGGCTCGCAGTAAAATCTTGGCCTCGTCAGCATAATCATCTTCTTCCCTTATCAACTGTACAATCCTCCCATAACAACTAAACCCTCATCTGTGAGATGGTATGGGACCACGGAGGGTGCTGAGGACGGTTTTATAAAATGCTATACAGTTGTTCAATGCTTCAGGCTCTGTGTGGAAAATCTTGAGACATACCAGCTCCGTACTTCACAGCATAACTGGCCAACATTATCTAAGACCTTTTTTTTTTTTTTGTATGCATAGTCTAGTCCTGTTTTGATTTCGACTTCGATTTCCACTCCAACTTTAACTTCATCTGTAACCTTAACCTGAACTGCTAAACCAGACTTGATACTTACTGTAGCCCACAAGAGATGTATTTCTATTCTAAGCCTGCACCTGACTGAGCTAAGGGGAAGGTGGTGGGTGGGGGGTGGGGGGTGGAGGGGGACTCGGGGAGGAGGTGGGGTGAACAGTGTTATTTTGTTAGTCATCATCTACAGGACTGTTTGTTTCCTTCTTCCCCCAATATTGCTATGACCCTATCTTTGAGTACATTCTCACCTATATTTATCTATGTGGGAAGCTTGGAGTTTTTGCTTGTTTTCTATGGATATTCTGTTTGCATATGTACTGAAAATGTCATAAATAAAGGTTTCCAAAAAAAAACAAAAAAAACTTACCACTTGCATATACTGAACAGTATCATCATAGTATCACATTGATTCATTACATGCCTTGTCATGGGCTGCCCATAAGCATCTTTTTGAAGATTTATTTATTTATTTATTTAAAGGCATTTATATACCGACGCACGTTGGGAACATCTCGTCGGTTTACAGAGAACGCAACAAGCAACAGTCCTAGAAATTAGATTACAGTCCTAGAAATTAGAACTCTGCTTGGTATCCAACTGCCATTCATTAACACTGTCAGTTCTTTATTGATCTGTATATGAATGCAGACTTAGAATTCACTAAATGTAACACATTTGGAGGATTGCAGTTAAGAAATTATCTTTTCTCCAAAGTATTTTGATTCAGTTCCCACTTACCTCCAAGCTTAGAGGAATAGAGATAAAAGCAAACAAATTATTTTAGCACTGTCAAACAAACTGATACAAGTGCCCTTAAGAGAAATGTAACACTGAACATCTGTAATGAAGTCATAATTTAAGGATGGACCTGCACTGGGATAAATGAATAGTCACAAAATTAAATATTTTTGTGTTTTACATTGTGTTTGGTTTTAGATCTGACAATCTAGCTAAAGTGTTTTCTTCTCTTGAGACAGACCTTGATTGTCAAAAGGCAGGTTTCATTGGGGGTCCTTCAAGACTTTTTCCTCTCAGTTTGTGGGTACACTAATAATACTTTTTAAAGATGTAATAAAAAGCTGTTTTAAGTGGCTTATGATTAAGCAAGCAATTATGATGTGCAAGATTATGCCAACATAAGTAGTAAGAGCTGGCTTCCTAGGACTGAATTACCAGGCATATAAAATAAATTGGGGTCTGAATTCCAAAGGTGCTAAGATGATATCTTATGCTCCCAAAACCAGACTGAATGGCAGATCATTATTAGAGCTGCTAAAAAGGAATCAACAGGTGAGGAGAACACCTTGCTATGAGGCAGAGTTCTACATTTTTAGAGCTCTAAACATGGGAAATTCCTCTGGGAGCTGCAAGTCACATGGATCCAGAATGATCCAAAGTACTTACCTGCCTGAAAAAAAGAACAAGTGTTCAATAATCTTCTTTATATCCTAACACAGAGAAAGAATCTTGAATAAAGTCAGAGTCCCTGCATAATCTCCAGCACCATCTCCTTGAGTGAAAACCCCCCCATGATCATTAAGGTTTGATCTTGCTTGCAGCATCAAGTCAGAGCCAGCAACCCAACACCACATTTTGCAGCCTTTGGCCCTCAAAAGCCACCAGTAAGCTCACAGCCTTTGAAATCAGGACATGCTTGTGTAAAGCTGTGCTAGAGTTAGAGACATGGACAAAAAGAAAACTGCTATATATTGATCTCAAAAGCTCCTGTACTACAAAATTACTTTGGCTAAATAGAAAGCATCACAACTTTAAATATGAAACAATCTAGGTAAAGACGTCACAGCTTGATGCTCATAAGATGTCTTTACTTCACTTGACTAGCCAAGTTGTTTTTTTTTTTTACTATACAGATGATTATATAATCAGACTTCACGGAGGCTTGGCGCACAAATTCTCACTGTCTGAAACTGTTCTCATATCAACTATTGCACTTTGTTTAGGGTATATTTGCAAAAAACCCCAACAAAAACAAAATCTCTTTTGAATAGTGGCTGCAACATCCTATCACTGTCACATAATAGTTAAATAAAAATAAATAGATGGTAAAGACCAATTGAAATCAATTTCTTGTTCAAGAAACCCAAATTCAGCCTTTGGGATATTCTGCTCATGGAGATCTGCAAAGTAAAACTTAAATAACATTCTACTATGCATTAAAAATGAATTTTTTGGAGATAAATGTCCTTTATTTAAAAAAGCTTATTGGATCCCCAAAGTAGAAACCACTTCTTTTAACAATACATTCTAAAATATACCGTACTTCTTTCCTGTTAATAAATCACCAAAAGCAATATACATAGCCGCACAAGTGGCAAACAAAAATGCAAACAATAAAAACAATACATAAAAAAATAAATCATCCAGAGCTGAAAAAGAAATCTGTGAAATCCACACAGTCCACCACAAGCCACAGATTTTCAGCTCACTGAAGAAGCTTAAAAAAACCCCCAAAACCCCCACATACCAAAATAATCTCAAATAGCCTCCTCCGTACTAGGGCAAAACTCATAATCAACAAGAAATTCTGAACTATATAACATGGCTTTATGTGACAGCTAGCATGTCGCATGTACTAAGTATTTATTGAAATATTTCATACGCCATGGCAATCAAACATCCTGGAAGTCAGAGCTGGCACATCTACCCTGCTTAAGGGTCTTGTGTGTTACTAACCAGTCTACTACCAGGTAAATACTTTGACAGCAGCCTGATTGATAAGGCATAGTCATTTAGAAGCAAAACAGGGCTTGTGGTTTCTAAGAGACATGACAGGGTTAAGCAAGCTGCTGTAAACAAGAGGCAGCTACAGCTGTAGCATGCATAGGTGTAGTTAGTTTGCTCTAACATTGGCTAAAGCAGCAGAGTAGGCGGGAAAGTGTGATTCACCCCAAAAGCCCCAGTAGCTGCAGAACCCCTTAGAGTTTGCAATGCACACAGAGAGGAGTGTCTTACGGCAGAGACCTCAGTCTGGAGAGCAGACGCTTTCCTTTTCAAGTCCTCCGCTTGAGCCTCTTTCGCACTTAGCTCCTCCTTGAGTTGTTCTACCTGTCACGACATTGTTAGTTTATTATTTTAAAGCCTTTCCTCGTATGATCTTCCTTTAGGCTCCATCTGGGATGGACTGGTGCTTCACTGAACCAAATCACACATCTCTCACATTTCTGTGTCTCCCCAGTGGGGTAATTTGAGGGATTTCAGTCTCATTGCATTTCAAAGACTAATTCAAACAAAAAAAAACACACTCAAAAGCTGGACAGTACAAATGGCCAGTTTAACAAACATGTTTCCCATAAACATAAAATAAGAAAACCCCTTTAGTAAAATTGGAACAAAGTTATTTTAACAAAATGACCCCTGCAAAACATTATAAAGCAGTCAACAGTAAAAATGTTATGACTGCGTTTAAAAATGCAGACTCTTTCAAGGCATATAGCAGGACTTCAGCCTTGCTTCACATTTCACTGGGGCAGCTTCTCAAGTAACATAAAGGTTAACTTGCTAGAGTACTGCCACGTCATTCATGGTGGTGGGAAATGGCATTATTTCTCAAATGTGAGAGAGAAGGCTAAGGAGCAAGTTAGCAACAGCAAACAATTTTGTTTCTAGAAAAAAATACATTCACATATCCTCAAGCATGGATGTGGCTCTCAGCAATACTGTAAATATTTAAATATTTGCTACAAGAATCTGGGGCAACACCAAGTTATCTCTATTGCCCCCCGTATAGTTTTCCTGGAGAGACCTCACTTGGAATACTATGTACAATTCTGGAGACGGCACCTTCAAAAGGATATAAACAGGATGGAGTCGGTCCAGAGGGTGGCTACTGAAATGGACAGTGGTCTAAAGCACATTGGGATAGACTTAAAGATCTAAACATTTATACCCTAGAAGAAAGGGGAGAGTTATGATAGAGACATTCAAAGGTTTCTATGCACAGGAGGTCAGCCTCTTTCAATGGAAAGGAGGCTGTAGTGCAAGGGGTCTAATGGTGAAGTTGAAAGGGGGTAGAATCAGGAGTAATCTTAGGAAATATTTCTTTACAGAGAGGGTAGTGGATGTGTCTAACAGCCTGCCAGTAGAAGCGGTAGAAACAGTATCTGAATTCAAGAAGGCATGGGATAAATACAAGGGATCTCTAAGGAAGTGATGAGAAATTATAATGCTAAATTAACCGGATGGATGGGCAGACTGGATGGGCCATATGGTCTTTTTCTGCCATCATGTTTCTAATTGTATTCTCTTCTGGAAGGGTACTCTAAGTTATCCATTAAAAAGAGGATAAAAAGTTAGCCCCTGTTTTTTATTTATATATATATATATATATATATATATATATATTTTTTTTTTTTTTTTTTTTTTTTTTTTTAACTTTTGCTTGCCAATATTGTTCTTTCAGCCAACTAACTTCCTATCCTTCAAATTTAAGCCCAGAAATCTGGCGCCTGAGCTCAGCAACGGCACACAGTTCCACCAGTCTGACAACAGAGCAAAGTTTTTTCCTATTGCAGTCTTGCATTTTATTTCATTTACAGTTTCAATTTATAAACCGCCAATTCATTCCAAAGGCTCTAGCCTTTTTGCAAGGCTAGACCATTCTCATTTTAAACAGGGATACAAATATTTTAAACAAAATAGAAATGCCTAAAAGAAATAAGAGATCTTCAGTCATATAGCACGTTTCTGGGGCATCCTAAAATAGCACTAAGTCCCTGGGGTGGGGGAGGGGGAAAGAAGAGAAAATGTCATACTGGCATTCTGCTGACATCTAGTGGTCACCCAATGAGCACAAATACAAGTATCTCTGGACAAAGGATACTATGTATGAGCCAGAAAATTTGAGAGGTGTGCAGATTATTAGAAAACTTGGTAATAAGACATGAAAAGGGAGCTTGGTGTTGGATTTAGTGTCAGTCTTGTAAGAATTAGAGAGGAAGATGACAAGGCCTAAAATGGCCTACCAGTAGATGTAACAGAGACCAGTACTCTTTTTTACCACGGGCCCTAATTTGAATAACTTTATTTACTGAATCACACGCACAGGAGAGTGGCCTGTGCGATTTTTACTGTATCGGCCTGTGAATTAGTAGGATTACTTGCTCCATAGCTGCTGGAGAGATAGGCCACACCTTTTTTTCCCTTGTAACCCATGGCTATAAGGAGGGTGTAATCTTAGGCAGTTGCCAGTAGTCTTATCAGAGCAATGAGACTATCACCAAGCCCAAATTGAACGAACATAATCAAACTGTATTTTTTTGTTGTGCACTGCTCAAGGATTCTATATGGGTGGTTTATAAATGTTAATAAATACAAAATCAAAATGGGGATTTTCTCCTATCTGCCTCTGAAAAGGAAAAAACAAAAACAAAAAAAAAAACAAAACTTATCCCTCTTTTTTTTTTTTTTTTAATTAAAGGCTAAAGAGGGAGTTTGAGAACCCAGCCTCTAACCAAGGTGAGGGGAAGGGGTGGGGAAAGAGAAAAAAAAAATAATGGGGCATACTTCGACAGCTCAATGCATCCTAGCAGCCTGTGTTCCCAGGCGGGAAATAGAGTGGTCTAGCAGGACTCAAAGAAAGAAAATTAATAGGTAAAGTTCAATTTTACATTCCTTTTCTTCCTGCTAGACCAGTCTGAACTAATGGACGGTACCTAAATGATACCTAGGCTGGGAAGGAGGAAACAGGGCTGCATTAAGAACTCCTGCCCCAAAGGCAGAGTCTGCCTTGTCGTCTCTCCCCCCCCCCCCCCATGTCAAGCCTGTAAAACCTTGTAAAGGAATGCAAGGATGACCAAGTAGCCGCCTTGCAAATTTCATCTGGAAGTATCAACATCTGAGCCCTTCTGGAATGTGCCCTAAGCCTTCTGGGAGCCTGCAATCCTTAAAGTAAGCAAGCTGATGCAATTGCTTCCTTAATCCACCTAGCTAGCATAGCTTTAGATGCTGCCTCTCCTTTCCAGGGGTCTCCAAACTGGACGAATCACCTGTCCGTTTCTGGAAATGTGTTACACCTAAATACCTTAAACAAGGTGTGCCTTACATCCAGGAGACAGAGCCTTTGTCACCCCTCCAGTCCCTGTTCTCTGAAGGTTGGAAGAGAGATGGGATTGATTTATGTGAAAGGTACAAGCCACCTTGGGCACAATACAAGATTTCACTTTTTGCTTATGATTTACTATTTACTTTGAGTAGCCCAGTGGAGTCCCTGAGCATGCCTCAGTAGTTGAAATAGAACAATTTGGTAGGGTGTCTGGGTTTAAAATCAATATGGATAAATTTGAGATTCTCTATGTAACCCTTTCGGATTTCTTGCTTCCACTTTTGAAGCTCGAATTTCCCTTTAAGTGGACTAAGGGTAAATTGAAGTATCTGGGAATTTATCTTGGAGTTGAACTTGGTGATATTTTTTAGTATAACTATTCTCCCATGATTTTACGTATTTATAAAGATCAGTATAGTTGAAATTGGCTCAATTTGTTTTGGTTAGGCAGAATTGCTACCATTAAAATAAATATTTTACCATGCCTGAGTTATCTTTTTCAAACCTTATCTCTGTGCCTCACAGAATTCTGAAAAGCTTACAGAGACCTATTTTTGGTTTTATTTGGAAGCGGAAGCCTCCAAGAGTCAGGCCCGGATTTAGGCATAGGCAATTGCCCAGGGCACCATATACCAAGGCCAAAGAGGAGCCTGTCCCAGTCATCTAATTTAAAGGGGTGCTGCTATGGCAATCTGGAAGTAGGTAGTGATAGAGGGACCACTATCTGATTTCCATGGCTTTTCACCCCCTCCCCCAACACACACACACACACACACACACACACTCTTCTCTCTCTCTCTCTCCAATTCTGCCTATGGATGTCCAACCCTAAATCCAGCTGTGCAAAGGTTGCAAAAAGTGTTCTGTCTCAACCAAAATTAGCAGGTGGGCCGGGTGTCCCTAATATAAAGAATTATTATTTAGCTTCACAATTAAAGGCAATAGTAGATTGGCAGTAAGCAGTGGGCCCATATTGAATAAGCTATAGTAGGTGAAGAGATTGTGTGTGTTTTCTGGGCCCTTTACCCCTTTCACTTTGCTGACTATGGGATTCTTGAGAACAATGTTGAGGTGGGCAAGAGGGAATTTTTCATTAGGTCTGCTTTGAGATTCAATACAGACTTTCCTCCTGGGCTTATTTCATCTGATTTTCAGCATTGGGAGAATCTGGGGTTATCTTATTTAGGTCAGTTTTGGGATACTGCATGTGTGTAGAGTTGAGAATCTTAGGGTAAAATATCAGTTGACTGATCGAAATAAATTCCCCTAATTGCAACTGCATAATTTTATGAGACTGAAGTTGATTATAGCTGATCTTGGGAAGAGAAAAACCTTGCTAGAAGATTATTGCAAGAAGGCAAGTACAACACAGGGGATAATTTCAAAATTGTATTTAGCATTGGATGGGGATTTGCCTACCAGGCCTTGACTTATTGTGGCTTGGGAAAAAGATTTAGGAGAGAGTTTGGAGTAAACGTCTTGGGATCTTTGTTTTTTGTTGGTGAGAAGAAGTTCTGTTTCTATCCTATTGGTTGAAAATGGTTACAAATTACTGTTCCAGTGGTATCTTACTCTAGAGAGACTACATAAAATTTATCCTGATGCTGTTAGATTGCTGGCATCAGTGTGGTGGGGTGGGTACCCTGTTTCATGTTTGGTGGGGTGGCCCTTAATACGGAAGTTTTGGGATATGATTACTTAGTTGATTCTTGATATTACTCACATTTCTCTTCCTAGGGATCCTAAGAACTTTTATTTAAGTTTTTCTACTCCCAACATGGGAACCTTGCTACAAATATTGATATAAGCAAAGTGCACGCTGGCTGCTTTCTGGAAGAGGCCTATGTTCCCAGCTCTATCTTTTGTTTGTCTGTGCCTCCAAAATGGGGGGTTTATTATATGGGGATATTGATGGGCTTAGGCACAAAATTGTTGAGAACTTTGAAAATATTTGGAAGCTCTATCAGCTTTGGTAGCAGTCTTGCACTATTTGATCTTTCTTTTTATTTGTATATGTTCTAATATAACTATGACTCAGAATATGGCTGAGGGAAGAGGAGGGGTGTGTGAGGGGTGATACAGCCTGTTTTAAAGTTTGTGTTTATAACTTGATGTCTACAACTCTTGTTTTGAGTGTAGCCATCAAATGTTTCAATATTTATTTCAATAAAATTAACTCATTTAAAAAGAAAGAAAGAAAAATAAACCTTCCTGGGCAAAAAGGAGGGTACCAGCTGGAAGGTAACAGCATCTGCTGAGATGACTAAATACAGGTCCCTGCATGAAAGGGCCTGTAGCTCTGAGGTGCATTTAGCCAAACAAATATCAATAAAAAAAAGCTGTCCTAAGGGACAGATCAGATGCATTTCTTACTAAGGGAGTGCCCATGAAAGCATCTAGTAATAGATTAAGATCCCACAGAGGGACCACTGATCTGAATGGGGGACAAATTAATTTTAACCTCGCTAAATACGGATTATATCCGGATGTGCTACCTCTTGAAATCCCCTGATAGTAACCCTGTAACAGAATATGACGGTCACTTGTACCTCCAAAACTAAGCCCTTGTTCAAACCTTTTTGCAGCAAGCTTAGGATATCTGCAATATCCGCCTTCCAAGGCAAGGTTTTCAGGTCACCATAGAAGACCTCAAACATATACCAGATCCTATAAGCGAGGTAGAAACTCTACATGCCTTCAACATTATCAATTTAACTACAGAGGATTTATTTTCTGCATAGCCATTCCTTTTCAAGGGCCAGGCCATAAGCAAGAATCGAGCGGGGTCTTCTATCCTGATTGAAAGCTGAGGCAGCAGACTATAATCCCTGAAAGACCGAGGGGGTGGGGGGGGGGGGGGGGGGGGGGGGGGGAGTGCCACATCTCATCAGTCAATTAGAAACCCCAAAAGAAATAGCTTGAAAATTTGAAATAATCACAAAATATTAGATTCAGCTATGTGAAAGGGAGCTCTTGTTTAGGTATCTTACGACCGTCATAAATTGCCTCTAGAACAGGGGTCGGGAACCTTTTTGGCTGAGAGAGCCATGAACGCCAAAAGTCCCTGGTGGTCCAGGAGCGGTCCGGGAGCAATCTCCTGGACTTGGGCTGTCGGCTGCCAATAGTCAAAATGACGCCGACGGACCTTTGCCCTCACTATGTCACTGGGGTCGACCAATGGCAGCGGTAGCCCCTGTGACATAGTAAGGGCAAAGGGCCGTCGACGCCATTTTGATTACTGGCAGCCGACGGCCCTTTGCCCTTACTATGTCACAGGGGCTACCGCCGCCATTGGTCGACCCCAGTGACATAGTGAGGGCAAAGGTCCGTCGGCGCCATTTTGACTACTGGCAGCCGACAGCCCAAGTCCAGGAGATCGCTCCCGGACCGCTCCTGGACCCCCGCTGGACCACCAGGGACTTTTGGCAGGTCTTGGGGGGGGGGGGAATCAGGAGGGTGGTGGGTTGTAGTAAATTAATTTTGGAGGTCTTGGGGGGCATCAGGAGGGTGGGGGGTTTTATTAGATTTTTACTTTATTAAAGATTTGTCTGCGAGCCAGATGCAGCCATCAAAAGAGCCACATCTGGCTCGTGAGCCATTGGTTCCCGACCCCTGCTCTAGAAGCTTTTTGGCTTATATGTGAAGCCCGTGAAGCTCTGGGCTTGACTAATCATAGGTCGCAAGAAATCCTAATATTCTCCATCTGGAGCTATAGCACAAGATAGGGCACTGTATGTGTTACTACTGATACGTGCACTTAGCTTGAATCTACTGTCAGCGTATGTAATCCTGAAGTCTGTCCTCTGACAGTGGATTCAAGCTAAGTGCACGTGTCACTAGTAATACATACAGAGCCTTATCTTGTGCTATAGCTCCGGATGGAGAATATTAGGATTTCTTGCGACCTATGATTAGTCAAGCCCAGAGCTTCACGGGCTTCACATATAAGCCAAAAAGCTTCTAGAGGCAATTTATGATGGTCGTAAGATACCTAAACAAGAGCTCCCTTTCACATAGCTGAATCTAATATTTTGTGACATCTCATCAGTCTGCATACCATGGTCACCTTATCCAGTCAAGGCTACTAGAATCATTGCTGTGGAATGATGTGCTATCCTATTTATGTCAGGGAGAGAACACTTAGAGCAAAGCTTCCTTTGGTTATGGTTTTATCAGGGCACCTATTCCGCTGGTTCCCTGTTCTCTTCTGCTGCTGAAGAATCTGCTGTCTTTGGTGTTTGTTCTGGCTGCCATCAGATCCATGAACGCAGGACCCCACCGGTCCTGCGTTCCACTGGATTCAGTCTGTTACTGCTGAAGAAGTCTTCTTGAATGTTCTCGCTTCCGGCAATGTGGGCTGCTGATAGGCACAGCAGATTTTCTTCTACCCAGTTGAAGAGCAGGCTTGCCTCCTCCACCAGTGCAACAATGTGAGTGCCTCCCTACTTGTTCGTGTATGCCACTTCTATGGCATTGTCAGACGGAACCCTGACTTCCCTTCCTCTTATGGGAAGGAAATGCTTTAGAGCCAGTCTGACATCTCTTATATTGGATCAGACAAACAAATTCTCTTGCTGTCCAGTGGCCCTGAGCTCTCTGATCTAGATAGCTAGCTCCCCATCTGTGTGAGCTAGCATCTGAGGTTAGAATGACCTATTTGGATTGTCTGAATATATCCCCTTTTTGTAAGTTCGCGAGATCCAACCACTAGTCTAGACTTTTCCTGGTTTATAGAGGTACAGGAATGTGGGACTCATAGTCCTGTGAGACTGAAGACCAGTGGGAAAGGAAGAATTGTTGCAAAGGGCACATGTGTGTCCTGGCCCAAGGAACTAACTCCAGGGTAGATGCTATGAATCCTAGAAGTTGTAGATAATCCCCTACTCTGGGCCTTCCAGGTGCAGGAAGCACCCAAACACAAGTAGTAAGTTTGAGTATAGTCTTGTGAGTCAGAGTCACACTTCTGTCCTTGGTACTGAAGAGGACCATAGGAATTCTATGAACTGCGAGGGTGAGCCTACTCGTTGCATAATTGATCACTCACCCTAGATTTTCTAGGAGCTGGACAACTGTCACTGAAGTTTATTAGTTCTAAAGAACTTGGCCCTGATGAGTCAAATATTCCATTACAGGTGTACCTTTATTCCCTGTTTGAGCATCACTACTGCTACCACTATCATCATCTTGGTGAATGTTCTTGGAGTAGATGCAGTACTGAAGAGAAGAGAAAACTAAAAACATCCACTAGATCCAGAGGTGAGGAATTCTCCTTTCCTCTGCTATGAAAATGGATCAAACAGTTTCCACTCAGAAACGGGGTACATGTAGACATTTGTTGACCCCTTTTTAGTTGTAAGATGCAGTCTTTTCTTGGCACTACAAAGCACATTGAGAGCAGGTCCCTTACCCCCCTTCAAGAGAAGGTGCTGGGATTATCACTTGTAGGCTCTGTAGCTTTTTCAAGGTAGAGTTTATTGACTCTCTCTTGGTTAGGGAGGTGCAGGGGGAAAATCATGAAGATGCATGGAACCAGTCTGGCAAGTTCCAGGCAATATCCTCTTCCCACAATGTCTAACACCCATTGATCTGTGGTCATGAGTGACCATTCTTGGAAAAACTGCAAAAAAAACAGTTCTGGAGGGACCCATTCAGTATCACTGGGACTGATCCTTTTTTAGTCCCTCGAAAGAGGTGTGACTTGTACCTGGCTGAGAGAGGAGGAGACTTTTTAGCAGGTCTAAAGCTATGAAAGTCATGAGCTCACTGCCACCTCTAGCTTCACATCCCAGGGCAGGCTTTGTATTCTGGGAGTTTCTGTGGTTTAGACTCTCCCAAGTCCTTAACTAGTTTCTCCAGGTCCTCCCTGGAGAGGTGCCCTTTCCTGAAGTCGAGTCTTAGAGCCAGAGTCTGCTGCCCAGTTACACAGCCAAAGAAGCCTCATATTGTCATAGTATTTATAGTGTAAAGAAAAAATAGTCAGGACTGCTTCATTCTTTCTATCTTGTGGGTCCTTAAGAGCTGTTCCACCCTCTAATGGAATGGTCATCTTACTCATAACTGCAGACACCATGGCATCCACTCTGGAAATAGATTTTTCTTTTCTTCTAGAGGTAGGGAATATAATCTATTAAGGACTCAAGTCACCCTAAAGATGACTTTTGGAGGGCAGTTCCATTTAGTCAACACCATGTTCTTAAGAGCTTTGTGTAATAGTAAAACCTTCTAAGGCTTCCTCACGCCCAACAAGATCAGGTCCCCCCCTCTGAGGGCTCCTTCACATTTGAAATCCTGAGGGCGACTAACACATCGGCAATAGGCTTTGGAGAAGTATTCACTCTCATCCTCAGAATTAGTTTGTGACGTATAGCCAGAGACCTCCCGTCTAGGAGTCTCTTCTCAACTTTGGCATGGCAGAAATTGCCAGAGAATCTAATGTCTAAGGGTTAGCTTTTGGCCACTTTGCTGCTGGTTCTTGGCTCCCTAACTAGGGAAGGACCATTTATACCTGTTCTTTCATAGCACGAAACACTTGATGAATTACCAATATTAAATTTGGTGAAAACCCCTGGTCATTAAGAGGAATTTCCATAAGTTGTCCCTGTGACTCTATCCCCACGGAAAAGGGTACATTTTCCCCCTACAGGAGTGGGCAGGGGAATAGGAGCAGGTGAATTGGACTCTTGCACACTAAGAGCTGCTCAGCTCCTGCATCTACCCCTCCTGGGCCTATACTGTGGCACCCTCAACTTATTCCAGATACTCAGGGAGTAGAGAAGTTCTGGAGTTACTTGGTAGGGCCTGCCTCCATTTCCAGTTGCAGGTAGGGGAAGAAGGATTCCACAACACTAGGAGACCTCTTGGTGCCACAGGCAGCGCCACCTGCAGCCCCTCACTTTTTATTTTTTTTTTTAATGGGAACGAAGAAAACTGCCACAAAGGATAGAACCACCCCTTCTGTTCTGCCGGTGCCGCCACTGTATATATGGTCGTAATGCTGTGCTCATTCCCCTCCACTGTGATGTTCCGAAACCTACTCACCACCTCTGGAATTACTAGGGAAGCCTGCTCAATTCCTGTGTGGCTCTGCAACTCAATGCTCCTTCTGCAGTATGAGCTAGGGCTGCTCCTTGATCATCATTTTATTTATTTTTTTTACTAAGCTTTAACAGCCAAGGGAGAAAGAGATAAAAACAAAAAAGGAGGCAGGAGAGAGAGAGAGAGGATGGAAGGAGCAATCCCTAACCAGGTACACCTGAAAGATTCCTATACGTGCACACCTGAGATCCCTCTATTGGGATCCTATCAGGTGTGGGAAACAGGTATAAATTGGTAATCATGCAGGCCCCTAGGGGCACAGGGAGCCAACCCTGAGGGTGCTTCTACTAAGAGCTCTCTGGGAGGCCCACTCAACTAGAACAAATCGGTCCTTGAGGGTTGCCCAAGGAGTCCGATTTGTTCAACCAGGACGAAGCCTAACCTTGGCTCTGAGAGTTGTTTTTTTTTTATTTTTTTTATTTGGTAGCAAGAGCTATTATGTCTGCAATTGCCTAAGACCACCACCTTATAGCTATAGGTGATTATCACAAGAGAAAAAAAGGGGTGTCCTGTCTCTCCGGTAGCTGTGGTGCAAGTAATCCCACTAGTTCAGACTGTTGGAGCATGAAGAAAAGGAATATACATGTTTACATTAAAAATATCCATCAGGAACAAAGGCTCTCACATGTTATCCAATATTCTTCACAATACTGCTTGGAGAAAGTGAAATCACCACTGGCAGTATAAAGTTTTCACTATTTCTTTCAAGAAATCTGCAGATTACTAATGAAAAATTCTTCCTGGATGTGGTATATTTAGAATCCAGGAAAAAGTCTTTATTGTGAGAACTGCAGTGATATTAAAGCAATTGTTCAGTAGAATTTTCCAAGCTTGAGACTTGACCTGAAGTCTAAGTGCACTATGTAGAATTTTTTTTTTTTTTGTTATGTTTGCATCTTAGGATATCATTAAATAAAAAAAGGCAACACCTTCGACATAAAAACTTTTCCATAATACATAACCACATTGCTAAAAATAGTGAAAACTAGGGAAAAGAAAAATGTTCATAGTTGCTTCGTTCCCCTTAATGTGTGAATGCTACTGCTTGGAAACCAATTTCACAAAACCTGTGAACTTTATTGCTAACTGTTCTCACCAAAAATGGCCAATGGCATCCCTCAAGGTTATTTGACCTGATTTCACACAGTACAGTTACATGAAAACCGAACATGCGACGTAAACGCCCTTGTTCTGAGAATTCTACTCCCCATTCACAATACCTTGTTTTTCATGAACTTGGAATGGCTGCGGTACACCTCCATCTGTTTCATTTCCTCCTCTCTCTCCTCTGTGCTCAGAGCTCCATTGGACTTCAGCATCTGGATCTCGTCTTCCATGTCACGAAGATTGCGCTCCATGGAAGTAATCTTCGAGTCCTGCATGAGAGACATGGGAGGTGGGGGATGGGGGGAAATATGGCTAAATTAGTTAGGATTTAAGCATAAGCCCTTTTCTTATAAAACCAAATCTCAGCAGGTTTCACTTTTTATAGGCTCCTCCCCTCCTTTGACTTGTACAAAACTGCAGGCATTCAGCTACCTTACTTTCAAGGAAGCAAGTCCAAGCATGGTTATTCACCTAGGCTTCACACAGTCCTCCTTGCACAGACTACCAGAACTCTTCTAATGAGACACATATCAATTACAAGGGCTTTCTTATTCTAACAACTTTATTTAACGTCCCGTCTTCCTACTGATGCCTGCATTGCTCCCTTTACACCCATTCTCATTCTACCCTATTCTTTAACACATCCAGCAGATAAATTCCTAGGATATGCTCTGCTGTAAAGCCCGTTCACAAATACTCTCATTTCTACTCCTCATGGTTATGCCCCTTATGGTCACTAATTTGAGCTTATTGTGAACTACAATTTAATCACAACAATAATTACATTTGTCCGCAATCCACTTTGTGAAGATTCTTGTTAAAAGACAGAATATTGCATTTTTATAAGTAAATAATAAATAAATCCCTGTGCAACCCACTTTAATATGGATAGCCTGGTATCACTTTTCTTGAACTTACACAGCATCAACAGTTTCGGAGGCCAGAAGGGGAAAACCAAGAATATCATCATAATCATCCTATTTATAGTTAAACTGAGGCAAAAGAAAATAACATGACTTACCAAAGGTCATACGAGGTCAGAGACAGAGCGGGTTGAATTTGTGTCCTAGGATTTTTCCCCGACTCTTAAAACTAGATACTTAACACTAGACTACACTGGCATGATTTCTAGTTCCCAAGAGCAGTGATTCCCATCCTTTTTTGTTTCGCGGCACACCTAGCACAGAATCACTTTGTTGTACCACACCAACCACTTTTCCATCATCACTTTCTCTTCTCTTCCCTCTCGCCCCATTTCTTTGGCATCAACACCACCTTTTTTATCCCCACCTTCTCTCCCTCTCCCTCCATCATCATGCCTTTCCATCAAACCCACTCCCCCACCCCCAGGCTTTATCACCTTCCCTCTCCCCAGGGCCAGTGGAAGCACTAGGCGGCCACCTAGGGTGCCACCGGTCTGGGGGCAGCAACGGCATGACTTCTCCTTCTTGGTGCCCATGTGGACCAGAAGAGGAAGAGGTGGGTCCGCAAGGCCGGGAAGAAGAGGCCAAGCAGGAAAAATAACAGCGCATCCCCTGGGCTGTTGCAGGAAGAGGCAGCATAAGTCCCAGGTTTGTGCAGCATTCAAGCACAGGAGGAGTAGCAACAGCACCCCCTCCCCACCCCACCCCCGCAAGAAACAGAGCAACATTAGCGCCTGAGACCTCAAGAAAGAGGGTGCTGAACGAGGAGGCTGCCACTGGACTTGTACTTCTACTGGGGAGGGGGGAGGACTTGAACGAGTGTGAGAGAGAGTGTGAGAGTGAGAGAGAGTGACTTCCTGGCATCATCATCATCATCTTCCCACTTCCTCACCTTCCCTCTTCTCTCTCAACTCCTCTCCCCCACCAACATCATCAGCATTATTCTAGTCTCCCCAACCCCTGTCATCATCTTTTCTTCCCCTTAACCCCCTGGCTTCATCTTCTCTCAGCCTCATTTCCTGGCATCACCACCACCTTCCCTCTCCTTCTCACTCCA
Organism: Rhinatrema bivittatum; assembly: GCF_901001135.1. Lineage (NCBI taxonomy): Eukaryota > Metazoa > Chordata > Amphibia > Gymnophiona > Rhinatrematidae > Rhinatrema > Rhinatrema bivittatum. The sequence continues at coordinate 234,254,848 of NC_042618.1, forward strand.
CCTACCCACCCTCTTCAAGCATCAACATCATCTTCCCTGTCCCCCAACCCCCAGCATCATCAACTTCCCTGTCCCCTATCTCCTGGCATTATCTTGCACATTCAGCTAGTCATTTCCCCATTCCACTCCCAACCCTTGAACAGCAGAAGTCTGGAAGCAAGTTTACAAAGTGCTTCTTGTTCCTCCTTTGCCAGTTTCCCTCTGCAATCCGAACTGCATGGGGCCAGCAGGCCTCACAAGACTACAGGGCCTCGAGCAGTTTCTATTGCAGAGGAGAGCCAGCAGAGGGGAAAGCAGGAGCAGCTGCTGCTAAGCACTATTCTCCATCGCTCCCTGCTGCTGGTGGTGGGTGACAGCCTTCAGGCCAGGGGGGGAAATAGAAAATGAGACTCCAGTCACAGCATACCAGTTGGGAAATGCTGACCTAGAGACTTTCAGAGAATAACTACAGGAGCGCACAGTTCCCTTATAGTGCTCCATGACACTGCAGACTCTATAGCCAATACTCCTGGAATGTGAACTGCTAAAATAAATATTCCTTGCTCCACCAGTATTGGCCTTTAGACAACCACCTAATCTGAAGCAGAAATTAATAAAAAGAAAGCTTCCAACGACAAAGTAGAAAAAAAAAAAAAGGTACATATCCCTGCAATGCACCATGATACAACCATGCTATGCCAACACATAGCACAGGACCCCACAATCACCCCCACAGGAAAAACATTCAACATAAGGAAATCCTACTCATGTTCCTCCTCTAATGTGATATACATTATTCAATGAAAAAAATGTGATTGATGCATGCTATATTGGTGAGGCAGGCCAGAGTCAATTCACACAGGCACAAGATCAAACACCACAGGGAAGACCAGGCTGACACCTCTGTGGGTGAGCACTTTCTGAAACAGACCCACTACATTAATGAGTTTATATTTTCAAAGGAAAATGTAAAACAATCCAGGAATATAAGACTTAAGATTAAAATGATTAAACACTTTGAAACTGACAAAAAAGGAGGGAATAAGATGACAATGTTACTTAGCACTTACTGTCAGCTCCTACGCTGTATTTGAGTATGTACCGACGAGAAAAGATAAGAACAAAAGTAGGGCAAAGGAGGAGACTAACAAGCATGAGGGCACCAGGAGAAATAAGCCCAAAAATATAAAAAAAAAAAAATTCAAGTCTTTGACTGCAAGTGGTACCAGAACACAACATAATCCTGGGAGGCAAGATGGCCATCGTGCTGCAAGATCGCAGCAGATGCCGGGGAGAAGGCTGTCTATCTTTTTGTCTGAACAAATCCTTACCTTTAAAACATGTCGCATACAAAGAGAAAGGGACGCCTAAGAGGTGAAAATGCTTGTTCACCCTCTGACAACTCCCAACAGCCACAGATACCCGGCTTTTTCGCTCCAGCACCACCAACGGCTCCGGAGAGCTTGGTCGCTGAGGGGACGGCTCAGGAGCATGTGCCGTCCCCTCTGACCCTGGATACAACTTTGAGCCCCGGATCTCCGATTAAACCTGCTCACCCCGGAAAAACCTTACTACCTTGCCTTAGTAGAGGCAGGAGCGGCCACGGTTATGGCCCGGAGCAGGAAAATGGCGACTGAGTGGATTAGAGAAGCAGAAGACAGCGAGTTGCATCGGCTGGGGGAGGAAAGCCTAGGAGAGATGGCAGGACCTGTGAAGTCTTCAACACCGCTTGAACTGCATTTTGCCGAATTTACAGCGATATAAGGTACGGGTGTGAGCAGGGGATCTGCTGAGGATGAGGGGACCAAACAGTTAAGGAAGCTTTCTCTTGGTACATTGACGACTAAACCCAATATGATCACCTTGGAAGGGATATGGATTATCTTAAGTACTATAGAGAGCTCCATTAAAACATTATCTGTGGCTTCATTAGAAATAAAAAATCAGGTGGCAAACAACAATTTGATTTCCAAATTCACAGATAAAACAGAGGATTTAGATAGAAGGCTGACTTTAATGGATAGAAGGCTGACTTTAATGGAAAATAATCAAAGTAAATTGATTAATGTGGAACCAAATACAACAAAAAGATTGAAAACTGTTGAAAATGCTCTACGAGCTCATAACCTGCGTATTCTGAATTTTCCTGTTATTAACTCAATCTCACAGCTGGAACTGTTCAAATTATACATGAATCAAGTTTTAAAAATACCAGAACCTGCTTGACCTGTTGTGATGAAAGCTTTCTATCTACAGCAAAACATCTTAATGGAAGCACACGATTTTCCCTTAGATGTTACAAATATACTAGAAATGTCTTCTGGCAGGAGGGGAACTGTCATCATGAACTGGGGCTGGTCTCAGGAATGAGGAGCTAAGGCTGCCCCCTGCCACAGGCCACAAAAGAGGAAAGATTGAAGGTGATGGAATGGAAGAGACAAAAAGGTCAGAGGGTAGGAAAAAGAAGAATTAAAGAAAAACAAAAGCAAAATAAGCAAAAAAAAAAAAAAAAAACATTATTAAAATTTGAGCTAGCACCCAAGTTTCCCACAAACCTTTTACTTTTGCATATCCTATGAACAGAACATGGAAAGCTATCTTAACACTGGCCAGTATCCTAATGCTGGCATGAGTAATATGGTTCATGATTTCAAGAAGTGATCCAATGATTCAACAGAATTATTAGTTGGGTTTTCTGCCTACCCAAACTCCACACACATGAATCTATATAAATAAAAATGTAAAATAGTTTGTACAAAATCGCTAATCGCTAATCTCAGAAACTACTGCACCGATTGATTTCAAATTTGGACACAGCCTTCCTTTCGCATACGGGAAGGTTCTTCTATACTTACATTACATACATGTCACACCTGTGACAGGTAAAAAAGGTTTAAACATTTTTGTCCGGAAAACAGCGCCATCTGTTGGACGTAAGCGCCATCTGTTCCATGTTAACGCAACACACAGTACACTCATGATTTCACCATTCCATATCGTTTCCCATTGCATTGTTACATTCCATTTTCACACATTTACATTTACCGTGTTTTTCGCTCCATAGCACGCAGGTTTTTCCAACAAAAGTGGGGGGGAAATGTCAGTGCGTCTTATGGAGCGATTAGGAAAAAAAAATCTAAAAATCTAACAAACACACCCCCACCCTCCTGCCCCCCCCCCCAGACATGCCAAATTAATTTACTACAACCCCCCACCCTCCCGACCCCCCCCAAGACCTGCCTAAAGTCCCTGGTGGTCCAACGGGGTCCAGGAGCGATCCGGGAGCGATCTCCTGGACTTGGGCCATTGGATGCCAGCAATTAAAACGGCGCCGACGGCCCTTTGCCCTTACTATGTCACTGGGGTCCAACAATGGCGGCGGTAGCCCCAGTGACATAGTAAGGGCAAAGGGCCGTCGGCGCCATTTTCATTGCTGGCAGCCGACGGCCCAAGTCCAGAAGATCGCTCTCGGACCGCTCCTCGACCCCCGCTGGACCACCACCGACTTTTGGCAGGTCTTGAGGGGGTGGGGTGTGGTACTAAATTCATTTGGCTGATCTTGAGAAGGGGTCACGCGGGTGGGGGGTTGTATTTAATTATTTTGGCAGGTCTTGGGGGGGCAGGAGGATGGGGGGTTATATTTAATTAATTTCCCAGGTCTTGGGGGGGGGCCAGGAGGGTGGGGGGTTATTTCATTTAAAGGGTTGGGATTGGTGGGGGGGTCCCACAGAAATAGAAAGACGAAAGTTTTCTGATCTGAAGGGTAGGCAGTAGGCGGGGGGGGGGTGAGAATGAGGGGAGAGGTGAGTGTGAGGGGAGAGAGTTGGAGTGGGGACAGGGGAGGGAAGGGGGGGGGTGAGTGACCAAGGGGGAGGAGGATGAGTGACTGAGGTAAATGAGCAAGGGGAAGGGAGAGGGAGGGAAAAGAACCTGACTCTGCCACTTGCAACACGTGGCCGGGCACCGCTAGTATTTAATAAAAATATAAATAAATCTCACTTTTCCCCTAAGATGGACAGTCTTCCTTTTCTAGAGCCTACTATAGTTTTACCTGTTCCTTTCTTCAGAACAAATTTGATACAGGATGATCCTACTGGTTGCATCACCCCCTGGAGTGAAAGCTTTACAAAACAGCTGGTTTTCGCTGCTCTGCATTGGTTTAAGTGTTCTTTTATGTGCAGAGTAAAGAGGAGACACCAGGGACCAAAATTATTTTTGTTTTTCAGCCTGTATGAACAATTATGCAATAGCATGAGAGCTATTGACAAGGAACTTTATGATTGGCTTTTAATGATGTCATGGCTGTTTCAGTACCACAAGGGTAACAGCAAAGGAACTGCTTCTGTTATTGATCATTCTTTTAAAAATTCCATCTTGCTATACTAGTAAGATGCCCTAGTTTTTAGGAGAAGTGGGTTGGAAGATGCTACACACATACACCACACACACACACATACACACAGTGCAACAGAAGATTCACAATACTCTTGAAATTCACTGCCTATCACATGCACCTGCCTAATTAATGCAAATTCAGAAGCTCCATGCAGTGTTATGAATACAAGATGCTGTACCCATACCAAATGTTAAAGCACACTGAAAACTAATTTAAAATCTTGTATCACTGACTCATTTGAATGCTGGCTAATTTGAAATGATTAGACACATACCCATATGTCAAATAAGCAAGTTGGCTGCTATCTGCTTGAACTAGTATATAACTATTTTACGGATTAGATGTTGCTGAATGTTCATTTCTTGATTGCTCTGAAGCCTAGAACACCTTTTGTATCAAATGCTTGAGGGATGATATTTTATACTGTTTACGGGCAGCACTCCGACATGCAGAATTTCTTACCTTCATCTCAATCACTGTTTGAAGAGCTTTAGTCTTGGCTGAATCTGGAGCATTTTCAAATCTGCGATGCATCTCCTATATGACGAAAAAACAAGGTGAGTGAGCAAGGAGAAAAAAAAACAAGCTGAGAAACGAGATCATATCCAATGCAGTCAAAGAAAGGAGATAGAGGCTTGCCCAGCACACCACTTAAAGATAACAAAAATACAAGAGAAGATCCTTCTCACGAGTATCCCTTGCTGTATGAAAGATCCCATGCAAGGGTAAGTAAAACATGACAACCTAGCAAAGTCAAATATCTTTATATCAGTTTTGATTCAAAAGGAACTGCTTTTTGATGTTGTGGTCTTTTTCATTTTCCAATGAATGCCATGCTCCTGTAGGTTTGTTACCAAAATACCTATGGAAAATTATAACACAAATCTTCCCGTCTCCAGCTGGCTTTAGAATGCCAGAATAATAGATTCTGAATGCTTAACAAGAAGCTTTGCAAATTCACAGGCCTGAGAAAGTGTCATAAGAAAAATGCAACATACATATGAAAATTGAGACGTTTCAGGAAAGGATGAAACGACTGCCACCATCTAGTCAAGGTTTATTAAATTTTATGGCACCTGCTTTAACAACAGTCCTTTCTACGATTTTCACCCCTAGAGTAGCAACCGCCTGGATACCTACTGTGAAAACACTTCTGCCCATTGGGAATGCAATCATAGTTTAAAAAAATCCACTGGATTCCAAGCTGCTCACAACAGCCAAAAAGAATGCAGACAAGACAAATGACAGAAATAGGTAGACTTACTTCATAGAAATCTGGTGACCCTTTGCTGGAAAGCCTCTGAGAAATAAATGTAATATATTCTGAACAGGGAAAGTTGCACATGGCACTGTGTTGGTAATATAAAGTTTACTCTACTGGGGCCATTAGCACTTACTGTTATGTGTCATCACATGCAAGTGACTAATCAAGCGATTAAGCAATTTTAACAGTCAGTAATGTGCATAGATTCTCAAGATTTTAAAGAAAAAAAAAATACTAGTAAATCTAAAAATGTATTAGTTAAGCAGTTTTCAAAGATCTACATGAGCTGTGGTGCATCTAACAACATCCAGACACAGAATCATTAGAAAGCAACGTCAACACTGCAGAAATGCAAACTAGCAACAAGAACAGAAAGTAATACTCCGACAGAGAACACATGCGTGGGATTAGCATTCTTCTAGTCTTTACCAATGTCTGTCCATTCCGCCTCAAGATTCCCAATCCTACTGTGTATTCTCACAGCATATTTTCTTGTAACCTGTTCCGGCAGCACTTTCCCTCTAGTATGAAATGTCTCATCCCACGCTGTAGTCTCTCTGCTACTATAATGTCGTCGATATTGTGGCTTCTGGGCTGCTAGTTCCAGTTTGCTCAGCCTGCCGCTCCAAATCACTATCTCCTGCAGAGGTAATTTTCAATTTTCCGACAACTAACCTACAGCACTCACTACTCAAACTCCAGATGTGCAAATCAAACACTACTGCTATTGTAGTTTTGGCAGGGATATTGGATCAGAGAGACAGATAGATGGACGGACACAGTGTAACTAGAAGCCATTATTTATTCCTTTAAAGAAGAATGCCTAAAAATGAGCTGATCTCTTTGCTCACCTCCTTCGATCAGGCAAAGTACATCAGGAGCACTTTGTGCTTGTAATGTCCTATTCCCATCACCACAAATGTTGCCACCTTATTAACACGAAGACGAGCTGTTGGTTATGGCAGGTTTGCTTAATAAAATGAGACACAGTCTATTTCTGTCACAAAGTTCTTTTTCAGAATAGCTTCATTAAACAGTTACTTCTGAAACGTAGGGCGCATGTGCACTTTGCCCACTACCCCGATAACCGCTGCCATGGACCTGAAGATATCTCCACACATATGGAAGTGCGGCTTGTGACAGGGCCTGCACTTGTTCTTGCAACCTCCCTATCCTTCTGCCTGTTAGATACACTTTCCCTAACTTGGTGTTGAAAAGTACCCCTAAGTACACTAGCATCTGAGACGGCTGAAACTGGCTCTTTGCCCTGTTCACCATGCAGCCCAATTTCTCCAGGACATGAACTGTTCTCTCGGTGGCCTGGCGGCCTTCCTGCAGGGAGTCTGCTCTTATTAGCCAGTCGTGCAGGTAAGAGAACACTTTGACCCCTTCCTTACACTTAAGGCGGCCTCCACAACTACTATCACCTTTATAAAGGTCCTTGGTGCCTTGGCCAGTCCAAAGGGGAATACCCTGAACTGCTGACCGGCTATCTTGAAGCCTAAGTAACACTAGAAATTTCTCCTGATGGGAATGTGAAAATATGCTTCTGACAAATCTAAGGCTGCCAGGAATTCCTCTGTCCTTTACTGTAGCCAGAGATTCCATGCGGAAATAGGGGAACTACCAAGGCCCTGTTTACTTGCTTTAAGACCAGCACTGGCTGAAAGCTTCCTTCCTTCTTTGGTACTAGGAATTAAATGGAGTATAACCCCTGTGCCTTCCTGACCGGGCGGTACTGGCATAATGGTTTACAGCTGAATTAACCTGTCTATTGTCTGCATGACCGCTTGCCTTGTAAGGGGAGGAAATGAAGAAATCTTCAAGGGGAATCTTAATTCTGGGTGATCGCCTTTGCTTATTATGTCCAGGACCCACTAGTCCTTTGTTATTTTGGCCCACTCCTGGTAAAAGATCTGTAACCTGCCCCTACCTGGGGAATCATGGAGCGGGCCTGTTCCCCGTCATTGTGCAGTTTTGTTGCCAAGGGGAGCTCGGGGGTTCCCTTCCTGTGGAAATCTTCTATTTCCCCCCGAAAGGGCTGAGATCCACCCGGGATCCTGGCTGGGCGAGAGATCTGGCTTCTACCACCCCTGTCTATGTACTCCCTGGGCCAACGTCTCCAGTTGCCTCCCCTCGCAAAGCCTATGGGCTTTTCTTCCAGTAACCTTTGGGGCCCTCAATCCTCCCCAGTCTTTGACCATCTTTTCTAGGTCTTATCCAAACAGAAGTCTTCCCTTAAAGGGTAGCTTTTCTAAACTGGTCTTGGAGGCTGAATCTGCCACCCAATTCTTTAGCCTCCAGTTCTTCCTTACCTAAAGTCTCTGCCTGGGAAGAGACCTCCTCCTCCACGAATCCCCACTGGCGTTCCATCTCGGGACTCCAATCTTCCCAGCCTGAAAGTTCCTTGGGCTTTTTCCCTGAAGAAGCTGCCTTATTCCACTTATCTTTCATCTGAAGATAGGCTTGTGCATAGCCAAGATGAAGTCCGAGGAAAAAACTCATACTCCTCCTCCCCTGGGAGCTCTATTCGCTGACACTGCTTGCCTGGAGCTGCCCCACAAATTTAGATTGTAAGCCCTGTGGGGATAGGGAAATACCTACAGTACCTGAATGTAATCCACTTTGAAGCGCTGAAAAAAGTGCAAAAAGCTGAATATAAATCTAAATAAATAAAATAAATAAATAAGCTGAGGAGGAATGCCTTGACCGCCCTGAAACTTGATCGAGAGGTGGAGGAAAGGGCACGCACCTGGCTGCTCACTTGGCCTAGCCCTGCCCCCCCTTCCTCCACCAAGGCCTGCTTTTCGCCATCACAATTGCAGCAGAAAGAGCCAGCGCACTAGGGACCCACTAGGCCCCGCACCTGGTGCACTTCCTCCCATTGTCCATACCTGGGGCAGGCAACAATGATTCAGGCTGGGGTCCTTCTCTGCAATTTTTTTTTTTTTACCCTTACAGTTAGGCAGCTTTGTTGGGAAACCAGGAGACCAAAACAACTGGTTGCCTTGGGGAGAGAAGATCGAACCTATGGAGGCTGTCATCCCAAGGGGTGCCCCCCCCCCCCCCAGCACAGGCTGTTAGGGAAAGCGACCTTAGGGAAGGCCATTGCTCTAGGGCCCTTCTTACACAGCTGGACCAGTGACGACTGTGCTCCGTCCCATCTGCTGGAAGCAGACTACTGGCTTTCCCTTTGCTGGGCCAGCCTTTATGGTAGTGATGTCAGAAAGAAAGCTTTCGCACTCTGCCCCCATCTGCTGGTGGGAGGGAGAATCCCACAGGTTACTGGTCTGGCAGGACAAAGAGGAACAGAGCATTTCAGTAACCATAGAATTGCCACAGTTTAAGATCGCTCTTTGAAATCATTTTACAGAACAACACTATTTATTTATTTATTTATTTAAACATTTTTATATTCCGGCATTCGTAGGACACATCATGTCGGTTCACAATTAACTGAGAAAGGAAATTACATTGAACAAGGGGGTTTAACTGGGAGAAATTGGATAATAATTGGATAAAAGGAACAAGGTAAAAAGCGAAGTACGAGAGAAAAGAGAAAGCAAGCATGGATAACTTAATTGGAAAGATATGGGTTTAAAATTACATATTACATATGTGAACTTATTTACAACGTTGGGGGGAGAATATAGTACAAAGGCATATAGTCTCTAGATTTATCAATAAACAGCCCTACTTGTCCTGCACATTTATTTCTTATAAGAGCACATCATTTTCTATTATGACAGGAAACCAATGTCCTATCACAAATGATCATTGCAGCTAACCCATAAGAGTTTTGGGGGGCAGTATGTGAATGCATAACTGTACCTGGATATCAAACTGTTCTTCTACAGACTAAGTGCAGTTATCGCTGTATCATAAAGAGGATGGCTAGGAGGATGAATAAGATAGTAAATGAATGTTTTATGAGGGAGGCAACAACACAAGCTTGGGATTTATTTTCAGGCAGTAAATCTGTTTAAAGATGCTCCACAAAACGTTTCCAAGTTCAGATTTCAAGATCCCCCAAGCAGGATTGAGAATACTGATCAAGTAAGTTAAGGGCTGAGCCAAGCACTGCTCTTAAGATAATTATTTAGTCATTGGCTAGCTTTGAGCCATGGGAGGTTAATGCAATAACTGGCATATAAATGTGTTGGGAAATGAAGAAAATGAATGAAATTAAAGGACTGTCAGGGAAGGATGTAAAATGCCCAGCAGCCTTAGAGAAATATTTTAATTTCTAAAGTTCATTTTTGCAAGCAGGATAGATTCTCCATAGTTAAAAGAAACTTTCGTACTCTACCTCAAAATAATAATCAAACTCCTTCAGCCCTGAGTTAAGGTTGACTCTTCTCTCAAGACTCCATTATCTAGTCCTTTTCTCCAGAACCTGCTGACTCTCTCAAAATGGGCATACTAGTTTTATCAAAGTACAGCACCTCCCAACAGAGAGTGTCCAAAACTACAGACACACCTACACTGGCATTAATACTGGCAACCAGGCCTCTGGAGGCCATTGCTGCCATACTAAAAAATGGCAAACTATTAGTATGGGACAAAATTTGGCACCCCCTTGTAGCCTTCCTTTTCCTTCAACTACTCCCTCTGGGACCACAAAACAATGTTTTTGTAAATTTATAAACAATGTATTCAAATTACAGAAAGAAAAACACTTTACACATTAACATTCAATACATAGGCAGCACTTTCTGTGACTGCCACTACAACTCCATTGTGTTCATATCACTCCTCAGTTCTCCAAGCTCTTTTCACCTCACTTTCAAGAAATACAGAACATAATTAAAATCCAGGCCATTCACTTGTGAAAGGGAAAGCCAAGCTATAGCCATCTATGAAGAACAAGTGAAAGCTTCTTGTCTTCTATCCCTCTTCACTGGGAAGGTCTTAATGTTCTTAACCAAAGTTGCAGAAAAAATAAAACACAGTCAACAGTCCAGGGAAATGTCCACCATTATGAGTCCAGTAAACCATTGGCAGGGAGCACCACATCTCTGAGATCCCTGCCACCAATAATAATTTGAAGTTCTTGTGAAGCCTGGTGGCATACATTTTGCAAGTAATATGCTTTCTGCCCAGTACGGTAAGTTATGAACTGGCATTTTCATCTCTAAAAGTGATTAATGCCTTCAGTATAACTCATTGTTGAAGCCATCAGGAAGTTTTTCATTAGTGCTCCTTTCTTTCATTCTATATTTTCCCTTTCTTCTCTTGGGTCCAATAGTGCTTCTCTTCCACCTTCCTCTGCACAGAGCCCCAGTAGAGGAACAGTTTCTCCTGCCCACAGCATATGACAGAGAGAAGATTTATATATTTATAGAGAGAGTTCCACCCATGGTCCACTACACCATCTGAAAAACACCGAGTAAAGAACTCAAAAACTAACAAGGGCAATCCCCCCATTCTACAGTTACACATACACATAGATCCAATGATTTGGTCTCAGAGGGAGACCTACTTTAAAGGCCAAAATGTTGGATCTGTGTAAAGACATAAGACTTGCCATACTGGTGTCGCGTCCGGTCTCAGACGGCTTCGACCCTTGTGCCTCACCTTTCTCTTTGCTCTCCCCGCTAGCCTTGGGAGGATGGCTACCACCGCGTCTGCATGCTGCTCTCTCCGGCGTCCCCGGAACGGCTATGGCAAAGCCTCACGCCATGTTTCTCCTAAAGGCTTCCTAGGGTGCGTGCGCGCAAGCCACCCACGTCTTTATCCACGTCATGGTGGGAACCTCTGGAGCGTCCCCCTCGAGTGACATCATGCCATCCGGGTATTTAGCCTGCCCTTGTTTGCTAGCTCATCAAGTTAGCAAGGATCAGAATTGAATCGTGAATGGAATGAAAGCCTCCAGTCTGAGCTACTCTGCCGCTTCCTTGCTGCCGCTGGAAGCTCTCTGCCCTTCGGGGTATTTCTCTAACCTGGGTACCTGCTCCTCGGAGGTCCTTTACTTTCTTTCAGGTGCCTATCTGGGATCAGGTACTCACTCCTCGAGAGTCTGCTCTCCCGGACTCGGTGCTTGTGTTCAACTACTTCTGCCTGCTGGAATCTCCACCTATACAGCTACCAACTTAGAGAGTAATCTAACCTTCTCAGTCTGTCTCATCTACAGCTCTGCTGCGCTGGGAACCTGCATCCAAATATCCCTATACTATTTCTGTGAGACAGGTCTCCTCAGCCGAGAGTCCCTGGACTGCTATCTCTGGATCACCTCACTACTGCCACCTCTGGTGGAACATCAGCTGTATAATAAAAGACGAATCTCTGTGTTTGTGCATCCTGAGACTAGCCTAGTACTGTGATTCCCCACGGGGCTCCTCCCCGTGGGCGTTGTCATCTCTACAGTACTCAAGAATCCACTCAAACACCTCCAAACCATAACAACTAGATCAGATCAACGGGCCATCAAACCCAGTATCCTGTTTCCAACAGTGGCCAATCCAGGTCACAAGTACCTGGCAGGATCACAAAGGCTAGAAAGATTCCTAGCTGTTTATCCCAGGGATAATTAGTGAATTTCTACAATGCCACCTTAATAATGGTTTATGGACTTTTCCTCCAGTAACTTGTCCAAACCTATTTCAAATGCAGCTACATTAATAGCTTTCACCATATCCTCTGACAAGGAATTCCAGAGCTTAATTATGTGTTAAGAAAAAAATATTTTTTCTTACTGGTTTTAAAAGTAATTTCCATGTGTGTCCCCTAGTCTTTGTACTTTTTGAAAGAGTAAACAACTAATTAACATTTACTCATTCCATTCCACTTATTTTATAGACCTCTATCATATCTCCCCTCTGCTGTCTCTTCTCCAAGCTAAAAAGAGTACTAACCTCTTTAGCCTTTCTTCATAAGGAAATTGTTCCATCTCCTTTATCATTTTGGTTACCTTTACCTTTTCTAATTTGGCTTTTTTTTTTTTTTAAGATGTGACCAGTACTGCACACCGTACTCAAGATAAGAGGCATGACGACATTCTGTTTTGTTCTCCATACCATTCCTGAAAATTCCTAGCATTCTATTTGCTTTCTTGGCTGCTGCTGCACACTGAGCAAAAAATTTCAAATTATCATTGATGACATCTAGATCCTTTTTCTGAATGGTGGAATGTGGAACCTTGCATTATACAGCTGTAATTTAGGCTACTCTTCCCTAAATACATCACTTTACATTTGTCCACATTAAATTTTATTTTAAATTTGCATCCCAGGCTCCCAGTTTTGCAAGGTCCTCTTGCAATTTCTCACAATCCTCCTGTGATTTAACAACTTTAAATAATTTTATGTCATCGGCAAATCTATTCACCTCTCTTGTTCCCATTTCCAGGTCATTTCTAAATATATATCAATTGCCGGCCCGAAACTCTGTAATTCAATGCCTGAGAACCTAAGAACAACAACTGACAAAAAGAAATTTAAGAGCAAACTGAAAACATGGTTGTACAAAAATGCCCACAACATAACAAACCTTCAGTATACTATAACTATTATAAATAAAAATCCCATCCGTTCCTAACAAGTTCGAATAATATGTATGTATTTCATGTGTCTGACCTCGCCCATTGGATCATAATCTTGTATATCTAAACTATGTCAGATGATCTATTATTCTGAATGTTTAAGTGTGAACCGTTGTGATCTAGTGATTCTCACATTAAACGACAGTATATAAAACTACTAAATAAATAAATAAATATTAAAAAAGTGGTCCCAGAACAGATTCCTGGGGCACTCTACTATTCACCTTTCTCCACTGGGAAAATTTACCATTTAGCTCTAGTCTCTGTTTTCTGTCTTCCTGTTTGCAATCCATAATCCACAATTAAATCATAATTTTATTTACTTTTGAAATTCCTAGATTTTTATTATATTTAATTAAAATTGACTTGATAGTCTACATGTCCCTGAAAGACAAAAGTAGATTCCATAAAACAAGCATTTTAATATGCATATAGAGAGGATAACTTTCAAACAGCTGCGCACATGCCCACATACACATGTATGGTATAAGAATGTGTGAAAATCTATTCCTGTATTTTATAACCTGTACATGTATGTTATACGCAAGTTATAAAATAAGTGTGAATGCAACTTGCAATGTGTGTGCACATGTCAAAAAAAACAAAACCCCTAAGTGAATATATATTGCACTTATCCAGATAAGTTTCAATTTATCTGGCTAAATAGCGGCAAAATTACTACTTACCAGGGCAAGTCTTAAAACTACTTATCCAGCTGTCTGACTTAGCCAAATAAATAGTATTTTAAGACTTATCCAAATAAGTAGCCATTTTGCTGCTATTTAACCAGATAAATTGAAATTTGTCCAGATAAATCAGAATTTATCCAGATAAGTAGCACACAACTGCTATACTTGCATATTTTGATGTCTAACTTTAAAAATATATACATGGAGATTTTATATGCATAATTTATAGGCATTTACCCCCCTATAAATCGACTTTTACATGTGTAAGAAAGGAGATTTTCTAATATACATGCAGCAATACATACTAGTTCACCCAGTCTATCTGCAGATCATTAAAACCCTTCTAGCTTTTCAGCCTAAACTTCCCCCATTTCACCTAAACCCCCCACCCAATCAGTATTTCACTTTAAGATGTTTACTATCCTTACTCCAGATATAGAGCAGGTGTAAATATATGCAAGTAAGTTGCCGAATTTACCTGCATAAATTACTTATAAAATAGCAACTTACTTGTGTAAATGTTGGCCCACTGCAGAATGCCCCTAGCTCACCCCTTTTTATATGAACAAATTTATTCGCATAGCCTTACTTACACATGTATTTTGAGGTTTCTAAAATAACATGTATAAGAACATAAGACTTGCCATACTGGGTCAGACCAAGGGTCCATCAAGCTCAGTATCCTGTTTCCAACAATGGCCAATCCAGGTCAGAAGTACCTGCCAAGATCCCAAGGGGTAGATAGATTCTAAGATGCTTATCCCAACGCCACCTTAATAACGGTTTATGAACTTTTCCTCCAGGAACTTGTCCAAACCACTTTTAAATGCAGCTACACTAACAGCTTTCACCACATCGTCTGGCAATGAATTCCAGAGCTTAATTATATATTGAGTAAAAAAAATATTTTCCAATAGTTTTAAATGTACTACCTATTAAATTCATTGTATGTCCTCTGGCCTTTGTACTTTTTGAAAGAGTAAACAACTGATTGTTTCCTTGTTCCATCCATTCATTTTATTAACATCTATCATTTCACCCCTGAGCCATCTCTTCAAGCTGAAGAGTCCTAATCTCTTTACCCTTTCCTCATAGGGGAATCGTACCACCTCCTTTATCATTTTGGTCACCCTTCTCTGTACCTTTTCTAATTCTGCTATCCCTTTTTTGAGATGTGGTGACCAAAACTGAACACAATACTCATAATGAAGTCACACCATGGAGCAATACAAAAGCATTATAACATTCTTTGTTTTATTCCCCATTTCTTTCCAAATAATCCCTAGCATTCTATTTGTTTTCTTGGCAGCTGCTGCACAATGAGCAGATTTCAACATACTTTCAATGACGACACCTAGATCTTTTTCCTGAATAGTGACTCCTAATGTGGAACCTTGCATTGTGTAGCTATAATTTAGGTTACTCTTCCCCGAGTACATCACTTTGCACTTGTCCACATTCAATTTAATTTGCGATTTGCATGCTCAGTCTCCCAGTTTTGCAAGATCCTCTTGCGGTGTCTATGATGTAACATCTTTGAATAATTTTGTGTCACTACAAAATTTGATCACCTCACTTGTTCCCATTCCAGGTCATTTATACATATATTAAAAAGCAGTGTTTCTAGAACAGATGCCTGGGGTTCTCCACTATTCACCTTTCTCCATTGGGAAAATTTACCCATTAGCCCTACTCTGTTTTCTATATTTTAACCAGTTGGCCATCTGCAAAAGAACACTGCCCTCCATCCCACTTTTTAATTTCCTAAGAAATCCAGGTACACTACATCAACGGGCTCTCCTTTATCCACATGTTTATTAATGCCCTCAAAAAATGTAGCAAATTGGTGAGGCAAAACTTCCTTTGGTTAAATCCATAATGGCTTTGACCCATTAAACTATCTCTCTCTCTATGTTCAGCAATTTTGTTCTTTATGATAGTTGCTACCATTTTGCCTGGCATGGATATCAGACTCACTGTTTTGTAGATTTGTGGATCACCCCTTGATCTCTTTTTCAAAAATAAGTTTATGCTATTTATGCATGTATGTGCTGACTTTTACAGGTGCAATTCTTTGAGAATTCACCTTGAAGTCTACTAACTTTGACATGCATATATAGCACTTAGATGAGCTTGTGTCACTTTTCTTTTGTAACAGAAATCAGACTGAAAAAAACCAGCAGCAGAATAATTGAGCTATCTACTTACACTAAGTCACTTTGCAATTCATGCTGCTCATGTAAATTATAATTCTTTTTATACACAAATATTTTTTTAAGTCAAGTAACTTTTATTCTTTAAAAGTTCCAAGATAATTCAACTACATCTGAAGGTGGGCCAAGACTAACCTTACTGTAAATAATGGTTGATTTTAAACTGAATTTATCATCTGAGTTTCAGTTTATGCCTCCTGGTTCCCAGTGAAATTAATGTGAGTTATCCCTTAGTTACATCCTTGTACAGTCTTTCTGATGCAATTATTTTTTCGCTTGCTGTACAAAAAAAAGAAAGGAAGCTTATGAGACTGCTGTGTGTTTGTGTCTATGTCCCCTAATAACTTTTTTGCCTTGTGTCCTAATGAAAACCAAATTTTCTGGCTGTCAGGCAGGAGGACAATGAGGACTAATTCTTACAAATCCCCATACATTTATGGATTGCAGGTGCACGCATATTTATATCCCAGAAAGTTTTAATTCTGGGTGGAACTCCTTGTTTTAAATCAAATCCCATCTTGGCTGCTACCTCTACACAGTATATGGCAGCAAAATACTTTCTACTAAATTGAATGATGCACTATATTTCTGTCCACAAGATGGGGATATTTTCCAGTAAGAACATCTTTGGTACCTCTGACTGTGACAACTGGAACAATCTTACAGTATAACAATATAAATGTATTACAAAAGAAAAAAAGGGACCATAGTAGTTAAGTAGTGTCTTGATGTAATACAATGTATTTGTTATTTAACTCTGGGTGGCTGCTCTATAAAAACGTTCTCTTGGACATATGCACAAATAGGATAAGAATAAAACATTAAAAGCTAATAATTACATATGAAAAGACACCAAAAATATAACAAAAACAAGCAGAATCAATTATTTTTAACAATGTAAAAAAAATACAAAGTACATTCACATATAAATTAAAACTTTTTTTTTGTTAAATAAGAGATCAATTTAAAAAATTGAGAAACTTCGAGGGACACAAGTCATTTCTCAGTCTTTTTGCTTTGTTAAATTCTTTTTAAAGACATTTTTCACTGACAGCAATAATCAAAATACAGATATGAGTAGAATTATCCAATAGTGCAAAAAGGTCTTTCTTACTTCATCTCCTGAGATTCATCAAATAATAATCATTTACAATGTCTCAAGAGAAAGTCTGAAAGGTCGTTCTTACTTCATCAGGTGATTTTACCCATACTTCTACTCATTACTGCAGTAAATGAAAATTTGTTTAAAAAAGAATTGAATTTAAATGACAGTTCCACATAATCTCATCTTGTTTTTAAGAAAAAACTTTTTCCATTATTCGTGCCTGAATAAGCTTGGTATTTGTTGAAATTTTTTAGAATGTTGGTTGATTCTGTTTTTTTATAGTACAAATAGGATAAGAAATGTGAATGCCACAAATAATGGACAAGTAAAAATCTCATCACTGAATTTCAACAGTCTACAGCATATATTTATTCTTCTAACATTTTTATTTTTCTAGCCTTTGCAAACATTCTCTAATGCTGAGAATAAAGTATTTGATAAAAAAAAAAACAACGAACCAACCCATGAAATCTTATTCATTCTAAATAGATTACTGTACAAAATTAAGATAAAAGAAAATACCAAAGGTGGAGTAGAGGAATCCACAAAAGTAGCAAATGGAGAGGGATATGTGATACTAAACTGAAACTGTTCCATCTTTGAAGAATTGATACAACAAATTCTACATAGAATCAGACATTGTTCTGTTTATTAATTATTCTAATGCTTGCTCATTTTGTTTTCTATGTAGAATTTATTTGTGGGTCCCTCCTGATGCAGCCCCATACATGAAACACGGCCATGTTGGGAGACTGCACTTCTGTAAAATATTCATCAATAAATTAGCTCAGCCAGCAAATTGAACTTTTATTGTGTTGTAACAGTGATTCTTCAAAATCTGAACAGTTTCAATTTAGTATCGCACATCCCTGCCTTCATGTACAAAATTAAGAGCCAACCTTTGAGGCAAAAGAAAAATATAAATTAAAAAGATTAAACAGTAGAGGAACATCTAATTATTTATACCTCTCTATATATCTTGATATATGGAGGGCAATCCAACAGGATGGCCATGAAGTACTTATGTGCTTATGTGGAATTCTGCAGGTTTTAAGATTTATGAGAACACACAGCAAATAAACAAAAATCAACAACTTTAAATCCTGCTCTCCTCTTTTATCTCATGTTAGATGTATCTTTACAAACCAAGCTAACATTGCCTTACTGAAGATCCTGCTGCCTTATTTTCCTTCCTCTAATTTCCTTCTTTGCTAGACTGCAAAGAATGTGAGCAAGTGAAGGAGAGGTAGAATGGAAGGCGAGATGGAAAGGCAGATTCGTACACGAGCAGACTAACCGCATCATTTTCAAAGACTTTAACGCCATCGTTTATTACAGAGAGTCATCAACAAAGACACTGTCTTGGGTGTGGTCCAGGCATAGTTGTACCCATGCTGCCTATCTTGACTAACAAAAAATAAAAATACTTTTTTTATTCACAGTTCTGAATATAATCTGTCCTCAAACATGATTTAAAAATTTAGACAAGGCAATAATTTTAGTACTTTCTAAGCACACAAGAAAAAGCACAGGGCTTGAATATGGTGGTGCCTAAATAGCTTAATAGGGACGGGCCCACGAAACAGGAAGGTAGGCGATCTAAAAAAGCCGTTAGGGTAAACAAAAAGGAATAGATGCCAAAATGTCTTTTTCAATTCTTTATTATAGTGGAGACATGTTTAAAACAATAGCCCGACTCAGGCCGAGTTTCACCGTTCTCACAACGGCTGCCTCAGGGGCTCTTAGATATTCATTTAAATTCAAGATGATCAAATGTGGAGACTATACAACTGAGGTGGAATGCAAGGCACCATTAGACATATGGAGTCTACATGATCAAGTTTTCTTTTATAAGAAATAAGATACGGTTCCATTCGCGGATCTTTTTCAAATCACATTGAAATAATCTTGTAACCCATTTGATCATCTTGAATTTAAATGAATATCTAAGAACCCCTGAGGCAGCCGTTGTGAGAACGGCGAAACTCGGCCTGAGTCGGGCTATTGTTTTAAACACGTCTCCACTACAATAAAGAATTGAAAAAGACGTTTTGGCATCTATTCCTTTTTGTTTACCTAAATAGCTTAATGCCATTTAAAATTCCTTGAGGTAGCCAAGATCAGCAATTATATTTTTACATTAGGGCACTTTAAGTCTAGATGGAATAAATATAGCAAAGTGCTACATGCACTCACTGGAATTATTTCTAGTAATGAGAAAGGTCATTCTAAAGTTAAGGATAAAAATGGAAGGATTTTCGTATTAATTTTTTTTTTTTTCTGAAGCCAATATAACTGCATCAATAGCTCCCAGTCAGCATTAAGGAGTTGTTTCAGAAAATAATCTAACACCAATCATGAGACCCGGGAGCCGAACTGGGCCTCCCAGAAACACATTAAGGGGTAGATTTTAAAAGGGTGCGCACGGGTGTACACATGTGCACGCACTACCCGGTGCGCACACATGTACACCCGATTTTATAATCCTCTGGCTTTATGCGCGTAGGGCTTTTAAAATCCGCCGCTAAGCTGGCATTAGTTTTCCTGCCCATCGATAAGTGGAAGTTGGGAAGAGGGAAAGACAGAGACATAGCCCTGAGTGTGAAAGAGAAAAGATAATGCATGTAAAGTAGTGGAGGGAAGGAAAGATGTAGTGTGGATGAGAATAGGGAGCAAACAGAGAAGAAAGAAAAAGCATTTGAGAAAGTAAAGGGGAAAAATAAATAGGGAAACAAAGCAGGGGAGAAAAGAATCTAAGAGAAAACGAGTGGATGGGAACAAGTTAGAGGGAAAAGAAAAGTGGATGCAGTGATGGGTCGACGACACATAGTGGTTGGACAGGAGTGAGAAGGAAAGAGCAGCCAGTTAAAATGCTTTCAGGTGAATAATGCTGACGTTAATACAGACACAGAGCTGTATGGAAAGAAGTTAGCATTATTACAAAGAAGAGGGCATTGTTGGCCGGTTAGAAATCTTGTGTGTGTATGGACTGGAGAGGAGGGTGAGGGAAGAAAACCAACTGCTGAGAGGGAGGTTTGACCCCTCACTCCTTATTTCTATAGCACTACCAGACATACTCCTTTCTCTGACCACTAACACCCAAGAGTTTATAAGGAGCAATTGTTTCCATGTAAGGTATCTATCCCTAAACTACTTTAGCAAAATTAACAGGGGAAATGGTGTTGGCAATTTCACAACTTCCTAGCCTAACCACTAGACCATACAGCAAGCCCACAAGACAGTCTAAATTTCAGAAGGTGAATTTTAAAAGCTCGGCATGTGCCAAAACCAGGAGAATACGTGCGAAGGTCAGGCAGGTGCACACTGCGTAGATTTTAAAAGGCGCCCACGTTCGTGCGTCTCTCCCACTGTGCGCACAAAAAAAAAAAAAACCTCTCTCAAAGGGGGAAGGCGTGGTCTGAGCAGAGCATGGGCATTCTTGGATTTCACAATGAAACCAGTGCATAAATGCTCATGCGCACAAGCACGGTCGTGGTCCCCTGCCGCCTAACTTTACTTCTGCAAAAGAAAGTAGAGAGGTGAGCGGAGTTTTAAAGGTTGGGGTTAACAGGGTAAAAGGGAGGCTGTTTAACAAGGGGGGGGGGGGTTGGAAGTCCTATCCCTTACCTGGGTGAACTGGGAATGAACTGGGAAAACTGGGAATTGCATCAGCACCGCGTATTTACTAAAACACCCCTGCTTATGTGGTAGAAGCGGCAATTGCACACGCCTACTTAAAATTGTGCATACATGTGTGCGTTTTCAGCCTGTTTTATATCATGCGTGCATATATGCAAATATGTTATAAAATGGCTGCGGCTCTGGGCACGAGCTGGAGAACGTGCCCATGTGTATGCCCACACGGCTGTTTAAAAGTTACCGTCCCAGACATGATTTAAAAAAAAAGAAAATTAGATCATTTCAAGTGAGTTGTGTTAGAAGTTTCATCATATTCTTGTATTATGGATCAGCTAACCTCCCATTAGAAAGGATAAAGATGAAAAAAAGATAATGGTGTAGTCAGTCCCAAAGGACTGAATACTTGGACAATTAGCGATATCTTATTTTTGATGTCCCTGTGCTGCTTTACACAGTTCTCTCGAGCTCATGAGTAGGGTTTTATCATCTAGAACTGGATAATCGTTTCCCTGGAACCTACTTTCCTCAATTATTCTATCATACTGAATCTTAATTTCAAAATGCACAATTTATATTGCTCTCCATAACTGCTGTGCTCATTACACTCAGTAAGACAGTAAAATTAGGCTTGTTAATGTCTACTGCAGGTACATGAGTAGGATATCGGTGAAGGATAGCAAATGTTGCTTACCTGATGTAACAGGTGTTCTCACAGGACAGCAGGATGTTAGTCCTCACAAATGGGTGACATCGAGGATGGAGCCCACCACGGAAAACGTCTGTCAAAGTTTAAACAGAACTTTGACTGGCCCCTACTGGGCATGCCCAGCAAGGCACTGACCCTGCAGCCAGCAGGGGTCTCCCTTCAGTCTGATTTTCAAAGCTACAGGCAGTGCCTAGAAAGTAAAAATAAAACGAACCCAACACCGCGGGGAGGCGGGCGGGTTTCGTGAGGACTAACATCCTGCTGTCCTGTGAGAACACCTGTTACATCAGGTAAGCAACATTTGCTTTCTCACAGGACAAGCAGGATGGTTGTCCTCACAAATGGGTGAGTACCGAGCTGAGGATGTCCCGACTTGCACCAAATGTACCCAACGGTGTGCAGCAGGCACAACAACTGAGGAGAAATTTGGGAAAGGGCATCCGCACCCTACCGGGTAGGTGGAAGGGTGTTGGTACATCAGGTTGGAAAAAGGTTACGCAAGACAGACTGGCCGAAGATGGAGTCCTGTCTTCCAGCCTTGTCCAAACAATAATGGGCTGCAAAAGTATGGAGAGAAGTCCAGGTTGCAGCTTTGCAGATGTCCGGAAGCGGCACCGATCGAAGGTGTGCCACTGACGTCGCCATGGCCCTCACAGAGTGTGCTTTAACACGGTCTTGAAAAGGAATGCCAGCTTGCTCATAGCAAAAAGAAATGCAGTCCGCCAAAAAGGAAGAAAGAGCCTGCTTACCCACAGGTTGTCCCAACTTATTAGGATGGAAAGAGACGAATAATTGAGTGCTCTTCCTGTGGGAAACTGTACGGTCTAGGTAAAAAGCTAGAGCCCGTTTACAGTCTAGGGTATGCAGGGTCTGCTCTCCAGAGTTGGAGTGGGGCCTGGGAAAAAAGATAGGTAGTACGATAGATTGATTGATATGAAACTCCGAAACTACCTTAGGTAAAAATTTAGGGTGAGTGCGGAGTACCGCCCGGTCCTGCAGGAGCTTAGTGTAAGGCGGATAGGTAACTAGGGCCTGTAATTCACTAACCCTGCGAGCTGAAGTAACAGCCAAAAGGAATAACACTTTCCAAGTGAGATATTTCAAGTCACAGGAGTGCAGAGGTTCGAAAGGTGGTTTCATTAGACGACCAAGAACCAGATTAAGGTCCCAAGATGGGGCCGGAGGACGTAAGGGTGGCTTCAGATGGAGCAAGCCTTTAAGAAAGCGTGTCACCAGGGGTTGTACTGAAATAGGGACACCTTCTATACCTTTATGGAAGGCGGCTACCGCACTGACATGCATCCTAATGGAAGAGGTCTTTAGACCGGATTCTGATAGGTGCCATAAATAGTCCAAGAACTTAGAGATTGGACAGGAAAGGGGATCAAGGGACTGAGAAGTGCACCATGAAGTGTACCTTTTCCATTTGTATGAGTAAGACCTTCTTGTGGAAGGCTTTCGTGAAGCTATCAGGACCCGAGAAACGGAATCTGAAAGGTTAAATGGTTGAAGGACTAACCTTTCAACATCCATGCCGTCAGGGACAAGGCTTGGAGGTTGGGATGGAGGAGGCATCCGTCGTTTTGAGTGAGCAGATGCGGGTCCTTTCCCAGAGGAATGTGCCTGCGGATGGAGAGATCCTGGAGTATTGGAAACCATACTTGGCGTGGCCAGTAAGGTGCTATCAGGATCATGGTTCCTCCGTCGTGGCGTAGCTTCACGAGAGTCTTTGACACAAGAGGGAGTGGAGGGAATGCATAGAGCAGACCTGTTGTCCACTTGAGGGAGAATGCATCTCTCGGCCGAGAGTGCTGGCTCCGAATGAGAGAGCAGTAATCGTCCACTTTGTGGTTCTGAGGGGACGGAAAGAGGTCTATGCGGGGAGAACCCCACGTGTGAAACAGAGAGGTCGCTACCAGAGGATCGAGTGACCACTCGTGTGGTTGGAAGACACGGCTCAGCTGGTCTGCCAATACATTGTCTACTCCCGGCAGGTAAGTGGCCCTGAGGTACATGGAATGGGAGAGGGCTTCCGCCCAGATCTGCGCAGCTTCCTGACACAGAAGGAAGGAGCCTGTGCCTCCCTGCTTGTTTATGTACCACATGGCCACTTGGTTGTCCGTCTGGATTAAGATTATCTGATGAAATAGATGATCTTTGAAAGTTCGGAGCACATAGCGGATTGCTCGAAGTTCCAGGAAATTGATCTGGTGTTCGGCTTCCTGTTTGGACCATAACCCTTGGGTTTGAAAGTCGTCCACATGGGCTCCCCAACCGATGTGAGAAGCGTCGGTGGTTAGGATTACTTGCGGATCCGGTGGAAGAAAAGGTAAGCCCTGAAGGAGGTTGACCTGAGTCGTCCACCAGGTTAAGGATAGGCGCAGCGCTTGTGTGACTGTGACTATGGAGGACAGAGGCTGAAAAGCTTGAATCCATTGGTGTCGCAGAGTCCATTGTGTTACTCTCATGGCTAGACGGGTCATGGGAGTGACTTGAACCGAGGATGCCATGTGTCCCAGGAGAATGAGGAACTGGCGAGCCGTGGCAGTGTTCTGAGACTGGAGCTGGCGAGCCAGGGATATTAGGGTGTGGACCCTCTGAAGAGGAAGGTAAGCCTTTGCCTGTAAGGTGTCCAAGTCTGCCCCAATGAAGGATAAGGTTTGAGATGGGACTAAGCAAGATTTCTCGTAATTGACAAGAAACCCTAAGGAAAGGAGTGTTTGAATTGTCAATTTTAGGGAGGATTGAGCTATCTGTTGGGTGGAGGCCCTGATAAGCCAATCGTCCAGGTAGGGGTAGACGTGGACACCTTTCTTCCTTAGGAATGCTGCTACCACTACGAGACATTTGGTAAAGACTCGTGGGGCAGAAGCCAGACCGAAAGGTAGGACACGGTATTGATAATGGTCGTGGCCTACTAGAAACCGCAGATATTTGCGATGGGAATGTGTGATCGCAATGTGGGTATAAGCGTCCTTGAGGTCGAGAGAGCACAGCCAATCCCCTCTTTGTAGCAGAGGGAGCAGCGCGCCTAGGGTTACCATTTTGAACTTCTCTTTTTGAAGGTATTTGTTGAGGGCTCGAAGGTCCAAAATGGGACGTAGTCCCCCTGATTTCTTTGGTATTAGGAAGTATCTGGAATAGAATCCCTTGCCTCGTTGAGAGGGAGGAACGGGTTCTATAGCATTTGATTGCAGAAGAAGAGATACTTCCTGTTGCAATTGAGCCAAATGGGTGGATAGACTCCACGCTTGAAGAGGCGGGGAGTCTGCCGGAAGATTTATGAAGTTGAGGTGGTAACCTTGTGCGATAATTGTTAGCACCCACTGATCTGAGGTGATCTGCAACCAAGGTTGTAGAAAATGGTACAGTCGACCTCCTACAGGAATGTCTGGAAGAGGGGTTTGGCATGTGTTCCCTACAAGGGAGTCAAAGGCCAGCCGCAGGCCCAGGAGGAGGGGCTACAGTAGGCCTTTGTTTCCTAGGCTGACGCGGCTGAGGCCTAGTAGAGGATCGAGCTGGACGAGGCCTGGCCGATGGAGGGTAGTAACGGCGTGGCCAAAAGAACGACTTCTTAGAGTCCTTCTTAAGTGGTTGTTTGGAGGAAACCTCAGACGGAACAGAAGAAAGTTGTTTCAACGTCTCGTGGTGATCTTTTAATTCAGCTACAATTTGCTGAATTTGTTCTCCAAACAAATTGTCCCCTAAGCAGGGTAAATCCGCTAAACGATCCTGGACTTCTGGGCGAAGGTTGGATGATTTTAACCAAGCCCAACGTCTGGCCGAAATGGCAGTAGCTGAAACCTTTGTGGAGGCATCAAAGATGTCATAAGCCGTTCTGATCTCGTGCTTCCCTGCTTCAAACCCTTTGTTAAGAAGGGCCTGAAGCTGTGGCTGGTATTGGTCAGGTAATGTGTCAGCAAAATCTTGCATCTGTTTAAGGATGGCTCTGTTATATTGCGTCATGTAGAGTTGATATGAGGCTATGCGAGAAATCAGCATAGCTCCATGGTACACTTTCCGTCCCACACTGTCCAGGAATTTATTGTCCTTGACCGGCGGAGTGGAGGAGTGTGGCTTTAGACGCTTGGCCTTTCTTTGTGCGGACTCAACCACAACAGAGCGATGATCCAGTTGAGGCTTTTGAAAGCCTGGTGCTGACTGGACGAGGTATGTGGAGTCAGCCTTCTTGTTAACTGGTGATACAGATGAAGGAGATTCCCTGTTTTTCTTTAAGAGATCGAGAAACACCTGGTGAATGGGGATGGAAGCGATGATTTTTGGAGCATCCAAAAATTGAAGCAGTTCCATCATCTGGTGTCTGTCATCGGTCTCAGATTGTAGCTGAAAAGGTACAATTTCGGACATCTCCTTTACAAAATTAATAAAGGAGAGATCCTCTGGAGGAGATCTTTTTCTAGTCTCTGTAGGAGAAGGCGGTGATGGTAAATCTGTGTCAGAAGATGTATCATCACCCCAGGTATCATAGGGATCACTTGGGGGTTGAAGCCCCGATGGACCAGGTTGAGGATCCAAAGGCATCGAAGGAAACCTTGGAGGAACCGGTGGTACAATCGGTACTGGGAACGGCATCGAGGGTTTCGGTGCTGCCGATGGAGTCGGTGCCGGTCTTGGAACCGATGGAGCCAAAGGATAAATCGGTGGAGATATTCGAGAAGGCACCGATGGGACCACCCCAGAAGGGGGAATCAGGAACGGTGTTTCTCCCGCCGATGAAAATCCAGTCGGAGACGATGGCGCTGTCGGTGCTACTGGAATCATCGATGGAAGGGCATGTACAAGTGCCTCCATACGTTGTAGTAGCGGTGCCAGCGCTTCCACCAAAGGTTCGGTGGTCGGTTCCTTCCTCGGTGGCGGAGTCGGTGCCAGGGTCGATGCCGGTGGCGGTGCTGGAATCGGTGCCGGAGACGGTGCCAATGGAGGTTGGAATTTTTGCATCGCTTTCTCGATGGCCTCCTGGACCAGCCGGTCCAGTTCTGCCCGGAGACCAGGGGTAACAATACCCGGCTCGACGGGAGAGGGAGGCTGAGGCAGAGCCGGAGGGACCACCGTAACCGGTGGGATCACGGCTCCCACACCCCGAAAGGGTGAGGGTTTCCTCGATGCCTGCGAACGAGACGTGGACGGTGCCAAGTCTGATCGAGGCCTCTTAGTCGGTGGCTCGGCTTGTTCAGAGGTCGATGATTGTGGATCCTCGACAGGCCGAGACTTGTGCCGTCGATGGCGATGCTTGTCCTTCCGGTCTCCTCGCCCATCCGGGGAGGGGACAGGAGTCGACGGCCGAGAAGTCATCAATGGTGGACGGTCACCGGAGGGTTGACGATGGTGGTGCAACTTCGACGGTGCCGGTTCCGATGACGTCGATGCTATCGATGGCATTGGGGTGGGTGCATGGAAGAGGAGCCCCATCTTCTCCATCCTGGCTTTGCGACCCTTAGGTGTCATTAGGGCACATTTGGTGCAAGTCAGGACATCATGCTCACTCCCCAAACACAAAACACAAACCCTATGGGGGTCAGTGATTGACATAGTCCGGGTACAATCCGGGCATCGACGGAACCCCGTCGCCATGGCTTAAGGCCAAATTTAGTCGCGGGCTCGGTAATTGCCAACAGGCCTCAAGGGCCAAATTCGACGGTAGTCGAAGAAAAAAGGCAAAAAACTTACCGGTTTCCGCGGAGGTGACAAAAATTTGTCGAAGGGAGACCCCTGAGGGGCAAATTTTCTTCGGAAAGAAAAATACCGAATTCCTGTCAGGAACGTGGTAAGAGAGCTCCTTTCACCGCGTGGCAACTGCTGCGTGGAAAAAAGAAGACTGAAGGGAGACCCCTGCTGGCTGCAGGGTCAGTGCCTTGCTGGGCATGCCCAGTAGGGGCCAGTCAAAGTTCTGTTTAAACTTTGACAGAAGTTTTCCGTGGTGGGCTCCATCCTCGATGTCACCCATTTGTGAGGACAACCATCCTGCTTGTCCTGTGAGAAATATTGTACCCATCTTAATACATTCATTTTTATTCTGTTATGATGTGTAGAAGTTATTCTAATGATTTTTTGTAGACATGGACAAAGATATCCTATAAAATGAAAAGCGATGTTATGTATGCCACATTATGGATATGATTATTTTTGTGTGTGTAACAATCAGATCTAAATATCCAGGTTCAAGAATATCAAAACCTTTTTTTAAACCCAGCTACACTGACTGCCTTAATCACATCCTCTGACAATGAATTCAGAGCTTAATTGTGTATTGAATGAAAAAGAATTTTTTCCAATTTGTTTTAAATGTGCTACATGCTAACTTCATGGAGCATCCCAGAGTCCTTGAATTATCTGAAAGAGTAAATAACCAATTCAAATTTACCCATTCAAGTCCTCTCATGATATTTTATAGACCTTTATCATATCTTCCCTCAGCTGTCTCTTCTCCAAGATGAAGTTTAAGTAAAAGGATCACATCCTAAGATCTAAAATTGATTAAACAGACCAAGCAATCATTCATTATCTGACTATAACCTTTGGAAATGAGTCTAGCACACGATTTTTGTGGTAAAGAAATGGACGTCCAAACTAATTACAGCAATATTAACTAGATGATCAATAGAAGACTGCAATGAATTTGCAAATAATTTCAGGAAAAACATATTTGGTATTTAAGGAATTTGAGCCTGGGGTAAGAGATGAATAATACAGTAGTAAGTACTGACAACACTATGGATCAAGGGCCAGGATTGTATGGCAATGACTGAGCAATAAGAGTTGATGGAAATGTATTTGGGACCACTATAGGATTGGCTGTCCCTGAATGGAAGCACTTCTGGCAAATGAAAAATATTTGAAACTTTTAATAGAACAAAGGCCATTTGATATGATCTGATTCCTGTTCATCACCCTGATTAGAGCTGCTAAGGAAGAGCTAGAAGACAGGCTGGGAATGACGACTGCATCACTGGTTTGGGGGGAGGGGCTTCTCTAAAAAGGATCCTGATAAAATCTCTGTTTAAGAAATCATCGCTAGATCCATCAAATAAAGATCATTACATCTTGACTCCAAACTGCCTTTTCTAGGTCATGTTGTAGAGATGGTGGGGACAGAACAATTGCTAGAATATACAGAGTCTGCTGCACATTTAGACAAATATCAATCACGTTGTTGAGAGTCCTTCAACATTGAAACACTTAATCTCTCTTATAGATGATCTGTACTGAGAAGGTCAAGGAGGAAAGGGTCTTGGTGATTTTATTTTTTTAGATCTGACTGCCCATAATTTGATCTTTGATTGGTTGCAGGTAGCACGTTTGGGGTTAGCAGGTTTGCATTGGTTCACATCTTTTCTCCAGGGGCAACTGCAAAAAGAACATAAGTGCCATGCTGGCTCAGCCAAAAGTCCATCAGACCAGCATCCTCTCTCTGACAGTGGCCAATCCCTAAAAGTAGATGCAATTTCTTGCTGCTCACTCCCTATGACAAGTGGTGGGTCTCCATCAACTCCTATTTTTTTTTTCCCACTGGTTAACTATTGACTTTTGTTCACGAATTGTCCAAACCCTTTTTAAACCCAACTATGCAAATTGCCTTGACCACATCCTCTGGCAAGAAATTCCATGTTTCATTGTGCATTGAGTGAAAAACTCTCTCTCCATTTGTTTTAAATCTGTTAGATTAAAAGATTGTCCCCTAATCCTAGTGTTATTTGAAAGCCTGTTCTATTCCACTCATGATTTTGTAGACTTCAATCATAACCCCTCTCAATCATATCTTCTCCAAACTGAAGAGTCCTAACCCATTTAGCCTTTCTTCATAAGGGAACTTTTCTAATCCCTTAACTATTTTTTTGCCCTTGTCTGTAATTTTTCTCATTCCGCTATTATCTTCTTTGAGATGGGGTGACTAGAACTGCACACAGTAGCCAAGGTGCAGCCACAGCACTGATCTATAAGAAGCATGATGTTTGTTTTATTCTTTATTCTTTTTTGAATGATTCCTAGCATTTTGTTTGCTTTTTTGGCCCTCCATCACACACACAGCTGAGGATCTCAATGACGGCCCAACACAACTCCTAAATCCTTTCCCTGGATGGTTACTCCTAATGCAGAATCCAGCACTGTGTATCTAAAATTAGGATTATTTTTCCTTATGTTTTCAGTGGTAAAGAAACAGATGTCCATAACAAGTACAGCACTAGTAACCAAACCTTCAATGGAAGACTGCAATGAATTTACAAATAATTTCAGCAATAAAATATTTGCTATTTAAAGAATTTAACCCTGGGATGTGGCAGCAAGTATTGATAACATTATAGATCAAGGGCCAGGATTGTATGGCGATGACTGAGCAACAGCAATTGTAGCTGGGAATATCATTAGGAGTGGCTATCCCTGAATAGAAGCACTTCTGACAAGTGAACAAAAAAATTATTGGAAACTCAGGCTACTTGATGTAATGTTGATCCCTGTCTATCCCCCTATTATGTGCATCACTTTGCACTTGACCACATTACGTTCATCTGTCAATTAGATGCTCTGTTCTCCAGTCTCACACAGTTCCTCACAATCTGCCTGTCTTAACTACCCTAAATATTTGTGTCATCTGCAAATTTGATCACTTCTCTTGTCACTCACCTTTCTAGTGGAAATGTCAGAAACCACCACTAATTAAGTACAGAGACTGTCAGGAAATTGAGCTAAAATGTTACACAGTGATAAAGTTCTGTTTTATAATTATTGATCTCAATTGTCCATTGAAATTATCCAATATTTTTCAAGAAAATATTTTACTTGCATTTAAAAATGCACAAGTTTGGTTAGAGTGCAGAGGACAGATTTGTGAACATTGTAGCTCTGTTTTTGAACAGTGTATATTAATTGCAAGGAAAAATATAAAAATAACACTTTCACCTTTCTTTTACAGTTCTTTCTGGGTGGATAATTGAGTAGACCGCGCAACCACCTCAAAGGTGGTCTTACACTGGCTTCCCGGCTTGCAACGGTAACATGGAATAGACTTAGTTTTTGGGTACTTGCCAGGTTCTTATGGCCTGGATTGGCCACTGTTGGAAACAGGATGCTGGGCTTGATGGACCCTTGGTCTGACCAGTATGGCATGTTCTTATGTTCTTAATTTCTTATGAGATAAATACATTAAAGACAGTTTATAGACTTTGCGCTTTTCTAACTGTTATTGTCTCTTATCCTGTTAATTTGGTTATCGGTTTGAGCACAGGATTATTGGGATTTTTGTTTCTTAGTTGGAGCAGCAAAGGATGACAAGGTGGAATCGGAAAAATGGACTTTATTGAACTTGCCAGACTCTGGCCGAGTTTCGCTCACATGAGCTGCCTCAGGGGCTTATTGAGCCAATGTAATCGGCTCTGTTCAGTTTCAATATATTTTACATCAAGGTTGAACAATCAGCATGCCCAATGTCGGCGTGTTCAAAATGGGCACTTGTAGTCCACAGATGACTGTGCAAGCAGTGGTAATGCTTCAGACGAACCGGCATGCAGTCACTCACCGCTCTAACATTCAAAACATCGATGTTTTGAATGTTAGAGCGGTGAGTGACTGCATGCCGGTTCGTCTGAAGCATTACCACTGCTTGCACAGTCATCTGTGGACTACAAGTGCCCATTTTGAACACGCCGACATTGGGCATGCTGATTGTTCAACCTTGATGTAAAATATATTGAAACTGAACAGAGCCGATTGCATTGGCTCAATAAGCCCCTGAGGCAGCTCATGTGAGCGAAACTCGGCCAGAGTCGGGCAAGTTCAATAAAGTCCATTTTTCCGATTCCACCTTGTCATCCTTTGCTGCTAGCCACATTGGATCGGTTACCGGTTTGTTTTCTTAGTTGGAGCAGAGACCCAATAGGAACTCCACCAATACCAGCCCATGTTCCCCACAGATTGAGCCCTTAGGTGCCGGGGCCGGCTGGACTTAGGCGTGGGGCCTCTGGATGAAGGAGAATCTGTCGTGGAAGAAGGCGGCTAGCGAGAAGAAGACAGGTCAGTTCAGGCAGAGGTCGAGGCAGGCAGCAGACAGCAGAAAGGAAGAAAAACAGAGGTCAAGGCAGACAGCAATCCAGCGAAGTCCAGGATGTCCAAGGTCAGACAAGAATCCAATACCAAAGGAGAAGCCGAAGTCTAAACTGAGGTCCAAGTCGAAGAGACAATCCGAAGGGAGGAAAACAAGGCAAGATGGCAGGAAGTAGACGAACCGGGAGAGACCAAACAAGGAGACAGGAACCAACAGAGACACAGAAACAGGAAGCAAAGATCAGGAACCGTAGACAGAGCACTGGAACTGTGTGGGAAACAGCTACTCAAATTAGTTTGACCTATTGCTGAGGCATCAGCTGTTGGGAGACAGGCCTTAAATAGGAAAAGGCCTGGGACATCACCACAGGGTGCCACGGGCCCTTTAAGAGAGCACCAGTTGTGCAAGCCTAGGGACACTCAGCAGAGCGAAGGCCCTGGCGTGGTGCATCGTGCCTTCGCAGTGGCTGACCACGTCTTCCTCTTGTCAGCGTCGGGAATCCCACTGCGATCAGGGGAGGCGAGGTAAGAGCAGCCAGTCTTGGGATGGGACCGTGGCTGGTTGAACACAACAGTAACCCCTCCTCTAAACCCACCCCCAAGAGGCTTAGGCTTCTTAGGGTGCGATGCATGAAATGCCCTTAGGAGGTTTTTGTCTAGGATATTTGAGGCGGGTTCCCATGTATTCTCTAGGCCAAACCCCTCCCAGGAGAGCATGTATTCACATCTCTTGTTCCTCCATTGTACATCCAATACCTCGCTCACCTAGGTATACTCTGGATTTAATGTTCATAAACACTTTGTTATTATCTGCCTCTGTAGGATTGCCAGTTATGAAAGTTCCCTGGTCAGATTGTTTATTATGGGGGTTTTTGTATCCTGTCAAGAAATCTCTCTCTAATGCTATTGCACCTGTTAAGACCATTGCAAAGAAAGCATATATTAATCTTGATTTGCTAAGGGAAAAGTTGGTTCTGGCTCTGGAACAGCTAGAGCTCGTTAAATATTACAGTGGAGAACTTAGAACCTGTTATTAATGACACACTGGACGTTTTTGCACCTATAACAGCATTCAAATTCACCATACTGATATAATGATTCAGAACTTTGGCTCATTTAGCCAGTCCCAGAATCCTCAGGGGCTGCTTCAGACTTAAACTGCTGAGATACAATGAACTTCTGACCACCTCAGACTCAAGAATGTGGAAGATCTGGGAAACCTGTAGGCTCTGCAAAGCCTATAATTAAAGGCCAGAGGGCTATCAATGGCAATATCTAAATCATAATACAAGGACCATAATATAAGCTTGGTTCTCACAGAAACCATAATATAAGCTTGGTTCTCACAGATTCCTATCTCATTGACAGAAGCCAGGTGAACTGAAGATTCCCGGAGGTCACAGCTTTAATTAGAAGCCTGGCACCAGCAACAGAATTCAGGCCTACTATCTATTCAGAACTCAGGTCTACTATCTATTTACAAAACACAGAAGATCAGAAGGAACAAAGTGCATCAAAGCCATGTTGATAAAAGAACTTTTTATGGGGGGAGGAGTTTTCTCAGGGTAGAGGAGATTAGGTTGTGACACTGTCAAATTGGTGAATGATCCTCTTACAAGCATTTTCTATGTATAGTTGAAAGTATAAAATAACAGCGTGTACCAGAGATTACAAGACACAGTGATGATCTGCCTGTCTTGCAAGGTTGACAACTGTGCTTCCAAAGATATGAAATTTTAAAATTATATTTGTTCTAAAAATTCGGAGTCATATCTTTGTTTGAAAATGTGATGACAAGCATCTTATGAAAGTCTAATATTTAGACAATACTATATATGCAAAATAGTTTACTGAATATCTATGTAACACGTGTCCCCTCTTAAGGAGGCATAAAAGACAACGGTGGCTGAGGCTCTGTAGACTTATAAATCTCAGCTAGAATCCTATAGAAAACAATGTAATCTTGCAAGGAAACGTTTTTATTCAGCCCAAAGGCAGATGGCAGGAAATAATCAAAGGGACCTTTCCCATCTCTTAAAAAGTTTCACCGCTATGTCTGCTAAACTGTCAAAATATAATGGGGATCATAATTCTTATGATAGTTTTATTGACTACTTCTCCTAGAAATAGGTGAAAAGTTGCTCCATCCTTCCTGCTGGCAACTGCTGGGCCCTAAATGCTTTGACTCATGTAGAAACAAGACGGGATAAAATTCTAAAGTTACTAGCATGCTCAGCATTTCATCTGAAAATCATTGCTTTTTTCATTTGCATTGCCTTCTCATGATAGAAATTAGCCCCCCTCCACCAATTACTCCTATTCACCCTAGTACTAGGTTTCCTCAAAACACAAACTAATCAACACACTTTTGTTTGAGTTCTTGCAATTCCTCCAAACATAGCCACTTTTGGGATATGCGACCCGTGTGATTGCACAGGGTACTATGACTGGGGGGGGGGGGGGGGGAGGGGCGGACCTGCTGTGCCAGTGCGGTGATGGTGACCCCTCCAATGAACTCCTTTCTTTGTTCTCTCACCAGCATTTTGGCTCAAACCTCATCATTAGGCTGCAACCATCAAGTACTGCCCCCTGTGGAAGTCAGGCCTACCTCTGCAGCCTCCCCCTCCCAGAGAAGCAGAGGATCGAGGTGCAATGGAGATCACCACTGATTCAGATCATCCTGGATTCCTAGTATTTGAATTGGGGGTAACTTGTCTGTTCTGCTGACCCCCACCACTTGATACAAAAAAAAAAAAAAAAAATAAGAGTCACCACTGCTGGTGGGGGCAAAAGACACCACCTTCAAGATGGGAGTTGAGGCAGGGAGTTGGCCCAGATCCTATTATTTTAGGGCCACCATGCCTGAACCTCCCCTTCATAAGATCCAATATAAGTAAAAATTGGTTTTGTTTTATGGAGGGGAATAAAAATGAAATATGCTCTCTGACTCATGCATATGCTTATGTAGGAGTGTGAGAGTCAGGGACTATCTGAATGCATGTATCTATATGTGTGCATGTGCAAGTTAGTGAGCATCTATGCGTGAGTGCATGTGCAAGTTAGTGAGCACGTGTGTGTGAGTGCATGAGCACATGTGTTAGCATGTGCTTGTGAATGAGAATATGAGAGCATGTATATGATAATAAACGTATGTGAACATAAGGAGGAGAAAGTATGTGCACACCCGCCCCCTGACTAATCCATGACAATCTCACTGTGACTGGAATAAAAAATTCCCAGGAAATTCAAATGTATAATCTCATGATAATGGAAGAAAAAATGTCAGTTATTAGTGCCAGACTTGTTAGATATGCAAAATATTTGAAAACATGGAGAGCGTTTCTTGAGTCTCTTCAAACTCGCATTTGTAGCGCAATTGTTAATTCCCTGAAAGTTTGAATTGTCAATTTTTTGCTTTTTGTTGGGGGAAGGTGTAGACTGGATGGTTGAAAGGGGAGATAAAGATGGTTTCAGTTGTGACGACTTTACCCAATTGTTTCTTGATTCCTTTTGAAAGGTCAATTGCTTTTGTAGATTTGTTCTGCATTCTTTAATGAAAGACTTTTCAGAAAAGTTCCCAGGTATGGAGAGTGGAGGATATTTTTTCCTTACTAGCTTTAATTATTGGATTTTATTTGAGATGCCTACTGTTTTTTTTTTAATATTTTATTGGGGTTTGGGAAAAAATAAAAATATATTCTATATGTTTTTAATTATTAATCTATTCATCAACTGGTTTGAAATATTCTATTATGCTTTTACTATTATGATTTATGTTTTTATATTTCTTGGTTCTATTGTTTTATGAAGAATGGTGGTAATTCTGTTTTTCCACTGTTGCACCATACACAAAGTAGGGCATATTATGGCTTTCATTTCAGTTTTCATCTGCACATTTTTATTTATACTTTATGGTGTCTATTCTGTATTTGGTAAGGGTCTGTCTATATTTTGCATGGGTAACTAAGTTGAGATATTCTTCTAGCATGTAATTTTTGGGTAGGGATTTATAGCAGTCTGACTTGTTCGGTTTTCCTAATAGGAGGTGTATGGGTGTTCCAGTGCCCGGTGTAATATTGGTGATGCTGCCTTTTCATAGGTAGGGATGTTATTTGAGTCCTGAGAGTTAGAGCTGTTCTGGAGTGGAATGTTTGCTATAGGTGCTAAGCATTTTTTTTATTTTTTGCAGAGTTTTGTGTTGCGTCAGAGTTTCCTAGTAGTGGAGAAAGCTTGTGTTGCTGTTACTGAGGTGACACCAGAAAATGCAAATATTTTATTTTTTTGTTAAGCTGTAAAACGATGGCTTAGCTGTGCTCTGCACCTGTTTGAGGAATTTCTGTAGATATGGAGTATGTGTTAGAGAACTGGAAGTGTAAGGATTATATTAAGATTCTGTATTCCATATTTCACTCTCATACAGGAGAATTGGTTGAATGTTGAATTGGTTGAATGTTGAATTGGTTGAATGTTGAATTGGTTGAATGTTGCTTTTTGTTATTTATTTCCTTCACGTGTTTCTTGTAAAGCCCGTTGCTGCATTATGTTCTATTGTAAACAGAGGTGATGTTCCAAATGTGCAGCGGTATATAAAAACTCTTAAATAAATAGAATAATTTTAATGGTAGTTTTACTGGGTAGTGAAAACTGGCCAGTGTTTTCTTTATTACACAGAATCCCCCTTTTGACTTCTTGTAGTGTCGACCCTGCTGCAAGGGGGTGGGAGCAATGTGTGGAAATGTCATTTTGACTTAACAGTATTTACAGTGCCTCAGTAGCAGCAAGCACACATTTATAAAAAATTCATATATGACTCCTTGAAATGTACTACGCACTTTATTTTGGGAGGGTTTCATTATTTGTTTCACCCTACTTTATTTTCTCTTTGAGAAGTTTATCTTGAACATATTTTGCAAATAAATAATAAATATTACTTTTTGTTTTTATGCTGGGGTGGGGGATTTCAGGTTTTGCACAGGGCACAAGTTAGCTTCAAGCCAGCTCTGCCTCTATAAACCACATCTACTTTGAACCAATCCTGTACAGCTGAAATCTCATCTAACACAGCCTTTATTCTCTCATACTATTGTTCTAGTAAACAAACTGAGTATCCTTCCCCAAACCTATCTACAATTGTTCCACCCTCTCATCAAATAGCTCTTTTTCAATTTCACCCCTTTGTACCTGGTCATCCAACCCATTTAACATCCCTTTTTCCACAGGCCTTAAACAGAAAGTTTAAATACCCAGTGATCACACCAGAGAAGTCTACATGAATCTAAAAGACAAATTACCAGTTCTCAAACATCTCAGAACCTATAAGGTCCAACATGTCGGCTCAGTAGACAAAGGCTTCAATCTGCTCTACATTAACAAATTCAAAAATACTTGTGGCAGGTCTAGACTGTGGATCATCAATATGCTGACTGAAATCCCCTGCCACTCAAGTATAATCATAAGCAAATGTAACCAGCGTCACAATCTTAATAACCTCATTATATTCTGCTTGACAATCTGATGGACAATATACTATCAATACATCGCATCTAAAAAGCCATAACATTTTTAAAACCAGCATCTCACATTCTACCTGGGAAACTAGGTTCACCCTTTGCACCACCCAATCATTCTGAAAAATAATGCTGCACAACACCCCTTTCTCTCTCTTCCCGAGAAACAAAACCCCTTGGACATATCTGAGGCAAAGGCACCCCACCCTCCCCTTTCAACCAAATTCCAGTAATCAATACCAAATCAGATCTAAACTCCTCAATCAAATCAAGTAACATTAAAGACTTGATTAACCAACCGTGCATTAATTAACAAACTGTTAAGCTCAACCCATACTCCAGCTTTTCCTTTCATATCATTTAATTTTTACACTGAGAGCAGCATCCTTTGAACCTCTCCCCCCCCTGAACTCAGATTTTCATCTCCCCTTCCCCTCAGCCTATTATCCACAATATAAGAAATGCTAATAACAGTGAACAAATGCTTTGACAACACATTATGTACAATATAACCAACACAATAACTAATAATACCCAACCAAGGCTCCAACTCAATATTTCATTCCAAAACATCTCTTCCTAGAACTCACTGGGTCCCTCTAAGATCTGTGTGCAAGAGTGAGGGGCGGGGCTTGTAGTGCTACTGACTTTAGGTTCATTACAGGGAAAATGATCGCATTCCTGGTACTGGTGTGTATGACCAGGCAGCAATAGAGACAGTCCTCGCACCTCCCTCAACAACAGCTCCTCACATATGGCTCTCACAGCAGCTCTGCGCCCTTTTGTAAAAGGACTCAGGTAAACATCACGTAGGCGTGGCTTCTACGTGCGTCGGCGAAGAGGAAGGAATTGTACAGTCACTGACTAAGTTCACCAAGTGGGCAGATTAATCAAATTCTAGGTACTTCTGTGTATGCCTTTTGTATACTTCCGAATAGTCTATTAACTCAACCCCTTTTTTAATTAGTGCGGACTCAGAGGTTGACAGAAAAGATTCAAATCGATTTCTACACCTCAGCACATTACAAAATACAAAACTAGACATAATACCAAGGTTAAAGGTTATTACGAGCCAGAACAACTAGTTAAAATAGAAGCACATCTATATCCATATTTTACAGAATTGGCATGTATAGTTGTAATTTGATTTTTGCTACATATATGATTACATGCGATATAAAATAATTACAAAAAAAAATAAAATATCTAAATTGTAGTAATGAATGTTTAAACATCTTTACAGGAGACCATTTTTTTAATCAAGAATTTTGATTTTCTTCTCAATCTATCCAAGTAATCTAAGACAAATCTCAAATGACTTAATTTGCCCAGTTTTGTCATTATTATGTTTGGTTTAAGAGTCAATAATTCACCAAAAAAGACTGAAAACTCTAATATCAATTAGTGTACACCTAGTATAAGTGCTGAAATAACTTTTTCAAATTTATTTAAATTTTTCAAATTTTATGTGAAACCGCATCAGCAAGCCTGACGACGGCCGTGATACCACTTGCCGTCCGGACCTCTCGTCATGTGCGGTAGTTGATACTTTTATACTGTCCAAATTTGTTTAAACATTATCTGTTCTCCTATAAACAATTCATTAGCCCGACAGCGGCCGGTGTTTCGCGATCGGTATCGCTTCTTCAGGAGTCAATTGCGATATCTTGGAACAGATGCTGTATAAAGAAAATAATGAAATCTTAACATATAAAGAATTGTATCTTAAAGAGTACTTAGCTTAGGTGTCACAACTGGCCAACCT
Organism: Rhinatrema bivittatum; assembly: GCF_901001135.1. NCBI lineage: Eukaryota > Metazoa > Chordata > Amphibia > Gymnophiona > Rhinatrematidae > Rhinatrema > Rhinatrema bivittatum. Next base: position 234,293,707 of record NC_042618.1, read on the forward strand.
TTATCCCGGACGATTCCGTCTCTCCTGTCTACAAATTTCGGCGGGACAGAATAACGCTGAAAAACTCTTCCTTTTAAAAAGCCCGCGATTTTCAGCACGTTGTGACGTCAAAACGTCAATTGAAGGATCTCAAAACAGCTGTGAAAAAGAGCTATAGACGGAAAACTAACGTGATGACGTTATTAAGAATGATTGTGGCAAGGTCAAAGATGTTGCATTCAAGTAATTAGAAGTGGGTCACTGTTGTTAAATTATAGAAAAACTTGATACTCTAATGCTGAATTCAGGCCGTGTGGCTCCACTGTATTTAAACGATGTATCCAGCGTTGTTCAGCGCGTAGTAACCGCGTGTTAAAGTCTCCTCCTCGCCAACTGGGGGACAATTGCTCCAATACTACAGATTTTAATTCATCAAAATTATGATGTTGTTGAAGACAATGGGATGTTAATGGGGCAGTCAATTTACCAGTGGTGATGCAGGATCGATGTTCGATTAGCCTGTCTTCGAAGAGAAATGGATATACAACAACAATCCCTTTGGTCAACATATCAAAACATGGAAGAGGTACATAGATGATGTACTGCTACTATGGACTGGCTCTACTTCAGAATTTTTGGCATTTATCAGTTGGCTCAATACATGTAATTCCCACCTTAGATTTACATCAGAGACCGACTCTCAAGTCATTAATTTTTTGGACATAAAAATCATGAAGAAACCCATGGGTTTTGAGACATCCATTTACAGGAAAGAAATAGCTTCTAATACCTTCCTGCATTTTTCCAGCGCTCATCCGCGATTTCTAAAGGAGAATCTACCTGTGAGCCAATTTTTTAGGCTCAGGAGATTATGCACTACTCCGGAAGAGTTCCGCTCTCAGGCGGCGCTTTTGACGGACCGTTTTTTGAAACGGGGATATCCTTCACGTTGTATCAAGCGCGCATACACACGAGCAAAATTCACTCACAGAGATTGGCTATTTTTACCAAAACCGATAGAAGAGACAGAGGTGCTCACTTGCGTTTTACCATTCTCATCAATGACTTCTGTCATGAAACGTATCATATCTCAAAATTGGCATCTATTACAGCTGTACGATGAATTTCAAGACATCCCACGCTTTGCCTTCACGAGAAATTCTAGTTTTAAGGACTTATTAGTTCATTCGGACACTAAGATCCCTCCGCCCAGGGTTCAGATAGGCGCACACACTCCATGTGGAGCATGCACAGTATGCCATGTGATGATAGACACATCTTCCCTGTACTTTTCTAAAGTTGATTTCACTTGGACTCTTAGGCAGTTTACAACTTGTCGTTCTTCAGGCCTGATATATTTAATACAATGTCCGTGCAATCTTTGGTACGTGGGAAAGACTCAACGAGCCTTGAAAACCAGGCTAATCGAACATCGATCCTGCATCACCACTGGTAAATTGACTGCCCCATTAACATCCCATTGTCTTCAACAACATCATAATTTTGATGAATTAAAATCTGTAGTATTGGAGCAATTGTCCCCCAGTTGGCGAGGAGGAGACTTTAACACGCGGTTACTACGCGCTGAACAACGCTGGATACATCGTTTAAATACAGTGGAGCCACACGGCCTGAATTCAGCATTAGAGTATCAAGTTTTTCTATAATTTAACAACAGTGACCCACTTCTAATTACTTGAATGCAACATCTTTGACCTTGCCACAATCATTCTTAATAACGTCATCACGTTAGTTTTCCGTCTATAGCTCTTTTTCACAGCTGTTTTGAGATCCTTCAATTGACGTTTTGACGTCACAACGTGCTGAAAATCGCGGGCTTTTTAAAAGGAAGAGTTTTTCAGCGTTATTCTGTCCCGCCGAAATTTGTAGACAGGAGAGACGGAATCGTCCGGGATAAAGGTTGGCCAGTTGTGACACCTAAGCTAAGTACTCTTTAAGATACAATTCTTTATATGTTAAGATTTCATTATTTTCTTTATACAGCATCTGTTCCAAGATATCGCAATTGACTCCTGAAGAAGCGATACCGATCGCGAAACACCGGCCGCTGTCGGGCTAATGAATTGTTTATAGGAGAACAGATAATGTTTAAACAAATTTGGACAGTATAAAAGTATCAACTACCGCACATGACGAGAGGTCCGGACGGCAAGTGGTATCACGGCCGTCGTCAGGCTTGCTGATGCGGTTTCACATAAAATTTGAAAAATTTAAATAAATTTGAAAAAGTTATTTCAGCACTTATACTAGGTGTACACTAATTGATATTAGAGTTTTCAGTCTTTTTTGGTGAATTGTTTACGGTGACAAGACTGTCTTGGGTTCTTTTGTTTGCTAATATTGGTTTAAGAGTCAAACATAAAAGAGTTTGTTCTAAAAGCGAGTGATTTGTAACCAACGAGAGAAGAGACACCACTTGATTCCCGACACTGCAGCTGGGAGATGGAAAAACTAATGTCAAGTAATAATTGATAAGTTACCTGCAGCTGCTCAGCAACGTTATCTGCCTTGTATTTAAATATATTTTATTTACAGCAGAAATAAGCTTTAAATAATCTTTGCTGCTGTGCATCCAAAGGCTTTATCATGTACCCTTCACAGCAAGGCAACGGTTTCCATGGAAACAGCAGGGCAATCATCCATTCTAGCTGCCAAGAATCCTCTCTGTTCTCTCCCAGACACAGGTACCCGTGGCTGCTCTTTTCCTTTGCCCCTGACAATTAGCACACTGTCAGCCCATTTTTACTTAACACAGCTCCTAACCCCTAGGCAGAGCAGAGTGCAAGTGATGGAGGTTAAAAAAGCAAAACCTAGATGTATGCACTTGAGAGCATCTTCTGACATAAGCTGGAGAAATAACTTAATGCTTTCGTAAATAGTTACGTTCCTAACACAGGGGGCAGGCAGTTCTGGTCCTCAGGATATCCACAATGATTGTTTATGAGATAATCTCTGCATATAACAGAGGCAGTGCATGCAAATACATCTCAGGCATATAACATTATGGATATCTTTGAAAATCATACCAGTTTGTGGCACTTGAGGCCCAGAGTTGCCTACCCCTGTTCTAACACATTAATCCCATCTCAGAACAGTAGGTGGGAGCCAATTCCATTTTCATCTGTATACCTGTTAAAGGGATGGGTAAAAGGAGAAAAAGTATCTTTCCTAAAAAGCATAACACAGCCCTGTCACACAGCAATAAGCAGCTCGATATATAGCACCAACTATTGGAATAGTGAAAGGACGTGTTTTCAACTTATTCAGATATCAAAGGATATTAAATCAATCAGTAGCTATTGCACATGGGGGAACAGGGCAGACATATCAGGTAAAACAAAACTGCCATACGCTGCATCTCAATAAGGAGCCTATGTATGAAGGAGCATTAATGTGCATCACATGCTCAGTCAAAAGGTCCCAAAGACTAAAAATAGGCATTAGTGCAATTAAGTAAATATATAACTGCAAAACCAATACTACACCCAGATCTAAGTACTGAAACAGCATTGCCCTTGGATTATTTGCAAGTCGTGAGACATTGTATTGGCTCAACATGAGAATTATACAAGAAAGCTATGCATGATCCTCCTGAACTAAGCAGGTCTTTTTTTTTTTTAGGTTGGGCTTGAAAGTTCATGTAAAACAAAATCTTTGCATAATTTTCACATAGGCCCTATGGAAAGGTATCACAGCAAGAAAAGAACCCAGTTTTCCCTACAGCTAAAACAGAAAAACATATTTAGAAATAATTCCCTTTGGAACGATATAGTCAAAGAATCAATTTATGGTAAGCTTAGATTTTAAGTTTAAAAGGATAACACTGGAAAATAGCTCTTTGTGACTCCACCTGTTGTTGACAGGTGAGTGCCATGCATGGCAGGAGTGTTTCACCTGTCACTGCCCTACAATAAGGATTGAAGTGGCTCAACAACTAAAATGTCAAAACAGTCCAGAGCAAAACATGGTCTGCTCATATAATAGGGACTGTCTCAGTGTTATAAAATCAGTGAGTGGAAAAAGTTGAATGTACAGATTTTTATTTATTTTTTTTTAGATTTATATCATCATAACACTCCTTACAATAGGGGTATCATCACAAAAGCAACCCTGATCAGCTAATCAGGCTGATTTTGCAAATTAATGGCCAAAGCTACATTTCAATATTATAATTACTGTTGGAGAGCCCGCCAATATTATGGTCTGTCGTGGCAATATGATGTCTTGAGCAATCGACGTGAACATTTCTGGAAGACATACTTTCTCCTTGAGCCAAGTTAATGAATAAAAAAAGGGAACCAGGCCGAAAGGCAGAGTACTGTGTTTAGAATAGCCTGGCCTCTGTTCAGTGTCTCTTTACTGATAAAAGTCACTTTGTGCAAGGAGACATTTGAGTTCCAGGCATGCTCCTGCTTCCCCAGCTCCCAAGGTTATAGTTGCTCAGTTTAATCTTTGTTTATTTGGATTCAGTTCATACTTTCAGGTGTACCATACTTTAGATGAAAACAGTCTGCTGCTGCTCAGAAAAGCAGACGGTTCGGCTAAGACTTTGCTATCCCTGCTCATGTCATCACAGATGTCACATGCAAACAGCACACAGATTGAACGTCACAGTTCACTTTCATTGGGCAGCAACTGAGGTGGTTTAAAAAAAATGTTTTTTCAAAACCAAGTAAGAATCGAAAGGAGGGACAACAAAGAGAAGTCAAAGTAGACGCATGCATGGGCTCAAGCATCTTAATTTCACAAAGAAGTATGGAGCTGCTCAAGCAAATGCTTTACTCCCAGAGCTCCCTTTCTATGCATTTTTAATGTACCAGAAAACATTAAGGCCCGGATCTACACGCGCAGGTGGGCTTATGCGCACCGGGCCTATTTTAAAAGGCCCGGCCACGCGAGTAAATCCCATGGGTTTGGAAAAGGGGCGGGGTCACAGGCTCCCAGCACAGCGGCCATTTGCCGCTGTGCTGGAGGATCACGTGCCAGCAGGTTGCCAGCGCGCGCAACCTGCGCCTGCCCCGAGGCAGGAGCAAAAGGTAAGACAAAGGTCGGGGGGGAGGTGTCTAGGTTAGGGCTAGGGGGCGGGTAGGTTAGTGGAAGGGGAAGGCCGCAGGCATCAGCGCGCAAGGGGAGCGGCCTGGGAGGGAACGGGGGAAGGCCGCAAGCGTCGGCGCTCAAGTTGCACTAATGTGCACCCCCTTGCGCACACCGACCCCCGATTTTATAACATGCGCGCACATGTTATAAAATCGCGCACACATGGACGCGCACGCGGGGGTCTTAAAATCTACCCCTAAAGGAAGATCTGCACGAGTGCTATTCTGTTCTCAAAAAAGCATGCATGTGGAACTTCCATGTACTCCAAAAACACAGAGTACTCTTTTCCAAACTTGTTTCTGAAAAGAGAAGGTATCAGAGCCCTTTCTCAGGATGCAATTCAAAAGTGTGATTGCGTGTGTGTGTGCGGGGGCTTTCCATTTTAATGTTTTATTTCTTTGAAAGACTCCAGCATCACTTTCTGCTGCCACAGTCCACTCTATTTCCGTTTGGCTAAAAGGAGCTTGACACGTGAAATTCATAACAACCCAAAAAACATTAAAGGCACATTTTTCCAGAGGTAACTTTCGGCTTCAATACATTTTATAAGCTCCCCTTTAATGAATCTGCAAATGCAAAGTGAAATACAGAGAGGACGTGAATGTAAATTGGGTTTTGATGCAGTAGTATATTTCAGGATGCCTCATTCCTGTCCACTACTGTTTGGGCTCAACAGGAATAAGATGTATGGTGGCAACAGACAAAGCAATAAAAGATTAAGAAAGATAGGAGGGGCACGGACACTTAACAGCACATACATAATGCAAATTCCTGATAGTGACTTACCTCCCTCAACACGTTGTTCTCTCTCTCTTTCTGTTCCAGCAGGCTCTCAAGGTGATGGACATGCATCTCAGCCTCAGCCAGTCTCCTCGTCCTCTCATGATCCTCCTCCATTGCTTTGGATGGCAGCCCCTTGCTCTGAAGCATTTCCAGCAGCTTCTTTATTGATTCGTCTCGCGCATTCAGGGTCTGCTTTTGTGTGTCAATGCGAAGCTCCATCTCTTCCAGGGTCTTGCGCAGTAGGAAGAGCTCCTTGGCCTGACGCTCGTGCTCCACGTGGAGTCGCTGGAAGTTCTCCTCTGTAAGCTCTGCCGCTAAAGGCTCACTGGTCCGGCTGCTGCTGTCCTGCTGAAGGAGCTGGTTCAGGTCCCGCTGGATCCGCAGCTCATCTTGGAGGGCCTGGATTGTCATCTGAAGATGCTGTAAAAACCAAGGGGTGGAGGAGGTGGGGAAAGAGAGAGAGAGAAAGATCAGTGAATTGCTTCTTTAGAGAGACAAGTGGCTTTAGGGCCACTATTTGTACAACATGCCTGCATCTAAATTTCTGCAGCAGATAAACTGAAACCATGTACAGAGTTATGAAAATATTCACTGTTGAAATCCCACTTTCCCAATTTATTTCCATATGAAGAACACAGTTGTGAATCACTCCTTAACACCATGAAGAATATATGAACAGTAATGGCTGTTTAGATATAAATTAGTAGTTTACATTAATGTTATAACTGTCTGTTGTGTATCCAAACGACAAATGCATAAGCATATAAGTAAAACGCGGAATAGAAAGATAAATTGTAGATAAAATATAGTGCATCTGATTCTCCTTTTCCACATCAATTAGACAAAATGAAAACAGAAAATGCACCACCTCAATACAAAGGGCTCATTGACACAATGGACTCCTTTTGGACAAATTGAGGAAGAGCATAGCATAAATTCATTTTAAAAATGCTCATACAGAATATTTATTGTGATAAAGTAAAAGCAACTCCATGTTCATTAACTGTGGAAGTACAGAAAATATAAACCTAAAAACTAGCACATGATAATAATATATATATATATAATATAATAAAATATATATATATATATAATATATATTATTATATTATAAATAATAATATATATTATTATTTGTACATAATGCACCTAATCATATATAGTTTGTAATTGTACATAGTTTCTCCCAGGAGATTAGATGGGATCCAATTGTACTATATGTTTACTCTTTGCCTGGTTTATTGATATATGCTTGTTCTTTCTGAATTGATTATAAAGCCTGTTGCTAAATTATTGTTCATTGTAAACCGAGGTGATGTTTGAAACGTTCCGCGGTATATAAAAAAACCTTTAAATAAATAAATAAAATAAAATAAATAAATATGACATTCAATACAGCCTTGGTTCTACTACCGCTATGCATTTCTTATGGGAAAAGTGACAACTTCCAATTTTTGAAAACCAAAAAGATCAGATACCCCACCTCCCCAAAACTCCCACCGCCACAAAAAATTTGGTTCAGCTCAGTCTAACTATTTAAAAGTTGTTAAGAATGGGAGGTAAGGTTTAGTAGCATTACACAAACCTCTCTTCATATAGACCAGAGGCTAAAAATACACCAAGATACAGCTACTGGAAAGCAAACATGGAATGGAGCAAGATGATCCCTGTCTCCATGAGGCTTACAACATGCTCCTGGAATAGGGTATGCGAACAACTTACCCTACTAAGTAACTGGTATCAGTGGATAGCAAGACTATCCGTTTGTATAAAACTCAGCATTTACACTATGTCAGGGCTCGTCCATTCTGCAAATAGTCTGATTTACAGAGTAACAACATTTTGAAAGTTAATCTAGTTCTTGTATTAAACATATACAAATGTATATGGTGCTCAAACACAGCCAAACCCTACACTCTTATAATAACAAAGCATAGGCTGTACATCTGTATATTATCTATAATCTTCTATAGCTATATTTATTAGAGATGTGAATCGGATCCGATATCGGATCCGATTCACATCCGATATTGGATCCGATTCACATCTATAGAGATGTGAATCGGAACCAGAATCGGATCCGATATCGGATCCGATTCACATCCCTAATATTTATATCTATTACTTGCATATTGTAACTATGCGGTATTTTTCACTAATGTACTCAATGCTTATTGTAAATGCCAAAATGTATTGCAACATGCTTCAAACTTCTGCTGGGAAAGCATGATATAAACAAACAATGATATATATTCAATTCATTGTGCATATCCTAAAGGCCAGACATACGGTACGTGCAACTCTTGAGGTTAACACTTGAAGAACCCTCATATTATTTATAGAGGTGTATGTATGTATGTATATATATATGTATATATATATATATATATATAAAATATGAGCTGAACAAAAACACTAGCTCAAAATACTAAGAATTAAAGGATAGATTTTTAAAAAAATATGCACGCGCCTCCATGTGAGTGCGCTACCCAGCACATGTACATGGATGTGCAATTTTATAACGTGCACGCCAGCACATGCATGTTATAAAATCTGGGCTGGTGCGCGCTGGGGGGAATATTTGGTCAGATTACACGCGGCGACGAGATTGGGCCTCCGCCAGTTCCTTCCCCCCCTCTCATCCGCGACCATTTTCAATGCCCTACCTTTTACAGTTTGCTTTATTTCGGAACTTATGCCAGCTCCTGAGCTGGCATAAGTTGCGTGCGCCGACATGCTGCCGGCGCACGATCCCTGGCACAGCTGCAAATGGCCGCTATCCCGGAGGCCTCCTGCTCCGCCCCACCCCCGGGACCACCCCTTAATAGAGGCCTGGCTCTTGTGCGCTTAATGGGGGTTACGCGCACGGCCGGGCCTCTTCTAAAATGTGCGCAGCACACACAAGGCCCAGCCGCGCGTGTAACCCTCATTTTTATGCAGGGGGGGGGGGGTAAAAAATCAGGTCATAACTGTGTTTTTATATTTGCATTTTAAATGCACAAATTCTATTAAATAATTTCCACAAGTAACCGGTTTGGCTGCTATACAATGGTCCTCAACCACGGTTAGATGCTCTGAACTGAAGGTGAGTGCACCAAATAGATAGCAAGGGCAATAATCACAGTAGAGCATGCCATGTATGCGCTGTTAATTTTTAAAAAATGAGCCTAAAAACAAAAATTACCAGGATTTCAAATTTCCTACACACTGAATGCACTAAAACATGGCTGAATAGCCCGGAAGCGTTCAAAGAAGAAACCGGCTCGCTTCCTATTAGCTGGGTACATTCAGTGGTGTGTCTGTGCCGCTGAATTTCTAGTATAAGTTAGTCAGACATTTATCTAACTTGTTTAGATGTCCTATGGCTGAATTTTAGCTTATCTTCCACTGCTTCAAGAACCCATTTAGATTGTAAGCTCTTTGGGGCAGGTACCTGAATACCTACCACCATTGTATAGCACTAAAAAAAAAGAAGTATTTCTATTATTTTTAAAAACACTACTTTAGTGTTAAATTCTAGCTGGCTTCCACTGTTAGTGCCCACTGGCTGAATCAGCTGACTGGCTGAAGGAAACATGACATTTTCTAACATGAGCTATTCACAGTATGATTCTTAGCACAATTGTTGTGTCTTTTAGATGGGACCCACTAATGGGCTCATAAGGGACTAGACAGCCACAATACGTTGACTCTCTAAGAAAAATCAAGAAAAGGTCCAGTTTTTTTACAGATTTTAAAACCTAAAACATACTGTCAACTTCACTTTTATTCACTGCAATCTTACAACATTAAGCTACTGAGACTGCAGAAGAAAAAAAGTGTTCAGTAACCAATTGGGATTTCACCTTTGGGAGCTATGAAAAGAATTACATGAACCACTATAAACAGAAGGCAGTAAGAAACCACTTGTTTCAAGCACAAAAAGAAAATGTTACATCTGCTTCTATGTTGGAGGAATCAGTATCAGAGGCACCAGCTTTTTTTAAATGCCAGCACTATGTGGTTTTTGACAGTCTGCTCTACTTACTGTATAACCACCCAAGGATTCCTCTTATGTCAGGCACACCAATTTTGACTTTTGTCCACTTAAACATTCTTGATCACATAAATGGATAAACAAATGCTGAATTTTATTTAAACAAAAATTAAACAATACATTTTAATAAAGCCAAATATCACCCTCAACTTCTTCAGAGATATCAAATTATTTGCCTGCCTCTCTTTCACCCAACCACCACTCCCCCAAGTTCAACATAATGTCATGTAAACAATGAACATCTGGAACCAAGAATTCTAAACCATTTTTTTTTTTTTTTTTTTAAAGACAGTGCACAAAAAGGAGTAAACATGAAATTCTGATCCTTCCAAAAGAAATCTGTCACCAACGATGAGGTACCCAAAGAAGGCTTAAGCTGTAGTGAAAGTCAATTAGCAATAGACAGAAAAAAAATAGAGATCATGGGTAGCAGAACAGGGATTTTCTATCCTGAAAACTGGTTTTGAAGAATAAACAGGGACAGAGAGGGCACTTGCTGAGGAGATGAGTAGTTACTTAGGTGTCTCACAGTCATACTTACAACTGTTTGCTCAAAAGTTTAGTTTAGATTGAAGCTTATATGGCACAATGGTGGTATGCTAAACCTAAGACCGTCTGGGAACATGAAGGATATGGTATTCAGTTTTCCTACAGGTCACAGATGTGGGGGCATCACAATGGCCAGAAAAAAAAAATCACAAAAAATAAAATTATTAGAACATTTCTGGCATTTATACAATGTATCTGTATTGCTTTGCAGTAACAAAAGCATGTAATTTTAGCATTAGAGTTACTCATTTCTGTGTGTTTTCATTCTGGTCTAGTTCTTGGGTGAAATTCTGTTTAAGTGTATTAACAGACAGCACTGAAATGCTCCAAAATAAAAGGAAATGCTTCGTCTTACCAAGGGAGCCAGACCATGCACCCCATCTTTCAGCTTTTCTTTTATAGATTGTTTATGGATCCGAGTCCTGATTTCTTGCAGTTTTACCCAATTAGATTAAACGGCCCCTTTCCTCTAGTGAACCCAACCTAACCATTCTGTTTCTAGTGGATGAATTAAGACTGCAGAGAACAATACAATTGTATTGCTCAAACTCTTCAGGAAGAATTTATAATCCCACCCACCCCACTGGCTGGTTTTTTTTTTTGTTTTTTTATATTGGCCCTTAAGAAGCCTCATTTCCTGTGGCATTAACTCAGTTAAAGCCATTCCTGCCTCAATTAACCCCACCTATAACCCCCACCTGGTTTAGTTCTTCACAATCATGGCCTCGTTTTAAACTCGGCGTCTGATTTATTTTTACCTATCGACTAAATTGTAAGCTCCAAGGTGCAGGGGACAGTCTCTTACGTGTGACTGTGAAGCCCTGCGGACACCTAATTTCCTAATTTCAGAACTTGAGAGCACGATCAGGGTAAAACTCCTGCAGTCCTCAAAAATGGGTATCCCCTCCCTCCTCATAACCACCACTAAAGCTTGACAACTATTGCTGACACTGTGTATGTCCTTTAAAGAACCTTGCAGTTCCAAAGGTTTTCTGACTGTGCCATAACATCTTAACTTTCTTTCTAGAGTGAGGCAAAGTTGCATTATTCAAGGAGATGGAGAACTAAAGCAGTATTATGGCAAAACCATTTTCACTTTACAGAGAAAACCCAGACAGGAGAAAGTTAAAAAAAATTAAAATTAAAATCAGCAATACCAGGACTGTCCCTGGCACACCTCCCACCCAACAAAGTGCTTTTTTTGTTTTCATTGTTTTGTTTCTTGAACCCATAAATTAGGCCTATGCTACAAATAAAAATGTTGTCTACTTGTGTTATTTAGTTATTCAAATTGTGACAGGGTATTTACCTTGGGAGCCCGGAACACCTTAAGAACAGGGCTTAGCTACCTGGACCCGGTCCACCTTAAAACAGGGAATTATGGGTGCAGGCTGTTTCCTCTGCCCCAGGGATATAATGTGGGCTAAGAAGAGAGCAAAGGGAGGCCACAGAGTCTAGGGGGCCAATGCAATAAAGTGTGCACAGGTTTACATGTGGTTGGACATGCGTTTCTAACATGCTAGACTAGCACCCAATGCAATAAAGAAATGAGCGCTTCAAAAACACACACCCAAATAATTTAGACACCCATAGCAAGGGGCGCTTAACTATAGGCAACTTCAGCAACCTCAGCAAAATCAGCCAGAAGAAACGAGATAAAAACAGACGCATTTGAGTGCCTGATGCATTTGAATCACAATTCTTCCCAGTGCATCCATTTTTTTAAGCAGTCCCTCATTTAAATACTGCATTGGATGCCTAGGGGATGTGACTGCGTGTGAGTTAGGAAAAAAAACGAGTACCTGTTTTCAACGTGCGTCTTGTTATTTTGGCCCCTAGGAGAGAACAGGTTGTGGATGGACTGTGTGAGTAAAAAGGGAAAGGCAGCCCCTTCAAGACCGGTTTGAGTTTGTATTACTGCTTTGGAATTGTGAATGTGGAATACTTTTGGTTTTTTTGCACTGAAAATAAAGCACACAAAGAGAAAAAGCCTTGACCGCTCATTTCAGGGACACACAAGTATTGATTATTTTAAAACAAGCTCCTCTCTTCCCTGGAGCACACATCTTTTCCTTTTGAAATTTGTCTGTTCTCTTCCAGTTTCTTTCCTTGATAACTTTGTTTCCTCTTGAACTTACATATACCACTGTCACTAATTTTTAATCTCTGCCACCCACATCCCACATCTCTTGGGGTACCTCTGCCTTGCTCTTGTTCAGAGTTCATTATGGCCATGCTTCAATCATCCCCAAATCTTGGTTTCTTCTCGTTAACTAAGCTGCAAAGTGCCATGGCCAATCTGCAGTCACACTCGGGTAACTCAGATGCTTCACATGCAGCCAATTACAGATTGTTCTCAGCTGCCCACAGACTACCCACAGATTCTCCGAGGAATCTGCAGCTTCTCAGCAATCTGTATCGCGCCACCGCCGAGGGAGAGGGAACAGAAGGACAGAGACTGATCTTAAAAGTTCTCTTGGTGGCTATTCTGCCACTGCGATGCCAACCAAGCAGGTGTTGTACCAGTTATAAAGAGTCTTAGGCAAATGCTTTTCCATGCCAATAAGGAACGGTTTCCAGTACTTCTGCAGTTTGCTTGCAATGTCACCGAAGTTTCTCCTTCCCCAACTTTTAGAATTCAAAAGCAAACCTCACTCTCTGGATATTCGCCCACAAAGTACATTCTTTAATGGCTGCAGAGGGAACTGGAAAAAATTAATTGGCTTACTGAAAACTGTTTTACTCAGGAAGCTCTCGAGTGAATACCTTCTTCTAAAATGGGAATCGGACAAAACTGAGTTGAAATCAAGTGAGATATATTTTTGATGGGCTTAACTTTTGGGGAGGAAGAGGGAAGGAGTAGAAGATGGGACTAATGAGAGCATATGGGAAGGACAGGGAAGGAGAATTTCTAGTGGGCAGAAGAGGAGGAAAGGGAGAAATGAAAAGATGAGCAAGCTGGGAGACAAAAAAGATCGGACTAGGAGGTAGGTAGTAAAAGACAGTAGGAAGAGGTAAGAAAAAATGCACATTTGTGAGAGGAGAGCAACAGTGAAAAGGTAGAGAAAGACTAGAAAGGAAAAGTAAAAATAAAATGAGCAAGAGAAAACTGAAATAAGAAATAAAATATAAAAAACTGTTACAGAAAACCTTTAAATATTAGCAACTGAACAGGTGCAAAGTGTACCAGAAGTAAAAAAAAAAAGTTTACTCAGACAAGCGTACAGCTCAGAGAGTTTAAACTCAGAAACAGTGAAAGCAGGTGGACACAATCGATTTTTGACTTGTCAGTACACCCTAGAAACTCTACCCCATCCCCAGTCTTATTCCATTCCGAGAAAAGTCCTCATTAGAGAAAACACCATCTCTGCTCACTTACGTTTTAAATTTTATGAAGGTGACTAGTGCTCTCCACAGCAGAGAGCAGCAGAAGAGGATCTGTGTGTATTAGTGCACTTTGAAAATTCACTCCTAAGGAGTGATGCACAAAAAAGTAGCATATATCATAGCAATTTTCAATAGCCCATTTATGCAAGGAAAACCCAGCTTTAGGTGCACAAATCCTTTTGAAAATTACCTCCTCAAAATATTTGCAAATATAGTATTCATTTGTCTAAACTGTCATTTTTATAACAATAATTTGTATTTATTACATAGGATCTATTATCCAAACAAGGCCGTAATGTACGTTACAATTTTTTTAAGCTACTTATGATATATACATGCAACCACCTCAGAACTGGATGACCTGGTAGCACATTTATGGCATGAAAAGTGAATCAAAAGAAATTCAAATGGAAAGGAGAGAAAGAACAAAGTAAATAGCAGTAATAATATTCAACTACAGCTGAGTAAGATGACCCAGGGAAACAGATTTTTACAAAGTTATTCAGAGGGGACTTTTAAAATTGTATTTATAAGTAAATAAACACAAGTGCCATGCATGCAACTCTCAGATGTGTTAGAAGTGCAAAGAAACATACATACAACTTTGAGTGGGTGCTTGTCAATGTGAAATCAACAGTATTTAAATGGCAAGGAAAGAGGTCACTACTTGTAAAAATTAAGAAATAAGCTGGAAGCAAAACATATGAACTTAAAAAAATAACAGTGGATGCGCTAATTGAGTGCCATCTATTTAGATTAAGTCCGGGTTGATTTCTCAGAGCTGCGAATGAATGGACAAATTGCTCTTCTATTTAATCTTGTCTCTCCAAGGGAGAAACTTCGATAGGATAAATAGTGAGCAGATAGCATGCATCTGCAGAGACTAGTATCAAGGTGAGAAACTATGTCATTTGGGGAATAATGTTAAAGATTAGCAAGCTACTCTTCACCTTAGATGTCTCTTTTCTTGGGTGTGTGCATCAGACGGCATTTTCCAGTTTTCTTTCTGCCCAGCAAGTTTCACCTTAATGATGTATTGCTATTTGATTAGTCTGTTTCATTTTACACCTCTAGTTTGGTAGATTGATGTCACAGTAAAGGATAATTGCCTCATAAACAGACTCACTTAGGAGTCTGGATCCAGTGCACTTTCATCTCGTTTATTGTTTTCAAGTTTGTTCTTTTTCTCATAAATTCAAAGACGGCGTACACTGTTTTATATTCAGATGGTTATCTCTGCCATAGTTGGGAATGTTGGGAAACTACTTGGGAGGATTGGTTGGGGGGTGGGGGAATAGCTCCCCATGTACTCTTGCATGGTCAGTTCACATTTACGAGACTTTGGAGGAGATGGGGGAAGGGGAGGGGGCATCAAGGCGGGCTGGGTTTGAGTAGTAGTCTAAGTATAGAGGTTAACAGTATTTTAATGCTACGAGAAGATAATGTAGGTGACGACTTGGGCTAGGGCAGGGCTTCCCAAACCTGTCCTGGGGACCCCACAGCCAGTCGGGTTTTCAGGATATCCACAATGAATATGCATGAGATACATTTGCATACCATGGAGACTCAGTATATGCCAATTTATCTCATGCATATTCATTGTGGATATCCTGAAAACCCGACTGGCTGTGGGGTCCCCAGGACAGGTTTGGGAAGTCCTGGGCTAGGGGGTTCTTGCTGTGAATTCTCAATAGCAGCAAAATGGAATGAGTCCCAATGGAATGAGACTGATATCTAGGAACGTGAGAGGGATCAATGTTGCACTCAAAAGGGAAAAAAAAAAACTCCTCAGTACCCTATAGAAACAAAAGTCAAACACTGTATTTTTACAAAAGTCCAATTTGAAAGACAGTGAACATAAACTGTAACACTGGTAGGTGGGGGAGGTCTGTGTTGCATCAGTATCCATTAAATCAGTGGGTGTCACCATCTCAATTCATAAAAGTTTACCCTCGACAGGCAAGAAATCAAGGTTTTGGGGGGGATGCGGTAGAGCGAGAGCGTGCACATTTTTCAATTCTGATAGATGAGCTGTTTCAAAGACCAGTGGTACTCTAATCTGTATGCAGGGCCGGTGGAAGCACTAGGCAAACTAGCCGACCATAAGGGGGGGCACGAGCCATGTGGGGCTACAAGCGGTGGTGATCAAATGTTAATTCATGACTAGAAGGGGGACAATAAGTAAATCCATGGCTCTAGCACTAAACTTTCATGAGGGAAACTTTAATAAAATGAGAAAAACAGGTGATTTTCAGTTTGTCAATCTGGCCTACTACATCTTCCAGGTTCACCATGATGTGGTATAGTTCATCTGAATCGTCACCCATTTGGGAGACGGTTTCCAAGGGTATCTTCTCAACATCTTCATTAGTAAACACCAAAGCAAAGAATTCATTTAGTCTTTCCGCGATGGATTTTCTTTCATAAATGCCCCTTTAACCCCTAGCTCATCTAATGGTCCAACTGATTCCCTCACAGGCTTCTTCCTTTGGATATATTTTAAAAAGTTTTTATTATGAGTTTTTGCCTCTATGGTCAACTTCTTTTCAAATTCTCTCTTAGCCTGTCTTAGCAATTTCTTACATTTAACTTGCTTGTGATTTTTTTTTTTTTTCTTCAGATGGATCCTTCTTCCAATATTTGAAGTAAGATCTTTTGGCTAAAATAGTCTATTTCACATCACCTTTTAAGCATACCAGCAATTGTTTGGCCTTCCTTGCACCTTTCTTAATGCGTGGAATACATGTGGACTGAGCTCAGATGTTTTGTTTTTGTTCAATATCCACACCTGTTGCACACTCTTAACACCTTTGTAGCTGTACCTTTCAGTTTTTTTCTAACTGTTTTTCTCATTTTATCAAAGTTTCCCTTATGAAAGTTTAGTGCTAGAGCCATGGATTTACTTATTGTCTCCCTTCTAGTCATGAATTTACATTTGATCATGTTATGATCACTATTGCCAAGCGGCCCCAAACCTCCCTCACCAAATCCTTTGCTCCATTAAGAATTATAAGAACATAAGAAAATGCCATACTGGGTCAGACCAAGGGTCCATCAAGCCCAGCATCCTGTTTCCAACAGTGGCCAATCCAGGCCATAAGAACCTGGCAAGTACCCAAAAACTAAGTCTATTCCATGTAACCATTGCTAATGGCAGTGGCTATTCTCTAAGTGAACTTAATAGCAGGTAATGGACTTCTCCTCCAAGAACTTATCCAATCCTTTTTTAAACACAGCTATACTAACTGCACGAACCACATTCTCTGGCAACAAATTCCAGAGTTTAATTGTGCGTTGAGTAAAAAAGAACTTTCTCCGATTAGTTTTAAATGTGCCCCATGCTAACTTCATGGAGTGTCCCCTAGTCCTTCTACTATCCGAAAGAGTAAATAACCGATTCACATCTACCCGTTCTAGACCTCTCATGATTTTAAACACCTCTATCATATCCCCCCTCAGTCGTCTCTTCTCCAAGCTGAAAAGTCCTAACCTCTTTAGTCTTTCCTCATAGGGGAGTTGTTCCATTCCCCTTATCATTTTGGTAGCCCTTCTCTGTACCTTCTCCATCGCAATTATATCTTTTTTGAGATGCGGCGACCAGAATTGTACACAGTATTCAAGGTGCGGTCTCACCATGGAGCGATACAGAGGCATTATGACATTTTCCGTTTTATTCATCATTCCTTTTCTAATAATTCCCAACATTCTGTTTGCTTTTTTGACTGCCGCAGCACACTGAACCGACGATTTCAATGTGTTATCCACTATGACACCTAGATCTCTTTCTTGGGTTGTAGCACCTAATATGGAACCCAACATCGTGTAATTATAGCATGGGTTATTTTTCCCTATATGCATCACCTTGCACTTATCCACATTAAATTTCATCTGCCATTTGGATGCCCAATTTTCCAGTCTCACAAGGTCTTCCTGCAATTTATCACAATCTGCTTGTGATTTAACTACTCTGCACAATTTTGTGTCATCTGCAAATTTGATTATCTCACTCGTCGTATTTCTTTCCAGATCATTTATAAATATATTGAACAGTAAGGGTCCCAATACAGATCCCTGAGGCACTCCACTGTCCACTCCCTTCCACTGAGAAAATTGCCCATTTAATCCTACTCTCTGTTTCCTGTCTTTTAGCCAGTTTGCAATCCACGAAAGGACATCGCCACCTATCCCATGACTTTTTACTTTTCCTAGAAGCCTCTCATAAGGAACTTTGTCAAACGCCTTCTGAAAATCCAAGTATACTATATCTACCGGTTCACCTTTATCCACATGTTTATTAACTCCTTCAAAAAAGTGAAGCAGATTTGTGAGGGAAGACTTGCCCTGGGTAAAGCCATGCTGACTTTGTTCCATTAAACCATGTCTTTCTATATGTTCTGTGATTTTGATGTTTAGAACACTTTCCACTATTTTTCCTGGCACTGAAGTCAGGCTAACCGGTCTGTAGTTTCCCGGATCGCCCCTGGAGCCCTTTTTAAATATTGGGGTTACATTTGCTATCCTCCAGTCTTCAGGTACAATGGATGATTTTAATGATAAGTTACAAATTTTTACTAATAGGTCTGAAATTTCATTTTTTAGTTCCTTCAGAACTCTGGGGTGTATACCATCCGGTCCAGGTGATTTACTACTCTTCAGTTTGTCAATCAGGCCTACCACATCTTCTAGGTTCACCGTGATTTGATTCAGTCCATCTGAATCATTACCCATGAAAACCTTCTCCATTACGGGTACCTCCCCAACATCCTCTTCAGTAAACACCGAAGCAAAGAAATCATTTAATCTTTCCGCGATGGCCTTATCTTCTCTAAGTGCCCCTTTAACCCCTCGATCATCTAACGGTCCAACTGACTCCCTCACAGGCTTTCTGCTTCGGATATATTTAAAAATGTTTTTACTGTGAGTTTTTGCCTCTACAGCCAACTTCTTTTCAAATTCTCTCTTAGCCTGTCTTATCAATGTCTTACATTTAACTTGCCAATGTTTATGCTTTATCCTATTTTCTTCTGTTGGATCCTTCTTCCAATTTTTGAATGAAGATCTTTTGGCTAAAATAGCTTCTTTCACCTCCCCTTTTAACCATGCCGGTAATCGTTTTGCCTTCTTTCCACCTTTCTTAATGTGTGGAATACATCTGGACTGTGCTTCTAGAATGGTATTTTTTAACAATGACCACGCCTCTTGGACATTTTTTACTTTTGTAGCTGCTCCTTTCAGTTTTTTTCTAACAATTTTTCTCATTTTATCAAAGTTTCCCTTTTGAAAGTTTAGCACGAGAGCCTTGGATTTGCACACTGTTCCTTTTCCAGTCATTAAATCAAATTTGATCATATTATGATCACTATTGCCAAGTGGCCCCACCACCGTTACCTCTCTCACCAAGTCCTGTGCTCCACTGAGAATTAGATCTAAAATTGCTCCCTCTCTCGTCGGTTCCTGAACCAATTGCTCCATAAAGCTATCATTTATTCCATCCAGGAACGTTATCTCTCTAGCGTGACCCGATGATACATTTACCCAGTCTATATTGGGGTAATTGAAGTCTCCCATTATTACTGCACTACCAATTTGGTTAGCTTCCCTAATTTCTCTTAGCATTTCACTGTCCATCTCACCATCTTGACCAGGTGGACGGTAGTATACCCCTATCACTGTAGTCTTCCCTGATACACAAGGGATTTCTACCCATAAAGATTCAATTTTGTATTTTGTATTTAGTCTCATGCAGGATGTTTATCCTGTTGGACTCTATGCCATCTAAAATAGTTCACTCTCTCATTGGTTCCTGAACCAATTGCTTAATAAGGCTGTCATTTACTCCATCCCAGAATTTTATCTTTCTAGAATGTCCTGATATTACATTTACCCAGTCAATATTGGGGTAATTGAAATCTCCCATTATTACTGCACTACCAATTTGGTTAGCCACCTTAATTTCTCTTATTTCATTGTCAGTCTTATTTTGGCCAGGTGGATGGTAGTATACTCCTATCGATATACTCTTCGCCAACACACATGGAATTTCCACCCATAAAGATTCTATTGTACATTTAGTCTCTTGCAGGGTCTTTATCCTGTTGGACTCCATGCCATCCTGGACATAAAGCACCATGCCCCCACAAAGTTGCTCCTCCCTATCATTGTGATATAATGTGTCCCCTGATATAGCACTATCCCACTGGTTATCCTCCTTCCACTATGTCTCTAAGATACATACCTACCTCTGTACATATGTTCCTGATTTATGGTTCACAGTTACATTTAATTGAGTTTATGAAAGTTCTCTTTTAATAGTTTTCCTGTATACTTGTGTTAATGTATTCTGCCTTGAGGCGACTGTTTTAATGTATTTCCGCCCTGGAGGCGACTGTTCAGTTCCTTGTAAACCGGTGCGATATGTATTCTTTACAGGAACATCGGTATATAAAAATTAAAAATAAATAAATAAATAAGATGCCAATTAAGACTCTCTCATCATTCACTACTTACACACCAACTCTCCCATCTTACTTCTTAGACTTCTGGTGTTGGCATACAGACATTTCAAAGTGTGTTTTTTGTTTGTATTAACAATCTGCTTTTCAGTTGATTGGGATAATTTGGAATCTTTTAGCTCAGGTGATTCTTTACTTATAGGCACATAGACTACTTTTGCTTTTATTGGAACCTCTCTGCTGGGATGCCCTAACTCTCCTATTTTGTTAGTATCTTTCAAAGATACTTCTCTCTGAACCATACACTACTGAGCAACTGTCTGCTTTCCCCTTTGCTCTAACACCTTTTTAAAGGTTAGCACCAGCAGCCTGGTTCAACCCATCCCTTCAGAAAAGACTCCTTCCTTCCCCAAAAGGTTCCCCACTTCCTTGCACTATTGTCTCATCCACGCATTTAGACTCTGGAGCTCTGCCTGCCTCTGGGGGGGCTGCATGTGGAACAGAAAGCATTTCAGAGAATGGTACCCTGGAGGTTCTGGATTTCAGCTTTCTACCTAAAATCCTAAATTTGACTTCCAGAATCTCCCTCCCACATTTTTGAAGGTGACTGGTGCCTACGTGTACCATGACAGCTGGCTCCTCCCTAGCACTGTCTAAAATCTTATGTAGGTGATGCGCGAGGTCCACCACCTTCGCATCTGGCAGGTACATTACCAGGCGATCCTCACATCCACCAGCCACCCAGATATCTACATCCCTAACAACTGAATCGCCAACTATGAAGGCCAACCTAACCCTTCCCTTCTGGGTAGTAGCCCTGGGGGAGATATCCTCTGTGTGAGAGCAGGTCCTTGCTACAAGATCACTTCCTGCTGCACTAGGATGATGCTCTCCAACCAGGAGACCTTCCTCCCCCAAAGCAGCACTAGAGTTGGGACTTGGCTACTATGCCCCTGAAGCTGTTTGCCTCAGCTTCTCCAGGTCTTCCACTCTAGCCTCCAGAAATCAGACTCGTCCTCAGAGCACTGGGTGCACACACACAACCTCTCACTGGCTAGTAAAAAATCATACATGTGACACTCAATGCAGATGTCTAGAAGGCCCCCCTCTTGCGGCTGGATTGTTGCCTTCAGCTGCTTTACCTTTTAGAATATATGAGTTTAGAAGGGAACTTTTTCAAAGCAATTAGACTACTTTACTCTGATCCTCAGGCAATGGTCTCTGCAAATTGCATAACCGCCTAATTGTTTAACATTGCTAGAGGCACATGACAAAGGTGCCTTTTATCTCAGCTGTTCCTGATAAAGCTGGAACCCCTCTTACAATCTATACTGTTAGAAAAGTGTATCGAGGGTGTGCAATTGAGATCTTAACCTTTAAACTGCAGCATTCACTGATGATTTATTAGGATTTTTGGCAAGCCCATGAACCTCATTTAAAATGTTCATGGAAACGTTTGACTAATTTGGGGAATTTTCAGGATTTAAACAGAACAAGAATAAGTTAGAAGAAACAGCTTTTCCCATGTCCAAAGCATAGAAAGAGGCATAACCAGCAGGAAAAAGGAAACTGTATCAGAAAAAACAATGTGAGGTCTGCATCAAAAAACAATGTGAGGTCTGCATCAAAAAAGGTCTGCATCAAAAAAGATAAGATGAGACTGAACGACCTAATACAGACTTTTAAATACCGGAAAGGTATTAATAATGCACAGGAATCAAACCTTTTTCGATGGAAAGATAACTGTAGAACAAGGGGTCATAATATGAAACTCCAAGGGTGTTGAGTCAAGATTGTCAGGAAGTTTTTGGTTTTTTTTAACAGAAAAAGTAGTGGATGCATGGAATGCCGTCCCAGTAGAAATAGGGAAAACAAGGAAATTCAAAAAGGCATGGGACAAGCCCAGAAGATTCCTAGTGGATAAATTATGGAAATGAAGAAAAAAGTAACCCATGTTAACTAGCGTAACCTGCACAGAGCAACAATTACCCTAAGAACAAATGGAAAAAAAAAAAAGCTTGCTGGGCAGACTGGATGGACCACTTGGGTTTTTCTGCCAACATTTACTATATTACTGTGGTGCAGGGAGGACTTTCCATTAAAATTGGCTAATGGAGCTATTCAATATCTAGGACTTTGGATTGCAAGTGACTTGCAGCTGTTATATAAAATGAATATCCAACATCTTTTAGAGATCACTAAAGTTAAATTACATTTTACTCTGTCACTTTCCTTGGGTGGGAGAATTAATTTGTACAAAATGATGATGTTCCCTAAATGGTTGTAGGTTATTTAAAATCCACCTATTTGGATACTAAAGAAAGACATAGACGAAGTGGACAAACTGTACTCTTTATGGAAAGGCCATAAACCTAGGATTGTTTTTTTTTGAGATGGGGATTGGATGTGAGAGGGTTTGGGCCTTCCTGATATGGAATTATATGATATGGCTAGTTTACTGTGGATTCTCCAGATTGGATACATAATACATCTTCTTATAATAATTTGAATATGGATAATGCTTTAACCGCTCCACTGTTCTAATAACTCCGATAATATATATTGCTGAAATGGCATAACTGTTCATATGAAATATCCTCATTAATACTTATACAAGGGAACTCAGATCTTTTTTGCCTGATGATAGCATGAAAGTTTCAGCAACTTAAAGAACACTGTGGGTTGGAGGAAAAAGACCTATTGTCATATCTACAAATTCGACACTATATGCAATCTGTAAATACAGAAGGTCTTTCCTCTAACTTGATAGCTCACTTGGACAAATTTTTTCAAACTGAACAAGTTGAAAGGTTTGCATTTTCAAAACTACAAAAGGCTCTACAAAATCTAGACAAAGAACATTTGTGTGATGCGCTATAGGTCAGGTGGCTTTTGAAGATAAGACTTTCCACTAGCACTTGATCCATTGCTATGTTGCTTCAGGAGACTAAAAGTTAACAGGAAATATGGCTCAGAGTTACAATATAAATGTCTTTGCATAGCTTACTTCCAATAAATGTGGACATTTCAAGCTCAATTATCACAGATTGAAATATGTGGGAAATGCCATGAAAGCCCTGGATCCTTGATGCACGACTTTTGGTCTTGTCCTAAGATTTAGACCTTTGATGCAGGGTAACTAGCTATGTTAGTGAGATCCTAGGTCAGTGTGTACAATGTACAGCTGAGGATTCACTCTTTGATAATGTCCCCTCCTCATCTGCCAGGGGCAAAGGAGATAAACTTTTAGCTAGAAAGGCTTTTCTTCTGGATAATAAGTCCATATCAATCTGGCAAGAAGAATCTCCACCTTCCTTCTGATACTAACTTAAGTTATTACACAATGCGATACACAAATAATTTGGCTTCCAGAACTATATTTTGTTTTACAAAAAATTCCTTGCTATCTGGGCGGGATATATTCAAACTCCCATAACTTGATTCTTAAATAAATGTCATGAAATCTCTGTGCGACTTATTTCTTATTATTGTTATTCAGAGATGAGGGCGAGTGGTGGGATGGGCAGGAGTGGTTCAAGAGGAGGGGGATTGCTGAAGATTATTTGAAAAGAACGATGTCTGTAAAGTTATGGTGATTCAGAGGGGAGAAATTAATCTCAGGAATGTTCTTTTCATTTACTTTGTGTGCTCAAGGAACAAGTGTGTGCAAGGCTGGTTTTCTTTTTTTGTTTTGTTTTTTTAATTGCTCTCAAGAAAAAGTTTA
This sequence comes from Rhinatrema bivittatum, assembly GCF_901001135.1. Taxonomy (NCBI): domain Eukaryota; kingdom Metazoa; phylum Chordata; class Amphibia; order Gymnophiona; family Rhinatrematidae; genus Rhinatrema; species Rhinatrema bivittatum. The sequence continues at coordinate 234,317,735 of NC_042618.1, forward strand.
AAAAAATAACAGCAGATAAGGCCAAAAAAACCTCATCTAGTCTGTCCATTCTTAATACAATACCATACAGCCTACCCAATCTCAGGTTTTGCCCTCAAACTGAAGGATCCTCTATGCTTTTATCCCAAGCGTTCTTGATTTCTGTTATAGTTTTGGCCTCCACTACTCTCATCAGACAGTTGTTTCATGTATCCACCACTTTCTCTTGCAAGAAATATTTCCTTATGTTAGTTCTGAGTCTACAACCCTTTCAATCGTCTATCATGTATGTAAGTGAAAAAATCAATCAGGAACTATCATAAACCACAATTACATTAAAAATTGATGAAGTAAGAGTATGCAGCAGAAGTTATTCCTTAGCATACTGATAAATAAATAGCTCCAAATGCTTTTATACTCATCTTGGAGTGGAGCACTCAGCTCCAGCCAAACTCATCAATTTTATCACCCCGACATATTCTATAACATTTTTATACTTTTTTTTTCCAAGTATTTTATCCTACAAGTATTTTCTGACACAATCTGTCAGCAGGCTCACAACTGGATTCATTAGCTTTCTGGTGCTTATCTAAACCATCTCTGCCCATGATTCATCATCCTGTTAGAGAGCATCATCAGTTGGCCAATTTTGTATAGTCCCTCTTCTTTTAGTTCTAAATCACAGTCACAATAATAGTAGCATAGTAAATGACAGCAGATAAAGATCAAAATGATGCATCTAGTTCATTCAGTTGAGATTGATCTATTTTGGGTATATGGGCATACAAACTCCCAAATGCAACCGTATACCAATTCCCCCCCCAATGTCTTCTTCCCAACCTCTGAACTTTCCTCACCCCTCTTCCCTACCATTACCTTCTATTTCCATCCCAAACATGCCCAAAATCTGCCAATGATGGCCACATTCACCACCACCACTTCAGCTAGCAGGCCACCCTAAGTCTTGCTATCCCTAACCCTGACTCCCACAAGACCAACACCCAGAATCCTTTCTGTGTTTATTACACAGTATTAAACTATGTAATAAACCCCACAGCCACTAAGGTTAGTGAGGCTGCAATAAAAAAAATAAAAATAAAAAAAGTTTCCAACCTCCCCATACTCAGAAGTCCTAATCTTAACCACAGTCCCTCAAAGATCATCCCTAGCCCTGTTGGAAGCTCATGCTGCTGTATCACTGCTGTTTAGAGTTGTAACCAACACTGTGTAGGCTACCCCATGTCTTCTTGAAAGCACAAAGCAATCAAACCACTTGTTTTGGTCTGTAATCGCCATTCCATAAAGGCTACCCTAGTAGTTCACTACCATCCTCTTCTCACAAGGTATCCTCTGTTTACCCTGTGCGTCATTTGAATTCCATTACCGTTTTTGTCTCTACCACCTACTCCAGTAGAGAATTCTAGGCATCTACTACTTTCTCTGAAAAAAGATTTCCTGATCTTCCTTAGTTGGATCCCTTGGAGGTTCATATCATGAACCCTAGTTCTATAACTTCCTTTTCTATGAAAAAGGGTTTACTTCTCATTCAATGACATCTTTCAGGTAGAGCTGCATGCAAAAGTTGATGCATTCCAATAAAATTGTAAATTTCAATGAACCTCTAAGTGAACAGAAGCTGACATCCTTTACATGATACAATTAAACAAGACATCTTTTTGCACATAGTAATTCATAATTACTATTTGCAGATTACTACAGATTCAAAATAAGAAAACAGTGAATATGGCATGAGGGGAAAAAAGTTTGTACACCCTTTCAGTCAGTACTTTGTAGCCCTTCCTTTGCAAGAAATAACAGCTGTTAAACATTTTCTGTAACCCGCCAAGGGTTTTCCCACTCCTCTTTGCAGAATTCTTCTAGCTCAGAAATATTCATAGGTCTACTTGCATACATTGCTGGTCTGAGACCTCTCCATAGATTTTCAATAATATTCAAATCTGGGGGATGGTAAAGGCTATTTCCAAACTTTCATCTTTCCTTTAAATACATCAGTTTATTTTGAGATATGTTTTGAATGGTTGTCTTGTTGAAATATCCTACATCTATTCAGCTTCAAATTCTTCACTGACTGAGGGGCATTAGTTTCTAGGAAATGTTGATAATTAGTTGAATCCATTCTTCCTTCCATCCTCAAGGTATTTCCTATGCCACTGACTGCCACACAACCCAAAATATAATAGATCCACCTCTGCACTTAGCAGTTGGCAATGTGCCCTTTCAAAAGTTTCATCCTTTTTTCTTATGTGATTGTGGCAAGATAGTTCATTATTAGTTTCATCAGTCCAGAGCACTTTGTTCCAAAAAAAAAGATTCTGGCTTATCAAGGTTTTGTCTTGCATTCTTTAGATGACTTTTGGTCATAGAAAAAGTTTCCTTCTGACAACTCCCCTATACAGATCATTGTTGTGTAAGCAATCCCGTACTGTGAACTTGTACAACTACTCCAGTGTCAGCTAAACATTTCAGCAGGCCATTTGCAGTCATCTATATGCTCTGTTTTGCAGATCTGACTAGTTTTCAGGCAGTTCTATCAAGACATTTTTTGTGGCCTTCCAGATTTTGTCCTAACCTCAACAATTCCATGTAACTTCAATTTCTTAATATTTCTGACAGTTGTAACTGGTAGCTGGAAGCTTTTAGAGAGTCTTTTATAGCCTTCCCCTGCATTGTAAGAGACAATTATTTTCAAATGCTCTGTTTAGAGGAGCCTATAGTTGTTGAAAACAGAACAGTTTTTGTTAAAATGTGGAACTATCTTCATCTGACTAACATAAGGCTTAAGGAGTCAAAGTTTAGGCCTTAATAACAGCTTTAAAAAAATAGTAGTAATGACTCAACTGGAAGAGTGTCCAAACTTTTGCACATGCCTTATTTGCTTTATTTTCTGTTTAAATAGTAATACAATAATAAACAAATTTCATGCAATTCAATTTTCAAAATACATTCACAGTATATAACAAAACATTTATACACCATTTACACAAATAAATTAAAACATACAATATTGTATCACAAAAAACAAAATACACCCTGCCACCTTTCAATTAAAATCCTCATTCATAAACGTATGACACAATACGCCACACCTTGCAGAAAAAAATCCCACTAATACAAATTTGCTCTTCTGTTCACATCAAATGGTATCACTGCAGAAAAACACCTTCCATTAACATTCCCATCATCTTCGCCTATCTTTTGAGTGAGTAGATAATCAATGGCACAAAAACTGCTATGCAATAACCCACGCGACCTCAATCATACAGCCCAGGATATTAGCATCCAAGAGCATATGTTCAAGCTACCCGACATGGGCTTATGTTTTTCCTAAAACCAGAGGCTGCATCGGGGAAACCCACTTATAGCCATGAAAGAATTTCAGAAAGCACTTACTACAAATTTCACAACTCAAAAACTAGAACTAACAAAAAAAAAAACCCGCCAAGTCTGCAAGGGTGCAAAGAATGCATTATTAAATTTAATTTTGTACGATGTACAGGTTGTATAAACTTCTGTTCACTTAAGCCTATATTTTCTAAAACACCGCTGCATCGTGAATCGCACGGTGCAGGGGGGGGGGCGAAGCAGGGGGCGGGCCTGTGAAAGCCGGCAGCAACCGCACCTCTGCGGTGTGATCGCTGCCGGCTTTTGCACCCAATAGCGCCATCATACAAGGTGGTGCTATTGGGCGCGAAATGGGCAGCAAAAAGGCTCCTTACCTTTTCGCCGTCCACGTTGTCTTCGCGGCGTCCGCCCCGACTCCTCCTCTTCTGAGGCAGACGCCGCCCCGACTCCACCCCTTTTTAGCTATCGCACACGAAAAGAGACTTTTCACGCGCACTAGCTTTAAAAAATGATCCCCTTAGAGATTAATTGAAATATACAATTTGACCAGGGTGCCTAACCTTTGGCACATACCTATTTAAAAGGTTTTTATCATGTGGCCCTATTTCTTCTCTCCCCTATGGTAAACATATTTAGGTCCTCAAGTCTCATTCCATATGGTTTTCATCCACAGAAATTTTATCCTCCCTACACAGCTAGAAAAGATAGTGGTTCCCAGCTTCTTCCTATGTGTGACCAACATCAAACTTAGAACAAAATCAGAGGAAGCACCATAACACTCAAAATGTTCCAAATTCACAGCTATCTAACAGCGACTGAAAGTTTCCTATTGTGATCACAATAAAGTAAAATGTTTCATTTTTAATTCTTTATAACAGATTTAATCCTCCTGCTTTGGTCATAGTCATAATATAATCATGTCCTTAATGGGATTGTGCAGCAAAGTGTTAAGCCCCATATCTAGGGACCTTTGTTTTCATTTTAATTTTATTTTTCCAGGGAATTTCAATGTTATAACAAAAAAAAAAAAGTGGCACAATGACTGTTATAACATTTGAAAAGTCGTTTTTCCACTGATTGTTTTTGTTATGACATTGAAATTCACAAGAAAAATAAACCAAGAACTGAAAACTAAGGCCCCTAACTCATATCATACAAGGTTCTCAATTGCAGCCCAGACACAAAGAAGGGACAGTCCTCGGCTCATGGCTCAGACCTTAGCCCAAAGACGGAGATTTTTCAAATGAGAGTTGACAATTTCCTTTGCAGGAGAGAGAGCCATGATCCTGTTCTTTTTGCCTGCCATATACCTCAAAATACTTTGTAGCAATTACAATATCATTTATCTAAAGGTTAATCATCATAACCTTTTCTTTAATTATACTTTTTTTTTTTTTTTTTTAACCTGTGCAGTTCTAAAATCTTATTCTATCCTAAAAGCAGCCACAAAATTACATCACCAATGCCTAATCCCAAGTAATAGTAAAATGTATCAGTTAATCAATGACTATCATTTGTTTATAAGAAAACTGAGAAAAAACAAAATGTTCTACGCTATGAGATAAATCTGTTCCCTGGAGCAAATTACCATTTTGAAATTTAAAATAGAATTTCCTAACTGTGCCTAGGTATAGAATGCCTTCAAATTCAAAAATAAAACTTCGGAGCCAAAATAGCTACCTTATTACCATGTTCTGATGGAAATGCAAACAAGCTGTGAAATAAAGAGGAAAAGAAAAATGATTTGTCTTCAAGGGATTGGCTACATACATGTTTAGTATTCTTAACAGCAGGGGGTCCCAATCTTTCAGGGAACATGGACCCCTTTTTCAGCTTCAAAACAGTTTCACGGATCCCCACACACTTCCTTTTAATTTTTGTACGCCATAACGAAAGAAAGCAGAGTTGCTTACCTTTAACAGATGTTCTCCTAGGACAGCAGGATGTTAATCCTCGCACATAGGTGACATTATCAGTTTAAGCCCAGCACAGAAAACTTATGTCAAAGTTTCTAGAACTGTGACCAGGCACACTGAGCATGCCCTATACCAGTCTCGTAACATAGAATTACGAAAAAATTAAAACAAAAAAATAGGAGAAACCCGACTGCGGAGTGGCAGGCGAGTTTCGGGAGGACTAACATCCTGCTGTCCTCGGAGAACACCTGTTACAGGTAAGCAACTCTGTTTTCTCCAAAGACAAGCAGGATGGCATTCCTCACACATGGATGAATTCCTAGCTACAGGCTGTTCCCCAACACAAAAGGCGATCAAAGGCATCAACCTTGCGTGATGAGATCTGGGGAAGCCTCGATCTCCGGACAGGCACAACCACCACAGTGCTGCTGGTAACAAAGAGGGAGACAGCCTGAACCCAAACAATGGGCCCTAGGCAGGGAGCGTTGGGTTCTACTGAATGACAAACTGGCTGAACCTACTGTCATGTCAGTCATCCCTATCCAGACAGTAGTGAGAAGCAAATGTGGGGCAAGAACTCCACGTCACAGCCCTGCAGGCCTCCTCCATTGGAACTGCTCGCAAGTGGGCGACCGATGTTGCTATGGCTCTTACATAATGAACCTTGACATGACCTCCAAGATGCAGTTCCGTCTGGGCATAACAGAAGGAGTTACAGTCTGCTTGCCAATTGGAGAGTATCTGTTTGGCAACAGCTACTCCCAGTCTCTTCCTGTCATAAGAAATGAAAAGTTGGGTGGACTGTCTATGGGCTTCTGTCTGCTCCAGAAAGAAGACTAATGCTCTCTTGCAATCCAAACTGTGCAGTGCTCATTTGCCTTGGTGCAAATGGGGCCTGGCAAAGAATGTTGGCAGGATGACTGACTGGTTAAGATGGAAATCCATCAACACCTTAGGCAGGAACTTAGGGTGTGAATGCAAGACCACTCTGTCATGATAAAACTTGGTATAAGGTTGATAAGTCACTAAGGCCTGGAGCTCGCTGATCCTGCATGCTGAAGTGACTACCACCAAAAATATTATCTTCCAGGTCAGGTTCTTCAGGTCACAGGAACATAGCGGCTTAAAGGGAGCTTTCATCAGCTGAGCTAGCACCACACTGAGGTCCCAAGACCCATTGTGAGGCCTTAGGGGAGGATTCAATTGAAGCAGGCCCCACATGAAGCGTACAACTATAGACTGTACAGAGATTGGCGTACCATCTACACCATGGTGGTATATGCCAACTGCACTCAGATAGACCCCTAACTGAGTTAGTTTTCAAGCCAGCCTCCGATAAGTGTAGAAGGAAATCAAGAAGATTTTGTGTGGGGCAGGAGAACGGATTTAGGGCCTTCTGCTCACACCAGAAGAAAAACTTCCTCAACTTCAGTCCATAGGTCCTTCTAGTGGAAGGCTTTGTAGAAGCCACTAGGACCCAAGACACATCTTCTGAAAGATCAAGCAGCTGCAGAATCAGCCTCTCAACATCCAGGCTGTGAGCGACAAGGCCTGGAGGTTGGATACCGCAGCCTGCCCTGATCTTGCGTGATGAGATCTGGGGAAGTCTCGATCTCTGGACAGACAACTCCCAAAGGAGTGGAAACCAGATCTGTCTCAGCCAATGAGGGGCTATGAGGATCGTAGTCCCTCGGTCTTCTCTAAGTTTCAGAAGACTCTTCATCACCAGAAGAATAAGAGAATACACGTACAGAAGACCTTTGCCCCAATGACGAGCAAAGGCATCCTTGGCTGGCTTGTCATCTGACCTGTACAGAGCGCAGAACTGTGTCACCTTTTGTTGCAGGGGGATGCAAACAAGAATACATCTGGGTTTCCCCAAAGGCGAAAAAATCCACTTTACCACCCCCTGGTCCAGCAACCACTCTTGGAGTCTGAAGGCCCAAGTCGATCTGTCTGCTATCACGTTCTCCATTCTGACCAGATACATGGCCCTGAATATAATCCCATGGGATAGGGCACAGGTCCAGATCTGGACCGCTTCCTGACACAAGAGGTACAATTTTGTGCCTCCCTGCTTGTTGACATACCACATTGTTACTTGGTTATCTGTTTGGATCTGAACAATTTTGTTGGATAGCTGATCTCTGAAAGCCCACAGAGCATACTTGTTCGCTCGAAGCTCCAATAAGTTTATCTGACACTGTGCTTCTCCTGAGTAGACACTTGGGCCCTGGTGCAGAACCCCTCTACATGAGCTCCCTACCCCAAGGTGGACTGCCCTGGAGTGCAGTAGGAAGGCTTTTGCCTGAGCCATGTCTAGCAGGGCTCCTATGACATTTAACTTAGGTGATGGGCTGAGATGGGACTTTGGCTAGTTGATGACAAGCCCTAGTGACTCCAACACCCAGATGGTCAAGTGCATGGACCGATCTGCCCCTGAGAAGCGCTCTTGACCAGCCAGTCATCCAAGTAAGGGAAAACATGCACTCCCAGCCTGCGGAAGTGTACCCCCACAATGGTCAGGCATTTTGTAAAGACACATGGGGCCAACACTAGCCCGAACAGCAACACTCTGTACAGGAAGTGCTGTTTCCCCACCACAAATCTGAGATACTTCCTGTGACTTGGGAAGATCTCGATGTGAGTATACATGTCCTTTAAATTGAGGGAGCAAAGCCAGTCCCCTTTTTGCAGGAGAGGAATCAGGGTGCCCAGGGAAACCATTTTGAACTTTTCTGAGAAACTTGTTCAAGGCCCTCGGGTCTAGGATGGGACTGAGTCCCCCTGTTCTCTTTGGAATCAGAAAGTACCTGGGAGTTAGAGTACCGGGAGTAGAGTCCCTGCCCTCTTTGCCTTGGTGGGACAGGTTAGACCGCTCTGGCTATTAAGAGGGCAGAGAGCGCCCTTAACAGTACCTCCTGATACACTATTGGACTCCAAAATGGGCACGAAGGAGAATTTGGCAGGTCGCCCAGTTGGTACCCCTGACGGACAATGGATAGAAGCTACTGGTCAAAGGTTATATTGGCCACTGATTTGTGAAGAACCATAGCCTGCCCCCAAGTACAGGCTGCTGATTCATGCTCCCTACAATCCAATCAAAACCCTGTTCCAAGGTTCGGCTGGGGCACCAGCTGGGACTTGGCAGCTCGTTGCTGCCTGGGATGGTGGCAAGAGCTCCCCTCTGCGAACAGGAGTAAGGGGCTGGAGGATAGTATTTCTGGCGGTAGAAAGACCTCCGCTGACCCTGCCTCATCGACCACCTGACTTATGAGGGCGGGTCTGAAGTGCTGGCGGACAGATGCTGGAGTGTCTCATGTTGATCCCACAACTGAGCCACTGCATCCCTCCTCTTATCTCCAAAGAGATTCTCTTCTATGCACAGCAGGTCAGTGAGTCTTTCCTGTACCTCCAATCGAAGATCCGAGGCCCATAGCCATGCCATTCTGTGGGCGCCGATTCCCGCTGCAGGGACTCTTGTTGCCATTTCAAGAACATCGTAGGCTGACCGAGCCTCATGCTTTCCACACTCCAGGCCTTAACACACCAGCAAGAAGAAAGTGTGTTGCTGCTGTTGAGGCAGCTGCTCAGCCACCTCCTGCACCTGTTTCCAGAGGTTGCGCAAGTATTGGCTCATATAGAGCTGGTAGGAGGCGATGCGGCAATAAGCATGGGCCCCTGGAACACTTTCTTCCCAACAGCATCCATCGCTCTATGATCCTTCTCTAAGGGTGCCAAGGCATGGCCCGAGAGTGTTTGGCCCTCTTGAAAGCAGATTCAACCACCATCGACTGGTGTGCCAGCTGACACTTTTTGAATCCGGTAGCCTGTTGATGAGGTTAACCCCCATCTGTCTTCCTGTTTATGGGAGGTACTGTGTGAGGGTGCCACCAGATCCTCAGCAGCAACTCCATAAAGATCTCGTGTACCAGAACCATCACAATCTCTTTAGGAGCCTCCACAAACTGGAGGATTTCCAGCATTTAGTGCCTGGCATCCTCCTCCGTCATTAACTGAAAAGGGATGGACTCAGCCATTCCTCGCACAAAACCTGTGAAGGTCAGGTCCTCCGGTGGAGACTTCCTTCATTCCTCTGGAGGAGATCGTTCTGAGGGGAGACCCTCCAAGTCCTCAGAGGAGGCTTCCACAGAGTTATACTCCTAGGAGTCATACAGGGCCTCGTCCTCACTGTAATCTACAGGACATGGGGCCCTATGTGCTCGGCCTTCATCCAAAGGCATAGGCACCGGCGCCGGTCCAGCAAAGCTGGAAGGGAGGGGGGGGGGTGGCAGGCCTCTGTGCCCCTGCCAACCTCAATAGGGCTTCATCCTCCTCGGAACTGGCAACAAGCACCAGATAGGTCAGGGAAAGCATCAGTGCCCCGCTGGGCATCGATGGCCTCCCAGGAACCAGCTCCAACTAGTTCAGTAACACACTGATAAGCATTTTGAGCCGTTCCAGCAAGGAAAGCACAGGTAGTGGCACGGTCTGTGCTACCAGCTCGATGGCCACTCGAGCGCCAGCTGGACTCTATGCTTCAATTCATCCTCAAAAACTGCAGATGCCAAAACTAACTGGGAGGCAGGAGGGGTAGCCAAATCTTCATTGGACCCAGAGGTGGATCATTGACCAACACCAGGATCGGTGAAGACCATCGTAGACCCAGGCATTGATGGAGGATTGGTACTCCTCACTGTGGGGTCGATTCGGGGGCATCACGGCTTGTGCTGGTGCTGACCCAAGTCCAGCACCATCTATCAAAGGTGACCAGTGCTGATGCTTCCTAAGCTTCCCTCTGTGCTCGGCCCGATCTTTCCCCCGGTGCCAACGTCTATGACTATGAACCCGATGTCCTCGACCTGGAAGAGACCGACATGAGCTGGTCCCTGTCGCCCCTATCCACCGGCGGCATCGATGGGACAGACGACCCTGATGTCGAGGGCTTGGTGTCCATTGGTGCAGCTCCAGGGTCCTTCGGTATCGATGCCACCTATGCAGATGGCTCGAACTTCCTCAACCTGAAGAGCTTCTCCAACTTGTTGAGTCAAACGCATTGCCTCTTTGGTTGCACAAGCAACAACCCCGGACGTCATGCGATGCTCCCAGGCAGAGGATAGACACATCGTGCGGGTCCTAATTGATATGGTCCTCAAGCATTGAAGGCATCAACTGAAACCAGACAAGGCAATGTCGATACGAACAGAGGGGAAAAAACAACAGGCGAGGACGGCGGGCAACAGATGCCAGTGGGCACTGAGGCACTGCCACTATGGGGGGGGGGGGAACAGAGACTAAAAGAAACTTACCGAGCCATTGAAAAACTGGACTAAGAGGCTAGAAGGAACCGGAGACGGACCCATGTCGAAGAAAAACGTGAAAAACTCGAAAAAACTGGGCATGCTCAGTTTGCCTAGTCAAAGTTCTAAAAAATTTGACACAAGTTTTCTGTGCTGTGCTCCATCTGATGCTATCATCCATGTGTGAGGACTACCATCCTGCTTGTCCTAGGAGAAATAATGCTATTCACTCCAGAATCATTCATAATGTATCAAACTTTGAATGAAACTGAATACATTGGACTGGCAATTTCCATAGCTATTTATAAACTGCCCTCACAATTTAAGGTTAAGGGCATTACATCTTCCAATCCAGCTGCAATAGGGAAAAGGAAGCACGTTCAAAAAAATGTTCTAGGTTAGCAATTTGGCATGACCTGACAGCACTGGTACCTGCAGACACTGCCTGAGGAGTTTCCTTTTGAAAATTCAGGTCAGTGGGGGAAAAGCCAGTAGTTTTGTTCCTGCATCCTTTGCACCTACTTCAAAGCAGATAAGAGGTACATACATGAAAGCATTCACGAACATTTCAAAATTAAATCTCTGTATACACATTCCCTCTCTCAACAAACCCTGTTCCATTTTTGCCCTGCAGGTAAAAGTATGTATGCTGTTCACAATGCAGGTACTTTTACCCTAAGTGGTATGGAATAGTAATTTTTAAAAGGGCTTTTTACATGATTAAACAGGTATTTAGCCATATAAAAAGTTTTGAAGCTTATCCTCTGAAAATTAAACCCTTTTAGCCTGCCTATCTATTTTATTATTAAGAACATAAGAACAAAAGAAATTGCCATGCTGGGTCAGACCAAGGGTCCATCAAACCCAACATCCTGTTTCCAACAGAGACCAAACCAGGCCACAAAAACCTGGCAAGTACCCAAACACCAAGAAGATCCCATGCTACTGATGCAATTAATAGAGTCCATTCCCTAAGTAAACTTGATTAATAGCAGTTAATGTACTTCACTTCCAAGAACATATCCAAACCTTTTTTGAACCCAGCTTCACTAACTGCACTAACCACATCCTCTGGCAACAAATTCCAGTACTTAATTGTGCGTTGAGTGAAAAAGAATTTTCTCAGATTAGTCTTAAATGTGCTATTTACTAACTTCATGGAATGTCCCCATGTCCTTCTATTATCTGAAAGTGTAAATAACCGCTTCACATCTACTCGTTCAAGACCTCTCATGATCTTAAAGACCTCTATCATATCCCCCCCCCCCCTCTGCCGTCTCTTCTCCAAGCTGAACAGCCCTAACCTCTTCAGCTTTTCCTGATAGGGGAGCTGTTCCAGCCCCTTTATCATTTTGGTTGCCCTTCTCCATCGCAACTATATCTTTTTTGAGATGCAGCGACCAGAATTGTACACAGTATTCAAGGTGCGGTCTCACCATGGAGCAATACAAAGGCATTATGACATTTTCCGTTTTATTAACCGTTCCCTTCCTAATAATTCCTAAAATTCTGTTTGCTTTTTTGACTGCTGCAGCACACTGAGCTGACAATTTCAAAGTATTATCCACTATGATGCCTAGATCTTTTTCCTGGGTGGTAGCTCTTAATATGGAACCTAACATCATGTAACTACAGCAAGGGTTATTTTTCCCTATATGCAACATCTTACACTTGTCCACATTAAATTTCATCTGCCATTTGGATGCTCAATCTTCCAGTCTTGCAAGGTCCTCCTGTAATGTATCACAATCCGCTTGTGATTTAACTACTCTGAATAATTTTGTATCATCTGCAAATTTGATAACCTCACTCGTCATATTCCTTTCCAGATCATTTATAAATATATTGAAAAGCACTGGTCCAAGTACAGATCCCTGAGGCACTCCACTGTTTACCATTTTCCACTGAGATAATTGACCATTTAATCCTACTCTCTGTTTCCTGGTTTTTTTTAACCAGTTTGTAATCCACGAAAGGACATCGCCTCCTATCCCATGACTTTTTAGTTTTCTTAGAAGCCCCTCATGAGGGACTTTGTCAAACTCCTTCTGAAAATCCAAATATATTACATCTACCAGTTCACCTTTATCCACATGTTTATTAACCCCTTTAAAAAAAATGAAGCTGATTCTCTTTAGTGTTTGTCCTGTCCGCGTCTCTCATTTAAGGCCAGTTAGTAGAAACCCCCCTTCCCCCCGCCTCCCCCAACCCACCCACCCTCGCAGAGCATCGCTTTTCGGGCACCAACCTCTTCTCTCGCTATCCATGGATTGAAGATCCACCCCGCCCCCACCACAACCAGCAGTCCCACCACCACGTCCCCCGCTGCAGCCCGCTTGGCGTCAACGGAAGAGAGGTTGACCATTTAGGTTCCATAGCACTGAATAACCTGCACTGAAAGCTGTTTACCTGCAATAGTTTGCTTTGGTTTGATGTAAAAATGTCTGAAGTTCAGAATACATCTGCAGTTCTCTCAGGGAGCCATATACTGAAAAAGAAACAGCAGTCTCCTATTTCCCAGCCTATGCTGAGTATTCCTTCTACTACCAATTTGCTGCCCTCTGAAAATGTAGGTAGACCTCTACAGAACTCTGCTTTACCTTCTGCATCTGTTACATCCACCAGTGCAGCTGCAGTTCCTTCTAACATGGCAAACCCCAAAGAGAAAACCCCAATGTGTCTTGTGAATGAGTTAGCCCGTGTTGTGGTTATGTATGTTTGGTGGATCCTTGGATGCTGTGGGGATGACCACGCCCAAGGGGAGGAGCCACAGCACTGGGCTAGACTCGGACTATACACACACACACACCAGTAAGTTCTTTTATTATACAGCTTTGAAGGAAGCCACCAGCGGTGGCAGTAGTGAGGCAGTTGGTAGATGCAGTCTCAGGGACCTCGGCAGAGGGAGCCCTTCTCTCCTGGATGACGTCAGGGGTTCCGCAGCAGATATTCCCCGAGGAGTACTGTGGAAGAGATAGACTGATGAATAAGGTACTCACTAGATGTTAGCTGTTGGTTAGCGATTCCACCAGGTATTGTAGATAGTACAGGCACCGAGGCAGGGAGAGCAGGCCCTCGAGGAGCGAGTACCTGTTCCCTGTAAGGCACCTGAAAGAAAACAGAGGGCCCCCAAGGAGTGGGTATCCAAGTTAGTAATACCCCGAAGGGCAGAGAGGAAGAGCTTCCTTCGGGCAGCACAGAAGCGGCAGAGTAGCGTAGACAAGAACAAATTTGAGTCCTTGTTAACTCGGAGAGCTAGCAAATTGATGAAGGTAATATAACCGGATGGCGTGACGTCAGCATGAGGAAACGCCCTTGAGGTTCTTGCCAAGGGTGGTACAAAGACGTGGGTTGCACGCGCGCACACCCTAGTAGGTCCTGGGAGGAACAAGGGTGGAAGGCAGCACCATAGCCATTCTGGGGACGCCAGAGGTGTCGGCTGGAAGACGCGGCGGTAGCCATTTTTCCCAGGTGAGTGGGAGGAGCCTAAAACAAGGTGAGGCAAGCGGGGCGAAGCAGTCTAAGACCGACGAATGCAAAAGAAAATTATTCCTTACCTGCTAATTTTCGTTCCTGTAGTACCATGGATCAGTCCAGACGGTGGGTTATGTCCCCCGTCCAGCAGATGGAGTCAGAACAGAGCTCGAGGGCACCGCCTCCTATACCAGCGCACCCTCTGCTGGAGCTCAGTATCATGAATAACCAAGCCCAAAAGAGCACAAAACAAACAATTTGGATCAAACAACCCTGACGTAAATCAACATCAAGAACCATTAGGAGGCAAGACCCAGAACGAGGTCGCCCTAGTCAACTTGTGAGGAGCTGTACAACTCTGATAGAGAACCAGAGAGAAAGTAGAAAGAAGACAGAAACACGCACATAAATCCGAGCAGGGGCGCAGTATCCCAGAGTGGTGGGCGTCTGGACTGATCCATGGTACTACAGGAACGAAAATTAGCAGGTAAGGAATAATTTTCTTTTCCCTGTACGTACCAGGATCAGTCCAGACGGTGGGATGTACCTAAGCTTCCCTAAACCGGGTGGGCCCCTGAGAGCCCCGCTCGGAGAACCTGATCGCCAAAAAGCCCAGGGGCTGAAGGCGGCAGGTGTAACCGATAATGCCGAGCAAAGGTATGCAACGACTTCCATGTCGCCGCCCGGCAGATTTCCTGTGGCGAGACGGACCGAGACTCCGCCCAAGACGCGGCTTGTGAGCGTGTAGAATGAGCTCTGACGCCTGTAGGCGGCGTACGACCAGCTCCGATATAAGAAGCCGCGATGGCACCCTTGATCCAGCGGGCAATCGTGGTCTTCGATGCGGAGGAGCCCTTCTTAGGTCCCGACCAGAGCACGAACAGGTGATCGGAAACTCGGAAATCATTGGTAGCTTCCAGGTAACGGAGCAGAGCCCGTTTGACATCCAAAAGACGAAGGGACCTTTCTTCCCCCGGAGGGAATGCCGGGAGATCCACCGTCTGATTCAAATGGAAGGGAGAAACCACCTTCGGAAGGAAGGAAGGTACGGTACGTAGAGAGACCCCCGCCTCAGAAAGGCGGAGGTACGGTTCCCTGCAAGAAAGAGCCTGTAGTTCCGAGATGCGACGAGCCGAAGAAATTGCCACCAGAAAAACAGTCTTCATAGTGAGGTCCTTGAGGGAAGCCTCCTGTAGTGGCTCGAAAGGAGCGCCCGCCAGGGCCCGGAGAACTAGGTTGAGGCTCCATGACGGGCAGGGATCTTGAACCGGAGGCCGAAGATGCTTGACCCCCCTTAGGAAACGAGCGATATCCGCTTGGAGAGGTAGCGAAACCGCTGTCTGTAACAGAGCATTCAGGGCCGCCACTTGTACTCTGAGAGAATTGTATGCTAGGCCCTTATCCAATCCGTCCTGCAAAAACTGAAGGATTAGGGGAACCGTGGCTTCCGTCGGACAGGTCCCATGACCGACACACCAGGACTCGAAGACCCTCCACACTCGCCCGTAGGCAACCGAGGTCGCGGGCTTACGAGCCCGAAGCATCGTTGAAATCACCGCCTCCGGGTAGCCCCGACGGCGGAGTCGGCGCCGTTCAAAAGCCAGGCCGCAAGACAAAAGAGTGCCGCCTGCTCGAAAAATACCGGACCCTGATGCAGAAGCCGTGGAAGGTGGCTCAGACGGACCGGACCGTCCACCGCCATGTGTAGTAGATCCGCGAACCAAGGCCTCCGCGGCCATTCCGGGGCCACCAGGATTACTGGACCGCAGTGGTTTTCGATTCTTCGGAGGATCTTGCCCACCAACGGCCAGGGGGGAAATACATAGAGGAGCTGACCTGACGGCCACGGTAACGCTAGGGCGTCCACCCCCTCCGCGCCCCGCTCCCTTCTGCGACTGAAGAAGCGCGGGGCCTTGGCGTTGAGGGCGGTAGCCATCAAGTCCACCCGTGGCGGTCCCCAGCGCTGAACCAGGAGGTCCATCGCCTCGGTGGAGAGAGACCATTCGCCGGGGTCCAACCGCTGACGACTCAGGTAATCCGCCTGGATGTTGTCTACCCCGGCGATGTGGGAGGCTGCGAGACGTACAAGGTGAAGTTCCGCCCATGCCATCAGGAGCGTGGTTTCCGGGGAGACCTGGGCACTCCGTGTTCCGCCTTGGCGATTGATGTAAGCCACTGTCGTCTCGTTGTCCGAGAGAACTCGTACCTCCCTGTCGCGAACCAGGGGGAGGAAACGCTGAAGCGCCAAACGTACCGCTCTGGTCTCCAGACGATTGATCGGCCACTTTGCCTCCTCTGGGGACCACATCCCCTGTGTGGCGCTGCGGCCGCAGACGGCGCCCCAACCCCCGAGGCTGGCGTCGGTTGTGACTACTACCCAAGAGGGAACCTCGAGCGAGACACCGCGGGCCAGGTGAGCTGGAACCAGCCACCAGTTCAGACTGTCCCGAGCCGACTGAGGGAGGGGCAGAATCACCTGATACTCCTGAGACACCGGTTTCCAGCGAGATAGAAGGGACGCCTGCAGCGGACGCAGGTGTGCAAAAGCCCAGGGCACCATGTCGATGGTGGAAGCCATCACTCCCAGGAGCTGAAGATAATTCCACGCTGTAGGATCCGACAAGGCCGCAAAGCGATGGATGTGTTCCCTCAGGGAGAGAGCCTTGTCCGGACGCAGGAACACCATGCCCAGTTGCGTGTCGAAGGTTGCTCCCAGGAAGTCCAAGCGTTGAGATGGAACGAGGAAACTCTTGGGGAGGTTCACTACCCAGCCCAGGGAGCGAAGCACCTGCAAAACCCTGGTCACCGAAACCTGACCATGCGAGAAAGACTTTGCCCGCACCAGCCAGTCGTCCAGGTAAGGGTGCACTAGTATGCCCTCCTTCCGAAGGGCCGCCGCCACCACCACCATGATCTTGGTGAACGTCCGCGGGGCCGTTGCGAGTCCGAATGGTAGGGCCCGGAACTGAAAGTGTTGACCGAGAATCTTGAAGCGTAGGTAACGCCTGTGGTCCGGACGTATCGGGATGTGCAGGTACGCCTCCGTCAGATCCAGGGAGGCCAGGAACTCGCCCTGATGGACTGCGGCAATCACGGATCGTAGCGTTTCCATGCGGAACCGATTGACCCGCAGCGAGCGGTTCACCTCCTTCAAATCCAGTATGGGCCGGAATGAACCGTCCTTCTTGGGCACTACGAAGTAGATGGAATAATGGCCCGAGCCCACCTCTGCGAAGGGAACGGGTACGATGGCCTCTATGGCTTGCAGCCGGTCTAGTGTCTGTTGAACCGCCACCCTCTTGAGGTCGGAGCCGCAGGGAGAGAAGAGAAACCTGTCCCGAGGGGGGCGGACAAACTCCAAGGCGTAACCGTATTGGATGGTGTCCAGGACCCACTGGTCTGAAGTAATCTTTGCCCACTCCTCGACGAATTGTGTGAGTCGGCCTCCGATGGGCGGGCAGGAGGAGTGGGCCGGTCTGGCATCATTGAGCAGATTTGGCGGGGGGGTTCCCCTGCCCTGAGCCCTCCCTCGAGGGCCTCCGCCCTCGAAAGGAGCGTGACCACTGCTGCGGTCTACTTGGAGTTGTACGAGAACTTGGCTGTCGGTACGATCTGTAGCGCCGCTGTGCCCGAGCCCTGGTTCTGGTGGAGGCAAAAGACCGGTAAGGTCTCTGCCGATCCTCGGGTAGACGATGCACCGAGTTTTCCCCCAGGGACTTGATGATCTGATCCAGGTCATTTCCGAAGAGGAATTTCCCCCGAAATGGAAGGGATCCCAGGCTCGACTTGGAGGAGGTGTCCGCAGACCAATTCCGGAGCCACAGGAGTCTACGAGCCGCCACCACCGACACCATGGACCGGGCCAGGACGCGAAAGAGGTCATACAGGGCATCCGCCCCGTAAGCGATGGCCGATTCCAGGCTGTCGGCCTGAGCAGCTTCATCCGGCGGCAACTGCTGCGACGTTAGGAGCTGCTGTACCCAGAGAAGACTGGCCCTCTGGGTCAAAGAAGCGCACATGACGGCCCGCATCCCCAAGGCCGAAACCTCAAATACCTTCTTGAGGAACGTCTCCAACTTGCGGTCTTGCATGTCCCGTAGGGCCGTTCCGCCAGTAACTGGGATCGTAGTTCGCTTGGTCACTGCCGAGACCGCCGAGTCCACCTTTGGAAACCTGACGAGATCCAGGAAATCCTCCGGCAACGGATACAGTTTCTCCATGGCCCTGGCGACCTTCAAAGATGCCTCCGGGAAGTCCCATTCCCCGGTGAGGAGCTGAAGAAACGACTCATGGACCGGGAAAGCCTTAGCCCTAGGCCTGAGGGCAGCCAGAACCGGGTCCCCCTTTTTGGAGCACATCGCAACCACTGGGGCCACAGGTGCCGGAGGATCCGATGGCGGATCGAGGTCGAGCTCTTGCAGGGTCCGCTGCAGTAAATCCTCCAATTCCTCCTTGTGGAAGATGCGCAGAGCTCGCGGATCGTCGCCTTCGGCCTGTCCCTCAGAATGCGCAGGATCCGGAGGGTCCGAGGGATCAGAACCCGAGGGGAAAGCCGCTCCCACTGCAAGCGACTGGGATGGCAAAGCTGATGTTCCTGCGGTCGTCCCAGGTAAAACCAGGGACCCGGGGGCGGGGACCGCGAGCTTGGAAATCTTGGGCGCAGTAGGTCCCGCGGGAGCACCTCCCGGATCCGCCAGGCCCTGCAAGTAGGCCGTGTGCATCTTCAGAATGAAGTCCGGTGAAAAAAACGGCAGACCGGGCGAAGCCGCAGCGGCAGAATCCCCTTGTGGAGTCCGGGCAGGCAGGCCCTCCTCGGGGCCCCTGTGCAGGCGGGGGGCTCCCCGAACTGCGTCCTTCTCGTCCGGAGAGCGATCCGCGCTGAACTCCTCTTCTAAAATGGCCGCCGTTCCCGCCATTGCCGAGAACGTGGCCGGCCCTCGCTTCCCTGGCTGCGGAGAGGGGGGCGCTGGGCGCGAACCTGAGCCGTGCGCAACGCCTTCCCCGTCGGGGAGGCAGTGCTGACAGACTCCCTCGTTGGAGAGACGAGACCCCGCCTCGCCGCAGGTCTCGCAACGAGACCAGCGCGGCATCAATAAAGAAACGCCGCCGCGATGGAGCCTCGGGGGGGGGCCGAAAATAACGTAGCAGCGCGGGGGGGCCTGCGGGCCGACACAACCCGCCCGACTGGTCCCTAGGCGCCGGCAGGAAAAACCACTGCCGGCGCGCCCAGGCCCGAGGTAAAGTCGCCGGGCCGCGGGACAGCCGGAGGACTGCAGAAACCGGTTGTCCCGGCAAACGCAGAGCAAAACAGCTGAAAAAGAAATAAATCAACACTTACCCCAAGCGTAAGTAAAGGCAAGCTGCAGGAGGAGACAGAACAGAGCAAGAGCACGCCTCCTCAAAATTACTGACAAGAAAAGAATTTCTCTTTTTACTTTTTTTTTTTTTTTTTTAATAACTTGATCCAAATTGTTAGCAACCAAAGAAATGACAGGATAGACTCAAAGGAGTAAAAAATAAAACTCAAAATCTGTCACTCTGGGGAAGCACTGATTCCCCAACTCACATCTGCTGGAGTCAGAAAGATACTGAGCTCCAGCAGAGGGTGCGCTGGTATAGGAGGCGGTGCCCTCGAGCTCTGTTCTGACTCCATCTGCTGGACGGGGGACATAACCCACCGTCTGGACTGATCCTGGTACGTACAGGGAACAGCCCGTTTCAACAAAGTTCAGCCCGAGTATAAGCTGCTCAGTGAACAAGGTCCAGCTCATTCAAAGGTCATTCCACTAGGACACTGGCAGGATTTCAGCCTTCTTGAGAGAGTGGGAGAAGATCACCCAAGACAAGTGTTCACAGTACAGCTGACACTTGGAGACCAGCACTGAGAAGCTGAAGGAACAAGTATTAAAAAAGCCCAACATGCACCTGCTGCTGTAAGGCATTGGAAGGGACAAAATTCCCCAGACCCACAGCCCGTCCCTCTCATGGTGAAGGAAAGAATCCAGACAGTGTAACACCTACAGGGAAGCTAAATGCACTTTGCATGAAGCTTGGAAAGAAACCTTTGTATAAACCTATTGATCCACACACAGGGATGCCATCCGCCTACAATTATAATATGAGAGGTGGTGCTTATCCTCCACAATATTTTTACCCATTTCCTGTTGGACCAGTACTTTATCAGGTTAAACTGTCCATTGGGGGACAACTATTTAATGGAAAAGGAAGGACGAGATAGGCTGCAAAGCATGATGCAGCTGCTAAAGCACTGAAAATCCTGCAGAATGAGCCCCTACTTGACAAAACAAAGGTTAATGGAAAAGAGCTAGATGATAATCTCAACAAATCTGAATTAAGCCAGGTGTTTGAGATTGCACCTAAAAGGAACTTGCCTGTGAATTTTGAGGTTACTAAGGAGAGTGGCCCTCCCAACATGAAGAGTTTTGTAACTAAAGTGACTGTTGGTGAATTTGTGAGGGAGGGAGAGGGGAAGAGCAAGAAGATATCCAAGAAAAATGCTGCTGTCACAGTCCTAGAAGAATGGAGGAAACTGCCACCTCTGCCCACAGTTGAAAAAATGAAACCACGAATCAAAAAGAAAACAAAATCAATAGTGAAGCTGCAAACAAGCCCAGAATATGGTCAAGGAATGAATCCTCTTAGCAGGCTTGCTCAAATACAACAAGCCAAAAAGGAAAAAGAACCAGAATATCTGCTTATCACAGAACAAGATCTTCCAAGACGCAGGGAATTTGTTATGTAGGTAAAAGTTGGTGCACACATTGCTGAAGGAAATGGCACAAATAAGAAGGTGGCCAAACGGAATGCAGCTGAAAATATGTTGGAGCTTTTAGGTTTCAAAGTCCCTCAACCCCAACCCCCAAAGCCAGCCATTAAAACAGAAGAAAAGACGTCAATGAAGAAACAAGGAGATGGAAGAAAAGTAACTTTTTTCGAACCTGGTGCAGAAGAAACTGCAGTTAGTAATAAAGAAGATGAGTTTAGAATGCCTTATCTCAGTCAGCAGCTTCCTGCTGGAATTCTTCCCATGGTGCCAGAAGTTGCTCAAGCTGTAGGAGCCAATCAAGGACATAACGCCAAAGAGTTCAACTGTGTAGCTCCTAACCCTGCCAAGGCAACTGTGATAGCCATGATTGCCAGAGAGTTATTATATGGGGATACTTCACCTACTGCTGAGACCATTCTGAACAATAACTCCTTAGGCCATGTACCCCATGGTCCACTCACTAGACCCTCTGAACAACTAGACTATTTTTCTAGTGTTCAGGGAATCCAGGTCGAATACAAAGACTTTCCAAAAAGCAACAAAAATGAATTTGTGTCCCTTATAAACTGTTCCTCTCAGCCATCACTCATCAGTTATGGAATTGGGAAGGATGTAGAATCCTGCCACGATATGGCTGCATTGAATATATTAAAGTTGCTGTCTGAGCTGGACCAACAAAGTACAGATATGCTAAGAACAGGAAATGGACCAATGTCTGCATGTGTGAAACCAGAATTGGAAAGTGATTCTCCTCAAACCGTCTAACTCAAACTCTTCGGCACAAACACTGGACAGCACTGCCTAATGGGCATTTGACTAGACCCAAATCAGAGAGCACCAGAGAACATCAAATGCTTCCTGTTCAATGTAACTTTCCTGTTTTAGAGTACTACAGCACCTACTGTCTTCTGTAGTATCTAAACCATAACAGTTGCTTTTTCTTTACTTGGTGATGTCTATTTTTTGTTAATTTTATTTTGATTTAAAAACACCTTAATGATGCATTTTAAGTTTCTTAATTGTATCTATTAATATAGCGCAGTTTAGAAATTTTGTGAATGAGATGAGTTAACTAGAAAGGATCATAACCATGTATGTGGTTATTTTTTGTTTTTATTAAAATGGAGAATAAAAATAGTTTCATTGAAGTAAATCGTGTGACCTTAGATTAAGAGAGAATAGTCCTGGGCTTTTGGGCAATATAAGCTTAAATCTCTAATGGTTGAATAAATTGAATACTTTAGGAATTCCAAACTGTTTAAGTTCTTAAGGGGTTTTTTTTACGCAACAGAAGTTGGGAGGTTTTTGTTTTGTGTGTTCAAAGATGAGACCTGTACGTCACACAAATTATCACTGCTTTACACGATATGATCTCAGTGTGGTGCATATAAAACTGCAAATTGATTTTCCTTGTGTGCTTATATTGTTTGATTACATATCCATGTAGGGCTTGAAAATTTACCTATGTTTATATATAAACTGTGTTGCTTTTGATGTTGTGTTACTGCACCCAACAATGGGCGCAGTAAGTTTTTTGCATATGGGCCAAATAAAGCACAATAACCTTGCAAGTTAAGTACTGCTTCAGTTCATTGTTTACGCTGGAATTTTTGCTCCCCATGGAATGTAAGTAAACCATAGTGTTTGTCCCGAATAAAAAAAAAAATGAAGCTGATTTGTTAGGCAAGATTTCCCTTGAGTAAATCCATGTTGACTGTGTTCCATTAAACCATGTCTTTCTTTTATGATTCTTACAAACACATACAGAAAATGATAGTAACAAAATAATTTAGATTTTAAGAAAAAGCAGAGCAGCCTGCTTTCGAAGGGAAAAAGGTTATGAGAGCTCCATGTTTGTCTGTGTGGTCACCTAAATAACTTTTATATTTATTGTCATATCTACATCTGACTGTTGTCTCGTCCTCCCTCCTCTTTGATCCCATGTGATCATCTCTCCCTTCTTCTCTCCTGGATCATGGAGGTCCTCTATCCCTCCCTCTATCTAGCATGATTCCTGAGGGTTCTCTCCTCCTGTCCCCTGATGGGCTGCCATCCCCTCTCACTCTCCTTAAACAGGCCAATCGTGGATTCCTGTCTCTCTTTATCCTTCATTTCTCTCTCTATTCTTGATTCTCTCAACCCCAGTCCCATTTCCTCTTTTCAGCCATTCTACTCACTTTTTTTTGGTGTCTCTCTCATCTCCTCTCTGTCAGGCCAGTGGCAGAGCATGTGGCAGTAATGGGAAATGTTTCTCACCGTTATGTTAACCCAGCTTTCCTCTGCTTTCCTCAGTGTGCAGAAAAGGCTGCAAAGGTTCTGACAGTTGCAATCGGTCCCTCTCTTCTCCACATCTTCATGAAGTGCAGCAGTGGGGTTTTTGATTCTCGGGGGCTGCAATCGGTCCATCTCCCACTTCCGCTAAACATGCAGCAGCGCAGTTTGAGGCTTCTAATACGTGCGGATGGCCGCTCTCTATCCCTCCTCCTCCTAGACTGCAGCAATGTGGGGTGGAATTTTCACTCATTATCCAGGCCTGTGGCATCAGCTCAAGTAATCACAGATAGCAGCAGCCCCCGCTCATTTTCTCCCTAGCTAAACTTTCTTGCATCTCTTCTGGAGGACTCCCTGGATTGTGTTGCGGACCCCAGGCTGAGAACCACTGCCTTATAGCTCATTACGTTTCACAGTAAAAACCTCAGTGTAGGTCACTCACAAAATAATTCAAAGCTTAATACTACATATGATCTCCATGGAAAGTCATTTAACCTGTTAAAAATTTGCAGACTGTAGAAAGCAAGAATACTAAGGGAATTCTTCTCTCTCACTTCCCTACCCAGCACTGATATGACTTTACTGCTACCTAGAGAATACAAACTCTACAAATGTACTTCCCTGCCTACTGTGTGTAAAAAGGAGTTATAATCTGTTAACCTGTTGGCAAGTGGAAAGCTCCAGCAGTGGCATGAGCCAGGATTTTCCTCCCTAGCTGCACCACTTTTTGGGACGTGAAGAGATTTTTATACCTCTCCTTAGTCAGACTTCCACAAGGCCACAACACAGATCTGCCCTGCCAGTTCAGATGAACAAGAAACAAGGTCTGTGCAGCCACCTGGATAGTTTCTCTCTTCCTCCATATTTCTCCTGTATGCATAGGACTGTTAGATGATGCTATATCAAGCTTGTTTCCTTGCACTTTTAACATTGCTTTGCTACACGAGTATACCATATTTTATATTTAAATAGCTATTTATTGAATTAGTAGTTCCCTTTTTCAGGCAGGCCGCTACGTGGAGGAAACATTCACAGACCCTGGGGAGAAGGGGAAAGGAAGGGAGGCGTCAATCATCCTGCAACAGTCACCCCTAGTGGCCTTATCTAGAGCCTATGACTGCAGGCTGCCAGAAGGTGCCCTTGGTGCATGTCCCACAGCCCAGGACTCTTGCTGCAGTGACTGTACTAAGGTACATTGAGGGAAAGGGGGGGGGAATACAAAATAGGGCAACAATCCCCAGGTGACTGAAGAAAAGGTTCATGCCATGAGATCCCAGTCCTGGTTCCACGCGAACTGGAAAATCAAAGAATTGAGAGGAAAGTGCCAGATCGAAAAAAACAGAAATTTAGATTAGTGCTACAGAACATGTTTTACAATGGTTTCCAAACTGGGAATCCTGAGCTTCAGCCAACTTTGAAAATCAAATTACTGCAGTATCAGAAGAAACTGATGTAGGCAGAATGCTACAAGAAGGAACATTGGGTATTTCTCATGCTAATGCTAGCACTATACCTGATGGGGATTAAACTATACCTTATTTCTATATATTTTTAAACAATTTTATTAGAAAATGACTGGTAAAAACTGACAAAAATTAATTTGAATGGGCCAGTCTCATATCTCAGGCCACAGTGCTGACTTCTACGCCATGGGAGATCCTCATTCAGACCTCCCCTTGTCAGTGCTGGTTGAGCCTGAGCGTGCCTCAGAGGTAGTGTGCTCAGATCCATGAGAGAGGGGAACACAAAGAAAAGTAAATTTCATGATCCTTAATTAAAAAAAAAAAAAAAAAGATTTGCAAGAGTAATCAGTCTTCACTCTTGCAACTTCATATCATCATTACTAGTGCATCAGGACACCTCTAAGGAATTACAGGTTTGTAACTGCAATCTGTTCTTACAGTATACATTTATAAGTTTAACAAATCCTGAATACTAAGGTGCTAGGTCTGTGGCATTACTGCCACATTTCATTGATTAGCTTCTTTTCCTAAATGTCTTCCATTTGCCTGTTTAGGACTTGACCAGCAGCTAGAACAGCTTCCACAATCCACAGTGGTATCGTAATGCAACCACCGTGACCTTAAAAAAAAAAAAAAAATGAACACATTAGCTAAAGTGCACACATGACGGAGCCTGTTCAAACAGCTCCTCAATCCTAAGCTTTAGTTTTATTTAAATGAAAAAATATTTGACTTCCGATATTAAGTCAACTGAAGATGTGCTATGCAGAGAACACAACACCAAAAGCAAAGTGCTGTAGCTGTTATCTTTGTATCTAGATGAACCACTGAAATGACTGACTTGCTGTGTTTCAATGCTTTCTAAGCTGCACAGCAGGATCTATATTACATTTCAATGGAGATCATTTTATACATGCAAGGGAACGCTATTAAGGATAAACACACTAAAGCTGCATTGTATACCAAGAGTTTAATCAGTAAAATAAATTTTTAAAAAAAAAAAGCATGCAACATTATCTTCCTACTGCTTCTATGCCGAGATAGATCAATGAGAGCTGGGACAGAAAGTAAAGAAACTATCCAGCTATATAATCCAACAGCTTTATTCAAAACTGCCAGTGTTAACCTGGGCAAGTGTCTTTTGTGGCATCGCACCTAATCAAAAAGTCCAAACAGGATCCTCCATCATCACAAAAAATGGCTCCTAACAAGGAAACAAATCTCCCTTACCATGATTGTGAAGTGGTTGCAATCCCTGAAAGATACTTATGACAGAGAATGATTATGCAGCTAAAAGCAATGAAAATAGAAGAGGCTTCATCTACAGCTTAGTTCTAATGCAAAATAGTGGATGAACTGGAGGAAAGACCTTGCTTGTTGGAAGATACTGATACACTGAAAAAGACTTGGTTTCTCAGACTCCTATTTTTATCTCCAATCTGATAATTTTGGGGATTCAGTGATGATTCAGTGAAATTTATGGAGATATTTCAGCCAAAGCTACTGGAAATTCAGTTTATGTAGGGCTTTTATACTGAAAGAGTGAAAACAGAACACCAGAAACAAAAATTACCCAGGTCAAATGGTAATTCATATCTTAAGATACCCTGAATTAACAAAGTCTTTAAAAAAAAAGATCAATGTACAGACACCTGTTTGTGGGAAGAAAAGAAACATGTATATTTTCTAGGGATGTGCATTTGTTTTGGACAAAAGACAATTTCAACGAAATTGTCTAATTCATCCTGGTTTGGAGGACCCAAAAAACAATCGGAATTTTTCCAAAATTTTGAAAGTCTGACAAATTCCCAGGCAAAACAAAAATAAAAAAAAAATAGAATAAAAACCAAAAATGAAATTCCTAGGCATAGGGCCAGATTTTAAAACGTATGCATGTTATAAAATCCAGGGTAGGCGCGTGCAAGGTGCACATGTGTGCATCCCCTTGTGCGCGCCAACCCTGGATTTTATAACATGCGGGCGGGCTTAGATTTGTTCATGCCGGGTTGCGCGAACAAATCTACGTCCACGCTTACGTTTTAAAATCTGGCCCTATGCTTAGGACTTTCGTTTTTGTTTTTATTCTATTTTTTTTTTTTTTTTGCCTGGGAATTTGTCAGACTTTATTATGACAAGAATAAATGCAAGAGAAAAATCAATGGAAAAAAATGACTATATTTGCAGGTAAATGCATGAGTTTCTTTCGATAGACAAAAGCCAGGACAGTAAAATATGAAGCGGATTCTCTCAACTTCCCACTCAGCAGTTTATCCCATCCCCTAGCTAGCATGTCCCTCTCTCTCTCTCCCTGCCCACACCAAGAATCTCCTTCACAACCCCACCCCTTTCCCCCCTCTCCATTTCAACAGCATTCACCCTTACTGGTGGTGACTTCAGAATCCACTTCTTCCCTTCTTTGGCAGCATGTTTGCTGTGGCCCCTGTGCTCTGTAGCACTGCACTTGTGCTTCTGTTCAAGGCCGGGGAATCTGGTGGGGTAGGAAGCATTTCAAGTGACGCATCAGCGAAACCAAACAGCAGGCACTTTGGCTGTCTGGGGAAGGGAGGCAGGACTTGAAACATCACATCAGCAAGCGCTTTTACAGGTGGAGACGGGGCGGGACTTGAAACGCAGTACATGCCTTACTCTCACGCTGGCTTCCAGCAATGGCAGAAGCCCTGAAATGCGGTATCCACAGTTCTAGAGCTGCTCTTGAACATTCCTAAAGTCAGGGTAAAAATCGGTTTGAACTGATTGTCACCTTTGGGAAAAATCCAGGAATTTATGAGTGAAATTCGGTTTAAACTGAAAATGAAGGACCCTAATTATACCATCACCCCCTCAAGATATGATAAATTGGGTTTCAGCCTGAAATTGGATTAATGGATCTAAGAACATGCCATATTGGGTCAGACCAAGGGTGCATGAAGCCCAGCATCCTGTTTCCAACAGTGGCCAATCCAGGCCATAAGAACCTGGCAAGTACCCAAAAACTAAGTCTATCCCATGCTACTGTTGCTAGAAGTAGCAGTGGCTATTTTCTAAGTCAACTTAATTAATAGCAGGTAAGGGACTTCTCCTCCAAGAACGTATCCAATCCTTTTTTAAACCCAGCTACACTAACCACATTCCTGAGTTTAATTGTGCGTTGAGTGAAAAAGAACTTTCTCCGATTAGTTTTAAATGTGCCACATGCTAACTTCAAGGATTGCCCCCTAGGCCTCCTATTATCCGAAAGAGTAAATAACCGATTCACATTTATCCGTTCTAGACCTCTCATGATTTTAAACACCTCTATCATATTAAGCCATCTCTTCTCCAAGCTGAACATTCCTAACCTCTTTAGTCTTTCCTCATAGGAGAGCTATTCCATCACCTTTATCATTTTGGTCGTCCTTCTCCATACCTTCTCCATCGCAACTATATCTTTTTTGAGATGCTCAACCAGAATTGTAACAGTATTCAAGGTGCGGTCTCACCTTGGAGTGATACAGAGGTATGACATTTTCCGTTTTATTCACCATTCCCTAATAATTCCCAGCATTGTTTGCTTTTTTGACTGCCGCAGCACTCTGAACTGACGATTTCAATGTGTTATCCACTATGATGCCTAGATCTCTTTCTTGGGTGGTAGCTCCTAATATGGAGCCTAACATTGTGTAACTATAGCATGGGTTATTTTTCCCTATATGCATCACCTTGCACTTATCCACATTAAATTTCATCTGCCATTTGGATGCCCAACTTTCCAGTCTCACAAGGTCTTCCTGCAATTTATCAGACTCCACTTGTGACTTAACTACTCTGAATAGTTTTGTATCATCTGCAAACTTGATTACTCACTCGTCGTATTCCTTTCCAGATCATTTATAAATATATTGAAAAGCACGGGTCCCAGTACAGATCCCTGAGGCACTCTACTGCCCACTCCCCTCCACTGAGAAAATTGTCCATTTAATTCTACTCTCTGTTTCCTGTCTTTTAGCCAGTTTGAAATCCACGAAAGGACAGACACCTATCCCATGACTTTTTACTTTTCCTAGAAGCCTCTCATGAGGAACTTTGTCAAACGCCTTCTTAAAATCCAAATTCACTCCATCTACTGGTTCACCATTATCTACATGTTTATTAACTCCTTCAAAAAAGTGAAGCAGATTTGTGAAGCAAGACTTGCCTTGGGTAAAGCCATGCTGACTTTGCTCCATTAAACCATGTCTTTCTATATGTTCTGTGATATGGATATTTAGAACATTTTCCACTATTTTTCCAGACACTGAAGTCAGGCTAATTGGTCTGTAGTTTCCTGGATCGCCCCTGGAGCCCTTTTTAAATATTGGGGTTACATTAGCCTCCCTCCAGTCTTCAGGTACAATGGATAATTTTAATGACAGGTTACAAATTTTTACTAATAGGTCTGAAATTTCATTTTTTAGTTCCTTCAAAACCCTGGGGTATATATATCATCTGGTCCAGGTGATTTAGCACTCTTCAGTTTGTCAATCAGGCTTACCACATCTTCTAGGTTCACCATGATTTGGTTCAGTCCATCTGAATCATTTCCCTTGAAAGCCTTTTCCGGAACGGGTATCTCCCCAACATCCTCTTCAGTAAACAACGAAGCAAAGAAATAGTTTAATCTTTCCGCGATGGCCTTATCTTCTCTAATTGCCCCTTTAACCCCTCGATCATATAACTGTCCAACTGACTCCCTCACAGGCTTTCTGCTTCAGATATATTTTTAAAAGTTTTTACCTTGAGTTTTTGCCTCTATGGCCAACTTCTTTTCAAATTCTCTCTTAGCCAGTCTTATCAATGTCTTACATTTAACTTGCCAATGCTTATGCTTTCTCTTATTTTCTTCTGTTGGATCCTTCTTCCAATTTTTGAATGAAGATCTTTTGGCTAAAATAGCCTCTTTTACCTTACCTTTTAACTATGCCGGTAATCATTTTGCCTTCCTTCCACTTTTCTTAATGTGTGGAATACATCCGGATTGTGCTTCTAGGATCGGTTGTTTTTTTTTTTGTTTTTTTTTAACAATGTCCATACCTCTTGCACACTTAACCTTTGTAGCTGCTCTTTTCAGACTTTTTCGATTTTTCTCATTTTATCAAAGTTTCCCTTTTGAAAGTTTAGCACTAGAGTCATGTATTTGCTTATTGTCCCCCTTCCAGTCATTAATTCAAATTTGATCATATCCACAGAGTGGATCTAGGTGGTTTACAAATGGGGAGTAACGTACATAATAATTGAACAAAGTATAAAAACAAAAATAAAAACATTGAATAAAACACAAGGTACAAACTCTGAGTAGGACAAGGAAGATGACACCTTAAGTTGTTTAGCAGAGGTTATGAACTAGGAAAGGCTTGTGAAAATAGGTAGGTTTTTTTACGGCTTTTTTTAAAGTTATGTTTTGTGGAGAGGTGACGAATGTGATTGGGTAGGGAGTTCCACATTTTCGGTCCAGCGACTAAAAAGGCATGATTGCGTGTTAAATTTAGTCTAGCTGCTTTTACTGTGGGAATTTGAAGAAGATTTTTGTCTGCAGAGCATAAGTGATGAGGTGGTTGGTAAATTGGGAGAGCAGAGCATAACTGTATGGATGAAGTACTGTTTAACAAAATGTGAATTATCATTAGGATTTTATATTGGATTCGGTGACGGACGGGTAGCCAGTGAAGTTTAACGAGGGTGGGGGTTATGGATATGAAGTCTAGCAGCACAGTTTTGAATCAGTTGGAGCGGTTGCAGTGCATAGTCAGGGAGGCCTATGTATAGAGAATTACAATAGTCAAGGTTAGTTAGGATAAGAGACAAGCACATATCGGAAGTCAGCAGGAAATAGTAAAGGTTTGAGTAAGTGAATTTTGTAGAATGATGTTTTTGTGATAGATGTAATGTGTAGACATAGATAACTTGGAATCAATGTGGACACCTAGGTTGCGAGCATGACTGCTTATGGTTATGTGGCATTTATTGAAGATAAGTTCAGCGGGGGGGAATGCATGTAGAATTTGGAATGGTAGACGTGTATGATTTCAGTTTTTTTCTGCACTGAGGGTCGGAAGATTGTGCATTAACCACGTATTTATTGTTTGCAGGTAGATTGTGGGTAGTAAAAAGGTGTGCTTCCATGATGAGTCATATGGGAGGATGAACTGAATGTCATTTGCGTAGATTTTGTAGTTTATATTGAGACTTAGAAGTTGACATAGTGGAAGAAGATATATATTAAACAGGATAGCAGGAAGTGCGGATCCTTGCGGTACTACAGTGTAACAGATTAGAATGGTACTGTTTGAGATTGATTTATTGGGGGAGGGGGTGTATTGCCAAGCAGCCCCCACCACTGTTACCAAATCCTGCACTCCACTGAGAATTAGATCTAAAATTGTTCCCTCTCTTGTCTGTTCCTGAACCAATTGCTCCATAAAACAGTCATTTATTCCATCCAGGAATGTTATCTCTCTAGCATGTCCCGAAGATACATTTACCCATTCAATATTGGGGTAATTGAAGTCTCCCGTTATTACTGCACTACCAATTTAGTTAGCTTCCCTAATTTCTCTTAGCATTTCACTGTCAGTCTCACCATCTTGACCAGGTGGGCAGTACTATACTATCACTATACTCTTCCCCAACACATAAGGGATTTCTACCCATAAAGATTTAATTGTGCATTTAGTCTCATGCAGGATGTTTATCCTGTTGGACTCTGCGCCATCCCGGACATAAAGCGCCACACTGCCTCCCAGATGCTCCTCTCTGTCATTGTGATATAATTTGTACCCCGGTATAGCACTGTCCCATTGGTTATCTTCCTTCCACCATGTCTCTGAGATGCCAATTAAGTCTGTCATTCACTGCTATACATTCTAATTCTCCCATCTTACTTCTTGGACTTCTGGCATTAGCATACAAACATTTCAAAGTGTGTTTTTTGTTTGTATTTTCATTCTGCTTTTTGATTGATAGAGATAAATTAGAATTTTTTAACTCAGGTGAGTTTTTAGTTACAGACACTTGGACTACTATTCTTATTATTGGAACCTCACTGTTGGGATGCCCTAATTCTAATGCGTCATTAGTATCCTTTGAAGATACCTCCCTCTGAACCATGCGCAGCTGAATGACTGTCGGCTTTCCCCTTTGTTCTAGTTTAAAAGCTGCTCTCTCCCCTTTTTAAAGGTTAGCGCCAGTAGTCTGGTTCCACCCTGGTTACGGTGGAACCCATCCCTTCAGAAGAGACTCTCCTTTCCCCAAAAGGTTCCCCAGTTCCTTACAAAACTGAATTCCTCTTCCTTGCACCAATCGACTCATCCATGCATTGAGACTCCAGAGCTCTGCCTGCCTCTGGGGACCTGCACGAGGAGCAGGGAGCATTTCAGAGAATGCTACCCTGGAGGTTCTGGATTTAAACTTTCTAAGAGCCTAAATTTGGCTTCCAGAACCCTCTCTCCCACATTTTCCTATGTCGTTGGTGCCCACATGGACCATGACAGCAGGTTTCTCCCCAGCACTGCCTAAAATCCTATCTAGGTGACGCATGAGGTCCACCACCTTCTCACCAGGTAGGCATGTTACCAGGCGATCCTCACATCAACTAGCCACCCGGCTGTCTACATTCCTAATAATCAAATCACCAACTATGACAGCCGACCTAACCCTTCCCTCCTGGGCAGCAGCCCTTGGAGACACATCCTCGGTGCAAAAGGGCAATACACCACCTGGAGAGCAGGCCCTTGCTACAGGCTCCTTTCCTGCTGGACCAGGTTGATGCTCTCCGATCATGAGACCTTCTTCCTCCAAGGCAGCACCAGGGCTGCCAGTCTAAAGTTGGGACTTGGCTACTATGTCCCTGAAGGTCTCATCTATATACCTCTCTGTCTGCCATAGCTCCTCCAAGTCTGCCACTCTAGCCTCCAGAGACTGGACTTGTTCTCTGAAAAACAGGAACTCTTTGCATCGGATGCACATGTACAACTTCTCACCGACGGGTAAAAAATCATACATGTGACACTCGATGGAAAAGACTAAGAGGCCCCCCTCTTGCTGCTAGACTGCCTTCATCTCAAATTTGTTCAGTTCCTAGTTAAGTTTTAAGTTGCTATGGGAGAAGGAATGTGTCTTACGTCTTTTAAATGTATTAATGTATTCACTATGGGGTAGATTTCGGAGCGGCCTCGGAGGGAACGGGCAGCGCGCAGGGATCGGCGTGCGCAAGGTGCACAAATGTGCACCCCTTTGCGCACGCCGACCCCGGATTTTGTTTGCGCCTGGTGCGCGAACAAAAGTACGCGTGGGCGTACTTTTCTAAAATCTATCCCTATATGCCTGGTAGTGGCCTACAGGGGAATGATCAAACTCTCAATAAGGTGTGGGGAATTTGTCAAGTGAAGTTAAAAGGCTGAATTTTTTTTTTTTTTAGTGTGAAAGTGGCACCTGCCTATAAATTAAAGGATGAGCTAGGGGTGGGTGGGAGAGGGGTGGGAGGGTTGGTTAATACAAACACTAACATCTGCTTATTAGCTGCCTTACTGACTATTAAAAGTACAAACACACACACTAAATAATATATCCCAATAGTTTTTTTTCTCCCCAACACTTAAAAAAAAAATAAATTAAAAATTCCCAAGCAAGGTGATCCTCTCCTTTCAGTGCTCCCATGGTATTTCTCTTTTGTCTCTCCCCCCCCCCCCCTTTTTTTTTTTTTTTTTTTTTAAAGATATTGCTTTTCCCCTATTTTGTCTCATCAGGATCTCTAAGTAATTTAAGTACATCAACATGCTTCCCTTTCCATATCTTCCTTTTTATTTTATTAAATGCTTGGACTGAGTAGGGCTACTAAATACACCCCCATTCTCTCCTCTTAACCCATCAACAACCCAGAGACCTTCAGTGCAGATTCATGCTCCCCACTTACATCTTCCAAGTCCAAGCCAGAGGGTAAATTGGTTGAACTGTCCGACTTAGAATCAAAGAAGTTCCACGCATTATATGGAATAACTTTCCCCTTTTTCCCTTCCTTCCTAACTGTGCAACCTGGGATCTATGCAAAAACTGATAGATATTTTAGTATACTTGGCCTTAAAACTCATTCTTAACAAATGAGATTTATTTGATATAATTTAATATAAATTTGAAAGCACCTCCTTAATTGGGTACTTCAGCCATTATAAATCTATATAAATTAGGGAGCTGTAGGGCTGATAGTTATCCAAGCCCTATACAAATGTCCCACTATAATACAAAATATGAGAACATGATCAACTGATTGGCGGGTGCAGAAAAGAAAATTTGTCAGATTGAGGATGCACAACAGAAGGTGCATAACTTATTCCAAAAAAAACAAAATATATTAAGACAGAAAAGACAAAACACAAAGAGAACACAAAAAAGCCTCAAAATTATCTTTCCTCAACATTAAAATATTGAGAGAAACTCCTACATTACATAGCCTTGTACAATTTATAAGAATTATTCAGCCAAACATAGAACATACATAGACAGGGACAGAGGCAGAATTGTTTCAATATTATGAAATACAATATATTCTTGAAAGAAAAGAGCAAATAAATACCATTCCAATTTCAAGTTAATCTAGACAAATTTTTAAACAATTAATTGACTAACTGCTAGATGGAGGCTAGATTAATTATTTTCTTCCTTAGTCTCCTGTCAGAATTTTTCCTGAATAAAAGTAAGATAGTTGAACTGGATCCCAAATAATTTAAGAAGCACCTTTTAATTTTTCAATATTAAATCTACATAAATATTTCAAGAATTTTTTTTTTTTTAAACTATTCCTTTGGGGGGTACAGAGCAATCATTCTTTGCACTATACCATTTCAGGGAGAGCAAGTTTGCTTACTGTTAATCATTGTATGCAAATCTGTCTCATGTATATTAATTGTAGAAATCCTAAAAACCTGGTCTGTTTGTGGCTCTTGAAGAACGGAGTCAGCCACCCCTGCCATAAACAATGTTTTCTATAGATAGCAGGATGAATTAGTCATTACATGCGGATATCATCATCTGGTGGCCCTGAACGGACATGTAACTCCAAGCTAGAAGAGTTTTGAGCTCTACTGAATATGTATGGGAGTTGCTGCACTGGCACTGCCTCATGGAGTCTATATCAGAGCTAAATCTAGCTATGTAGTTGACTTTCCAGGGAGATGGGTGGGTATTCCATAGTTAATTCATCCTGCTATCTACAGAAAACAGTTTACGATAAGCAAACTTACTTTTTCCATCTATAAGCAGGCTGAATTGGCCATTACACATTGTGTTCGGCGGGCCACATGCCTGTCCTGCAAGCTGCTGCTCTTACTTTCAGGCTAGGCCAGCTGCAGGAAGCCCCCTGATGATGTCATCCAGCCAGTCCTATAAAGGGCTAAGACCGAGAACCCTCCAGCGTCTCGGCAATAGGTTTACGTAAGTGCTTTGCATCTGTGTTGCTGATTCCTGGCTCCTGCTTCCGCTGTGTGTTCTGTTTCTGGTTCCTTGGCAGTCTGGTTTGTCTTCTGAGTTCTTCTCTTTGCAGCCAGTCTTCTTTTTGTCTGTCTTGTTCCTGTGATTCCTCACCCTTCCTCCTCCTCTTCGTCCCTCGTCCCATTAAATTGGACTTCTGGCTTTGACTTCGGATTGGACTCCTGGCTTGACCTCGGTTTGGACCTCGATGCTGCTTGACCTCCGCCTGCCCCCGACTCTGCCTGCTATCTATTACTGCTTGAACTCTGCCTGCCCTGACCACTGCCTGAACCACGACACCTTATCAACGCCGCCCGCCACTGACCATATCCTGACTATCTCTGTTGACTGCCATCTGTCCTGACCACTGCTTGTACCAACTCCACCTCTTCACTGTGCTGGCCTGCAACATCTTCTATGTGGCAGATCTTCACCTCCACAGAGGCCTGTACTTAAGTCCAAACAGCCCCGGCACCAGAGGGCTCAACCTAAGGAGAACAAGGGCTAGTATTGGTGAAGCTCTCGTTGGGCCTCTGCTCCAGTCAGCTCCGCCTGCTGACGATGGGGACCTGCAGGGCTCCTCCCTGTGAATTGTGCCAACTCCACCTCAATCCAAGAGTCCACTTCCGCAACATTACATATGGGGAGTCCCAATCTGAAGGTTGCAGCAGAGCATTTCTTAAGTAAGCAACCTGGCCCCCACCATGGAGAGTAGACTACTGGTTTAACAGGCTACACAAAACAGCTGTCTGAATTTAATGTCACTGATTGAAAGGTTGCCCAAACAGAAGTAGAATGTACAGACAACAAAGTCACAGCGTTACAGATTGCTATAGAGTGTTATAATTAGTGAGGTTTGGGAGGACCCTTGGACACTGTGGCAGCTAACCACGCCCACAGGGGGAAGCCACGTGAGGGGTCATAGGTCAGGCTCAGCTTAGGACACACAAACACAGAGATTGATCTTTTATTAGACAATGTGGTGAAGCCACCAGAGGTGGCAATAGTGAGCAGCAGAAGTAGCCCTGCTGGGCTAGTATCCCTCAGGCACTGGAACAGCGACTCCTCCGGTAGCAGTGCTGTAGTGGAAAGAACTGAGAATAATGAGTACAGTGGAATATGCACAAAGCCCCAGTATGGAGAACCCAGGGATAGGGAGAGCAGGCCCTCAAGGAGCGAGTACATGATTCCCTGAGAGCTGAGAGGCTTGAAAGTAATGTACTCACAGCGGTTCCACATAGGAGATGGCACTATGGCTGGAACGGAGACAGGCCCTCGAGGAGTGAGTACCTGGTTCCAGGGAACAGCTCTGAGGTGAAGATGGTAATACTCACTGGTGTTGAAGATGGCGAATCCTTCCAGGCAGAAGAGAAGGTAGGAGCATGGGGCACATTTAAAACTAATCGGAGAAAGTTCTTTTTTACTCAACGCACAATTAAACTCTGGAATTTGTTACCAGAGGATGTGGTCAGTGCAGTTAGTATAGCTGTGTTTAAAAAAGGATTGGATAAGTTCTTGGAGGAGAAGTCCATTACCTGCTATTAAGTTCACATTGGGGTAGATTTTCAGACGAGCGCGAACAGCCTACTTTTGTTTGCGCTCCAGGCGCAAACAAAAGTACGCTGGATTTTAGTAGATACGCGCGTAGTCGCGCGTATCGGCTAAAATCCTGGATCGGCGCGCGCAAGGCTATCGATTTCGTATAGCCTGCGCGCGCCGAGCCGCGCAGCCTACCCCGTTCCCTCCTAGGCCGCTCCGATTTCGGAGCGGCCTAGAAGGGAACTTTCCTTTGCCCTCCCCTCACCTTCCCCTCCCTTCCCCTACCTAACCCACCCGCCCGGCACTGTCTAAACCCCCATCCTACCTTTGTCGGGGGATTTACGCCTCCCGGAGGGAGGCGTAAATCCCC
This sequence comes from Rhinatrema bivittatum, assembly GCF_901001135.1. Classification (NCBI taxonomy): domain Eukaryota; kingdom Metazoa; phylum Chordata; class Amphibia; order Gymnophiona; family Rhinatrematidae; genus Rhinatrema; species Rhinatrema bivittatum. Next base: position 234,354,673 of record NC_042618.1, read on the forward strand.
GCGCGCCAGCGGGCCTCCTGCGCGCCGGGCCGCGACCTGGGGGCGGGTACGGAGGGCGCGGCCACGCCCCCGGGCTGTAGCCACGCCCCCGTACCCGCCCCCAAAACGCTGCCGACACGCCCCCGCAACGCCGCGCGCTCCGGCCCCGCCCCCGACACGCCTCCCGACACGCCCACTCCGAAAACCCCGGGACTTACGCGAGTCCCGGGGTTCTGCGCGCGCCGGTGAGCCTATGTAAAATAGGCTCACCGGCGCGCAGGGCCCTGCTCGCGTAAATCCGCCCGGTTTTGGGCGGATTTACGCGAGCAGGGCTCTGAAAATCCGCCCCTTAGAGAATAGACACTGACATTAGCAATGGTAACATGGAATAGACAGTTTTTGGGTACTTGCCAGGTTCTTATGGCCTGGATTGGCCACTGTTGGAAACAGGATGCTGGGCTTGATGGAACCTTGGTCTGACCCAGTATGACATTTTCTTATGTTCTTATGAGCAGACAGCGAGTCAGGGAACATGGGCCCTCGAGGAGCGAGTACCTGTTTCCTGATAGTGACCTGAAAAGCAAGTGAGGCCCCCGAGGAGCGGGTACTCCGTTAGTGTTAAGAATCCAATGGAAGATTGGAGAGGCAGAGTAGCTGGGTACGAAGAGCGAATCCCATCCATAAGATTCCCCTTGCTAACTCAAAGGCTAGCAAACATCGTAGGCTTTAACTATCCAGGCAGCGTAACATCATCACAGGGGGACGCCCCTGAGGTTCGCGCCAAGTAGGAAATAAGAGTGAGGGCCGCACGGCGAGCGCGCCTTAAGGTACCAGCGGAGCATGGCGGGAGGCAGCGCCCAAGCCGGTCCGGGGACGCCGGAGAGAACGGCAGGCAGATGCCGCGGCAGCCAGACATCCATCCATAGTGAGAGGAGGTGCAAAGAAAGAAAGGTAGGCGGAGTGAAGCTGTCGGGAAGGGACAGTTGCAACACAGAGACAGCTCGGAGAACAACAATGTATGGATCTGACTTGATGAGCCTGGAGAAGGTCTATCATGAAGGCTAGAGAACGCACGACAGTCAGAAATACAGCCTGCTAGCCAGCTGGGCAAGAAACAAATGGCCACTGCCACGCACAGACCAATGGGATCGTAAAATACAGGAGAGCCAATTAGCCTAGTAATGTGGTCAAATTCTGTTCCAGAGATGTGGGACATCCCTTTCAAAAGAGGAAAAAATAAAAAACCTTCTGTCATCAAAGCTTGTGGCATAGTTTTAGTGAAAAACAGAGAGATCACTTGAGAAGAAATTCAAGATGAACGAAAGGAATGAAGTTGCTGACTTGTATAGTTGAAAATAATGTGACCAGAACACCAGCCTACACGTAAGATACTTCAAGAGACCAACATTATCAGCTTGACCATGAGGGTAGGTAAAACAGGGGGAATTGAAACTCGATTTAAGTGCCAGTAAAACTTCTGTAGAATGTGATATCAAATAAGGAAGAAAGAGCAGTATTTCCCATACTTGGAAGCAGTAAGTCATAGCGGTCGTAAGACACTAGCCTCACTGATGAAGCATTGACATTGACATCGCAGCGCAGCAAACTGCTGAGTGTAGCGAGGCCGGCGAGAGCCTTGAGGTGCAATTTCTGCAGCAGCAGCAGCATGCATGGCCTTTTCTTCTTCCCGCGTGCCCTGTAAACATCACTTCCTCTTCCGGGCCACAGGGGCTGGAAGAGGAAGGGGTCATGTTCCTGTTGCCAGCTTCCACAAGCGCTGCTGCCGTTCCCCCTCGGGGATTGAATGTGCTGATAGCCCGAGCGGGAACGGCAGCAGTGCTTGTCTCGCTGAGCTGAAAGGGGGGAAAAAGCCGCGGGTGCATGACACACTAGTGTTCCGTGACACACCTGTTGAGAACCTCTGATCTATACTGATTTGATTGCAAGAGGTCACATAGGGAACCAAACCTTGTGGCCCCACAACATAAGAGACTTGACCTCAAAGATCTGAACTCTAAAAAACCTGAAAATTTAAATGCAAACTTCCTGATCCCAGTTTCAACTAGTCTTTGATGTAGAATTTGATGGTTAACATAATCAAATGCTGTACCCTTATCTATAGAAATAAGGGTGTCTCTCCCTGTTTCTCCTCACTTTGATTTCTTTAAACAAAGCAATCTGAGAAATCTCTGTACTAAAACCAGATTACATTCAATGTTACATGTTTGTACTGTCAATGAATTTAGAAAGTTATGTAACCAATTTTTGCACTAAAACGAATAGATGTGAAGTAGCTTGATAGAACACTTACTAGATGTACTTTACAGTGAGAATGGCTGTGAATCCAGCACAAAGTTTAAAATTCCACAGGTGTTGTCTCACCAGACTCTAGAAAATATTGGTCCTGACAGTTGTGCCATGCTACAGATTGGCTGTTAGTGCGACACATATTTAGTGCACTAAAGACAGAAGAGCAGGCCTTCCACCCTGTCGCAACCCAAGAGTCCACGCAAGTAACAAAGAAGTTTCACTGAGTTGATCTGATGGGAAGAACGTATCTTCCTTCCCATAAGCTAACACATCTGGAAATGCCAATGTTTAGGGACTAAGGGCTGAATGAGTTTGACAGATCTGGATCCCAGGCCATTCGCCTACGCATTTGTAAATACACATTTTTCAATAGTTTAAGCATGCTAGTAGCATAGTTAAAAAAAAAAAAATTAGTGAAGACTTTTGAGCAACCAAAAAGCCAGAGAGAGTAGCAGTCCATCAAGTTCTGAGTATTTATACACCTCACAGAGAGGGGCGTTCATCTTTTTTTTATCAAAATCTTTTTTATTGGTAGTATCGGGTAAGTAACAACCGTAGAACACTGAGAACACTAGAACAATATACACATTAACAAGCAAAGAAAGCATCAGTACAGGTATTACCCAACACTCCATAATGTTTTGTATTTTCGTAGGGAAGGGGGATCCCTGCGGATACCCTCAACCCCCCCCCGTCCAAACCTCCCCAGCAAGCATTCCTCATTCATCCCCTTTCACTTCCCATGCAAACCACCCCCCCTCCCCCCCTTTGGAACAGTCCAGTCCGAAGTATATCCATTCAGTCGAAGTTCGTCCTGTAGCTCCGCAGGTAAAGCCAACACACAGGCATTCCAACATGCACAGTAAGTTTTATCCAGAGGTCGATGTCCCAGCGAACACGCCATGCGTTCCAGAAGAGCCATGTCAGCCATACGCCGGGCCCAGGCAAGGTAGGAGGGTCCGCGGCAGGGGTCCAGCCAGTCCGCCAACACTGTGCGGCATGCCAACATAACCGCCGCCCTTTCAAAGCGCGTCTTGGAGCTGCAGCCCAGCATCGTGCTCGGGATAGAGCTACTAATCAGTATCATCCCCGTAAGGCTAGTAGTGGCTCCCGTACACTGATCAATCACAGTCATTGTGGCAGTCCAAAACGCCCGTAAAGAGGGGCAGGCAAATAGTTTATGCGCCAAAGTCCCAACCTGCAATCCACATTTAAGACACGTGGAGGTGTGTGTAAGCCGCATTTGATGACGTCGGACATCATCGCAATAGAGCCAATGCAGAATTTTAAATTGCACCTCTCGAAGCCCAAGATCCGGGAAATTCTTATGAAGGCGTACGAACTGTGCCAGCATTTTAGCCCCCGACACAGGAGTGCCAAGCGCTTCCGTCCATCGGTCCGCCAAATGAGAGGTTCTATCAATGACACGAAGTCTCTGCCCCACGGTCTTCCATCCAGTGATAGTGTTAGCAACATACGCAGTATCGAAGAAGGCGTTGGCAAACTTGACTTCCACTGCCAGTTCAGCTGCGGTCCACTGATGAGAACGGATGTAATGTCTGGCCTGGAGAAAGGCGTAAAACTGCTTCGATGAAAGATTATAAGTCCGTTGTAACGTGGCAAAATCTAGCAATTGACAATCGTTTGCATCATACATGTGATAGATAAACATTAAGCCTTTAGTCGCCCAAGAATGAAAAATAGCCCCACTGTCTTGGCCCGGCAAGAATTCCAGATTCCGTACCAAGGGGAGGAGTAAAGACCGAGTCCCTGGGCATGGATATAACCGCCGCCACCAAGACCAGGCCTTAATACAGGGATGCAGAAAAACCGCTGGGTAAAATACACCAGTACGGTCCACTGCTCTGGATTGCAGGATACTTACAGGGGAAAAAGGGGCAGACATGCGCAGTAGCATGCCGGCCGCGCAGAACTTATAGGTGCCTGTCAGCCATTCCCCTATGAACCGCAACTGGCAGGCCACATTGTACAAGCGGAAGTCTGGCATGTTGAACCCTCCCCGCTCCCGCAGCAATTCCAAGGCAGGATAGGGTAGCCGCGCACGCTTTCCCTGCCACAAAAACTTTTGGATACTGGAGCGCAAGCGCCTGACATCCTTCCCTGTTAGCCAGCAAGGAACCATGTGCAATACATACAGCAATTTGGGCACAACTACCATTTTTATCAATGCACACCTACCAAAAAGCGATAGTGGGAGGGAAATCCAAGCAGTTAATTGATTACATAATTTCGCTATACAGGCGGTGATATTTAAAACATACAATTTCTTCAAATCCCTGGGAACCCAGATCCCCAAATACTTCAACCGGGTCGGAGCCCATTGAAATGGGAAAGGACCCCCCCACTTGGTCGGCAAACATTCATCAAGGGCCAACGCCTCCGACTTAGAGTAATTGATACGCAAGCCAGCAACCAGCTGAAACTGATTGAATAACCGGACAATCACTGGAACACTGTCCCGTGGCTTGCCAACAAACAACAAAATATCGTCGGCGAATAAGGCAATCTTCAAGGGATACCCACCCACACTGAGACCCCAAACCTCCCTGTCTCCCCGTAAACGAATGGCCAAAGGCTCCAAGGCCAGGACAAATAGCAGGGGAGACAGGGGGCAACCTTGCCTAACACCACACCGAATAGGAAAGGCCTCCGTAGGTAAGCCATTCACCAAAATGGTAGCACTGGGATTGCTATAGAGGACAGAGAGCCAGCGAAGGAATGGACCAGTGAACCCATAGTTCCCTAAAGCCCAAAACAGGTAGTCCCACGATAGCGAGTCAAAGGCTTTTTCAGCATCAAGACTCAGTATCAAGGCCTCCTCCCGGGACTGGTAGCTAAGAGCAACAAGAAGACGGCGAATATTTCGCACTCCCTGTCTGCCTTTCACGAACCCGGTTTGGTCCTCCTGAACCAAGGCCGGGAGGAGGTTCTGTAAGCGGGCAGCAAGGACAGAAGCCAAAATCTTAATGTCCACATTAATCAAGGAGATGGGCCGATACGACCCCACCTCCAGGGGATCCTTCCCCGGTTTAGGGAGGACCACTATGACCGAACAGTTAGCATACTCCGAAAGAGGGACATCCTCCAACAAATTAGTGAAGTAAGCCTGTAACGGGGCCAAAACGGGAAAGCCTAAGATTTTATAATACTCGGACCCAAACCCATCCTGTCCGGCTGCCTTGCCTAGTTTAAGATTTTGTATTACAGAGTAGATTTCTTGGGTAGTAATAGGACCATTTAATCCCAGGAGATCCTCCGGCTGGAGCCCCGGCAGCCCTCGAAAAAAGCTCTCCGCCTGATCCCCCCCATGGGTTTAGTATCATAAAGCTGAGAATAATACGATAAAAAACGGGCCGCTATCGCGTCCTGACCAGTCTGATGGACCCCATGGACGTCCCGAAGACCCGATACTACCGTTTTCAGTCCCCTCGGCCGCACCAAATGCGACAAAAACTTTCCAGTCTTGTTGCCATATCTATGTAATTGATAACGATAGTATCGAATAGATTTGGACGCTCGCAAGTGTAAAAGATTATTTAAACACAAATAAAGGAGAGAGGAGAATCAACTCACTCAACGAATCTAACAAATCAAATATCAGTGAACTTATTGAATACCTGGCAAATGACAATATCATAAAGATTTTAGCTCTAGTGGTTATAATCTGCAGCCTCTCGCCACGCAATGGGCCGCAGGCTGTTATCAGCTTGCAGAGCTTAATTTTGTATAATCATTTACTGTCATTTGTCCACCCACCAAATACCTTAATTGAAAAACTTTATTAATATTATCTTAAAATGCAAATTTAAACTGAACGAAACGTTCTTTAGATATTAAATTCAACAACTTGAATACTTAGCCAAAAAATTTTTTCATCGAGCAGCTACAGTGCTTTGCTGTTCAATTTGAATATCCCAACATGTTTCGACTGAAATATCAGTCTTCTTCAGGGGAATTGTAATGTCTCGAAACTGGCCAATATATTCCTTATGTCCTACAAATTAAAAACCAAACATTAAAACCACTCATAACAGACCACACAGCCAAAAATCTAACACCACATACTATATTATTTCAACAGCTGGAAATATGCTCCACTTACCCGGACCCAATTTAAAGGTCTCTCTGAGGAATCTGAAATGGCGCCTCAGCGTCCTAGTTGTTCTCTACAGCCGTTTTCACTCAATATTTTTTGGCTAAGTATTCAAGTTGTTGAATTTAATATCTAAAGAACGTTTCGTTCAGTTTAAATTTGCATTTTAAGATAATATTAATAAAGTTTTTCAATTAAGGTATTTGGTGGGTGGACAAATGACAGTAAATTATTATACAAAATTAAGCTCTGCAAGCTGATAACAGCCTGCGGCCCATTGCGTGGCGAGAGGCTGCAGATTATAACCACTAGAGCTAAAATCTTTATGATATTGTCATTTGCCAGGTATTCAATAAGTTCACTGATATTTGATTTGTTAGATTCGTTGAGTGAGTTGATTCTCCTCTCTCCTTTATTTGTGATTAATTCAGGAGAGGTAGCTGCTTCATACTAAAAGATTATTTAAAGCCAGGCGAGCCGAGTCAAGAGAGGCCTTAGCCTCAGGCGTCATGGAGTCTGCATGTAAAAGCTGAGCTGCCTTCAAGCGAGCCGTGAGCCGGAGGATCTCCGCATTTCGTAGCCTATTTTGCCGGGCCACATAAGCTATGATGGCCCCCCTCATCACTGCTTTCCCCGCTTCCCAGACTGTGCCGGGGCCAACCCCAGGAGTACAATTATGCTCCACATACTCCGCCCACTTATCTTGCAAATATGGTTTAAAATCAGGATCCCAGTACAGATCCGGTCTCATACGCCAGGAGAAGGGTAAATGGGCCGTCGACCCCCAGCTAAAAGTCATAGTAATCGGGGCATGATCCGTCAGCGCAATGGGTTCAATAGAGGTTGCTAGCAATTGAGGAAAGCAGCGTTCAGAGAGGAGCAGATAATCTAACCGCGAATACGTGTGATGTGGATGTGAGTAAAAGGTAAAATCCCTGTCTTGAGGGTGGAGGACCCGCCACGCATCTATAAGCTGCAGCTCCTGGCAAAGCAGATTAACTCCCTTAGTCCCATCAGCCGCAGAAACCAGTTTGGGGGGTTTAATGTCTACACTTTTGTTCGCCACCACATTAAAGTCACCGCCTACTATGAAATCATGATCCTGGAAATCCATCAACAGGCGCAATAAAGCGTTGAAAAACCCCGGAGAGTACACATTCGGGGCATAAATGTTACAAAAGACCACTTTCTTTTGATAGAGAGTGCCCGCCATCAGGACATACCGCCCTTCGACATCCTGACAGGCCCGGGTCAATTGAAAGGGCAATTGTTTGTGGATGAGGATGGCAACTCCCCTCTGCCGCCTACTAAAGGAGGAATAATAACACTGGCCCACCCAATCACGTCTCAATTTAGCATGTTCCGCATCTCCCAGATGGGTTTCTTGAAGGAAAGCCACCTGCGCCTTCAGGCGTTTAAACAGCGCATTTAACTTAGTACGTTTTATAGGGGAATGGATTCCATCTACATTGAGAGAAACTAGTTTAACCTGGGTCATGAGAAAAGAAAAAGAACAAGCTTAACCCCGGAAGCCCCGAAGGGTTCCCAGAAACAAACTGTTGAAAGTCTCCACGGCCTCCCAGCCTAGCCACAGGGACAGAAAAAAGGTGGAGCATACAAAACAGAGTAAACCCACAATAAGGATACACTTCGTGAGAGACCATTCCATATCCCCTTGCCCACTCACTCCCCCCCCTGACATTCACACACACTAAACCCCACACACATACCAACAAACCCACCAAAGCCCACCTCCACTCCCAGGTGCGGGGTCCCGACCTGCTGCTACAAGGGTCGGAGGTCCCCACCCCCAGCCAGCCCCCCCTCCCCCCAACCAAAACCAAGTACCCCGAACCACACAACAACAGTGCCCAAACATCGGCCCCCCAAGAGAAGTCCGATCACTGCACCAGGGGGATGAGAAAATGTCAGGATTTCCCGGGGCAGAACTCAAACGCAACAAACAGCGAACCAGCTGACCAGTGTGTATGATAGTCAAAGTGAGCTGATACTGAGGTCAGTCCAAGACACGTAGAGGCGAAAAAATCCTTCCAGGGGTGAGAACAGTCCTCAAGAGCTGTATTGGAGTCAAATCCTCACCACTCCTCGTAAGGGGCTTCTGGTCACTCAGCAGCACCTGGCGGAAGCGATGCCAAAAATCTATCCGCTTCAGCTTTGGAGAGTAGGAACGTAGTTTGGTTATTATGATGCACCTGCAACTTTGCAGGGTATAACAGGGCAAATCTAATGCCACGCCGATGAAGAGCCGTGCAAGCCGGGGCCAACAACTTCCTTTGCGCTGCTGTGCCAGCAGAAAAATCATTAAAGAGCAATAGCCTGCAGCCAGAGTGCTCCAATTTCTCCTGCTGTCTGTACGCCCTGAGAAGTTGGGTTTTATGGTGCCAATTTAATATGCGGGCCATAACAGGTCGTGGCCGGCCTTGTCCCTCCCGCAGGGGGCCCACGCGGTGCACCCGCTCGCATTGCAAACGCTCTCCCGCCAAGTCCAAGCCCACCTGATTAGGGAGCCAGTCCTCAACTATGGAGCGGAGTTCCGCTTCAGTAACAGACTCAGGCAGACCAATGATTTTTAAATTGTTCCTCTGTCCACGATCCTCCTGTTCCTCCATTTTAGCCATCAGGTCTTTTTGCTGGGCCCTCAGCTCAGTCACATGGCGTTCGGAGGCAGCCATTCTATCACCCAGATCGGAGATGGTGTGTTCAGCAACGTCTAGCCGCTTTGAGTGCCCTTCAACAGCCGTTTTTATATCTTCAATAGCCGATTGCAGCTTAATCAGCCTACCATCCAGGGCCGCCGTGACGCTATAGGAAATTTTTTGCAAGGCTCCCTCTGAAATTTCAGCCAAAACAGGCTCAGCAGGGGCGGGCAACTCCGCCATCTTGGCACCACGCGGTTTCTGCAGCCGTCGTTCAGTCCTGCCTCGTGTGCCGGTGCGGCGCATTCCACGCCCGGCTGGCACGGAGGTGTGAGCAGGGGCACTTCCCACAGCGGTCGGGGGGGTCCAGGGAGCCCACAAGAGCAGCAAGAGTAAGTAAATTCGGTAAATGCTGAGTGGGGCCGCGGAGCTCTATCCCCCTGCTTCCGTCTCGGCTTACGTCATCGCCGGAAGTCCGGGGCGTTCATCTTGAACTTCTCCTGGAACAATGTCCTGAACAGCTTTTGCAAAATGGGGATAGAACTCAACCACTGCATATCCATAAAGAAGAGAAAGATAGAGGTAGTAGAACCACATGCCATATTCTTTAAAAGAACATGCGTTAATGCCCGTTGGCAAAGGAACTACTTTCCCTTGAGACTCGACTGGTCTCCCATTCAGATCACCTCCGATGCCCCAAACAATGATAATGTGTTGGAAGAAAAAAAAAGAAAAATTAACGGCAAGCACATACTTTGACCATGAGGATTCAATAGTCCTTTGTGACTGTTCGCCAAACATTCAAGGAATAGCGGAAAACTATTTTCCATGGATAGATGCATATGTACTTCAAGACCCTACAGCAACTGGGTCAAAGTGCTAAGCCTTAGTCTCTGAAACAAAATATCATTGGAGATGGGGATATCAGATGCAGCGATGATGCCAAAGCATCAAAGCGTTAATGGTGCAGATGCATCGACGGATGCAGATACTTCGTATGTCAATGCTGTATCTTCAATTCTTCATCAATGCAGAGTGGTTTGTAATACTCAATCCCAAAGTTTTGACCTGGTGCACCAAAAGGGGAGCTTTTGGTGAGCTTCTGCTCAACCTTTCCCAGCGAGGCAGACGATGCTACACTATGGGTGAAACAGGGCCAGTGCAAGGGTATTAAGCGCCCTAGGTGAACCTTCTGCCTTGTGCCCCCCCCAGGTCCAGGCCCCGGCCCTGACCTCATTCACTCAGACAGACCCCCTTCTCTTACACACACTGGGGTTCGTTGTCTCATTCACACACACCCTTACACAGGCTCCCTCCCTCTCTCACTAACACCATTGCTCTGTCGTACACACAATCCCTCTCTCAAACACACACAGGAACGCCACTCATGGCCCGCTGAGACTCTGCTTCTCTCGCTGAGTCTCTGCTGCTCTCAGCCCACAGAGTCTCTACTCCTCTCAGCCGTGAGTGGGATGGGCTCCACTCGTGGCCCCACATGGCTCTCTTTGCCACCCCCAAATGGCTGGCACCCTAGGCAACCACCTAGTTCGCCTACTGGGTCGGGCCAGCCCTGGGAAGAAGATCTGACTTAAGCTTCTAAGAGACTTACAAAGTTCCTTCATTTCATAGACCCTGTCCAGGCCAAGGCATCAGCATAGTTTCATGAAAAACATCACTTTTCCACAAATATAGTTTTTGAAACTGCTCACTGTGCGTTCTTCTTGCCAGACGCTTTCAAGAGATAAGCTTTGTTTTTTTTATAGTAGCACTGAAAAGTGCTGCTGTGGGGCTACAAAAGCAGCAAGCAACTGAAAAAATTAAAAGGGAAAACAAAATGAATTAGAAAATCTTGAAGAAAATAAATATTGAGAATGGAGTATACTTCTGTGCTGTGATTGGACAAAAATGATTGAGGCGGCTCATGAGGCGATGTCCACATAAGAACGTCTGTACATACTCAAGAGTTTGAAGCTCTACTAGCTTGCAGAAACAAGTCAGTGCAGTGCCACCGATGACGTCACCCACATGTAATGGCTAATTCAGCCTGTTTCTCAGTGGGAAAATAATATTTTACTTCAGAGTTGGTGAAGCTGAACCACTCCTTTATAATATACTAGTTAAGAGCTTGCTTTAAATAAGGCTTTTCTCCCATTTAGTTGATCAGGCCCTTAATGGAGATTTATGAACAAAAATATCTGAAATTGATGTTATTGATTCCTAATGTCCTTGAAATCTTATAAAGAAATCTTAGCACAATTTTTCTCTTTTTCCTAAAAGTAGAAAAAAAATCCATCTCCTCTTGCAGCATTGTCTTTGTTCAGGGAATTCTGTGCCTCCCACCCCTGACTCCTATAAATCTGTGAATTCTTCTGAACAGCTTGTCAAATGATTTGTGACAAGGATATGAGGAGAGAGAGGGAACTACAGATGATTCACCAAATTCTTTCCAGTTGCCTCTAAGAATTCCTGGCTATCAACTCAAATGTTCTGCGTGTAGGACTTGCTGACAGCGTTTCATCTGAATAAAGGCATCAGAGAAACCAAAGCAATAACAGCCTCACTGGCTGCACACAATACTCTGAAGAACGGTCAGTCACCAGATGTAGAATGGAATCAAGGCTCAGCAAACATAAGAACAGGTAACTGGTATAAACTAGCAAAATAAAAGTAACCTTGTGACAGGGGAGACCTGTCCATTAAAAGAATCACAGAAACAAAGACATTCCATTGCATAATAGAGTAGGTAGAAGCTTGGGAGTCACTTATTAACATGATGTATTTTTTGTGAAAAATATTAGAGTCATTTCATTAGAAAGTCTATGAAGCCCCAATCATGGATAGTTTTTTCTTTTAAAAAAATTAAATAAATAAAAATAGTAACCATCAGCAAATACCATTTTGAATTACATATGTACCCAGTCCAAGAGAATGAGGCATCTGAACTAAAGAGAATAAAATCAAGCCAAATGTTCAAGGAGTGTAGAGAAGAAGGAAAAACTGGTAACCAGAGAAGCAAAACACTGCAAACATTGGGCATGGCGTCTGCAAACTTGCCATTTCGAGGATCCACGAGCAATGACCTGCCATGGTAATAAAGTTTTGACTCTGATAGCTTAAATGCTACGAATAAGGATTTTATTAGTATTAAGTGATTTCTCTGCTGTCACTTATTCACTATACTGCTTTTCTGGTAAAAGACTGTTTTGCCCAATAGTAAAAGACAGTTATCACATGCTTTTAGGATAACATTATACCATAGATCAGTGGTTCTCAACCTTTTTCCCATCATGACACACCTGACAGACCATGCTCACGTGTGACACACTGCTCATTACTATTCACGGCGGAAATAAAAAATAAAGGCCCAGTATTATTTTTATTGTTAAGAATGACACAAGGGAAAGATACATATACTATCTGAACAGAAATTGCATAAATAGTAAACATCCCTCACCAAAACAGCACCAATTTCCAGTACTCAAACAGTAAACACCTTACTCAAGAAAAGGCAACACTGAAAATATTACACCAGGCCTGAAGACATCAATACACCTCCTATTAGGAAAATGGAACAAGCCAGGCTACTATAGAGCCCTACACAGGAACTACACGCCAGCAGCAAACCTCACCTGAATCACCTAACAAAGAATAGAGACCCCAAAATGCATAACTAGAAGCATGCAGACAAAAACTGAATTGGAAACCACAACAAGCCAGAGTCTCTGTATGCAGTGTAACAAAGGAAAAAAAGAAACATCACCAGTCCTTATAAAACAAATCTAGAAATATAAAATCAATAGCAGCAAAACCATACTAACAAAAAGAACAGATTATTTTGAAACAGCTGATGGGTGGAATATCCAATAATTAAAAACTCATATCAAAAATTTCTAGATACCAATAAAATATTTCAAAATAGCAGACACAAAGGCCCAATAATAAAAAATAATAAGGATACAAAAAATGTTTTGCTCTGCATACCTGGGAATGTTTGATATTCAGGTGCCCTGAGATTGTTTTGAATTAACAGGAGGAGGGATGGTTTGCTTGCAACTTTCTCCTCTCTCTCTGTCACACTGGCTCTCAATCACTCACATGTACACATGCTTTTTCTCTCTCTTATATAGGCTGTTAATTACACATTTACACACATGCTGTCTATCTTTTCATGCTTACACACACAGGCTTTCAATCACTCACATACATGCTGTCTTTTTGTCTCACACACAGACTCATTCACATGCTTACATACATGAGCTCTCTTTCTCTCATTTACACACAGGCTTTCAATCACATACTCACATGCTCCCTTCACCTAAACCAGCTCTCAATTACACACACACACACAGGCTCTTAATCATACATACACATGATCTCTCTCACACACGCATACTCTTTCACACAAACAGGTTTTCAATCACAAACTTACACATACAGGTTCTCATACACTTCCATTCATGCTCACACACAGGCTCACAAACACACATATACTCTCTTTCACATATATAGGCCTCAATCATTCACATACATGCTGTCTCACTCATACACACAGCACCTCAAACACATATGCTTGCTCATTCACACACACACACACACACACACCCCCCCCCCCTCCCCGAACTAGGGACATCAGCAGCCTCCTCCACTTCCGACCCTAAAGGCAGCAGCAACCTCCTTCACTTTCAGGCCTCACGGAGAAGGAGCCCCCATCGGCCGCGGGGGTTGACATTGTTCTTCGTTTTTCTCCGAGCCACGTTGCTCATTCCTCAGGCTGTGCCTCTCTTCTCTTCTTCGGGCCGACGCTGCCTGCACTAGCATGGACTTCTTCCCACGCACGCACGCACTGCTCACCACTTCCTCTTCCGGGCCACGGGGGGGGGGGGGAGGGGGGGACGGGAAGACGAGAGCACGCCGGTGCCGCTGACTCCAGCTCTCCTGCCGCGTTCCGCCCGGGCTATCAGCGTTTCAAGCCTGGGCGAAGGACCTATTTTGCTCCTGTAGGGGGAGCAGCTGGGTCAGCGGGGGATCAGGAAGTGTGGAGACACACCGGTTGAGAACCACTGCCATAGATGATCACCAATGCTCACAGGCAGGAATGAAGGCCAAATGTGGAGGATGCAAACCAAACATGACAGGGCTCCCATAACAGACCAATATCCAATGCTGGTGTTGCTGCTTGTGTTGGGCAGAGCAGATGGAGCAGCCTCCTGTTGCTGCTGCTTTAGTTCTACAGAGATGCTGAAGAATTTCTCTCTCTCTTCACCATTTTAGGGCAAATTTACCAAATACTAATATTGATCAACATATTCAATATTTTGGCTACAGGTGCAAGCATGCAAAAAAAAAATAGAACACAACCTAATGCACAGCTTTAAATGTATAAGCACAACTCAGATAACCATGGTCATGACACCTCAAAATTAAGTGCCTTCTGTAAATCAAAGTTAAGTCAGCAAAAAGTTATTTAAGAAGAATGACCGGGGAGGGGAGAGATGCAGGAGATTCCCCAGATTAGCTTTATTCCCAATTTGTCCTTTATGTGGCCATTTGTCCGTGCCCTATGTTTTATGGGGGTAATTTTGTAAGAGCCCACATAAATTTAAAGTCAATTGCCCACCCCATTCTTCACATTTTCCCAATAAAACTACCCACACATTTACACCTGGTTAATGTGCGTGCACAGCATTCGGGGGAAAAATATGCACATATTTTTGAAAATGCAACAGTATGCGCTTAAGTGCAAATCCCACCCTCGGCGTGCCTCTGCTCATGGCAGGTAAAAGTACTTGTTCACAGACCCTGCACGTGTACTTTTATATGCATGTCAGGCAAGCAATTTTGTAAAAGTCCATTTCCACAGCTTTACCTGCAGAAATCGCTTTGAAATTTACCCTGTGGACACAACTAAAAGATTGCTCATAAACTCATTTTGTGAATCACCACAGTTGCATTCATAACACAACTCAGAAGCCCCAGTGGTGGAACAATGCCGGCTAGGTGGTCTTAAATTTTCAGGCACTGATCACGTTCGAACAGATTGGCCTAGGGGTAGGCGTGTGAAGAAAATAAAAAAAAAAAAAAAAAAGCAGCTGTCAGAATTAGATCTTCAAGTTCTCACGCTCCTGGGTTAAATTCAGAGACTGGGTGCAAGTGTGCATGTTGTGGTGGGGAGT
Organism: Rhinatrema bivittatum; assembly: GCF_901001135.1. Taxonomy (NCBI): domain Eukaryota; kingdom Metazoa; phylum Chordata; class Amphibia; order Gymnophiona; family Rhinatrematidae; genus Rhinatrema; species Rhinatrema bivittatum. The sequence goes on from NC_042618.1 coordinate 234,369,906, forward strand.
GGGGCAGAAGTTATGAGTCACAAATCAGATTTTTATTGATTATTGCCTTGATAAGTTTCATCCTTTATTTACTTATTGCTTGCCCTCCCCTCCATGGTAATCGGAACAAGGTACATGGTTACCGAGCTGTTTACAATTAGAGATAGCAAAAACAGAACAGACAGTGTCAAAGATCAAGAATGGGAAGTGTAGATATGGCCCATTGTGGATGGTATAAATAGATGTGTTTTTCATAAAAATATTCAACACTATTTTCTGTAGAAGCCCTGACTTGATTACAGTAGTTAAACCAGCCTGTGTGCCCTTGAACGAATCTACAATCATACTGCTTTCTTCTAAAAGCCCTCCCCATACAATATTACTGTTAGTTAATTGGTTTTTCTATACCGTCACATTGCAATGCCATCACAACGGTTTACAATTACATTAAAATAGAGAAATACAATAATATCATAAAAGAGATAGCTAAAATTAATAAAAAAGAGACAAATTAGCTGCTAAAAAAAATCATAAAACTACTACTATAAAATATAACAAAAACATGATACATTATTATCTAAGAACAAATATTTAAGAACTTAAGATATTCTAAAGTCAATTAATCTTTCCTAAAATGAAAGTTAAAATTTAAAAGAAGAATTAGAAAAAGTTAAGACCATGCTACTGTTCACTGCAACTGTTCCAACTCAGTGTAAGCACATTCAAACAACTGGAGTCACAAGCTTTCATTTCTTGACAGAAGCATTTTATTTGCAAGACAGAACATCTGATTGCACTTTTAGATGTCTTTCAAACACAATCATCAATAGAGAATGTTTATCGATATTAAATATTCTCTGAGTATTCACTATTGTATTTTTGTATTGTCACCGTTCTCATTTTGCTTATATAAAACCAACTTCTTAAAATCCTGTAGAGGTGAGTCAGTTTTGAAGTCCTTCCATATAAACCAAAGCAACAAAACACTCTGTGAGGACACCATGAAAGAATTTGGAAACCTTTTAAAATCCCCCGACAAGATGCAGATCATGTCGGGTTTGCTCCTTGAAGGTTCCCTGCATGAGCGTTTGCCTGCATGCCGTGTGAAGATTTGAAAGTTTGGGGGAAGGTTGTAAACGGAAAGAGGAAAAAAAAAAAAGCCACAGGAGAATGAAAAAGTGCCATAACCCTAGCTGGGCATGTTTAATTTGAGCTAGAAGCTGCCATACCAAACACAATGCCCCAAACAGCAACACGAATGCATCAAATGTATCAAAACATGGCTACATTTACCTTGACAGTTTGAGATAGCAGATACTAGCATAATGTGAGAAGAGGTCATGCTTTGTAGAGAATTCTAAGGAAAAATCTAGGGGCAAAAAAAAACAAAAACCAAAATCAAACTGTTTGCTTTACAGAAATAATAGGCCAAGTTTGTTTCCTTTTGCCCTTTTACAGTTCAATGTAACAGCTACAGTTGATCTCTGCCTTTCCCTTCACTTCATGATTACCAAATATTCTCTGTCTGCCAAAACTAAAGCACAGTCCTTACAGAACAGAATCAGATGCAAAATAAAAGTGCCAGGAAAGGCCATTATTGTTTAGACGATAAATACTTTTCCCAAGGCTCAGTAAAAGATTTATTTAGCCATGAGATAACCACTGCCAAAAGAAATAAAAAAGACCAGCCGATTTAGCCTGTTTTTATTTAGTAGATATGATGGTATTTTGATTTTGGCAATTTCTCTGAGGATTTCAGTGCCCCCCAAGTTTAGTGCACTCTTTAGAGAGAGATTACATAGCACATCAGTGCTTCCTGAAGGCAATGCAAAGCTTGTCAGCTCTATTGCAAACCTGTCTGCCCTCTCCCAGTTACATTTTGAAAAGGTATCCAAAAAGATCTTGCAAAATAAATTAAGAGTATGACCTGAATAAGGAGAGAGCTCCTGCAAGCAGTCAAGCTTCTACGGCTGGTAGCTGGGATACACAGTGGATACTGAAAGTCTATACCCACCCTGGAATGTTTTTCACATTTTGCTGTGCCAGTGCATCAGACTTGCGTGCATTTAAATGAGGATTTTTTTTTCCCCCACTCATCAACATGTTTTTATGTTTGGTTTTAATTATTGTTGATATATTTATGATTGCTTGTAGTGATTGATCTAAGAACATAAGAACATGCCATACTGGGTCAGACCAAGGGTCCATCAAGCCCAGCATCCTGTTTCCAACAGTGGCCAATCCAGGCCACAAGAACCTGGCAAGTACCCAAAAACTAAGTCTATTTTATGTAACCATTGCTAATGGCAGTGGCTATTCTCTAAGTGAACTTAATAGCAGGTAATGGACTTCTCCAAGAACTTATCCAATCCTTTTTTAAACACAGCTATACTAACTACACTAACCACATCCTCTGGCAACAAATTCCAGAGTTTAATTGTGCGTTGAGTAAAAAAGAACTTTCTCCGATTAGTTTTAAATGTGCCCCATGCTAACTTCATGGAGTGCCCCCTAGTCTTTCTACTATCTGAAAGAGTAAATAACCGATTCACATCTACCTGTTCTAGACCTCTCATGCTTTTAAACACCTCTATCATATCCCCCCTCAGCCGTCTCTTCTCTCTAATTTATGAATTTTTTTTTTGAACCGCTTAGCAAGGTTGTTATGCGGTCTAGAAATGTTTCTAATAACGCTATATCTTTCAGGGCCCAAAAATGCTTTATTGGGGGACAAAAAATAAATAAATAAACCTTGAAATGTAACAAATGAATAAATCTCCACCCATCCCCGAATCAAAACTTGCTGGAAGCCTTTTAAGCAGCAAATTACAACTGTGACTCTCTTGGGACAAGTCTCCAACAATTCAGCACCCCTAGATTAGTAAATATTAGACCATTCTTTTTACAGAATTGTTCAAGTTCTGTCAAGTTCTTTTTGGAGCGTTGGACAGCAATCATCAGATCATGCCAGAGATTTTCGATTGAACTGAAATAGAGGTCCGACTGGAATCTCCAGAACATTTACCTTTTTTATTCCTTAGCCACTCCAGTGAGCGTCAGACCATTGAAATACTGAAAGGTGAAATTCCATCATAATTTCAGCTTTCTTGAAGAGGTTTTCAACAAGAACTTTTCTGTACCCTTTCTCCATTCATTATCTCTTCTGTCCTGACAAGTGCCCCAGTCCCTGCCAAAGAGATACATTTCCATAACATGATACTGCCATCACTATGCTTCACAGGAGGGATAGTGTTCACCGGATGATGTGCTGTGCTGTGCTGTCTGTGCCAAACACTGCTTTGCATTCAGGCCACAAAGTTCTTTACTTTCATCAAAGCACAAAAAGTTTTTCCACATGGCTACAGTATCCCGAACGTTTCTCTGCATACTTCAAAACAGGGTTCAAGGTGGGTTTCATTGAATAATGGTTTCCTCCTTGCTACCCCACTTCCCATACTGGCCAGATTTGTGGCATGCTTGGGATATTGTCGTCACACGCACACTTTGACCAGTCTTGCCACTGAGGTCTCTTAGTTGCCTCCCTGATCTCCTCTTTTTCTCAGTCATCCAGTTTGGAGAGATAGCCTGACCTGGACAGGGTCCTGGTGGTGCCATATGCCTTCCACTTCTTAATAACCCATCCTGACTGTATTCTGAGTGATATTCAAGGAATCTGAATTCTTTTAAATCCCATCCCAAAATCTATGCCTTTCTACAACTTTGTCCCGGAGTTCTTTTGATAGCTCTTTGGTTCTCGTGGCTGAGTCTTTGCTTTGAAATTCACTTTGCAGCAAACAGAACCAACTGCTGAATTTATCCTGTCATCGTGTGAATCAGTACAATTTAGCAAAGGCGGGGCTAATTCACTTGGTGTGTGCTTTAGAAGGTGTTTGGTTACACCAGAGCTTTAAGTATTTAAGATTACCTACAGAAGCATCAGGAGGATGGAAACGTATCCAACCAAGCTAGTTCATGTTTCTATTTCTACATTTTATAAGGCATTCTGAAATACATTTTTCACTCGGAGGTTGTAAGGAAGGATGTGGACTTTCCATCGCCACTGTATTCTTAACAGTGTAGACAAAAATAACTGGGCAGACTAGATGGTCTCTATCTGCCACCTACTACATTACTACATGCTTTTCCATAATATTTACATTTTCATCCGTTTCTCTTTTTTTTCTTTACCTCAATAAGCTAGGGATGCAACCTATTAAAAACAGTAAAACTTACTGTTTATTCATTTAACTCTTAAAAATTTCCAGTGCTCCAGTGGGGAGCCGAGCCAAGCTCAAATCAGCTTGGCATGCTAAATGGCTCCCATACTGGGACAGGTTGGGCTGCTGTTGGCCAACCTAAGGGGCACATAAAGGGAGGGTGGGCTGAGGAACAGCTGCAAGCGGTTGGCTGGTCCTGTATTTATCATTTAAATTGTAAGCCGCTCACATTTCAATAGTTTAAAACTGTTCTCACTCTCTCTCCTTTTCTTTTTAACCCGGCAGGTTCCTCCAGGCCTTCAGCTCAGTCAGAACCAGGGCTGGTGCCATGAGTCTTCATTTGCAGCTATCCAGGAATTTTTTCCCCTATTTTATATCCTCCCTCCCCCTCCCCAACTAAAACTAGTAAGTCCACTGCAGTGACTGTGCTAGGCCAGGAACCATGCAACAGGCCTTCTTCCGGAGCCCTGTAATCATGGGCCCTGAATCTGGCCACTAAGTGTTGCCCATGAGTGGTGATCACAACTCCATCCCCCTCCCCCCAGGGTTGTGAATACTGCTTCTGGCAGCACTCCCAGCCAGACAAACCAGACAGCAGAAGACACCATTTAGAAATCAAACTGGGGGACCTTAATCATGGCAGTGCACAGCACTGCAACTGAGCCACTGGGCCATACCAAACGCTTAACATTTAAACTATATTTACATCCTTACAACGAGAGAAGCCTACATATGTGAGAGGCAGAGAATGTGCTAGAACCGGGATGGGGGGAAACTATAATAGCTCTCAGGATGGGAACATTTTAGCCTGCCACAAAGATTCGAGAACTCCTCCTTCAATCTGTACGTGGTAAGATCATCTCTCCTCCGGATAACTTATATGCCAGGAGAAGCACAAAGGCTGTCAGGGAAGACAGCATGAAGGAATAGAAGGAGGAGAGTGCAGGTAAGGCAACAGAAGGCGCTCATGGGAGAGAGTGTGGGAAAGAGTAAGGGTGGAGAATAAAGCATAGAGGGTAGACCTAAAATAATGAGTGGGGAACAGAGGAGAGTGGGCAAGGGAAGGGGAGAGCATGGGTGCAAAGAGCACAGAGGAGAGGAGGACAAAGACAAGAGCAAGGGGAGTGGGGAGAAGGAACAGTGCGGGTGCAGGAGAAATTGTAGGTGGGATGGAACAATGATCACATGTAGTTATTTTAGAGTTTAATTGTATTTATGTTTATTTCATTTTGTTATTTTCATGATTTTTTTGTATTTTAATCTGTATTTTAATTTTTTTTTTATTTTAATTTATATTTTATTGAGTTTGATCACATTTCGCATTACATCATATTGGTTGTTAATGCGAAATGTGATCAATGTGGTTTACTATACAATAAACTTTGTATAGTAAACCACATATACATAGTGTCCTGAAGCTGACATTGTGAGATGCTTACAATGGTGAAACAAAAAGATTTCAAACTTTAAAACTGTAAAACACTCCTGAATCACCCCCCCCCCCCCCCCCCCCAATATCATGCTATGCTGGGATGAAATAAAGACGGATATATATTACAATGCTTCTTGGTAGTTTTTATAGCATCGACGAGAGCCTGGCAATCCATGGTGGTGTTGAGGGTGTTCCTTGAGTCTCTATATTTATTTCCAACCACGCTTGTATGGGCCGCCACAACGCCTGGTGCTTCCTCTTGGGAACGGCCTTGGCATAAAAGGAACAAAGCTTTGATATTCTGGTCTTAAGATCGTAGAATGTGGGCAATGTGTTAGATCTCTACTCTCGCCAACTCACATCGTTTTTGTTCTCCTTTTCTATGCCAGTCAAATATAGCTCTCATTTGGGCGGCTAACAGATACCAACTCAGGTTAGGGACTCCCAATCCACCCCTGATTTTTGGCCTATACATGACAGCTTGAGATATTCTGGGGGGCCTTCTTTTCCAAATGTACGAGAAGATCTGGCATTGCCGCTTCTTAAGCATGACAGAGGGGATGTGTATCGGTAGCACCTGGAACAAATATCCTAACTGAGGCAGGACATTCATTTTTATGGAGGAAATTCTCCCAAACCAGGACAAGTATAGTTCATTCCAGCGATCCAGATCCTTAAATATTTTTTGAATGAGCGGGGTATAGTTCAATTGGAATAAATCAATGTTATTACTGATATATACTCCCAAGTATTTGAGTTTCTTAGTAGCCCATTTGAATGGGAAGGAGGGACTTCAACAGCATGAGATCTCTCTCTGGAACAGTCACATTTAAAATTTCTGATTTCACTACTTTGAGCTTAAACCCCGATACTGACCCGAATGCAGACAATGTATCTAGAGCGGATTGAAGGGACTGGGCTGGGTTTGTTAGCGTGAAGAGTATGTTATTAGCGAACAGACATTTTGTATTCTGTCTCTCCAATGGATACCCCCTCGATCCGGCCACTCCTGCGAACTTGGATCACTAACGGTTCTAAAAAGAGTGCAAAGAGTAGTGGGGAAAGAGGGCATCCCTGCCTCGTGCCCCTTTTGATCGAGAATGGCTCAGTGTATATCCCATTAACTTTTACCCTTGCCTGTGGGTCATTATATAACTGTTTCAACCAATTAAGGAAATAAGGGCAGAAATTCATTGCCTTCATAGTGCGGAAAAGAAACTGCCAATGCACCATGTCGAAGGCTTTTTCAGCATAGACAGACATTAATACTGCTGGTGTTCCTTGATTACTGGCACTTTCCACCAAATTGACTATTTTCTGAATTTATCAGCAGCCATTCTTCCCGGAATAAATCTGTATTTTAATTTTAAATTATGAATGCTGTGAATCTCTTTCCTTGAATTTTTACTGTTTTATGTAGTATATAAATGTATTGAATAAAGGGATTTTACTCATTTAGCCTCTCTTGTATGAGGTAATTTACATATTTTTTTTTTAGCATTATTCCATGCTTAATTTGTGCAGGTTGTGAATGAACATTTTAAAGTTATCTTGCTTACCAACAGAGAGAGAAATAGGTGGTCATCCAAGACATTACTATTAAACATTAAAGGGATGAGATTATTACACAGTGATACACCACTCACTCTGAAGAAGGCATTTAATTTCCTGTTCAAGAACATGTTATTTGGGGTAAGGCCATTATAACCTGTAAATTATCTTGAATAAGTCTGTGGACACAGATGGTGCTATACAGCATTGGTGCTTTGGCATCTAGCACTATACAACATTCAACAAGAACCACCGCCACTACTGCCATATCCTGCCCAAGCCGTCTGAGAAGGTACAACCATTGCCCTGAGCCTCAGTCAAGGAAACATAGCCAAGGGAGGCTCCTTGCTACCAGGTCCCACCCAGGATGTGTTGCTTCGGAAGCCCCCCTGCCACCAGTCTTGGCACTGAGTCGCATACAAAAGTGGCCACCACAGCCTGGGGTAGAGCATAGGGAAGAAAAAAAAAGGATGTGGGAAGGTAAGAGGCAGGAAGAAGAAGCAGCAGGAAGGGAAGAGAAAAGAAAAGCAAAAATGAGCCATTTTAAAAACTAAAATAAAAATAAAAAAAACTGAAAACTGAAAACAAAAAAAGTAAATTGGGGGGAAAAATCCCGGATTCTTTAACATCTGGCTGGCACCTAAGTTTTCCAAATATTATTCAAGCCCTGATGCCAGATAAATAATCCATAAAATAGAAGTTAAAAAATGTTTTGGGGTTTTTTTTACATCAGGTAGATTGAATAAGAAAATTACAAAAATACTCCATTTTCTTTTGCCACTATTTAAATTTGATTGCACACACTCAATCTGGAGAGACCGTTGTTAAACAAGTTCCCATTATTACATTATAGAAGATGTGACACCCTAAAGAGAGTGGGCAAAGTGGAGAAGGAGGAAGGAATAAGCAGAAAGTGATGGCTCTTCTACCATAAACTTCCTTACTAGCAAAAAAAAGTGCTGGCTCTTTAATACAAAAGCAGATGCTAAAAAAAATTGGGTATGGAAGTTAGACAATGGGAAATAATGTAAACATATTATTTCCATGTTTTTCTCACTATACAGCTCTTAAACTGTGCAAAAGCAAGCCTGCCTTGTAAAAAGTTCAACTAGAAAGTCAAGCTAGTTTGTACTTAGGTGGACAAAAGCCATCTGAACTAAACAATGAAGTGATAAATCCCAGCAGAAAACCAAAAGCAGGAATGCATCCATATTTCAGGCTAAAGTAAGTCTGGAAAGCCCTTGAGGAAAGGCCACATCTGCCTCAGAGAGGGGGGGGATGGGACAGCCTCATTCCTCACCTACATTCTTTATTTCCATATAAGGGGAGCAGCTGAGCTCTACCAACATCAGCCCTGCTTCCAGCTCCCAGCCTCCTCCCTAGCACAGGGATGCCGGAGCCAGATTACTATTCACCAGCCTGTAGCTCCCACTCTCCAGCGAATCTAAAGCTCCCTTCCATGAAACAGTAAAGAATGTGCATGATCAAAGGAATGCAAACTACAGTAAATAAAACTAAGAGTCTGGCCGATTGCCTGTCCCTGGACAGACCTGTCACATTTTTGCTGAGTCCACAGGGGATTTATTTCCATAAAAGCAAGACACAACTGAGAGCCCGCTCAAGAACTCCCAGACCTACTGAGCAGAGAAAATAATAATTTTAAGAAACTTTCTGGCGCTTTGCTCTTTTTTTTTCTATCAGGTAAAAAAAAAAAAGGGAAAAAATGTTAATGTTCTAACTTCCAAATACTAATATTAGGTTTTTCTCAAATATCTGCACTCATAAAAGGAAATATTCAGCATTAATGCAGTTCTAAAAACTGCAAAACATATTTGGAATGGTCCAAAAAAAGAAAAAAAGACAACCTACACTCCAACCACAGCTATGTGGCTTTCAGTCACCGTTCCCTCTATTCAAACAGCTTTACTTTTACTCCGAGGAGGAATACATCCAGGTAACCTTCCTTTTGCCCATGCAACTCCCATTTTTTCCTATGCCTTTCATAGAAAAACCCTGGCAGCTATGTCACTTTCTTTCATTTAACTCTCTTTCTGATTCCATCTGAATGGAATCGGGGGGGGGGGGGGGAGCCTTAGGAAAGAGTTGGGCAAAAAGTCCCAAGTCAGAGCACTTTTCTCCAGTTTTTAAAGAAAATACAGTGATCGCCAAGGCACTTCTGAGGGCTGAAAGAAGAGTGATTAATTGGCACAGCTGAAATATACTATGCACATGCCTCACGATTAACAGCATCTGGTGTACAGGAGTGGAAAAGAAATCCCAGGTCGCCTAAAACCTGGTGCTTGAAATTACTTGCCTTCCCAAATCTGAGGTCAAGGTGAGTTACAAATTCAGGTGCAGGAGGTATTTCCTTGCTCTAAAGGGCTTACAATCTAAGGGCCAGATTTACCAAGGCTTTTTTCCCCCTATTTTCTGTAGGAATAAAGTTTAGAAAGCGAAGATCGGTGTGTAAATGCCCTTTACTGAAATTAGCCCGACTCTGGCCGAGTTTCGCTCTTTAGTCGAGAGCTGCCTCAGGGGCAACTAAAAACAAATATATAACAAATTAGAAATGACACACACATACGGAGACAATTTAAAATAACAGACAACAAAAAAGCGTGTAAAAACTTACAAAATGCAAATCATAACATGTATGTGTGGTGACAACACAATGGTATGCAGAAAAACACAATGGTATGCAGAAAAGCTGAAAAGAACTGGAGCACAGTGTGCATCAAAGGTGACAGGGATAGAAAACTACATTCATGAGGATGATTAAAATGCCGGAGAGGATGACTTGGTGTTTTTCTAGGACACATTATAATATTATATTAGAATGCATGGCTAAAAATATGAATATAAAAATTTAAAATAATGGTGATAATGGGGAGTGCAATCAAGTGGAGGATATTAGTATTAATAAAACGATAAGAACAATGTAAAATAATGGTGAAAATTATTTAAAAAAAAAAAGAACAAAAGCTTACAAGATATTAGCAGGGCTTATTGCATGCCTGCAAAGCTGATGTCACACTGATTGTGTGTCCACTTTTCATATGAACTTTTTGTCCTATTTTAAATGAAAAACAGAACTTGTAATAATGGGATAAAACTTAGAAACACATAAAAGGGATAGTTAAAAAATGATAAAAAAATAAATAATAATAAAAATTTAAAAAGGTATAAAAAAGATAAAATATATATATATTTGTAGCACCTAACCCAAGAAAGAGATCAGGGCATCATAGTGGATAACACATTGAAATCATCGGCTCAGTGTGCTGCAGCAGTCAAAAAAGCAAACAGAATGTTGGGAATTATTAGAAAGGGAATGGTGAATAAAACGGAAAATGTCATAATGCCTCTGTATCGCTCCATGGTGAGACCGCACCTTGAATACTGTGTAGAATTCTGGTCGCCACATCTCAAAAAAGATATAATTGCGATGGAGAAGGTACAGAGAAGGGCTACCAAAATGATAAGGGGAATGGAACAGCTCCTCTATGAGGAAAGACTAGAGGTTAGGACTTTTCAGCTTGGAGAAGAGACGACTGAGGGGGGATATGATAGAGATGTTTAAAATTATGAGAGGTCTAGAACGGGTAGATGTGAATCGGTTATTTACTCTTTCGGATAATAGAAAGACTAGGGGGCACTCCATGAAGTTAGCATGGGGCACATTTAAAACTAATCAGAGAAAGTTCTTCTTCACTCAATGCACAATTAAACTCTGGAATTTGTTGCCAGAGGATGTGGTTAGTGCATTTTCTTATGTTCTTACATACAAATTTATGTACAACCAGCTAACTAGCATATTTCAGTAATGGTCTGGTCTAGCATACCTGACACCGTTTTTTATTCCTTATTTTTAAATTCTGGTTTTATTTTTTGGTTTTTAATTGCATTTAAACTGGGCATTCAGTAGTTTCAATTTCATTCACATTTAAGTAATGCAACAGTGAACTGTCTGAAGTGCAGGGTGGAAGAGAATGCCACTGGGAAAGGATATGGAGGGATATGAGAGAGAAGAAAAGGATGATGAAAGAGGACTGGTGAAAGAAGGTGGCGAGATAAGATTAGGCACAATAAAGAAGTAGAACACCAAGAAAAGGAGATTGTAGTTGCCAAAGTCTGAGTGAGGGTTTTTTTTTGTTTGTTTGTTTTTAACATACCTCTCAGAACACTGGGTTGCTTAAATCTCTTTACCATTTTAATGGTATAAAAAAAAAAAAGTGACGAGTGTTTTCAAGAAACTCAGAGAATTTAGATCTTACAATGATCTTAAAACAGTACATCTCCACTGGAGTTTCTCCTCACACACAAATAGTTTCTCTGCCTGTACTGAAGCATTTGGTCCAGTAAAGGCATCCAGAATCCAGAGAGTACTTTGCTTCTGTCAGACCCACTTCTAAGCTCTACCTAACCAAGATCTCTTCTCTACCTTTTACTTGATTCACTTTGACATCTGCAATTTCTCTCTTGAACATTCTGATCCTACAAACCTCTGCAGTCTTTTGTGGTCAGATGAATCAAACGAATAAAACTTTCTCTCTCAGTCCAATCTAAGAAATTAAATTAAAATTTACAAAATCGGTGCCCTTTCTCCTTGCTGGTGTGGTATCCTGCTACCAAAATGCCTTTTAGATCAGGGATGATCAAGCTTTCTGGTCAAGTACCTCCAGTGGATGTCTAAGGAGCAGGAACGAGAAGAGAACGCAGTGGTCCAAAAAGTGGGGGAGTGGCTGAGTTCACTTCCAGCTAGTTTGGTGATAGCAGCTGGGCTTGATTTCGGCCAGCGGAGCCGGCTGTATGGAAGTGATCTTGCTAGCCCTGGTTTGGACCCTCCTGGTTTAGATCTTTGTAGCACAGGAATCGAACACTGCATCAGTAAGATAAGAAGACAAAGATAATGGTGGGCTAAGGGGTATATTTCTATATGGGTAAGGGATAAGCTCTGGAATGTCTTTGAAAAATGTTTAATACAAATTTTAATTCGTAAGGAAAAAAAACCAAAAAACTATAAACTTAAAAGCAAAAAATTCTAAGAATAGAAAGTTCTCACCCACAACCCCTGTACCTGTTTGCCATATGTTCTTTCAAAAACTTTCAGGCTCAAACACCCTCTGCCCTGAAACACAAATTTGTCTCTGGCCCACCACAGTCATACATAGTGACATAAGATAGCAATGACAGCAGAAAAAGACTAAATGGTCCACCCAAGCTGCCCAGCAATTTTCCTATGCTAGTAACTGCCACACTGTACAGGTTACCTCCGTGTTTCTGTTAAGGGTAGTAACTGCCGCTCTGTGCTGGTTACACTCAAGCCTTATGCTAAGGGTAGTAATATTTACAATCAAAATCATAACAAAATTACTGCAACATTTTTAAGGGGCGTGCAGCCTTCTTGATAATTCACACAATGTAGCTTGAACGTGTTTGCTTTTGGACTTTGTCATAAAAGCAGTCCTGTACTTTATCTAATGTCTGTGTATCAGTATCCCAGACTGTAAAAGTCGGGGCCTAGCATTGGCTCTCATCTGAACACAATTCCCCTTTTTCCCCCGTCACTGAAGCAAAGAGCGATTTTGCAGGTGCATCAGCATCAAAGCTAATTCATTAAGGGGAGTATTCCCAATGCTTTGCATGCTGCTCTGCTTTACTTCATTTATTTGATTTGATTTATATTTCCAACCTCTAGTCTTTAAGAATCCACAGTGTTTATCCTATGCCCTTTTGAATTCATTTGCTGTTTTCATTCTCACCACCTCTTCCAGAAGGGCATTCCAGGCATCAACTACACTCTCCCTGCAGAAATATTTCCTGATCTTGGTTCTGAGTCATCCCCCCTCCACCCTGGAGTTTCATATCGTAACTCCTAGTTCTATGGTTTCCTTTCCCACAGGAAAGGTTCGAAGTTCGTGCATCGTTAAAACATGTTGGGTATCTGAAGGTCTGTATCATATCTCCCCTGCACCTCCTCTCTTCCAGGGTATACATATTCAGATCCTTCAGCCTCTCCTCATACGTCTTCTGATACAGACCCCATACCATTTTGGTCACACTTCTCTGGACAGCCTGCATTCTGTCCTTATCCGTTTTTGAGATAACCGGGTCCAAAACTGAACACGGTACTCCAGGTAAGGTCTCTCTCAGGATCTGTACAAGGGCATTATCACCTTTTTCCTGCTGGTTATTGCCAAGGATTGCCAAGGAGGATAAAAAATGGTGACAAAACATTTTTCAGATACATCAGCGAAAAGAGAAAGGTCCAAAGTGGTATAGTGAAATTGAAAGGTGGTAATGATCAATGTGTGGAGACAGACGAAGAAATGGCAGAAATATTAAACGAATACTTCAGCTCTGTGTTCACTAAAGAAGACCCTGGAGAAGGACCATCTCTACACAACAAGAAACTGGAGGGAAATGGAATAGATGAAAATCCTTTTACAGTAGAAAATGTGTGGGAAGAGCTAAAGAACCTGAAAGTGGACAAAGCCATGGGGCCTGATGGGATTCATCCAAGGATATTGAGGGAGCTCAGAGATGTTCTGGCGGGTCCGCTGTGTGACCTGTTCAATAGATCCCTAGAAACGGGAGTGGTGCCGAGAGATTGGAGAAGAGCGGTGGTGGTCCCGCTTCACAAGAGTGGGAACAGGGAGGAGGCTGGCAACTACAGGCCGGTTAGCCTCACTTCGGTGGTGGGAAAAGTAATGGAGTCTCTGCTGAAAGAGAGAATAGTGAACTATCTACAGTCCGGAGAATTGATGGACCAGAGGCAACATGGATTCACCAGGGGAAGATCCTGTCAGACAAATCTGATTGACTTTTTTGACTGAGTAACCAAGGAATTGGATCAAGGAAGAGCGCTCGATGTCATATACTTGGATTTCAGCAAAGCTTTTGATACGGTTCCGCACAGGAGACTGGTGAATAAAACGAGAAGCTTGGGAGTGAGTGACAAGGTGGTGACCTGGATTGCAAATTGGTTGACGGACAGAAGACAATGTGTGATGGTAAACGGAACCTTCTCTGAAGAGAGAGCGGTTTTAAGTGGTGTACCGCAAGGATCGGTGTTGGGACCGGTCCTGTTCAATATCTTTGTGAGCGACATTGCGGACGGGATAGAAGGTAAGGTTTGTCTTTTTGCGGATGACACTAAGATCTGCAACAGAGTGGACACGCCGGAAGGAGTGGAGAGAATGGGACGGGATCTAAGGAAACTGGAAGAGTGGTCGAAGATATGGCAGCTGAGATTCAATGCCAAGAAGTGCAAAGTCATGCATATGGGGAGCGGAAATCCGAATGAACTGTATTCGATGGGGGGGGGAAAGGCTGACGTGCACGGAGCAGGAGAGGGACCTTGGGGTGATAGTGTCTAATGATATGAAGTCTGCGAAACAATGCGACAAGGTGATAGCAAAAGCCAGAAGAATGCTGGGCTGCATAGAGAGAGGAATATCGAGTAAGAAAAGGGAAGTGATTATTCCCTTGTACAGGTCCTTGGTGAGGCCTCACCTGGAGTACTGTGTTCAGTTCTGGAGACCGTATCTACAAAAAGACAAAGACAAGATGGAAGCGGTACAGAGAAGGGCAACCAGGAAGGTGGAGGATCTTCATCGCATGACGTACGAGGAGAGATTGAAGAATCTAAATATGTACACCCTGGAGGAAAGGAGGAGCAGAGGTGATATGATACAGACTTTCAGATACTTGAAAGGTTTTAATGATCCAAAGGCAACGACAAACCTTTACCATAAGAAAAAAATCAGCAGAACCAGGGGTCACGATTTGAAGCTCCAGGGAGGAAGATTCAGAACCAATGTCAGGAAGTATTTCTTCACGGAGAGGGTGGTGGATGCCTGGAATGCCCTTCCGGAGGAAGTGGTGAAGACCAGAACTGTGAAGGACTTCAAAGGGGCGTGGGATAAACACTGTGGATCCATAAAGTCAAGAGGCCACCAATGAAGAGTAGGTGACTCGCCAGAATGATGGCTACTGCCTGGAGACAATACCCTTATTCAATAAACATACACATGGTTACTGTGACTCCAACATCACTCTAAGCTTCAACAGCAAGAGGAAATGTGGAAAAAAGGATTTGCACTCTCAAAGACGGGAGTAGCTGGCTTGTTACGGCGGTTACTACCCCAAACCAAATATCCAAATTACTACCTCCACCTTCCTCTATTCCTGATGCCTTTCAACTAGCTTGATCACTCCATTCTTATACTTCACTTTCAATGCATATCCAGCATAGTTCTCTGCTTCAACAGCAGGGGAGAAGAAAAACTGTTACTTCACACATCCAGCAGAGCTCTCTACTTAAACGGCAGGGGAGAAGAAAAAAGGATTCACACTCACAAAGCGGGGAGTAGCTGGCTTGTTACGGCGGTTACTACCCCAAACCAAATGTGCCTGATACTTCACTTTCGATGCATATCCAGCATAGCTCTCTGCTTCAACGGCAGGGAAAAGCAAAACTGATACTTCACGCATATCCAGCATAACTTCAACGGCAGGGGAGAAGAAAAGAGTATTCACACTCACAAAGCGGGGAGTAGCTGGCTTGTTACGGCGGTTACTACCCCAAACCAAATGTGCCTGATACTTCACTTTCGATGCATATCCAGCATAGCTCTCTGCTTCAACGGCAGGGGAAAAGAAAAACTGATACTTCACGCATATCCAGCATAACTTCAACGGCAGGGGAGAAGAAAAAAGTATTCACACTCACAAAGCGGGGAGTAGCTGGCTTGTTACGGCGGTTACTACCCCAAACCAAATGTGCCTGATACTTCACTTTCGATGCATATCCAGCATAGCTCTCTGCTTCAACGGCAGGGGAGAAGATAAACAACCAATAAGGGCTGTATAACATAATCTGGGTAAAAACAAATAAGCATGGGTGTAGCTTGCTTATTGCGGCGGTTACTACCCCTACTACCTCTAACTAATCAAGCTAGATATTTCACTTGGATGCAGCTCCATCACCGCTCTCTACATTAATGGCGGGGGTGGAAGGGAATTAGAACCAAGAGCTAAGAGAAACAGATAAGTATGAGAGAAAAAATGAGGGAAGCTTGCTGGGCAGACTGGATGGGCCATTTGGTCTTCTTCTGCCGTCATTTCTATGTTTCTATGTTATTCCTCTCTCTAGGCAGCCCAGCATTCTTCTGGCTTTAGTTATCACCTTGTCACATTACTTCACTGTCTTCCGATTGCCAGACACTCTTACCCCAAGGTCCCTCTCCCAGTCCATGCACATTAGTCTTTCACCGCCCCGCCCCCCGCCGAATCACATGCAGCTCTTTTCGACTACTGACCCAGATACATGACTCTGTACTTCTTGGCACTGAATCCCAGCTGCCAAATCTTCAACAACTCTTCAAGCTTTCTTAAATCACTTTTCACACTCTCTCTGCTCCTTCCGGCATGTCCACTCTGTTGCAGATCTTAGTATCAGATAAACTAAAGCAGCAACAATTGATGCTTTCAGAGATCTTGCATGTGGTTATCTTTCAAATCAGATAGCAATAGTCCATACTTCCAAGACCTTAGGTATAGTCATAGCAGGATTATGTATTCAACAGCAAGAAACCATCCAGAATTTCACAGGTTACCAAGGGCCAAATGTACTAAAGAGTTTTCTCCATTTTAGGAGCAATATTTATTACGCCATCCAGTGGCAAGACATGCAGATCTTTTTTGTACTCACATGTTTTAGCAAATTTTCAAAGATAAACCACTCAAGTGTCATAGTTTAGCCTGTTTCACAGGCTCTCCATGCCCTGGTTCAGCCTGTTGTGCAGCCTTCCCGCCACCAGGCATCCTCTGCAAGCCTCACCTCCAGCCTTGACAAGCTCCTGCTCGCTGCTCACACCACAAGCTCCAGCCCCTTTTAACCCTGTCTTGCCTGAACCTCTGTGTATGGCATCACCCTTGGTTCTCTGACCTGGCCTCTCTTACCTTGCGCTCTATGCCTTGAGGCCTCTAGGCCTTCTGTTATCTTGTGCCTTGCTCCATAGCCTATCTAGGTCTTACCTTGCCTTGTGGCCTCCAGGCCTGCTTTTACCTTGCACCTTGCTCTGTAGCCTATTCAGGTTGTACTCTGCCTTGTAGCCTCTGGGCCTTATGTTTAAATGGCCTATAGGTCTTTTGCACTGCTGCTTTCGGGCCTCAATGTTCTCTATTCGATATTGTCCTTGACTAGTCCTTATCCAGTTCTGTCCTTGTCTGGTCTTGTCATATCCTGTCCAGTCCCCCGTATCCTGCCCATGCTTGTGTCTGTATCCAGTCCCAGTCTCTGCTCAGCATCCTGTACAAGCCTCATCTGTACCTAATCCCAGTCCCTGTTGTGTCCAGCTTAGTCTGTGTCTGTACCCGGCCCCAACCCTTGCTCAATATCCCACTAACCTCCTGCTCCAGTATCCCATCTTCAGGTTCAGTCTTGTCTAGCCTTGCCCAGTCAGCCCCATCCCAACCTCATCCAGCTTTTCCAGCCTCATCCAGCTTCCACCAGCACCAGACCAGCTTCCAGTTACAATGTACTTCTGCCACAGCCAAGCTCTGCCAGCCCCTAGAACCCAACGGCTCAACCTGTGGAAGAGGGAGCTGTCTAGGCAGAAGGCCGGCCTTTGCCCAGCCTTGCAGTCCTGCACCGCACCTGTGGGGGTGTATCCAGTCGCCATCCCAACACCCCATGACATCAAGTAGTTTCTCTTTGAAAATTTACTAAAACATACATATAACCACTACAAAATGTACCCGTGTATCCTGCCTCTGCTATATCTGCAGCTAAGACTGCATGAGAAAAGCTACCTGCATTCATCTGAAAATTCAGTAAATGTGTGTAGTTTACTCCCACCTCACCCATTCCCAATCCAAGCCCACCTTCCAAAATGCTCACTTCCCAAGCTGCTAAATATAGCCACCTAAAGAAACTAAATGGTTATATTTAGCCACTCTTTGTGCAGCAAATTTCACCCCAACTGAGCTAGTCATCTAAATCCATTTGACTATCTTCCTCTGCTTAGTTCTTTTTCTAAACAAAAGTTGCATCCTCTATCTTTACTAACTGAGCAATCTTTTTCTCTGTGTGAGTTTTTGCCAGTCTGTCAGCGTACCTTTGATTCTCCTACAATTTTGCTTATTCTCTTGATGCATCTGTTTATATTTCCTGAATGGTAGCTTTTTTTACTCTTACTTTCTCCTACTTCTCTAGAGAACCTTAGTGTAGGGTCCTTAATCTCTTGCCATTTCATGGCCACACAGACCACAAAATTTGGTCCTTGCAGTGGAACTGCTAAGTCCCCACAGAATTGTGGGAAACTGGAGCTTTTCTCCCTACCAATCCCCAAATTCTCCATTTCTTCCAAGGAACACCTCTCTCGCTTTGTGGCCAAACTGGTGACAACAGTGGTGACTTGGGCATCCGCCTCTCTGCCAGAGTGTTGTGCTCTGAATCACACAAATCAAAGGGTGACTATAGCTCGAACAGCTGTGAAAAGGATGATGGGAGGTGTCAACTATGATCCAAGGCTTTTCCTCTTATGGCTTTAAATGGTAAAGTGAGTAAGGATTTTGGAGGGCAAGAAGAAGCTAATGGAAGAACATCCACCTCCTCCCCAATCTTACCTCCTCTGATCCTGGATTCTCTCTTATCCCCATCCTATTCCTGGATTCTCTCCTTTTAATCCCATATTTTCTCCCTCTCATCCTCCATTTCTGATATCCTCTAACTCTTTCCTCCACCAGTCCTTACGAACCCATCCCTGTGCTCATTCCTCATCACTTCCGTACCAGAGTGTCCATTCTGTCACCCAAAAGAAAATAGGTAAACAGATATATAAGCATGGTTGAGAACTACTTAATTTTTATAATCTAAAACAAAATTTGCATTATTTGATACACAAAAATAAACAAATCTATGCAACTACACCATAGGTCTGGGAAAAACAACCTTTGCTCATTTCAAATTAGTCCCTGGTCAAATTCTGATATGTCCACAGGGAAATGCCACTTTAATTCTTGTGGTTCTGTCAGCTCCTCTTCACTTATGGATGAGAGATCCAAAACTCATTATTCCAATTCCAACTCTTATTGTTGCTTATTTGTAGCTTAGTCCAATCTTTCAAAAAGCATTCATTCAGTGTTTCTACCTAACTCGAGCACTGCTGCCTTACCTCCATGCAATAGCATCAATTCATTTCACACAAGCCAATCGCTCTAAGGTGCAAAGTCTCAGTAATGATTTTGCAGCACCCCTCCCCTCCCTGCAAGCTCATTCAGCTACCTCAGCCGATTAGTAACTTAGGGCCTCATTTTCTAAAGTATCGCAGGCCTGCGATACTTTAGAAGATGAGGGGCGGGGGGCCGAAATGGAAGGCGGGCCTGCGCTAGCCGGCAGCGAACGCACCGTCGCGGTGCAATCGCTGCCGGTTTTGCACCCAATAGCGCCACCATAGGAGGTGTAGCTATTGGGAGCGAAATGGCACTTACCTTTTCGCTGGGCGCACCGTCATGGAGTCAGCCCCGGTGACGCCCAGACTCCTCCTCTTCCAGGGCAGACTCCGCCCCCATTTTGGTATCGCACACGAAAAGGGACATTTTGCGTGCAAAATGTCCCTTACCGCGTGTGATACGTTTGGAAAATAAGGCCCTTAGTTATCTTACTCCGCAATCTTCCTTGGGTTTACCTTGGCATAGCCCTTGCTTCTGGAACTCTTTCAGATTGCAATTATTTGTGCATTCCTCTCCATCTTTTCATTTGCAGTCGCTCTAACAGGGGAAACCACTCTTCCATCCCTCCTTTTTATTACCCCACCTGTGTCTGTGTAGGTGGGACCCAGACTTGCCCATCTCCTTGAGATTCTATCCCCAGAGCTCCCTTCAGCTTCTCAAGTCGCTAGGCATGATGGAGGTTGTAGTTTACCCCTCCTCCATTTTGTCTTGATCTGGGATTTTCTTCCTTTGTTGTCGCCTGGCGTTTTCTCTAGTTCATATAGAGCTAACATACCTCAATCCCCATCACAGTGGGGTTTTAGGAAGTGAATGTGGTGGGCTCAGTAGGTAGATGGCTATTTTATGTAAGGGCAATTTGAAGTTATGGGGTGTGGTCACGGGAGGGCTCAGTTTTATATTATAAACTGCTTAGTGAGAAATTGGATTAGGTTGTATATTAAGTTTAGTAAAATTAAAAAAAAAAAAGAGGAGCTGTGACGTCAGCGGGAGAGATGGCAGCTTGAGACGAGAGCTCCTCCGCACCATGAGCCTCCCATTGCTATAATCGCCATCCATCCTGACGATTGAAGCAGAAAAACCTTTGAAGTGCTCCCCAACAGCCACAGGAATGCTACAGAGGAAAAAAGGGGCTGATCTCCGCAGGTTTGCTTATTCCAAAGCAGGAGACATTGGAGAAGGCCCTGAGAGAGATCCAGAGGACGACATGGCGACCGCCTCAGGGGCTGAAGCTGAATCCCAGACAGACGATCAAGACGCTCAGCTATCCAGCGCGCCTACACGATCTGAATTCAGACAATGGTTTAGTGATATTAGAAAGGACATGAAAGATAATAGAAAAGAATTACTGGAGAGGATGGAGGAGCTAAAAGAAGAAATCAGAGATATTGGGCACAGAGGAGATGAATGCGATATCCGGCTGGAATCGCAGGAACATAAAATGGTGCAAGTTCAAGCCCAATGTGCATCTCTAGCTAAAGAAGGAGAAGATCTTCTTTTAAAACTTGAAGATCTGGAAAATCGAAGCCGCAGGAGTAATTTGCGCTTTCGCGGGGTGCCCGAAACAGAAGCTTATGGCGATTGCCATGCGGTGGTGAAATCGCTGAGCCGTTTCTTTCTCTCCCAGGAGGGCGAGAGCATAGAGGATGCAGCCTCATATACGATTGAACTGGAGAGAGCCCACCGTACCCTTGGCCCGAGAAGAGGAAATCTACCCAGGGACATAATTGCTTGTTACTTGCGCTTCCCGGACAAGGAGAAGGTCCTAACGATAGCACGGAAACAGCAAACATGGCTGTGGGAGGGACAGACTGTGTCCGTTTTTGCTGATCTGGCCCCGGGAACTCTTAAGCGACGGCAAACGTATCTGACCATTACCTCTTCGTTGCGGAAAAATAAGCTCCGATACCGCTGGCTGTACCCCACTGGCCTTGCCATCACTGTGCAGGGAGCGACTTCACGAGCCAATACCCCGGATGAGGCGGCGGCCATCTTGAAAGCGGCTGGTATCGTAGTCAAGCACACCTCGCAGCCGGAGGGTAAAAGTCGGCAGGAGCCGTCCACGTGGCAACGAGTCGAGAGGGGCGGCAGAAGATTAAGAAGAAATGAGGAGGTACCCGGACCGGGAAGCCAAGAGGGTCCAGGGTGAAGGGACGTTTCCTTTATGTACTGTGAGCTTTTCCTAGATTTCAGAAGAAATCAACAGTTTTCTTTTCCAATAGGTTTGCTGGTTTGCCAGCAGGGCTGCTGTTGGGGTGGCACTCGTTATTAAATGTTACTTAATAGCTAAGAGAGTACATAGTAAAGTTCAGG
The DNA here is from genome assembly GCF_901001135.1 of Rhinatrema bivittatum. Classification (NCBI taxonomy): domain Eukaryota; kingdom Metazoa; phylum Chordata; class Amphibia; order Gymnophiona; family Rhinatrematidae; genus Rhinatrema; species Rhinatrema bivittatum. Next base: position 234,391,635 of record NC_042618.1, read on the forward strand.
AAATGGCACTGAGGTATTATTAGTTTGGGGGGGGGGGGCGTTTTTGGCTCTACCTGCTGATTCACAGATTCTCTCACCTGCTCCGGCAGGAACGCCACGGCCCGGTGGCGATTACCAGAGGGACTCAGGGGGAGGGAAGGGGAGGTTCTAGGAAAGGGGAAGGGAGGGTGATGCATTTTGTGGTGGTCAAATTGGAGCTTTCGGGTTTGGGTAAGCTGATTGGGGTTAGGGAATACACGGCACGTGGGGCTTGGATCAGAGGGGGGATGATATGGACCAGGGGCAGGGGTTGTTGGTCACCCGCTAGAATTGCTCTTTGCTTAAGTCTCAGGCAATATGGCACTTAAATTTATATCTTTAAACGTTAAAGGCCTAAATATCCCACGGAAGCGTCAATTACTTAGACAGGACATTATCAATGCTAAAGCGGGAATTATTTGTCTACAGGAAACGCATTTAAGACGCCGTTATGAACATCTTATGGCGTGGCCAATGTTTGCTTACAGCTTTTTTTCGCCTGCTTCTAAAAATCATAAATATACTGGTGTCTGCACCTTTTTCAAGCAGGGCTATGATTACATTATAAAGTCTCATATGGAAGATGAGAATGGCCGCTACTTATTGACCAAATTCGAATATAAAGGGGAACTGTTTACATTGTTGAATATTTATGCTCCCAACCATAACCAACAGGATTTCCTTGACTTGATCGATCGGCTACTGGATAGAGAAGGGGAGGGTCACATCATCTTAGTGGGGGATTTTAATTTGACGAGCTCACCACAGGTTGACAAATTGGGGGGGGGCGACAAGGGCGTAAGTAAATCTAGGAAAAAGTTGAGGTCCCTTATGCGCAAGTGGGACTTGTCGGATGTATGGCGGCAAAAAAATCCCTTACTCCGACAATATACTTTCTTTTCTATACCCCATCAATCTTACTCCAGGATTGATTTTTACTTACTAGATAAAATGCTGTTGGAGAGGTCTGTAGAAGTATACATAGATCCCATAACATGGTCTGACCATGCCCTAATTGGACTTCTGCTGGGGGATTTGGATACGGGTAAGGGCTTTTCTCCTTGGAAATTAAATGACTCTTTGTTGAGGGACACGGCCTATTGCAAATCCCTGGAGGAAGAGATCGAGCGCTACCTAGCTACCAATGAAGGTGATCCGGGAGTTATCTGGGGCTGTCTTAAGGCTGTAGTGAGAGGTCATCTGATCTCTCGAGGATCTCATGTCAAAAAACAACAAAATCAGAAAAAGCAATCGCTGATAGCGGATATAACACGGATGGCGGAAGTACATAGGAAAACCCTAGCTAAATCTGTATTTGCTCAACTGCAGAAAGCTAGGGATGACCTACAGAGGATAGCGGACGAGGAATTGCGGGCTAAATTGTCCCTAGTGACCAACGAAAAATTTGAATGGGGGAATCGTACAGGGAGGTTGCTCGCGCGCTATTTGAAAACACTGCAGACCCGATCCCAGATCACCGCTATTCGCGGGCCATCTGGGACTTTGCTCTCTTCCCCTCCGGACATCCGCCAGCGTTTTCAGCATTTTTATGGGGAGCTTTATGACCATGATACCTCCATTACTGAGGAGTGCATACAGGCCTATCTCAGTAACCTAACATTACCTCAGCTCACAGAGGAGGAGCGTGCCTATCTGGACAGGGAGATCTCTCAGGCAGAAATTGATCTTGCAATTAAAGGCCTTAAGCTTAACAAAGCCCCTGGGCTTGATGGTTATTCCTCAGTTTTTTATAAAAAGTTGGGCTCGGTTCTTGGCGCACCGCTGCAGAAGTATTTCAACCACTTGAGAGCTGGGAATCCCATGAGAACAGGGACTAACACAGCTGGGATTACTATTATAGGCAAACCTGGTAGGGACTTACTACAATGTGGGTCTTATCGTCCAATCTCTCTTATAGACATTGATCTTAAGTTGTTGGCAAAAATTTTGGCGACACGTCTAAACTCCATCATTGCCCGCTTAATACACACAGACCAAGCAGGTTTTATACCGGGTCGGATGGCCGCTGACAATATTCGGAAAATAGTTGACCTGACTTGGTGGGCCCGTGAGCGGGAAATCCCCATGGCCTTATTATCGGTGGACGCGGAGAAAGCTTTCGATATGGTTCATTGGCCATTTTTGTTTTGTACACTTCGGAAGCTTAATTTTGGACCATTCTTTTTAAATTGCTTGCAACAACTCTATACTGACCCCCAAGCACGGGTAAAGGTAAATGGCACTTATTCAGAAGCTTTTCCGATTAAACGAGGGACCAGACAGGGTTGCCCACTGTCACCCCTCTTATTTGCTTTATTTTTGGAACCCCTAGCTATCAGCGTACGGTCCAACTCGAGGATTCAGGGAGTACTTATTAATGATACAGAATACAAAATGTCCATGTTTGCGGACGATGTTCTGTTCTCCCTTACAAATCCGTCCCAATCCTTAAGAGAAGCCTTATCCACGATGCAGGCCTTTAGCAACGTGTCTGGCTTTAAATTAAACATAGAAAAATCAGAGATACTAAATATATCCATTCCGGAAGCGGATCTATCCGCGCTGAAAGAGGGGTTTGCGTTTAAATGGGCCGCCAAGAAGATTAAGTATCTCGGAGTGTATCTTAGCCGGGATCCTAATGAATTATACCAGCTAAATTATCCCCCACTCATCTCTAAAATATTCCTAGATTTGGATCGTTGGTCTAATTTATATTTGTCATGGTTTGGGCGTATCGCCTCTGTTAAAATGAACGTTTTGCCACGGTTGGGATATCTTTTTCAGGCTTTGCCGATCCATTTGTCTACCCAGCTCCTGAAGAAGTGGCAGCAGAGAATCTTCTCTTTTATTTGGCGTCGACGTCCGCCTAGGGTGTCACAATTCATTATGTATCAACCCAGGCAGCGAGGAGGCTTAGGGGTCCCAAATTTAAGGTGGTATTTTGCTGCGGCCCAATTAAGAGCAATTTTAGACTGGCATCGCAAGAGAGAACAAAAGCAATGGTGCCTCATAGAACAATCGTTGGTGGAGAGGATGCCTCTTAAAGATCTTATTTGGCTGCCACGGCAGACTTGGTTTCCTGTGCCGCACATGCCTCTCCCTGTTAGAACTACGCTAGCTAGTTGGAGAGCTTGGAGGATTTCCCTAGTGGGAGACAGAAAATACTTTTCTAATTCGGGTCTAATCGCTAACGCTCTCCTGCATCATAGGGATCAACAGTCTGCTTTATCCATCTGGGCTGAGCGGGGGATACGGGATTTAGGGCACTTATGGCAACATGGTAAAATGGTCCCCTTTTCACAGTTACGGGAGCAATATTCATTACCCAGTTCAGATGTATTTACTTATCTCCAAGTGCGTCACTTCTTTCAGGTAGAGAGGATTGGTCTTGAATTGGAGAAGGGGAAGTCACAGCTAGAACACTGGGGCGACTGTGCTGATTCCCTGACAAAGGTTATATCAAGGATTTACTCCTTCTTAAACAGGGATCCTACTACCAAATTGCCTTACATGAGGGCTTGGGAGAATGACATAGGGCGCTCATTGACGCAAGAAGACTGGGATGAGATACATGTAGCGACCAAAAAAGGATCGCAATATGCTTCTCTCGCCGAAAATTGTTATAAATTACTCTTGCGCTGGTATTACTCTCCAGACCGATTACATAAGTTTGCTGTTACTCACAGTGCGAGGTGTTGGAGGGCCTGCGGGCAGTTGGGCACGTTCTACCATATGTGGTGGACGTGTCCTAAAGTTGTAGACTATTGGGCGCTTATCACTCAATTTTTGAGCCAAATTTTGGGCTTGCAGATCACACTGGGTCCAGAAAATGTACTTTTGAATTTACCAGTTGATATATCACGGGCCCAATGGAAAGTAGCGCACTTGGTCATCATGGCAGCTAGAGGAGAGATAGCCCTGAAGTGGAGATCCGTTAATATGCCTACTGAGCTTGAAGTAAAAAACAGGATTAGGAAGCTTTGGCGCATGCACACGGGGATTCTTATCTCTCGACCCAGCAATCCCCAACAACTGCTCGTGTGGAAACCACTGGAGAGATGGTTAAACTTGTGATGATCCACGGCTGGTAGTTTACTTTTACTTTTGTATAATGTGGGGAATGACGTCTTCATTCTATGATAGGAGGCTTTATTATTTATTTCTGTTTTCTGGGGGAAGGGTCACCTCTGACGTATCTCAGCGTTTCTGGGGCTGTGTGTCCTGCCTTTGATTTCATATTGTATCTCATTCCGAGACCTGATTGTATTCCATCCCGCTATTTTGATGTGTTTTGTTACAAATGCTCACGACCACTACACTGAAGGGTTTTCTACTGCGGGGGGGAGGGTGGGAGGGTTAGGGTGGGTTTGTTATCAGGGGTGGGCTTTAAGAGGTTTGGATAAGGGAAGAAACAGAATTGTGGACTCTGAAACAAGTTTACTGTTGTTTACTGTTGTCACTCTTTGATTATGTTGTTTTCTGCTTCTAAACTTGTTGCTATGTTATTGAAATACCAATAAAATATTAATAACAAAAAAAATTAAAAAAAAGAAAAATATACCTCAAATACTCCTTAACGTAATCGTTCATTTTGTTTAACTTGGCCCTTCTGAAGTCTGAGACACTTGTTCTAACAGTGTTTGGCTCTAGCCTAGGGTTCATACTGAACCTCATGGTATGGTGATCAATGGACCCCAGTAGTCCTTATTATAACTATTTGACAGTACCTATGGGCTCCTCAAGCAGTAGCTAAGGTAACTCTTTCAAGGATTCCAGTAGCCCTCTATTTCTTTGTTTTGCCATAAGAATAGGTTCAGGCTTGCCTTCTCTTTTTGAAAGGTTACCAAGGGCCAGATATACTGAACCATTTTCCCCATTTTGGGGGCAATATTCATTAAGTCACCTAGCGGCTGGAAGAGTATTTCAGCAGCAATATCTAGATGACCAGACAGCAAACAATAGCCTAAATGGCAAGTAAACTCAAGTTAGATGCATGTCGGTATCAAGCACTAATCACCAAGTCATCAGGCTGACCCCAATCACAGTGTTTAATTCCAAAAACATCACTCAATTGAAACCATCCTCTCTGGATATTTAGCACAGAATAACTGAGATCAGTGGCATTTTAATGACAGAAGAACAAAAGGTTAATCTTCACCTGCCATTTGTGATCCATTCCTTATAAGTAAAACATTTAGACTAAAATGTTCAAAACCTCTTTTTCTATTGTAGGGGTTCTTCCATCACACCCAGGTGTGCAAACAAACACACACATTCAGTGCCTTTATATTATTTAGTCATTTAAATTTCTGGAATAAAATACGCCCATAATTTTCATCCCTTCAGGAATTGACGGAGTCTTAAACAATGAGGGATTAGGAAGATTGCTGTGACCCCTGCAGTATGGCATTTGTGCTACATGTGGCGGATGAGCATAGGCAAAGTTCAGATAAGGGGAGTAAACGGCTCTGAATAGAGGAGGAGAAGAGGATTAGCTTCTCTCTCACTCACAGCACCTCATCACTTGAAACTTGAATTGGCATGGATGACCCAAAGGTCAAAATGCTCTGTCCTAGAATGTCATTGTTTGCTGAATTGCTTGAGTATCAAATACTAAAACAGACTATCAGATGAGCAAAGGTACAGACACACTGCCAAGCCAGTCAGGCACTTTTAACATAAAAACTGGAGGCTGGACTTACCTAACACTTAAGGGGATGCAACTCAATCACGCCTAATCAATTGGTTTTCTCTCTATGCACAACACAGGACGTAATACACAGGTACAATTATGTAGCAGTTGAGCAGAATAGTTAAGCAAATTTGTTGGAAAAACACCCTTGCAAAATAAGATCGCATAAAAATCAATCAGCAGATACAACATAAGAACATAAGAAAATGCCATACTGGGTCAGACCAAGGGTCCATCAAGCCCAGCATCCTGTTTCCAACAGTGGCCAATCCAGGCCATAAGAACCTGGCAATTACCCAAAAACTAAGTCTATTCCATGCTACCATTGCTAATGGCAGCGGCTATTCTCTAAGTGAACTTAATAGCAGGTAATGGACTTCTCCTCCAAGAACTTATCCAATCCTTCTTTAAACACAGCTATAATAACTGCACTAACCACATCCTCTGGCAACAACTCCCAGAGTTTAATTGTGCGTTGAGTGAAAAAGAACTTTCTCCGATTAGTTTTAAATGTGCCCCATGCTAACTTCATGGAGTGCCCCCTAGTCTTTCTACTATCCGAAAGAGTAAATAACAGATTCACATCTACCCGTTCTAGACCTCTCATGATTTTAAACACCTCTATCATATCCCCCCCTCAGTCGTCTCTTCTCCAAGCTGAAAAGTCCTAACCTCTTTAGTCTTTCCCTCATAGGGGAGCTGTTCCATTCCCCTTATTTTGGTAGCCCTTCTCTGTACCTTCTCCATCGCAATTATATCTTTGAGATGTGGCGACCAGAATTGTACACAGTATTCAAGGTGCGGTCTCACCATGGAGCGATACAGAGGCATTATGACATCCTTAGATCATTTGAGCCCCTTTCATCTGACTGAAGATATAAGTAATTCCAACAGACTTTCCTACCAAATAAAATGTCCCCAGGCCATTCCTTCTGCTAGCAGAAGGAATGTCAGAGTGCTCTGCAGACACTAATGATATTGTGACATTGTGACAGTGTGACAGCAGCCCTGCAGGCATATTTTAAGTCCTGCTAATTGAATTGCCCCTGAGGCAGCTCTATGAGCGAAACTCGGCCAGAGTCAGGCATTGAAATAAAGGGCTTCTTCTGATCGTCCGATTCTCATTGTCTTTACTGTATTCAGCATTGAAGCCAGAAAGGAAAAGCGGATTATTGACTTAAAAAGAAAAACAAAACAAAACTGGCTGAACTTGGAGCCATCTAACTGGCACCCCTTAATATGCCTATTATACTGCTGATAAATATAAAAATTCAATCACAGGAAGGCTGCCAGACTTCATCCTAGGAGGTATCTCGCTGTGCTCTTGTAGTAAATCTCACTCCCTGTAGTCATCCATCACAGAGAGTGTGAAAGGTTAGCACCTTAAGAGCGCCTCAAATTTTATAGGAAAGAAGTACAGCAATTTTGCAACGTCACATGCAAGAAATGGAAAATACATGATTGACAGTACTCGAAATGTGTGTGCACTTATAAAATCTATACATAAATTGTTTAAAATGTCTACTTATCTCTTCATTCCTGAGAAAATGCTCAAATCTAGCCATAAAGTTATCTTTCAGCTCACACTGTTACAAGTTCTGCTTTCCCCAACCAGAATATAAAATATATTTGTGGACGGAAATAATTTCATTCCAGATTCAAACTGAGCTTTGGGTTCAGTTACTTAATATGTCTTTTTTTTCTTCTGACCTGGCAGTGTCCCCCCTGCTGCTTTAGACCTCCAGCTCAGTCTAAAGCAAGATTGTAATCCTGACATTAAGAGCCTAAAAATATGCCAACATGACACAGGTTTTTAATGATTAATTTTCATGGATGTACTAGCATGGGGTGGACCTTGGCTTCCGGGAGGGTTGTGGGAGGACAGAAATCAGCTGGACTCTAGCTTTTCAACAGAAAATGCATTTTTACTATTTGATTCAACAAAAAAAGCAGGACATTTTTTTTTACCTTGGCAGCACTGCATCAAACCTCAGGCATTTAAATGCACAGGGTTTTGGCAGAGTCCCTGAGGCTTCCTCCTCCTTCCTAAACCTGGATTTTTATTCCTCTTCCTTGAACATGCCTTCTGGCCTAGATGCACACTCTGCATATTTAAGGTGGACCAGGCTAGATAGAAAGTCCCATTCCAGGGTTCTAATCTGTATACACCTTCTCAATGCATTGCTTTATAACTCATGTGACACACACAATATAGGTCTTCAAAATAAAATTCCAGCATAAAGAAGGTTGCACAAAGTCTTAAGACAATGCATGAACCAAATACATGTACAGCAGTGCTTCTCAACGCTGTCCTCAGGGCATACCTAGCTAGTGAGATTTTCAGGATATGCACAATAAAATATGCATGTGTTTTACCCATTTAAAAAAAAAAATAAATAAAATTAAAAATCCAGTGGGGCAGATTTTAAATCCTACGCGTGCGGGGTTCATTTGTGCGCGCTACCCAGCGCATGCATGTTATAAAATCCAGGGTCGGCGCGCGCAAGGGGGTGCACACCGAGCCCCAGGGGAGGCCTGATGGCTTTCTCCATTCCCTCCGAGGAGACTCCGAAATCAGAGCGGCCTTGGAAGGAACTTTACTTTCGATTCCCCCCCCCCCCCCCCAGCTTCCCCTCCCTTCCCCTATCTAACCCACCCCCTCAGCCCTACCTAAATCCCCACCCTTACCTTTGCTGTCAAAGTTATGCCTACCCGAGGCAGGCACTGCCGGGACGCGAACCTCCGGCACAGCCGCTATGCCAGAGGACTCTGGACCGCCCCGGCCCACCCCTTTTTCAAAGGCCTGGGACATACGCGCGTCCCGGAGCCTATGCAAAATAGGCTCAGTGTGCACCGGGGGGGGGGGGGGGTTTAAAGGTTTACGCGAGTATCTTACGCACGTAACCCTTTGAAAATCTACCCCAGAATGAGCACAGAGGAGAGGATCACCTTGCTGGTGGCTGAAAGGAATCAGTAAGTTTTTGCTTAGGAAATTTTCTTTTTTAAAAGTATTGGAGAGAAGTTAACTATTTGGGAATATTATTTATTGTGTTTGTGCTTTTAATAGTCAGTAAGGCAGCTAATAAGCAGAAGTTAGAGTGTTAGTATATTAAAAACAAAACAAAACAAAAAAAAGTAGCCAGAAGCTAGAAATAAACTAGGAGCCCTGTATACCTAAGTAAAAAGGTTGAAAAGTTCAGTTCAGTTACTCACCTTGGAAAGGTGTTAAGGTAGTGTGATTTTGTTTGATTAGGTACTAACATTTGTTAATCAAGACAGCAGTAAGTCACTCTGGCTGACTAACCGAATTGATTTGATTTGTATCAAGAAAGTCGGTATATAAAAGCCTTAATAAATAAAATAAAAAAATAAATAACTGAAGTTAGACTGTTTGTAAACTAGAACAAAGGGGAAATCCAACAGTCGATTAGCAGCGCATGGTTCGGAGGGAGGTATCATCAAAGGATACTAATGATGCATTAAAATTAGGGCATCCCGACAGTGAGGTTCCAATAATAAGAAAAGTAGTCCAAGTGCCTGTAACTAAAAACTCACCTGAGCTAAAAAATTCTAACTTATCCCTATCAATTAAAAAGCAGAATGAAAATACAAACTAAAAACAAACTTTGAAATGTTTATATGATAATGCCAGAAGTAAGATGGGAGAATTAGAATGTATAGCAGTGAACAATGACAGACTTAATTGGCATCTCAGAGACATGGTGGAAGGAGGATAACCAATGGGACAGTGCTATACCAGGGTACAAATTATATCGCAATGACAGAAAGGGGCACCCAGGAGGCAGTGTGGAACTTTTATGTCCTGCATGAGACTAAATGCTCAATCAAATCTTTATGGGTAGAAATCCCTTGTGCGTTGGGGAAGACTATAGTGATAGGAGTATACTACCATCCACCTGGTCAAGATGGTGAGACAGACAGTGAAATGCTAAGAGAAATTAGGGAAGCTAACCGAATTGGTAGTGCGGTAATAATGGGAGATTTCAATTACCAAGCAGAGACATGAAGCAGGGGTAACTTGCACAACAATCAAATCAATAAGTCCAGCGTGCAAGAAGCAATAGCAAAGTCCATCAATAACTTTATAACAGATTTTTATTAGAACCAAGATATCAACTGTTATTTATGGCAACTCCATATACCTTCAAAGATGCAAGTGCAAGAGTGGTTTTTATTTAGCTGAATTGTTCCTGATACTATCGCGATATCTCCTGTCTTTGGCGCCAAATTGCTTCTTTAAATGAGTTACCTATTGTACGAGCCGATGCGCTCCAGGATGAAACATAAGGTATGCCTTTTTATACCCTGTATTAACTTTCAATGGCCACATTTCCTCGGTTCATCGTTTATTACTCTTTATATGTTGTAGATGAAATTATTTCTGTGGGTCCCTCCCGATGCAGCGACCGCGAAACACGGACCGTGTCGGGGGACTCTTGCACTTGCATCTTTGAAGGTATATGGAGTTGCCATAAATAACAGTTGATATCTTGGTTCTAATAAAAATCTGTTATAAAGTTATTGATGGACTTTGCTATTGCTTCTTGCACGCTGGACTTATAGATTTCAATTACCCCAATATTGACTGGGTAAATGTATCATTGGGACATACTAGAGAGAAAGTTCCTGGATGGAATAAATGACAGCTTTAAGGAGCAATTGGTTCAGGAACAGACAAGAGAGGGAGCAATTTTAGATCTAATTCTCAGTGGAGTAAAGGATTTGTTGAGAGTGGTAACTGTGATGGGGCTGCTTGGCAATAGTGATCATAATATGATCAAATTTGAATTAATGACTGGAAGGGGGACAGTAAGCAATTCCACGGCTCTCGTGCTAAACTTTCAAAATGGAAACTTTGATAAAATGAGAAAAATAGTTAGAATAAAACTGAAAGGAGCAGCTACAAAGGTAAAAAGTGTGCAAGAGGCGTGATCATTGTTAAAAAAATACCATCTTAGAAGCAGAGTCCAGATGTATTCCACACATTAAGAAAGGTGGAAAGAAGGCAAAACGATCACTGGCATAGTTAAAACGGAGGTGAAAGAAGCTATTTTAGCCAAAAGATCTTCATTCAAAAATTGGAAGAAGGATCCAACAAAAGAAAATAGGTTAATGCATAAGCATTGGCAAGTTAAATGTAAGACATTGATAAGACAGGCTAAGAGAGAATTTGAAAAGAAGTTGGCCGTAGAGGCAAAAACTCACAGTAAAATCTTTTTTAAAATATCTGAAGCAGAAAGCTTGTGACGTAGTCAGTTGGACCGTTAGATGATCGAGGGGGTAAAGGGACAATCAGAGAAGATAAGGCCATCGCGGAAAGATTAAATGATTTTTTTTGCTTCAGTGTTTACTGAAGAGGATGTTGGGGAGATACCCATAATCAGAGAAGGTTTTCATGGGTAATGATTCAGATGGACTGAACCAAATCACTGTGAACCTGGAAGATGTGGTAGGCCTGATTGACATACTGAAGAGTAGTAAATCACCTGGACCGGAGGGTATACACCCCAGGGCTCTGAAGGAACTCAAAAATGAAATTTCAGTAGTAAAAATTTGTAACCTATCATTAAAATCATCCATTGTACCTGAAGACTGGAGGGTGGCTAATGTAACATCAATATTTAAAAAGGGCTCCAGGGGCAATCCGCGAAACTACAGACCAGTTAGCCTGATTTCAGTGCCAGGAAAAATAGTGGAAAGTGTTCTAAATATCAAAATCACAGAACATATAGAAAGACATGGTTTAATGGAAGAAATTCAGCATGGCTTTACCCAAGGCAAGTCTTGCCTCACAAATCTGCTTCACTTTTTTGAAAGAGTTAAGATGTAGTATATTTGGATTTTCAGAAGGCATTGTTCCTCATGAGAGGCTTCGAGGAAAAGTAAAAAAAGTAGTGGGATAGGTGGCGATGTCCTTTCATGGATTACAAACTGGCTAAAAGACAGGAAACAGCGTAGGATTAAATGGACAATTTTCTCAGTGGAAGGGAGTGGGCAGTGGAGTGCCTCAGGGATCTGAATTGGGACCCGTACTTTTCAATATATTTATAAATGATCTGGAAAGAAATACGACAAGTGAGGTAATCAAATTTGCAGATACAAAATTGTTCAGAGTAGTTAAATCACAAGAAGATTGCAGGAAGACCTGCTGAGTCTTGAAAATTGGGCATCCAAATGGCAGATGAAATTTAAAATGGATAAGTGCAAGGTGATGCATATAGGGAAAAATAACCCATGCTACAGTTACACAATGTTAGGTTCCATATTAGGAGCTACCACCCAAGAAAGATCTAGGCGTCATAGCAGATAACACATTGAAATCATCGGCCCAGTGTGCTGCGGCAGTCAAAAAAGCAAACAGAATGTTGGGAATTATTAGAAAGGGAATGGTGAATAAAACGGAAAATGTCATAATTCCTCTGTATTTGCAATGGAGAAGGTACAGAGAAGGGCAACCAAAATGATAAAGGGAATGGAACAGCTCCCCTATGAGGAAATACTAAAGAGGTTAGGACTTTTGGAGAAGAGACGACTGAGGGGGGATATGATATAGGTGTTTAAAATCATGAGAGGTCTAGAATGGGTAGATGTGAAATCTGTTATTTACTCTTTCGGATAGTAGAAAGACTAGGGGGCACTCCATGTAGTTAGCATGGGGCACATTTAAAACTAATCGGAGAAAGTTCTTTTTCACTCAACACACAATTAAACTCTGGAATTTGTTGCCAGAGGATGTGGTTAGTTCAGTTAGTATAGCTGTGTTTAAAAAAGGATTGGATAAGTTCTTGGAGAAGTCCATTACCTGCTATTAATTAAGTTGACTTAGAAAATAGCCACTGCTATTACTAGCAACAGTAACATGGAATAGACTTAGTTTTTGGGTTCTTGCCAGGTTCTTATAGCCTGGATTGGCCACTGTTGGAAACAGGATGCTGGGCTTGATGGACCCTTGGTCTGACCCAGTATGGCATGTTCTTATATGTAAATATTTATTCAAAAGATTTAGCCTGGAGAAATTAGCACCTACTTTTGTGAAGGCGCTAATTTCTGAAAGTAAAATGTGCGGCTTGGCTGCATATTTTGCTCTCAGAATCGCACGGGAATACCTAATAGGGCCATCAACATGCATTTGCATGTTGCGGGCGCTATTAGGTTCCGGGGGGGGGGTTGGACGCGCGTTTTGGATGCGCTATTACCCCTTACTGAATAAGGGATAAAGCTAGCGCGTCCAAAACCCACGTCCAAATGCCGGCTAACAATGCGCTCTGTCGGAGCGCACTGTACTGTATCGGCCTGTATGTTAGGACCATGGTGATGCAGGCTGCCAATCTAAGGTCTCTCACAAAAGGGATTTACAAGGCTGTAATGTGGAGTTCAGGCCATACTTTCACATTATTGTCTAGATACAGTCTCCTATCAAGACAAAGGTTTAGACAGTCTTTCAAGCCTTTTTTAATCCTGGGGGAATTCTGGAATACTGCAGAATTCCCCTCCTACACAGAATTTCCATTTTCTGTGCAGAATTTGGATGATCAAGCCCCAGTGTGCCACAAGCGGATCCAATTCTGCTGTGGCAAAGATGGAACAGGTCCCAGTATGCCGCAAGCAGAGCCTATCCCACTGTAGCGAAGATGAAGCAGGCCCCCGGTGTGCATGCATGTGTGGTCTGTGTGCAAGAGAGAGAATATATGTGTGAAGGTGGGTTTATGTGCCAGAGAGGAGTCTATGTGAGTAGACTGTGATGGAGTGTGTATGTGTGTGTGAGAGATTGGGAGTTGCTTTGTGTAAAAATGGGATTGTATGTATGTGAGGGAGTAAGAGTGCTTGTTTGTGTGAGAGAGAGAGAGAGAGAGCCTGTTTGAGGGTGTGTGCGTGAGTGAGAGGGAGCCTATATGACTGGGTGTGCATGTGCATTAGAGAGACGGAGCCTGAGTACATGCACAAGAGAAAGGGAGCTTGTGTGTACACGTGAGTGTATGAGAGAGAAAGAGAGAGAGAAGGAGCTGGAGAGGAGCTAGCGCGAGCTAGAGAGCGAAAGAGCAAACGAGAGAGAGCCTGTGTGAGGGGCAGAACTGAGAGGGGTCAAACCCTGTGAGTAGAGATAGAGTGGAAGGGGTTGAGCCTAGAGAGGAAGGGGAGAAATAGTGGAAGGTGGAGGAGTTGGGGTCCCTGAGAAGGCAAAGTAAAGGAGACTGGCCAGAGGAGTAGGGAGAGAGGGTGGGACACTTACAATATATTTCTAGGAAAATTCTGCTCAAAATATTCAAAACTCTGCATCTTTTAAGTAGTAACCTTTTTCCTGTATTTAGTCCTGGGGGAATTCTGCACTAGTGTGGAAAACAGAGTTCCCCCCTCACCTTGCAGAATCCAGGCCACACCGCCATTCTGAGTACTATTGCAGGCAGGATTGTGGAAATAAATTAATGGTTGTTCTGCGAGCCTTGTCACAAGAAGAAGAGCATGATCCCCGGAAGCACGGGTCAAGCTAGCAGGAGGCAGTTGAAAGCCTGCCTCAAAACCATATACCTGGGCCATTTCCGTGAAGGTGGTATGTGTGAGAGAGGAGAGAGAGCACCGTACAAGGGGGAATATGACTACCACTGTAAGAGGGGCACTTTTACATCTGTCTGCCTGGGGCGCTACAGATCGTTGCTAGTGAGAAAATGTAAATACTGGATTGCACTGAAATGCAGAATGATAATTTGCAAAATAGTGTTATTCTGACAAATGTGCAGAATTTTCCAGAATTTAGAAAATATGCACACAGTATTTTTTTTATTTTTGGGGAGCACAATTTTCAATTTTTGTGCACAGAATTCCCCTTCAGGAGTAATTTTTGAAGGGTTACAGCCCAACTCCCTTCCTGCTAGAGCCAATTTTATAGTACTGGGCTGTCATTCCTCTTAAAAATATAAAAGGGCTTTTCTCCAGTTAAAATATTCCTATCTTTTGGCAATTATTTTCCCATTTTTTTTTATTTGAAGACAACCCTTAGCTGGGAGTCCCACTTCTGTGACAAGCTGAACCTATTCGACTACAGAGAAAGTAAAGCTATTTACCTATAACAATTGTTCTCTAAAGGTAGCTCATCAGTCACACAAACCATCCCATTAACCTAGGGAATTATCTTCCTTACGTATCTTGGCTAAACTAGAAATGAGAGAAACTGAAAGAGCTACCTCAGCACAGGAAGTTCAGTGTAAACTATCAGAAAAAATTGTTATTCTTTTTCAGAAATCTCTGAGATTTCACTCCACTCAGTAATAATATAGTCACATGACCTACTTGTGCAACTGGTGAACTACTGCGTTCATTAAATACGTTACAAGTAAGCAAATTTATCTTCTCAAAGAGTGTTAGGGAGGAGCTTGCAAAAAGAAGCTAGCTGGAGAGGCTGTTAACTCCCTGGCAAGGTTACCACATGCCCTAAGGGAAGATGAAGGTACTAGGAGTGAAGCAATTCAGTGCCCTGGGAGGACTGTCTCTTTTCTGTTGTTACGGCTATGCCTGCTATGTAGCCACCTCACCACCAGAGGTCCTCCACGAGCATGTCCTTCTGGCTGGCCCACTCCTTCCTTCCTGTCTACTCTATACACCACTCTTGTCTTTATAACCCTGTCTAGCAGTACCATCGGCGCTTCAGCATCGAGCTCACCTGGGCTCCCTGCTCTAGCCTCCCGTGCTTGGCCTTCGGGCCTTCTGTCCTGTTCTGGATTACCTTGCTTGCTGTGTTTGGCCTTCGGGCCTTCTGTCCTGTTCTGGATTACCTTGCTTGCTGTGTTTGGCCTACGGGCCTTCTGACCTGATTCTGTGTGTGTGTGTGGCCTACGGGCCCTCTGCCTCCTCTGTGTGTGTGTGTGGCCTACGGGCCCTCTGCCTCCTCTGTGTGTGTGTGTGGCCTACGGGCCCTCTGCCCTCTCTGTGTGTGTGTGTGGCCTACGGGCCCTCTGCCCTCTCTGTGTGTGTGTGTGGCCTACGGGCCCTCTGCCTTCAGTGTGTGTGTGTGGCCTACGGGCCCCCTGCCTTCAGTGTGTGTGTGTGTGTGTGTGGCCTACGGGCCCCCTGCCTCCTCTGTGTGTGTGTGTGTGGCCTACGGGCCCCCTGCCTCCTCTGTGTGTGTGTGTGTGGCCTACGGGCCCCCTGCCTCCTCTGTGTGTGTGTGTGTGGCCTACGGGCCCCCTGCCTCCTCTGTGTGTGTGTGTGTGGCCTACGGGCCCCCTGCCTCCTCTGTGTGTGTGTGGCCTACGGGCCCCCTGCCTCCTCTGTGTGTGTGTGTGTGTGGCCTACGGGCCCCCTGCCTCCTCTGTGTGTGTGTGTGTGTGGCCTACGGGCCCCCTGCCTCCTCTGTGTGTGTGTGTGTGTGTGTGGCCTACGGGCCCCCTGCCTCCTCTGTGTGTGTGTGTGTGTGTGTGGCCTACGGGCCCCCTGCCTTCAGTGTGTGTGTGTGGCCTTCGGGCCCTCTGCCTTCAGTGTGTGTGTGTGGCCTACGGGCCCTCTGCCTACAGTGTGTGTGTGTGGCCTACGGGCCCTCTGCCTACAGTGTGTGTGTGTGTGGCCTACGGGCCCTCTGCCTACAGTGTGTGTGTGTGTGGCCTACGGGCCCTCTGCCTACAGTGTGTGTGTGTGGCCTACGGGCCCTCTGCTTACAGTGTGTGTGTGTGGCCTCCGGGCCCTCTGCCCTGCTCTGCTGCCTTCGGGCCTATGTGTTTTATGTTCATTGTCAGTGCTGTCCTGGTTTGTCTGTACCGTTCTCTGTCAGTCTTGTTTTCTCATCTCAGTCACTTATATCTCCAGCCATTATCACTCTTACCTGCACGCTTCCTGAATTCATTCTTACCAGCACTCAGTTCCAGTTTCCTGTACACCTGTACCTGCATTCACAGTCACACATACCTCCATGCAGTACCAGTACTAGTTCACCCTTACCTACATGCACCTGTGTGAAACTCCATTTGCCTATTCCACCTTCCCACTTGCCCATAGGGTTCATTCATTCCTGCCTGCACCAGCCAGCATCTGGACTCTTCTGTAACCCTGCCTCTCTCCACCCAGAGACACCCCTGTTAGTGGTGTTCTCGACTCCTGACCGGAGCCATCCGTGACATCTGTGAGTTAGAGACTGATGCAACTTATATAATGTGGGCATCCAGGACATTACTCACTCACATCCGCCCCCTTTCACACATTAAATAAATGCTATAGACGACATGTTTTGGGTAAACTGGGCCGCAGCTTTAATAAACCTGGAGGTCCGAGCCATTGTATTAACATTACAACTTTAACAATAACACCAACCAATCGTCCGCCACTCCTCAAGCAAGACTATCTTCGCCAGCCACACGGCTCGATCCTCGGCCCTCACCGGATTCAGGCCCCCACCGCCTGCCATCAAGGAGCCAACCCGGTGGGCCCCCGCCGCCGACTAGCAAGGAGCCAGGCCAGGGACTCCCGCCGCCAACCTGCAAGGAGTCAGCAACCGACAACTACCCCAGTTGTCCTCCATTCTTACATTGCCACATAATTCCATCTTATTAGTTCCTTATACATAGCTGTATCGGCTCGGGCCATCCGCCAGCTGCGACAAACAACAATCACAAGCCAAAAGAGAAAAGGGCGGGTGGGAGGGGAAAAAGAAACAGCCGGCCAGCTCTCGGGGCAGTCGCGGCGAAGTGAAAGACGGACGCCGCACTGCCCCGAGACTCCGCCTACCCTCAGCCCCCCATGCACTCGCCTGCCAATCGCTGCAGGCCAGCACACCATCTGTTGCCTAGCACCCCGCATAGCTCATGCCTTCCAGGCGGCACTCTTCTCCCTCCTCTCACTTCCCCCCCCCCCCTACCTGACCTTAGCCTGACCTAACTGAACCTACCCCCGGACTCCCCATCCCCGAACCCGGGTCTGTTCCTGAGTGCGCCTGGGCCCACATTATCCTGGCCAGCCGGTCACAGGGACCAACTGACCTTCCAGAAAACTGAGTAAGGATATTTCCTGAATCCTAATTCTGAAGAGAATACTTAATGGCGGCTAGGGTGTCCGCATATAGGATGAGTGATATTTTGTGCTGAAGAATTAAACTGAAGCAGGAATATCTCATACTGTGAATGTGAATAGTAACATAGCCATCCAGCATGTTGGCTGAAGACAAAAGCCATAATAAGATTAGATACGTATTCCATTGATTAGCTAAAGAACAATTGAATGGGCTATATCAAAGACTAAAGAATGATTACCTCAAAAGCCAGATATGACTAATACAATTGAATACTCAGAAGCTGAATCATGATCACCTCAAATGCACATCTAAAGGTTGTTTGAATTGAATAAATATACATCTGGAGACTGATTCAACCATCTGAAGATATACACATATTCCTTCAAATCTTGCACACAACTATAAAAACAGAAAAGAAAGCAACAGAAAAATACACCAACAGACAAAGAAAGCAAGAAAAGAAAAAAGTAAGAAAATGTAAGAGAAAACACAAGCAGTGGATCCCGATCCAGCAGGACACACAAGAAAGAAGCCAAAAGTTAGAATTTCAGACAGCAGCAAGATCCAGGGATCAGAACCAACAACACTGAAAAATTCCTGCTCATCAAAGCCACCAGCACAGAGACCATCAGAAGGGAAAACACAAAGTAGCTATAATGTGTGGAGAGTCCTAAACTGACGATTCCATAGTGGAGGCGCTTAAAGATAACCCAGTCCTACCAAGCGGAGAGTGGCCCATGAAATAGACACATAACTGCTTGCCCAAAGTTGCCGTATTCATGTCATGTTTTTCAGACAGTAGTGAAACGTGAAAGTGTTAACAGATGGCCAAGGGGCAGTTTTGCAAATGTCTTTAATGGAAATTGTCTTGGCTCTTACTTGATGAGCCTTAATAAAGCCTGTAAGTCAGCCATCATGTAATGTGTTATACAGTCCATTAGTCAACTGGGCAGTGTGTTTTGGTAACTGCCATTCCCAATCTATTGGAATCAAAGGACACAAAGAATTGAGAAGCTTAACAATGAGGTTGTATCCCCTTTAGGTAATATGCCAGGGCTCTCAAATCCAAGAAGTGAAGAGCCTGTTTTCCTTTGTGCACATGTGGTCTTGGAAAGAATGCAAGTACCATAATGGCTTGATTAATGCCAAAACACAGATACTACTTTCGGAGGGATGAATGCACAGAACCACCCTATTATGAAAAAATTGCAGGTATAGTGAATATGAATCCAGAACCTGTGGTTCACTTACTTTTCATGCTGAAGTTATAGTGATAAGAAACAACAATTTCCAGGTGAGAAACTTCAAGTCAACCGATTTGAAAGGTGGTTTTATGGGTTGAGATAGTACTACACCGAGGGCCCAAGGCACTAGAGGTTTACTGACCAGAGGCTTGGAATAATACAGTCCTTTTATGAAAGTTTGATACCGGGGGTGGAGAGAGATCAGATTGCAGTAATACACCACAATGGCACCAAGAAGAACTTTGAGAGAAAAAGTGCTAAGACCTGAGGATGAGAGAAAGCACAGATACTTAAGTCCAGTTAGCTGGCCCTGCACCAAGTTGAAACCCTCTTCTATTTAAACCCATAGGATCTTCTGCTTTAAAGATTCCTTGCGGGATCAAAACATCCTCCACCTCTTTTGTTAGGAGGAAGGAGAAGACTACTGTGCTTTCAACAATCATTTCCATTTTATTAAAATTTATTAAATCACATATCACATACAGGTCTAGGCGATTTACAATAAAAAAACATGCACAATGTAGCGTAACAAACAATAAATACCCTTAGTTTCATAGAAACTA
Organism: Rhinatrema bivittatum; assembly: GCF_901001135.1. NCBI lineage: Eukaryota > Metazoa > Chordata > Amphibia > Gymnophiona > Rhinatrematidae > Rhinatrema > Rhinatrema bivittatum. The sequence goes on from NC_042618.1 coordinate 234,411,165, forward strand.
TATTATACAATTCCATGTTTACAGATAAATTAGACGTTGCATAGATCGTCAAAACTCACAAATCCTTCCTCTCATTGAATATATTAATCATCTGAACTCATACAACTTAGAAAACACCAAAGGCACATTGAAGTAGATAATCTTTTAATAGACGTTTAAATGTTTTCAAATTGTCTAAGGCACGCAATTCAAATGGGATGAGAGCCAGCATTGAAGGTTTGGGTGCCAAAGCCTACCCTATTCCCTTGAGATGAGTCTCAGACATTTCCAATGGAACTAAAAACTGAATTAACAGTCCCACAAGATAAGGATACCACACTTGCTTGGCCAGGCTGCTGCTCAGAGGATTAACCTCACCTTGCCTGAAGGATATTTTGGATGATCCTGGAAATAAGAGGAATCAATGGGTATGTACAGAGTAGACAGACCCTCCAGTCCAGCTCAAAAGCATCAGGAGTTGATCTGTAACTGCTCAGATGCATGGAGCAGAATTTGTTTGTCTTCTGAGCTGGAGACATTCATCATGGGCTTTCCCTAAGTTGTTGTTCATGATCCCTTGATCCAGGGACCACTTGGGCTGGTGTAACAATCTGCTGAGATAGTCTACCAACATGTTCTGGATTCCCAGAAAATAGCTCACCTAGAGATGGCCAAGTGGTAAGTGGAGCGTTCAGAGAAGACAAGGCCATAGCAGAAAAACTAATTCTTTGCTTCAGTCTTTATTCAGGAAGATGTAAGGAAGATATGTACACTGGTATCATTCTTTGAGGGTAACAATTCAGAGGAACACCAAACTGGCAAACTAAAGAGCAATAAATCACCACAAGATGGTATATATCCCAGAGTTCTGAAAGAAATAAAGAATAAAATTGCAAACTTATTACTAGTACTCTCTACTTCTCATTCAAATCTGCTATGATACCTGAGGACTGGAAGGTGGCCAATGTAATGCCCATTTTTAAAAAAGGCTTCAGAGGTGATGCAGAAAACTACAGACTGGTAAGCCAGATGTTAGTATTGGGCAAATAGTAGAAGTTATTCTCAAAATATTAAATTACTGACCATCTGGATAGACACAGAATACTGGAGCAGAGCCAACATGGATTTAGCAAAGGGAAGCCTTTTCTGAGATAAATATTTTTGAGGAGGTAAACAAACATGTGGACAATGGTAAATTGGTTGATATAGTGTACCTGGATTTTCAGAAGGTATTTTACAAAGTTCCTCACGAAATACACATCAGGAAATGAAAAAGTAATGGGATAGAAGGCAATGTCCTAGTATAGCTTGGTAACTGGATAAAGGATAGGAAACAAAATAGGACTGAATGGTCACGTCTCTTAACGGAGAAAGGTAAACAGTGGAGTGACCCAGGAATCTGTATTGGAATTAGTGCTTTAATATATTTAAAAATTATCTGGAAAAGGGAGCGATGAGTGAATAATCAAATTCACAGATGAGACACAATTGTTCAAAGTTGTCAGATCACTAGCAGATTGTGAGAAACTGTAAGAGCATCTTGTGATACTAAAAGATTGGACAGATGAAATGGCAGATGAAATGTAATGCGAACAAGTGCAATGTGATCCTTATAAGGAAGAATAATCCAAACTATAGGTATACAGTATTGGCTTCCATATTAAGCGTTATCACCCAGGAAAACAAATTGGAATCATTGTGGACAATGCTTTAAAATCCTAGGCTCAGTGCTTGGCAGCAGTCAAAATAGCAAACAATGTAGATATTATTAGGAAATGAATGGAAAAAAAGGATGTAATTCCTCTGTATTGATAATCCATGGTACAAATACACCTTGATTACTGTGTGCAGTTCTGATTATCCCATCTCTTAAAACAATATTCCCTACCCTCTAGCTAGACAGGTTTTTAGGATTTCTGCAATGAATATGCATGAGATAAATTTGCATACAGAGTCTCCAATATATGCAAATCTCTCCCATGCATATTTATTATATCCTGAAAACCCCTCTAGGAGAAGCTTGGGAAACACAATCTTAAAAGATAAAGCAGAAATGGAAAAAGTACAGAGAAGGGCAACCAAAATGATAAGAGATGGAATGGCTTCCCTATGAAATAAGGCTCTTCAGTTTTGAAAAGAGACAGCTGAGAAGAGATATGAGAGGTCTACAGAATCATGAGTGGGATGGAACAGGTAAACAGGGAACAGTTATTTATCCCTTCAAATAGTACTAGGACTAGGGGATACTCCATGAAGCAAATAAGCAGCACATTTAAAACAAATCAAAGAAAATATTTTTTTCACTCAGTGCACAATTAAATTGTGGAGTTTATTGCCAGAGGATGTGATGAAATCAGTTAGGATAGATGAGTTAATAAAGGATTTGGACACGATCTTAGAGGAAAAGTACATAAGCCATTATCACACATGTAGTCTTGGAAAGCCACTGCTAAGTACTGGTTATGAACAAGAAGAATTGGACCTATTCTTTGGGATCCTGTCAGGTATTTAGGAACTGGATTGTCCACTGTCAAACACAGGATGCTGGGTTTGATTGAACTTTGGTCTAACATAGTATGGCATATTTTATGTTCTAGGTGATTGATTTGTAGATTACTCTCCACTGGGGACCATGATCCTTGGGTCCAAAGCTCTCCGGTGTGCACCCCCAGTTTGGTGGAGATGCCAGTAGACAATCGCTTGATGTGGTGGAACGCACAGCTAGACCCAACTTTAGAACTTCCAGATTCATCCACAACTGCAGAGATGCTCTCATCCCAAGGGTATCAGGTTCCCACCCTCTGGATACTTACAGGCTCAGGGCAGAGCCTTAGGCTTGGGGGTTCTCATGCCAGACATGACAGGCTGGGAAAAGTTCAGGAATGCAGCAGGTTGCAAGCACAAACAGTAGCAAGCTTGAGCAGCAAGCAGCAGTTGATGATCAAGAGCTAGAGTCAGGGACAAGGTCACCCTGAAACAAGCTGGAGTAGAAAACTGGACTTACACATCAGGAGACCATCAGGAACAAGTAGCACTCTTAGAAGTAACAGTTTTGGTAGCAGGTTAGCTTTTGGGTTGTTACAGCTTCCTGCTTCCCAGAAACCCCTTTTAGCTGAGCTTCAGCCAATGCCTGCACCAGGGATGGAGCTTAAAGGGCTCTCTGAACCAGTCTTCCTTCCTACTGTTTATACCTGCTTTGGGTGCCCATCTAGTCTAAGGGTTATGAGTCCTATTCTGAACTCCAGAGAGGACACTTGTTCTAGATTCCATCAGGAACAGAGACTGGAGGCAGCACAGTTTTCAAGGGACTCGAACTCCTGACAGAGGCTCACAGAGATTTGGTAGGACAATGGCTGAAAGAGTTGATCCCATTAGCTCTGAAGACCCCACTGAAGACAATGCATGCACAGATGAGTCAGAGGAACCAAATGCACTGCAGCAGCCATGTGTCCAAGAAGAACAAGGACCAACCTTGCTGATGCTTGGACCTGCTGAAGGAGACACCTTACTAAGCCCATTAGCAATATGGTTCTTTCAATGGGAAGAGAAGCATTTACCTGAAGTAAGTCTATCTAGGCTCCTATGTACTGAATTTTTAAAGAGAGAACCTGATTTAACTTGGCAAAGTTTGCCAGAAAAAAAACAGAGACTGGAGGCAGCACAGTTTTCAAGGGACTCGAACTCCTGACACGGATGACCTCATCACCAATCAATCATTCAGGTATGGGAACATGAAGACACCCTGCTGACAAAACTGTGCCATTTCTATTGTCCATTTTGTAAAATATCCTCAGGGCCACAGAAAGGTCAAAGGAGAGCACCTTGTATTGGTAGTGGGGCCTCTTCACCACAATTCTGTGTTACTTCTAATGGATAGGGTGAATGGGGATGTGTGCATAAGTGTTCTTCAAGTCCAGAGCACACACTAATCCCTCAGTTGAATGAAAAGGAGAATTGTTTGAACAGAGTTCATTTAGAATCTCTTCCATACCAACAAAATATGCAAGCTCTTAAGTCTAGTATAGGTCTTAAGACCACCCCCACTCCCAACTTCTTAGGACTCAAGAAACATCTGGAATAGAATTCCTGGCCACACTCCTGAGGAGGGGCAGGTCTGACCAACTTCTACTGAAAAAGCAACTCCACTTCCAACTAACTGAGAAGGACTAGAGCTGAAGACTAAAGTTCATTGGATCAGAGAAGGGAAAGAGAATCATAAATGGTAGCTACAGTATATATTGCACAATTTTCAGGAACCACCAGTGTTTTGAAGATACGGAGCCATCCCATGATAAAAGACTCTCTTCCCCTCCCACTCTCCCAAACAGAGATGATAGGTAGGCAGATTTCAAAATTAATCAAAAACTGTGTTCCCAGGCTTTAGCTGAGTCTAACACTATTGACCAATGGCTGGGCACCAATGTTCCCTCCAAGGAATGACAATTTTTTTTTTCGTGTAACGATTTCTGAGCGCCAGTATTTGTGTTGCATCTCTGTATATAGCACAAAAAAAAAAAATTTATGTGAGCAACCATGCTCTGAAATGTATGAGCAATCGCTTAAGCACTCAGCTTAGAGGGAACTATGCTGGGCACCTACTACTACACACAGAGAAAATGAAATGCACCGAAAAAAGAGAAAGGGGCATCTTTGAAGGAATGGACACTAGCAGGGAAAATATTGACATCGTGCAGGGTCCAGTTAGTCCCCTGCCACAACTGATAGCAATTTCAAGGTGGTTTGATGTTCTTTAATTAAAGCTGCCATCTCCTGAACTTTGTTACTGAATAAATTGCCCCTGTATCATCTCAGAGGCCACTTACTTGCAGCCTTGTGAGCCATAATTCCTATAGAAGTGGTTGATGTCCTGGCCACAGCATTAAGTTTTGTATGTATAACAGTTGAGGTGCTTCTTACATTCTTCAAGGTCCTCTTGACATTGAAGAATTGGCAGAAATCTGCCTGCTCTGAGTGTCACAAACATCAGAGGCTTTAGATTTTGCATGCATTCTGGCAAATACCATATCATACAGAGCTGATGAGCTTTGATCCAGGCACTTAAACACAGAACCCCTGGAAATCCTTCCCCCCCCCCCCCAAACGTGTCCGATATCTCCTGGGAAGTACCCAAAGCTGTGTTAGATCACATTTCAATGCTGACTCTTCCACTACAGAGAGGTGGGGGAAGTCTGACACAACCTCAAAACCTGGGAAAGCTTGGACCCTGAATTTTAAATCCAACTTATGGGCCACTGGCAGGCATGACATCAATGTCTGCCACATCCTCACCTTTGGAAGACCTGCAGAAGCTTGTGAACCGGAATAGCTGCTGAATCCACTGGAGGTTCCAGGAATTGAAGCAGCCCAAAAATTATCTGTTCTTAAGTCCTTGGAGATCTATTTAATGTTTGGGAAATTGCCTGGTACTTGTAGCCTGGATTGGCCTCTGCTGGAAACAGGATTCTGGGCTTGATGGACCCTTGGTTTGACCCAGTATGGCATGTCTTATGTTATAGACTGCATCTTTGCCATCTTATTCAAGGAGTAGCAGAGATCCTCAGGAGAGATCAAAGCAACAGATCACATAAAGCTAATCTTAAGGCAATTGCACACTGACTCATGGTGAAAAACAAGATACAATTCTAAACTCTGATTTGACTTCAGATGTGCAAACACCCCTGAGCATCTCTCCCAGTTTCTGCTCTCCTACACTCCCCACAAGTGAACTTCAATCCTCCTAAATTTTACTCCTTCCCTCTTCCCCTCTGTCTTCCACCAGATTAACTTGCACACATTCTGCTTTTATGCCTCGAACCTATGGAACAAGATACGATTAACTCTATGCCTTGAGACATCTTTCCCTTCCTTCAGGAAAAGAATTAAAGCTTGGCTGCTCTGACAGGCCTTTTCCTAAATTCCACTCAATAAAAACCTGACAACTGTGAAAGACAACAGAGACTAACATCCATAGCTCTTAACTAATATCTTTATGCCTTATATGCCTCCCTTTTGTGTTGCCCTGTGCTTACTGTAAACAGACACACAAATGTATCATGAATTTAACCAGAAATCTGATTGTAGTCCATCCTGAGACTAGCTTGGTAAAGGTGGAATCTCAAATGTTTATATGAGGGTAAGTTAGTAAGTAAGTCACAAATCTCCCTACTAAGGTAATAAAACATATCTGTAATTTCATATTCCATAGATGGCACCACCTTAGAAGTGCTTATATACATAAATAGTTATTTAAACTGTGCATGCGCAGGGGCTGTGTACACAAGGAAAATGGCTGCCGTGTTGACAGATTGTACGGTTGAAGAACAACGTGCTGTTGTCCGATTTTTATGGGCTAAGGGCTTAGTGGCAAAAGACATTCATAAAGAAATGTATCCAGTATATGGAGAGAAATGTCTCTCGCGTAAAACAATTTATAACTGGGCCGATAAATTTGCACAAGGACGTGCCAACGTGAACGACGAAACCAGACCTGGTCGACCTGTAGAGATTGTGACAGAGGCAACTGTGAAGCAGGTTGAAGAGATGGTTCGCGCTAACTGGAGGGTAACAATTGACGAAGTTGCCAAAGAAATTGGGTGTTCTCACGGATTAGCATATTCTTTAGTGCACGATGCATTGAACTTTCGCAAAGTCTGTGCAAGATGGGTTCCCAAACAGCTGACCGAAGACAAAAAGAACAACCGGATGTGTGTCTGTTTGGAAAATCTCTGCCGTTATGCAAACGAAGGTGAATCAATGATTCACCTTCGTATTGTTACTGGTGACGAGTCGTGGGTGCACCACTATCAACCAGAAGCGAAACACGATTCCATGCAGTGGAAGCATCCACTATCAGACACCGAGAAAGTTCAAGCTTGTGCCTTCTGCAGGAAAGGTGATGTTGACTGTGTTTTGGGACCGAGATGGGATACTCTTAACCAGTTTTCAGAAGCGTGGTGAATCTTAATTCGGCTTCCTACTGTGCTACTCTATTAAAGCTTAAAGGAGCTATTCGTAGAAAACACCCAGATCTGGAAAAAAGAGGAGTGCTGATTCTTCATGATAATGCCAGACCACACACTTCGAATGAGATTCGTCAGACAATTGTGAACCTGCACTGGGAAGTTCTTGAACATCCACCATACAGTCCAGATTTGGCACCCAGCGATTTTCACTTGTTTGGCAAACTGAAAAGCCATCTCGGTGGTAAACATTTCACCAGCGATGAAGAAGTGGAACAAGAGGTAAAGCGCTGGTTATGATGCCAGCCAAAAATCTTTTACGCAGAAGGTTTTGACGGACTTTTCAAACGCTGGGACAAATGTATAAATGTTCGCGGCGATTACGTTGAAAAGTAGTTGGTTTTTCCAGAAAAACTGTTTGTGACTATATTCTGTATATTTCACAGTAAATAATTCATCTTTTGCATTTAAGTAAATTTCATGAATATTAATCCCATGTATGTTTGTGACTTACTTACTGACTTACCCTCGTAGATAAATAAAATGAATAATTATGCAGAGTCAAGTCAGCTGAGTGGATCTGCAGTAATACCTGTAGAATCGTCCTCCTCTCCCGGCCACAAAAGAAGACTAAGGCACAACTCCAAAGAGGATGAGGGCAAATGAGGAGGAAGAAGAGAAGAAGCTTCCTCATTCACCTTCATCCTCTTTTTTTTTTTTTTTTTTTGGGGGGGAGAGAATACCTGGTAAGAATACCGAATAGATAGTCTGTGATTCATCCCTTTCTGACTTATGAGGGGACTCCCCTGGATGAGGAGATCCCACAACCTCATGGTGAGGACTTACGCCTAACTCTGGAAGCTCTTGTGGACAGGCACGCAACAGTGAGGGATCTTGAGCAGCCCCACTAAATTTCTCCATTTTAGACTAGAAAGGTTCCAGTTTCCCCCTCTAAGATTTCCAGGGTTTAAGGAGGCAAAAAGAAATTCTTCACTATTTCAGACAGTTGGCTACCATGGGTCGGAGGACCCTCTGTGCTGGAGTTGATAGCGTATCCTCTTCAGAAACTAAAGCTGGTTCATCATCACTAAGGGCAGTCTGTATAACTGTGGCAGTTGTGTCTGATATGGAAGCAGTTAGCTCTAAGGTGCTTCACACATCAGTTGTATCAACACCTCCCTTCAAGAGGCAACCTGGGTCCACAGAAAGCGCCAGTTGCACCTCCCACCATGCCCTAACCTCAGTGGCAGGACTCGTGGGTTATGTGCTGAAGTGCTCCACTCTGATACAACTGGCGGCACCTTGGCATGTTGCACCAAGCAAGACAACTGTGGCTTAGAGTGTGGGAAGAAAGACAGCGCCCTGGACAGCCTTGGGTCCAGGAAAAACAAACGACTTGGCACCACAGGAAAATTTCATGCCAAAAAGGATGAAGAGACCTGTGCCAACAAAGCTATTTCCCTTTTGAGCGTCAAAAAAAGGGATTCACTCCAGTGGAGCCCCATGGCAACGGTACTTTCTTTTCTTTGGCTCCAAGAGGTCCCCTCATACCATTTGGGCAGTCTTTTTGGTATGTCATCTGGCAATACACTCAACCCCTGACCTGAGACAGATCTGGGAACCAGAACCATGGGGGGGGGGGGGGGAGAGGGAGAAGGAAGCCTTCCCTTGTATACATGATTGAGATGGGGAGGAATCTCATCTTGCTTCCCTGCATCTTACAAGGAGTTCAACCCCATGCTAAGGTTTTGGGTTCCTATCCACCAATGCCCTCCTCAGGGCCTCCACCTTCCAAGCATAGGATTACTGTGCCCTAGGAGCCAGCTTCGGCAATCGGAGTCATCATACTACAGGCCCAGGAAGCGATTGCAGATGGCATGCGTATCCAAAATAGACATCCAGTACCCAAAGATACAGGCCTTAAAGCCATGGAGTGCAAGATTTTTGGCCTTGAATTATTTTTTGTTTTTTTGTGTGTGTGGGGGGGGGGGGGGGAGAGTTGATGAAAAAGTTCTGTTTGAGGGACTTCTGAAGCAACAATGCAATAACAAGGCACAAAAGCTAAAACAATTTTAAGAGACAGACTGGGACTATCCATACAGTAGCTCAGATGAAGAAAAACATAAGAATTGCCGTACTGGGTCTGATCGAGGGTCCAAACACAGTAACCTGTTTCCAACAGTGGCCAATCCAGGTCACAAGTACCTAGCAAGATCCCAAACAGTGTTCAGATCCCATGTTACTATCACACCTGATGTGTAGTGGCTATTCCCATAGGAGATAATTGTCAAAGGAGTTAAGAGCATAAATGTAACATACTATCAAAGCATTTTTCAAAAGCCATTTACAAAAGTACATTTACACGTGTAAAATCCAATTTTAAGTATGTAAAAGCTTTAAAAAAAAAAAAAAAAAAATCAGGCCCTAAGCCTACTTGGTTAACAACAGTTTATGGACTTTTCCTCCAGGAACTTCTCCAAACCTTTAAGCCCAGCTATGCTAACTGCCTTAACCACATCCTTTCACAATGAATTCCAGAGCTTAATTGTGCATAGAGTGAAAATATTTTCTCTGCTTTGTTTTTAATGTGCTATTTTCTAACTTCATGGTGTGTCCCCTAATCTTTGTATTTTTTGAAAGAGTAAATAACTGTTTTTCATTTACCCATTCTATTCCACTCATGATTTTATAGACCTCTATTATATCCCCACTCACTTGTCTCTTTCTCCACGATGAACCACCCAAACTCCTTCAGCCTTTCCTCATAAGGGGCTCATGAGGCAACACGTGTGTTGGGCAATTCTTGTGAATGCTCAGTAAAGTCTTTACTGGGCTCTGACAGCTGGGTCCACGTCTGTGCCATCAGATGGCATCACCCCACGCTTTATAGCTAATTTATGCCTGCTTGTCGATGGAGAATAAGAATTTCAGTAGTACTGATATTTGGTGAAGAAGGGGAGGGGGAAAGCAAAGAGCCTGAGAAAATTATAAATTTTCAATGGTACTATTACTGTGGGCAAAAGTGTAGAATACCTTCCCTGAAGTTACCCAGATATAAGGAGTCAAATCCTTCTTGCAAGCAAGGGATGAAGACTTGCTATGAATATTGTAAAATACTTAAACATACTGAAACTGAGAAACACACTGAAAACCTGTCATGATCTGTATAAATAAAATCTGTTTTATTGGGAGAATAACTTCATGGCCTGAATTTTTAAGAGAAGAGTAACAGGACAGACAATTTTACGGAGTGTTTAATCTATTTTTCTTTGCCACCTGAGGACTATACCATCTATTTGACAACTATTGTAAAAACTCAAATAGCCGTTATCTGAAACCTTCTTGGGAGATGGCTACACTGGCTACGTATTGCTTTTTAGTCAGTTAATAGGAACCAGGAGGGTAGATGGTCTGATGGAGAGTGGCAGCAGAGAAGTCTCAGACAAGCAGTCCAGGTAGGCAGAGGATCTAGAGAGTTGGGCAATGCTGTGTCAATACCAGGGATAAAAACATAGCATCAGAGCTACCAGAGATAGCCTGTCATGTCTGAGGATGGGGCTACACCCACAGATGCTCCCCCTTATTTCTCTAAAACAGGACTGTGATTGATAACTGTGTGTCAGCGGACCTCACCGATGACGCATCTGCTCCTCACTGTTGTTCCAACCTTCCAGAAAAGATTCTCTCTTTATCTGTAGTGCCTTCTTATCTTGCTATTTGTGCATAACTTCATGCCTGTCACAAAAGGGCAGCTAAGACATTGTTAACTTATTGCTTCTGGAACATCTGTAGCTCCTCTCATTGCTGCCTCAGCCTGTCATTTCCTCATGGGACTGCACTATGTCCCTGATCACATGACTAAGCACCAACAGAAGCTCAAAAGACGATTTTGCCAATTAGGAAGCTGGAGAGGGAAAAGATTTCAAATCTGCCTGGGATTTTGAAGGCAGTTGAGCTGAAATGCTGTTTGTGACTCTGCCAAATTAGACTTGCTGTTTTCTGCAGGCACCTCACATGAGTATCCCAGCTGGAGACCATGGACAGCTTGGGAAGAAACTGAGTTACAATGCCAGTTCTCTGCTGAACCTGTGCTGCTGCTGTTGTGCCCCTGTAATCAGGGACTGTCTGCTGCAACCTATTCACAGAGTATAAGAGGCCGCCTAGGCTAGAGTGAAAACCACTACTTGGAGGAATCACTTGGGAGCATGAGTAACCACTCTCATTCAGCCACAGGCGAAGGGATCTGTACCAGGGCCCGAGTCAGTGACATCCACCACCACCTTCAAAGCATAATTATTCGTCTGCACCAGACATAAACCTATGGATTACAGTTTAATCCCCAGTCCTGGGGCAGGAGGAGCCATTCCTTTGCACATCCTAGTTGAACTATTTGCAAGCTTCACGACTGCCCGTTGTTCTCGTTTATGTATGTATATTACTGGGCCCCGTTATTTGTGTAAACATAAATCCTTGAGGGTTACAGTGAGCTCATTAACATAAATGGTATGCAAGGTTAACGTTTTTTGCCCTAGGGCAATGCATCACTGGAAACCCATTTGTATATAAAACTATGTTCATATCCGTTTATGATTTTTAAACACTGCAACCCTGATTCTTGAAATAATAAAGGCTGCACTGTTTTATCCTGGCATGTTCATTAGCCACAGGCAGAAGGAGGGGGGGGGGGGGGGCACGATGCACTACTAGAAAGCTAATTTTAGCAGCAGCTCCCCTCGGAGGTCCATTCACCAAAGGAGGGACCCCATCATTATACCCCTCTGGGTGGGGCTACACATCCTTTCATGAGCCTTCTTACAGAGTGAAGCTGATGGAGGCTGCTCACTGTTGCACCCCGAGCAGCTCAGCTAGCAGGATAAAGGGGGAGGCGCTGTACACAAGTATGTCAAACGCTGAAGTGATCAGCTGGCAGGCCGGCCAGAAGGGTAAGAGGGGGTGCCAAGGAAGTCTAGTGGAAGTCTGTCCAGCGTCCAAGAGGGAAAGCTCAAACAGTCACTGCAGGCATGGTTTTTGTTGGGTTTTTTTTACCAATACAAAATCCAAAGATCTCTCACATCAAAGAATAAAGTGTTTTACACTGAGCCGTTTTATATACGTATTCAGTACATTTAATAGTTTTTTTGGTTTGTTTTTTTTTAAATATCTTTGGCCCTTAATATATTTTATAATAAATGTAGACTTTGTTAAAATGAAGCTAATACAATCTGATATGTCGCCTTTCAAAAATTCCATATTCAGATACTAGAATTTTAAATTTAAAAATATGGTTTAAATAAAAACTGTTAACAGGGCAGCAGCAGAGGTTTGGAATTTAAAACAGTAGAGATTCTAAAAGAAAAGGCTTGTTTGCAAAGTCATTGGGAGCATCAGAAGATTAAAGTAATTTACTTATTAACATTTGATATTCCGCCTTTACCAAGTTGCTCTAAAAACGGATTACAATCAAATTAACATCAAATTCTAGTTACGACAGAATCAACAGTCTAGGACAGCAGATAAAATATCCGGTGGTGCATTTAGTCTGCCTAGCAAGATTTTTAGGGCAGCAACTGCTGCTCCGTGCAAACAGGAGGGGAGAGAAATAGATAAAATGGAGGATGGGAATAAGAGTGCAGATGCCTGGAGTCTGGACAGTTCCGAGTGTTCAGGCTCAGTAGTCAGTGATAGAGGAACTCTATGTTGCAATCTGACTTTTCCCCTTACCCACCTCACCAACTGAATGGGATGCATATGCCTGCAGAATGTCAGTTCCCAGATCCTTCAAAAATGGAATTCCCTAATTTAAACTCCATTTTGAAGGATCTGGGGACTGACATATACCTTAATATAAACTTGCTCAAACACACTCCACTTAAAATCAAATATTTAAACATAATGATTAAAACAATGAAGAAATGCTAATTCTGCTTGTAGTACAGTGGTATGCAGCATTGCAGAAATTAAAATACTACTGGGACCTTACAGGTCTATATTTCCAGTCCGTTAAACTTCTGAAAGCTCTGGGACACTTTTCTTTCTTCTGCTCTTTTAAAATTATGATTTAAAATGATCATGGCCCAAGTTCTGGTCCAGCCTCTCTTTCTCAGTTTTAGCACGGAGATGGCTATACATTGCAATCCAGTGATCACAAGCACAAGAATCCTGCTTGCCCTGTCTCAGCTTATCGCTTCTGGAGCGGCTGGCATGCAGGCTTTAAAAAAAAAATAATTCTCAGATCTGGCCTAAAGGAGGAGAAATTTCAAATCTGTGTAAAAGTGCTCTTGCCCTTAAAACTGAAAGTGCAGGCCAACCCAGTGGATCAGGGGCCGTGCTGCACATCATCATGCAGAAGAGATCTGGGTTCGATTCCCAGGTCTGGCTTCTGCTCTAGTGGGAAGGGAGTCTCCGCTTTATACAAATGGTGTAAAGTCTACTCAGGGTGCACACGTGTACTGCGTTCCAAGAAGAGCTGCAATCATGGCCAAGGACCAAGACTGCAATGGCTGGGCTAGATGGAAGACAGGGGTTAAACAAAATTGGGAAAAACCCTACGTAGTTGCAAATGAGGGTTCACGGTAACACAGCGCAATAGAAGGTGACTCGAACTGAGCCGGAGGAGTAAAGCAACAGAAGTGAAGTGACAGGTCAAAAAAAATTTTTTTTTTAATTCTGCAACACACCACTGGAAACCAAGTCTAATCTCGTTTAAAAAAGCAGCTGAATGGAATATGAAGTCTAAACAGGATAAAAATGGAGCAAAAAAAAAAACCCAAAAACAAAACAACCCACACAGCCAAGAAAAAAATCCCTGATAAAAATCATAAAGTGAGATATCTATTAAACCGAGGTAAATCCTACTCAATTGATCTTTCTCACTTAAGGGTGGAATAATTGATTCCAGAGATTCAGTTATTAAAAATGCAGGATTAACCAAATAGTCAATTAATTAGTTCCCCCATTTCCTGCATCTGCAGTATTTCGTTCGGCTTTAAAATTGTAGCTTTCCTCTCTTCTGGAGCTGTACAATCTGTACACCGTGATAATTGCTACAAGAAAGCAGTAGCAAGTATGTAGGCAGCTTTACCTTCTGAAGGAAAAAAGACACGAGTGGGTAAGATTCAGAGCTCCTTGTACAAAAGAAAATGTTTTTTCAGTTTAAAAAATGACCAGATGTTTCTGTTCCACAAGTCTACTCAATATGGGATACAAGGCAACAGTACTAGATACAGCAAACAAAGATGCAATGCCTTGTCAAAATGTTATTTGCAAGCAAATTGTTTTTATAACTGTGACTGCAGTGCCAGAAGTGAATGCACTCCAGCACAGCTGCTTACATAGTGAGTAGATCTGATAAGACTATAAATAGTATAGATTTTTTCCCCCCCAATATCAATTCACAGTGAAGGGCTCTATTTAAACTGTGGGATGAATTTCAAATATTTGCAACTAACAGACAAGACTGACAAAACTATAGAAAATGGTTTATCAGTAAAGTCTCACTTAAATTATTTTGCAGAAACTGCAGATCCTATGATATTAGGACTCTAAAGCAATTTAAGCATGCCTTACATATTAGTGCAAGATGCATATAGGGAAAAATAACCCATGCTGTAATTACAAGATATTAGGTTCCATATTAGGAGTTACCACCCAGGAAAAAGATCTAGGCATCATATTGAAATAGTCAGCTCAGTGTGCTGTAGCAGTCAAAAAAAGCAAACAGAATGTTAGGAATTATTAGAAAGGGAATGGTGAATAAAATGGAAAATGTCATAATGCCTCTGTATCGCTCCATGGTGAGACCGCACCTTGAATACTGGGGCGGATTTTAAAAGGAGCGCGAACAGCCTACTTTTGTTTGCGCTCCAGGCGCAAACAAAAGTAGGCTGGATTTTAGTAGATACGCGCGGAGCCGTGCGTATCCACTAAAATCCTGGATCGGCGCGCGCAAGGCTATGGATTTTGTATAGCCGGCGCGCGCCGAGCCGCGCTGCCTACCCCCGTTCCCTCCAAGGCCGCTCCGAAATCGGAGCGGCCTCGGAGGGAACTTTCCTTTGCCCTCCCCTCACCTTCCCCTCCCTTCCCCTACCTAACCCACCCGGCCCTGTCTAAACCCCCCCCTTACCTTTGTTGGGGGATTTACGCCTCCCGGAGGGAGACGTAAATCCCCGCGCGCCAGCGGGCCGCTAGCGCGCCGGGACGCGATCTGGGGGCAGGTCCGGAGGGCGCGGCTACGCCCCCGGGCCGCCCCGGGCCGTAGCCACGCCCCCGGGCCCGCCCCCGGAACGCTCCCGACACGCCCCGAAAACGCAGCGCGGTTCGGACCCGCCCCCCGACACGCCCCCTCCGAAAACCCCGGGACTTACGCGAGTCCCGGGGCTCTGCGCGCGCCGGTAGGCCTATGTAAAATAGGCTTACCGGGGCGCAGGGCCCTGCTCGCGTAAATCCGCCCGGTTTTGGGCGGATTTACGCGAGCAGGGCTCTGAAAATCCGCCCCACTGTGTACAATTCTGGTCGCCGAATCTCAAAAAAGATATAGTTGCACTGGAGAAAGTACAGAGAAAGGTGACCAAAATGATAAAGGAGATGGAATGGCTCCCCTACGAGTAAAGGCTAAAGAAGTTAGGGCTGTTCAGCTTGGAGAAGAGATGGCTGAGGGGGGGGGGGGGGGGGGGGAATATGATAGAGGTATTTAAGATCATGAAAGAACCTGAATGGGTAAATGTGAAATGGTTATTTACTCTTTCGGATAATACAAGGACTAGGGGCACTCCATGAAGTTGGCAAGTAGCACATTTAAAAAAAATTAGAGAACACTCTTTTTATTCAATGCACAATTTCAATGCTGGCTCCTCTGCAGCAGCAGTGCCATGAATTTTAGGCACAAGGTTCCCAGGATTTTTCCTGTGTTTTAAAATAGGTTTGGATAAGTTCCTGGAGGAGAAGTCCGTAAACTGCTATTAATCAATAGGGAATAGCCATTGCTTGTTGCCGGCATTAGTAGCATGGGATCTATTTAATGTTTGAGTATTTGCCAGGTACTTGTGACTTGGATTGGCCACTGTTGGAAACAGGATGCTGAGCTTGATGGACCCTTGGGCTGACCCAGTATGGCATTTTCTTATGTTCTTAGTGATCTCATTGATTTTGCCAACAGTCAGAGTTTCTTCTGGGACCATATTTTTGAAAATGTAATCTCTCCCCTCAAGAGCTACAAAACTCCTGGAAGCCAGGTCTGTTAGGAATCAAAAATTCAGAAAAGCAAAAAATTAAGGAAAATAAAAGCATAAGTGTCAATAACTTACAAAAAAAGAAAAGAAAGCAAAATAACAGAAAAAGTGAAAAAAAACCAACCATTTTTTGCTGGCTCTTATATATTTTTGATTACTGTGCTTTCTGAATATAATTTCCATCTGCCCTTTCCTAAATGCTTGTATCCCACAGTCATGTCTGTATTTTCAAAACTCAATATCTTACACTGATGAGCATCTCATACCTAGATGAAAAACAAAATATACACGTTAACTAATGTCATTTCTTAGTTTTGTCTCATTCCCCAAGCACTGTGTTATGACCAACCAGTCAGAAAAATTAAAAAGCCTGAAGTAGGATAGCAAGAAAGTAGTTTATAAGTCTCAAAAAAACATAGCAATACATTCTTTATATTATAAATATGAAAGGCATTGCACTTTTATCAATATAGAAAAACATTTTGCATGATATTCATATGAAATTTTAATTTGTAGTAGGTTCCAGAATTTTCCTGCAGCTCAAAGGCTCATTTTAAAAGGAAATGTTTGGAAACTAATGATAATATTTGAAGATCATAATTCCACTATTGTGTATCACCCCAGAGGAGAGATGTTTCCGTACTGGTTAGCTATCATACCACAGAATATGGATTTGGTTGTTGAGTTTAATTACTCACATTTCCAAACCTGTGCTTGAGACAAGTTATAATTCAGGTACAGTGCATTATCTTTGGACGAAAACAAAGTATATTTGTACTGGTCCACCAGCAAGTGGGAGTTAATACCTCTTACACCAAGGTTTAAATGTCACCAACTCATCTTTTCCCTTGTCAATTCTTACAGTTTTCAGCATTAAAACATGAAAAGCCCCATGTGTTTGTTTTTTTAAACATTATACTGGAACCTCATTCAAATGTATGCCAGTCTAAGAAGTGAAGAAGTTTCTCAATTTTGATCTTCAACAGCCGAAAAAACAGGTTTTTCCAGAGTAAACGGATGTGCAAATCAACCTTAAGGCCATATATCTGATGAATATTAGCTGGCGAAATCCTGGGCACTAGGTGCCTAAAATTCAAGGCACTGGTGCAGCAGAGGAGCCACCGCCAGAAAATTGCTACAGCCGGGACCCGTCCATCGTGGCAGGGTCTTGGGCCAAGGAGCCGCCACTGCAAGAAGGAAACCAAAAGGTGATAGAAATGGGAAGGAGGAGGAGCACAAACAATTCAAAGCAAAAAAAAAAAAAGGCTAAAAAAGGGGAGAAAGAAGATGAAGATTTCCTCTCCCCTCCCCCCAAATACCTGAATTTTCAAAACATTTTCCACCTGTTTATGAATATCCATGATGTGTATCCTGAAAATCAGACCTCCCTGAACACTCCTACATTAAATGAAGATACTTAACGAACATCATGGTGACATGTGGAGAAAAATATCTTACAATCTGCAGAGCGAGTTTTCCTATTCCACATTGCCCAAAATGTGCTTTATTTGGAAGTCGAGCATTAGACTGCATAGTCACAGTACAAAGAGTAACCTCAAGAAACTAGAAAACATCCAAGATTGCTCTAACAGCCAGCTGGAATTAATGGTCCATGACAGCTGCAAATAATCTCAAAGCAAATCAAGTGTCAACTTCAGTGTATGCTCCCAAATGAAAATACAATATAATATGCATCCATATGCACATTCTTACAATTCTTATGGGGTAAATGCATTCAATGAGCATTAACTGAGACTGGACAAAAGTATGAATTATAATGCAGTGTAGACATACACGCCCAAAAATAAATTTGTTCAACCCTTTTAACCAAAAAGGAAATGGAAATAAGTTTACAAACGTTAATTGTTACTTATGAACTTTAAATTATTCTACAATTCACAGTGAACAAAAATACATAATGGAAAAAACCTTAACCAATTTTGCTACCATGCTACAAATCAAGAGCCCTGGCAACAACATGCTTGAAAATATTCAGAGGGAAAGCTCCTGAACAGACAGAAAATGCTGAACATGGCAAGTTCTTCCACAAACCATCCTGAAACCTACAAACCCAGAAGCACTGCTTAGAGATGTGCATTCGTTGTAGATGAATTAGATAATTTCAACGAAATTGTCTAATCCGTCCTGTTTCAGGAGTGCCCTGAAACGAACAATTTGCCAAAATTCGGGAAAATTTTGAATTTCATTTTAGTGTGCACTAACACGAAATTAGTGAAAAATAAAAAAAAAAAAAACCATGGAAAAAACAAAGTTAACCGTGAGAAAAACAAAGTACAAACAGATAACGATATATAAAAACGATACACATTTGTCAGGTCCAGTAATTTAAATCTGCCAACTTTAACATTTGTAAACTCTTTATTTTTTTAAATTCTCAGTCTAAAATTTTGAGCAGAGCCCCATACAGATCAAAACGTAAATCTATTTTTAAAAAAATCTACAGACGTAGAGAGAGTCACAAGATGCTATGAGTTACTCTATTAAGCAAATCGCTTTCCCGACACAGAGGATGGATTGGCTTTATCTCAGAAGCAGGAAAAACTGAGCTTCCACTTCCAACATTCCAGAGAAAAAA
Organism: Rhinatrema bivittatum; assembly: GCF_901001135.1. Classification (NCBI taxonomy): domain Eukaryota; kingdom Metazoa; phylum Chordata; class Amphibia; order Gymnophiona; family Rhinatrematidae; genus Rhinatrema; species Rhinatrema bivittatum. The sequence continues at coordinate 234,429,926 of NC_042618.1, forward strand.
AGTAATATTTTCTCTTTTCATTCAGCCATGTTGTACTGCGAGCTTTTACTGCAATACAAAATCAAAAAGCAGACACTCAAAGCTGCTTGCACTGTAATGCTGCTAGCACACCACACACTTTCAGCGCCAGAAAATCAGAGACAGCAAAGCCACAACAAAGTCAGTCACTGAATTTAACACAGCAACAAGGCACTGGTTTCCGTACTGCTACCCAGTCTAAGGACAAAAAAAAATGCAAACTTCTCAGCAGAATGCATGCACTGGGTGGCCCCACAGAAAGGTTCTGCCTCCAGACTGTGGTCTGGATCAGAGAGTTCATATTAGAATAACTGATGTACCCTACCACAGAATTTTGTTTATAATTTGCTACAGCCCAGTTATCTACAGCTAATTAGAAACTGGCATCATTATAAATCAACAAACATGTAGCATCCGAGACACAGCACCAATGAGAAATCAGTTAAAAATAGACACCACTGTAGCTTTATTTAGTATGCTGTCTTATAGCAAAAACTAAGGTACAGTAGTGTCTATTTTTTTTAACTAATTTCTCATTGGTGCTCTGTGTATATATACACACAGGTACTTCTGGCCTAAACAGCAGCTATTCAGATTTCGAAGAGAAGAAACTATTCAAATAATTCTTAAATCAAATAGTGTTTTCTTTATAATTCTTTCCTTAGCTCCATGAATCATAAGAAAGGTATCTCCACGGGTGAACAAGTTGGGAAATGTATTCTCCTTGCTGGAATACACAGAGGATCCCAACGCATTATTTATTTAACAAACATCTTGTATTCTGCGAATCCATTTTATTCAGGATGTATTACGATACATATATAACCAAAATATATCACACACATATCAAATACAATTTTACATAAAAAAAATAAGGCAAATTCAATTAAAACAATAATACATGCATAAAATTATCTATAGTACTTTATCTCTAACGTCTTTTAAAACTGCACTCAGAACTAAGGCGTCATACTGTCACTCGCCTGGTGGAAGAGAATTGTTTTCACTTGTTTTAAAACATTATGTTATCTTGCTCTTGCCACAATTCAGTGGATGAAGTATTCCATAAAACTGGAATGGCCATTGAAAATGCTTTTGTTCTAGTCATATGAAGATGAATATTACATAAAAGATTGAACACACAAAAGCACTTGAGGATCGTAAAGAACGAGCAGGCACATACCACAAACTTCCCAGCTAAGGAATAAGATTCCACATAAGAGGCCCTATGTGCCAGCGCTAATGCTTTAAAAAAAATTATCCTTTGCAATATAAATAGCCAATACAATCCCTTCATGAAAAACATCAGATCCCATTGCCAGCCAAAAATAAATGCATACAGCAGCATTTTGCACAAGTTACAACACAAATAAGCCGATAAACCCAAGTAGACTGCATTACAATAGTCTAAATGACTAAGAACTACAGCTTGCACCATAATTTTAAAGCCATTAAGAGATAAACATTTAAGAGATCTGAGAGTTTTCAACTTTAAAAAATGCAGTTCTCACAACCTTAGACATTTTTTGCTTTTAAAGATAATCAATTCCAAGTTAACATCCCTAGATTTCATGCTTCTTCTTGTACCTGTATCACATGAATATCAACTAAAATACTAAACAATGGCCTCTATGCAGTTTTCCAAATCCAAAGGACACATGTCTTTCTACTATTTAGGAATAGTCCATTTTCAGCTAACCAGTTCCAAATTAGCTTAAAACAGAACTGACATTTATCCAAAAGGTATTTCTCCAGGATTCTCACTGGGAACAAAAAAAATTTCACTTCATCCACATAGATGAAATCATTGCCATTGAACTCCATCTACCTCTGCACATCTGCATCTAATCAGTAATTTCATGACTCACGGTGTCAAGATATCAAATTGTACTAATATGCCTGATTTCTTCTTTTACACAGTACAATGTAATTCTATCAGTGTCTCCATTCCACAAAGCTTCAGAAACCCACACTGACCTTCATCAAAATTATGCTTATTAATAAAATCAACAAACTGTAATACTGGTGATTCTAAGATCTTATTCAAAGTACTAAGATTGGAACTAAGGCGATAATTACTTAACAACTCAGATGAAACTCTGAGATATTTCTGAATAGGACAGTCAGCAGCTTGCTTCAAAGCCTGTTTAACAATTCCTGTTATCACTGATGAATTCAAGACCAAATAAACAATCTTCAAATACTGTTAAATTGGTCTTAATTAAGAAAAAGGGACATTTATTTAAGGTTTTTTTATACCGGCATTCAAGAACTCGTTCTCATCATGTCGGTTTACAGAAAACAGGGGTGCAAAAATATAACCAAAAACATAAACGTGGAGAAGAGAAGAGAAGCAGTTACAATTAACAGGGGCTAATGAACTGGGATTGTAAGAAATAAAAGAGATAGAGGAGGATAATTATATACAAGTGTACAACATAAATAAGGAGTCCACTATATACACATCTTCTAAGCAGAGAAATTGTTGATGGTGCGTGTTAGGTGGAGTTTGGGAAGACATGAATCTAATGAACATGAAGTTAGCCTTAACATACCATTTTATGCAATTTGAGTTAACTACATTATAACAATCTCAAGTAATTGGCAAATGTCCCACAAACAATCACCACCTTGTTTATGCAAATTTGCAGGGGGCTGTGCTAATAATCTGTATGAGAAAATAGGCCAGTGCTCCACAATTAGGTCACGGAATATTAACAGGTCTGGCTGTTTAAATGCACATTTTATTATAGAAAACAGCTCTAATAGTTTATTTAAAGAATTAATAAGCTAAGAGTAATACTCTGTTAAGCCACATATACCTTGCCAAAAGCATACCAGATATTTCTATCCATTTCTCAGACCTACTTAGCTCTTTCCTACATAACACTAAATGAACATGAGTACAAAGTTTTCTTTTAATAACTTTTTCGGAAACAACTTTATTATAAATCTTAGTCACATTCCACCAATCAAATGCAATACTGCAGTAGATTTAATCTGCTCCCAATACTGTAAAAATAACTCACAATTTGATTGTTCTCTAATTTTTTTTTACAGGAATAGGCGTTTTTGTTTTTTTTAAACCATCAAAATATGCAGTAAATATTACTAAATGGTGATATGACCATGAGACATTTCAGTTTTCCATAATTACAACTGCATTCCTTTTCAGTCTAACATCTGTTACAATAATTAAATTTGATATATGGCCAGCACAATGTGTAGGAGTCGAAACTAACTGGTTTAAACCCAATGCAAAAAAGAAATCTAAAAAAAAAAAAAAATCACTGACTTTAGCAGCATTATCTTCATAATTAAGATTAAAGTGCCTAATATAAGTAACTCGCTGTAATCCAGAGAGAGGACAATATTGACACCAATGAATTATCATCATCAAGAGGTTGTCCAGGAAGAAAGCTAATCACCCAAAAATGTAAATGGAACAACATCCCTTCACAGCCTTTAAAACATTCATCATAGTCGTTTATTTGCAATCACGCTTTTCTAAAATAGAGTTCAAAGCATGTGACAAGGAACTGTGTTACAGAGAACACGAATTGAAATTACATAGGAACATGACTAAATTATAAAGAACTGGAATTACAAAGGGAACAAGTAATGATTATTAACAGTAGGTTATAAAACATAGTTTAGTAACAGTCTTATGGGTGCAGTCAATAGTTTAGTGTTCAAGATCTACTGGCAAAGCAGAATGGGAAACCTCCAGACTCATTTCTTAAGCTTAACACAGATGGAACTTATGGTAAGAGAAATTCTGTAAATTCTGTTTTTTGGTCTCCCATTAGGTCTTGGAGCTTCACAGATTCAAGGCTTTTTTCATTTTACATGTCCATCCAGATGATAAAAACTGCTTCCTTGAAAAATTTCTGGTCAGCATCCCTCCAAACTACCCACAGTCCTGATGGAGATATTCTCCAACTCATGGAAATTCCCCAGTCTATGTTATTCACAAATAGCCTGTGCCAGAATTGAAAAAAAATCAAAATGGGACAAAGGCGGCACCAGCTACACCATGGCATTTACCATATTAGGACTAGCAAGGTAGATTTGCAGGCCGATACACTACAGTGCGCTCTGAGGGAGCACACTGTTAGCCTGCTATTGGACGCGCGTTTTCCCTTACCACTTATTCAGTAAGGGGAGGAAAACGCGCGTCCAACCCGCGGCACCTAATAGCGCCCTCAACATGCAAATGCATGTTGAGGGCCCTATTAGGTATGCCCGCAGGATACAGAAAGTAAAATGTGCAGCCAAGCCGCACATTTTACTTTCAGAAATTAGCGCCGACCCAAAGGTACGTGCGCTAATTTCTTCCAGCACCAGGAAAGTGCACAGAAAAGCAGTAAAAACTGCTTTTCTGTGCATGCTCCGACTTAATATCATGGTGATATTAAGTCGGAGGTCCCGAAGAGTAAAAAAAAAAAAAAATTTTGAATTCGGCCCACGGCTGTCGGGCCGAAAACCGGACGCTCAATTTTGCCGGCATCCGGTTTCCGAGCCCGTGGCTGTCAGTGGGCTCAAGAACAGATGCCAGCAAAATTGAGCGTCAGCTGTCAAACCCGCTGACAGCCGCCTCTCCGGGCTAAAAGGAGGCGCTATGGACGCGCTAGTGTCCCTAGCGCCTCCTTTTCCCCGTTTCTACTGCACCACCTAATTTGAATACTGAATTGCGCGCACCGGCCCCTCGCCGGTGCGCGTGCCAGGAGGGCGGGCGTTCGTCCGCTCTCCCGCGAACTTTACTGAATCAGCCTGATAGTGAGTGCTGGGGTGGCCAACTCAGGTCCTCAAAAGCCACAAAACAGGTCTGGTTTTCATGCTGTCTACGCTGAATATACATTAGATATATTTGCATACAATGGATGCAAAGCATGCAAATATATCTTATGCATACGCATTGTGAGCATCCTGAAAACCAGTCCTGCTTGTGGTTCTTAAGGATCAGAGTTGGCCACTCAGACATAGCAAGTCTCACTGGAAACAGAATTTCAACTGGCAGTATTCCTACAACAACAAGGTTTCCCCAGACATCTTGGGACCCCCTCAGCCAGTCAGATTTTCAGGATATTCACCACAAATATGCACGAGATAAATTTGTAAATATGAATTCTCTGGTATATGCAAATGTATCTCGTGCATATTCATGTGGATATGCTAAATATCTAATTGGCTGTGGAATCCCTAGGACAGGTTTGGGAAGCCCTGTCCTACAAAGTCAGAGAGAAAAATAGGCAATCTTCTTTAATCGCGCTTGAGAAAAATCTCGTCTTTATGCAGGATGTCTCATTATGCCAAACAGATTCCTTATTATCTGGTAAGCAGTGATGAAAAGCACAATTACTGAATAAAGTTCTTGTTCTTCATGACTTGATAGTTTGAGCATCAATTACTTAATCCTAAGGAAAATTATAAAAAACATAAATCTCACAACTCCACATAACAGATCTGTGATTATAAGGGATTAATACCTTTTAAAACAAACAAACCCTCTATCCTCCCCTACTAAACTGATTTAGTGCCAGGAACTGTGATCTTAGAGAACTTACCTGGCTCTCATCCTGAACTACTCGATATTGTTCCTTCCAAATGGTAATTTTGGAGGCCTCATCTTTCCGCAGCGCTCGCTCCTTTTTCAATTCAGGGCTCCAGAAGGTTTTGATGCTGTTCATAGAGGAGCTCAGCTTGCTTTCTTTCACCTCTACATCCTTGCGCAGGAAGTCATTCTCCCGAAGCACTTCCTTTAGCTGTGCCTGCAGATCCATGATGGTGTTATCTCTTGCCTGGCGAAGAGAGTGCGGTACAGTGGATGCCATGCTCACAGGAGGAAGGTGATGCTCTCCAAATGCAATAGTATCGCTAGCAACTCCGCTACTGGCAATATTAGGGCTGCTCCCCATGGCAGTCATCCTAACCCCATAAGGCAGCCGGCCTCCAGAACGTCCAAGGGTCATTGAGCTTTTGGGTGTGTCTGCACCAACATTTTCATGGTCACTCAGATACATTGGGCCAGATGTGGCATATGCCGCGTTCAACGACTGAATATTTTCCATAGAAAGAGTTTTCCCACTGCCACCACCTGTACTGCTTCCAGAGCTCCCACCCGTGCTGTTGGTGCGACGGTGGCCCAAGCGGGGTGATCGAGGCAATCTCGGCGAGCGTCCAGGACTCTGGCTACTTGGTTCTACCTTTCCAACAGAACGAGCACTTCCGTACATGACTAAAATGGCAGCTGAAGAAATGGGATAGGCCAAGAAGAATTAAGGACTGCTCCTAGAATGTTTCTCTAGGGCCACAGATTAGCTTCAGGTTGTTTAGAGATATCAGATATGGTCCTTCATATTTAAAGTTGCACTCTCACATCTGATCTCATCTGTATGGATAAAAAAAATAGAAAGAATAAATAATTAGTATTATTTATTCAAAGGTTGATTGTTCACAAAACAAACAATTCTGTTCCCCTGGTCTTAATTTTGAACACTTCACAGGCCCTATCAGTTCAATGCCAACAAAATATCTCTCTTTAACTGTTACTTTTAAAAAATATATTTCTACAAAGTCTCAAAATATTTTTAATTATTCATTTCTTCCAAGATATTAATGAGATCAATATTGAGGGCCAACAAATTCTGGGCCAAACCTTGAAAGGGGTAGCACAAGACCCTTCATGATTTTGAGTGTTCAAGTCTGTCAATTGGATTTAATAAATTGCCTTTCCCAAGGCTCAAGGAAAGTTCAAAACAAAGCGAAAGAATTTTTAATGATAAAAATAAGACAATTTTTATAACATAAAAAAATAAATAAAAATTATCCCAACAAGAAAAGAAACTGGTAAATTTTATAGATCCCTCCACAAAGTTAGTCCAAATATAAAGCAAGAGCGATAAGAAATCCGGTACCTTTACTTGGTTACATCATAAATTAATCTGAAGTCAGCCAAGTAAAGGTAGAACTAAATTAAGCAAACCTGAGTTAATTAAGTTATTAAAAAGCAATAGAAAACAAAAAACCCACAAGAGTCTTTTGCCCATTTTCTAAACCTTAGGTAGTCCCCCAGTAAGCATAATTCTTTGGGAATCGTGTTTCAAAGTTTTGACCAGTTCAAGAAAAAATAAATAAATTCTTGCAATTGCCTACAAACTTGACACTCAGCAACGATGGTACAGACATAAGATGACCCTGGGAGGAGTGTAAGGGCCCGCTAGATATTTACTATGAAGTCCCTCAAATAATAAAAGGCCTATTATTTATGGTCTTAAGAATTAAAGATACATTTTCAATACCGGGTTGAAATGTATTGGGAGGATGTGAAATTTTTCTAGTTCAGATGTAATGCTGTCAGACAAACAAACTCAAAAGTAAACTAGGTACCTTATTTTGAATCAACTATAATCTTTGCAGCTGTTTCAAAGATAACCCCCCCCCCCCCCCCCCCCCAAAAAAAAATGTTTTACAATAATCCAGTCTAGATGAAATAAGGTCATGGATAACTGTAACCAAATCCCTTTCTGTTAAGTAAGAACGAAGTGCCAATGTGAAATTGGTCAAATGAATTGCATACTGCAGAAGGCATTTGAATAGACAGTTCCAAATCTAAAATTACTCCAAAAATTTGAGCGTCATTGTCTTACTTCAAGAAACATATATTCCAAAACTAATCTTGGAGAAAGTCTTTAAAGAAGGAAGTTTTATCCAAAGAATCTGTGTTTAATCTGCATCACCTTCAATTTTTTGGCCCTCATCCAATTTGCAAATCATTGACGGACAATGATTAAAATTGACCAAGGATTCTGAGCAATTGTGGCCTAAAGTAGTGCATATCTGAAGATCAATAGCATATAGAACACAATTCAGATCAGACTCCCTAACTAATTTCCCTACCAGACATACATAAGTGCTAAAATGTATTGGAAAGATCACCAATCCTTGAGAGATGCCTCATTTCAGCTTCTAAGAATAGGAGTACTAGTCTCCAATCATCACTCTCCGAGACTTGTCAATAAGAAAAAGGAGAAACAACTTAATGCGGTACCCTTGACACCAGGACCACTAGTGGACACAATTTAGACACACTAGCTCCAACTGTACTCACTGAAAATAGTACAATATCTTATTTTCTGAGTTCTTTAATTTGATCACAAGCCTCTTTGTACCCATTTTGGTTTTTCAGTAAATGATCAGTAAGCTAAAATTTAGCATACCTACAAAGAATGAAAGCACACACACCAAATATCCACAAATACTGATTTATTCACCACAAAATTAGAACTGAATGACCACAGTATTTTGTAAAGTGGTATTACAGATACAACTATGCTTGCATAGTTTGGCAAAAAAGATACATTTAAAATAAATTAAAAAATGAATATCACTTTCTATATAACAGGATGATCCACTGAAACTGCACTATATAGAATGTTTTTTCTATAAAGAATGATTGAAATCTTCACAGATAATGTAATTTGGCTATCTGAAGTCTGAATATGAAAATATATCTTTCACATCCAAATGCTGTTCCACAAATATTCTATTGCAACAAGAACTGAGTGGCAAACAAAGACCTGATCAATATATCTCAAAAAGGACACACTTTTACAGAAAATGCAGTCACACCAGTGGTGTACATTGGTTAACAAATCACAGTTCACAGTTTTGAAACAGGGGCCCCAACGCGGCCGTGTTTTGCATTGGACTGCGTCAGGGCGACCAAGCACATAAATAATAAGGGAGCCTTAATTCACTAAATTTAGTGAGAGCCGTGACTGCATGGGAAAAATGCATCAGAGCCGCTTGTGAGTGAGAGACAAAATTTTTATGACGAATAAATTCCGATAGGTACTAGTTAGTTCTAGAGAAGGGGTCAAATGACATGTACCGCGGGCGCGTGGGAAAATCCCACCGCGGTTAGAAGAGGGTATGTAAGCTTTAAATCATGGGACAACGGGGAAAACAGAAAGACCTTGTGAATTGAAAAAAGAAGAACTGCCGGCCCCAGGCTTTTAGAAGCTTAGTAATCTTCAAAGAGGGTTTAGACAGCCAACCAGACAGCCAAATATAGAAAGTAGTAGCAGCGCCCACAGCACATGTCATTTGACCCCCTTCTCTAGAACTAACCAGTACCCATCGGATTTTAGTCATCATAAAAATTGTCTCTCACTCACAAGCGGCTCTGACACGTTTTTCCCATGGCGTCACAGCTCCGGCTCTCACTAAATTTAGTGAATTAAGGCTCCCATAATATTTACGTGCTCGGTCCCCCTAATGCAGCCCGATGCAAAACACGACCGTGTCGGGGCCCTGCTTCAAAACTGTGAACTGTGATTTGTTAATCAATGTACAGCACTGGTGTGACTGCATTTTCAATAAGTGTGTCCTTTTGAGATATACTGATCAAGTCTTTATGTTTGCCATACATTACTTCTTGTTGCATTTGCTATTGTATGTGTGTGCTATTTACTCCACCCTTTCCATGTGCCTTTGCCCACAAATATTCTAACCAGCCAATTCTCTTCCTTTAGAAGAAATCCTTTATTTCCCAAAACTATATTACTCCACATTTTCATGCACAATTTTCAAATGAAGATATATATTTCTCATCATTCCTCAAACATGTTGCTTAAAAGCACTTTCAAATATGTTTTATTTCAACACCAATAGCATACATAGCAATACACAGTGTAAACCATGACAGCTGTCATCTGAGTTGCCCCAGGAATGAGCGACATTGTCTCAGGAGAGTCCAATACAGGCTGCTGATGGTAGCAAGTCTTCCACTTAGGCCAGCCACCTTCCCTTCAGGTTGGGCCCTCCAATGCTAGTGGCTGGCAAGGCATGAGATCTGGAAAGGAGTGAGGGGGTGGAACAAGCCAGGTATCCAGGAATGGGACAGAGATTAGGCAGGAACACTGTACATAGAACCTGGAGACAAAGAAGTCTTCTGCACACAGGAATGGAGCCAGAGCATAAGGACCAAGCTCTGGTAACTGATTAAATCTCCAATGGCCAACAGAGGGTAAGTGAGGGGCACAGGATTGGGAGGACTGGATAGATAGTCAAAAACAGCTGACAGCACCATTTGCAGGCTGGAAGATAATCCAGTACCTTCCCCCCACTCCTTTCAGAGACAGCTTCTAGATGGCCCCATGTGTTGCTTCCAAAAATGTCTTCAAGAGACGAGATGCATGAAGGTCTGATGCGACAACCCAAGATCTTTCTTCAGGGCCATACCCCTTCCAAGTACTGTACTCTATTATGGAACACTCTAGAATGCAGAATCTCCTCAACCTAGAAAAGATCTGGCATGGCCTGCATCAACATAGAAACATGAAATGAGAAGCTGAAGGTGCATGGTTACTGGTGTATGATTTTCTCAATAATGGCAAATGGCCCTATATTGTTGAGACTAAGCTTAATGCATGGAAGCTTTAGACAGATTTTTTTTATTTAAACATACCTTATTGCCAACCTGAAACTAGAGTTCACATATACAATGTCCATTAGCAGAATTCTTCTGCTGGAACATAGTTTTCTCCAAATTACTGCACACATGTACGCAGGCTTTTTGTAAGTGCCACACCAAGTCATCGGCCACAAGTATTTCAATAGCTGGAGCAGCAGGAGGCAGACAAACAGACTAAAGAACAGAGAAACCCCCATAGATTCGCTAACATGATTCTTGTGAGCAAACAACTCATGGGAATAGTCTGGCCTAGTCATTCTAATGACCAGAGATGAAATACCTAAGGAACTGTTCAAGATTTTGGCTAGTTCTCTCTGTAAGGTCATTTGTCTGGGGGTAGTATCCTGATAAAAACTGCAACTTGACACCCAGATCTTTACAAAAGACCCTCCAGATTATGGCAACAAATTGGGGACCTTGATCCGATACAACAAAGGTTGGGATTCCATGCAAACACACATCTCCTTAATGAAGCCAGTTAGAAGGCATAGGCAGCTTAGAGATGAGAATAAGGTGTGCCATTCAGGACAAATTATCTAGTATCAAGATGGCAATACAGTCAGTGGAAATCGGAAAGTCTGTAATGAAGTCTACGGAAAGGTAGATCCATGATACAGAAGGAATCAGAAGCAGGTGCAATTCATGGTAAGTTTTAGCATGAGGGTTTTAGTGGACAGGCCGAAACACAAATCTTACAATCCTTCCACAGGGAAGGCCACAAAAAAAAACCTCTGGAATCAGTTCAACCATTTTCTTAATCACTGGATGTCGGGAGAGTTTAAAATCATGCTGTAAGTTTTCGCTGGCCGCGGGATGGCCCAGCAACCGGCCGCACTCACTCCCCACACCATCGCTCACACTGCAGCCACATCTTGCCTCCTCCTTAGATCCCTTTAGGTGCGCACTGAATGATAAAGACCCCATGGCAGGAAACAGAAGCAGCACTGGCAGATGATACCTTTGCGGGCTGGAGATTTAAAACCCAGTCGCACTTCCAGCCAGCACCTCAGCAACAGAAGATGTGGTAGATCTGATTGACAAACTTAAGAGTAGTAAATCACCTGGACCGGATGGTATACACCCCAGAGTTCTGAAGGAACTAAAAAATGAAATTTCAGACCTATTAGTAAAAATTTGTAACCTATCATTAAAATCATCCATTATACCTGAAGACTGGAGGATAACTAATGTAACCCCCATATTTAAAAAGGGCTCCAGGGGCGATCTGGGAAACTACAGACCGGTTAGCCTGACTTCAGTGCCAGGAAAAATAGTGGAAAGTGTTCTAAACATCAAAATCACAGAACATATAGAAAGACATGGTTTAATGGAACAAAGTCAGCATGGCTTTACCCAAGGCAAGTCTTGCCTCACAAATCTGCTTCACTTTTTTGAAGGAGTTAATAAACATGTGGATAAAGGTGAACCGATAGATGTAGTGTACTTGGATTTTCAGAAGGCATTTGACAAAGTTCCTCATGAGAGGCTTCTAGGAAAAATAAAAAGTCATGGGATAGGTGGCGATGTCCTTTCGTGGATTACAAACTGGCTAAAAGTCAGCAAACAGAGAGTAAGATTAAATGGACAATTTTCTCAGTGGAAGGGAGTGGGCAGTGGAGTGCCTCAGGGATCTGTATTGGGACCCTTACTTTTCAATATATTTATAAATGATCTGGAAAGAAATACGACAAGTGAGGTAATCAAATTTGCAGATGACACAAAATTGTTCAGAGTAGTTAAATCACAAGCAGATTGTGATAAATTGCAGGAAGACCTTGTGAGGCTGGAAAATTGGGCATCAAAATGGCAGATGAAATTTAATGTGACAAGTGCAAGGTGATGCATATAGGGAAAAATAACCCATGCTATAGTTACACAATGTTAGGTTCCATATTAAGTGCTACCACCCAAGAAAGAGATCTAGGCGTCATAGTGGATAACACGTTGAAATCGTCTGTTCAGTGTGCTGTGGCAGTCAAAAAAGCAAACAGAATGTTGGGAATTATTAGAAAGGGAATGGTCAATAAAACAGAAAATGTCATAATGCCTCTGTATCATTCCATGGTGAGACCGCACCTTGAATACTGTGTACAATTCTGGTCGTCGCATCTCAAAAAAGATATAATTGAGATTGAGAAGGTACAGAGAAGGGCTACCAAAATGATAAAAGGAATGGAACAGCTCCCCTATGAGGAAAGACTAAAGAGGTTAGGACTTTTCAGCTTGGAGAAGAGATGGCTGAGGGGGGATTTGATAGAGGTGTTTAAAATCATGAGAGGTCTAGGATGGGTAGATGTGAATCGGTTATTTACTCTTTCGGATAATAGAAAGACTAGGGGGTACTCCATGAAGTTAGCATGGGGCACATTTAAAGCTAATCGGAGAAAGTTCTTTTTCACTCAATGCACAATTAAGCTCTGGAATTTGTTGCCAGAAGATGTGGTTAGTGCAGTTAGTGTAGCTGTGTTTAAAAAAGGATTGGATAAGTTCTTGGAGGAGAAGTCCATTACCTGCTATTAATTAAGTTGACTTAGATAATAACCACTGCTATTACTAGCAACGGTAACATGGAATAGACTTAGTTTTTGGGTACTTGCCAGGTTCTTATGGCCTGGATTGGCCACTGTTGGAAACAGGATGCTGGGCTTGATGGACCCTTGGTCTGACCCAGTATGGCATGTTATGTTCTTAGGTCCGCCTGCTCCTGCTTTGTAGTCTCTGTGCTTGTCTTGCTTCCTTGTTGTTTTTCCTTGCCTCCCTGTTATTGTCCTGCCTTACCTGTTTCTGCTGTGTCTGGATTCCCCATTCTTGTCTGTTCATCTCTGCCTGACTTTTGGATTTGACCCTGGCTTGGACCCAAACTATGCCTGCCCTGAACACAGCTTGGATCTAGACACTGATGCCTGCCAGCCCAGACCTCTGCCCGGACTTCAGCATTACCTGATCTCCGCCTGACCAGGTCCTGAACCAACACTGCTTGCAGGCTGCCTGCCCTAATGTCAGCTCGATACTCAACTTCTTCTGATCACTCCTTACAGGACTCCCACCTAAACCCTACCGGCTCCTGGAACTCAAGGGCCCAACCTGTGGGCCAACGCAGTTGGTATTTATTTATATACCGCTTATCAAAAAATCTAAACAATGTACATATTACATAAATAATATAAATTAAGAACGAGTCCACCTGCTATCAGCATGGGCCTAGTGGGTTCACCTTCTAGGCTGCATCAACCACGCCACAGCCCAAAGGCTCACATCTGTGACAATTGCCCCCATTTGAAAACATCTGGAGGGCAAGTATCTGGAACAAAAATATACCTGATGGGAACCCCTACAGGGGATTCCTAGACCAAAGATTCTAGATCAGTGGTTCTCAACCCTGTCCTGGGGACCCCCCCAGCCAGTCGGGTTTTCAGGATATCCACAATGAATATGCATGAGAGAAAATTTGCATGTTATGGAGGCAGTGTATGCAAATTTTCTCTCATGCATATTCATTGTGGATATCCTGAAAACCCGACTGGCTGGGGGGGGTCCCCAGGACATGGTTGAGAACCACTGTTCTAGATGAAATTTCTCCATCAGATTACTCGACTGTGTTTGTGATGATCCTGGAAGTTGGTATAATTGGGCCTTTATCATAAGATACAGGAATCTCCTCAGAGGAAAGCTAGCATGACAATGCATCGGCTTTAACGTTCAAGCCAGGATGATAGGAGATAAGGAACTGAAAATGAGCAAATAACATGGCCCACCAGGGAGTCAATGTTTCATAGCCTCAAATATTTGAAATCCATAAGGATTTTAATCAGAAAGATGGCTCCTTCCAGCAGGTGTCTCCATTCTTCCAAAGCCCATTAATGGCAAGGATTTCTCCATTTCCCACATTATAGTTAGGGTCCATAAGAAAGAAATTTCAGGAAAGGTAACCACATAGGAGGAATTAGGTCTCTGAGACTAGACCACCCCTGCGCCAACCTCAGCAGCATCTTCTACTAGGACAAAATGCTTCACTGGATTAGGGTGATGCAGAATGGGAACTGTCACAGAGTTGCTTCAGTTCTATGAAGGCCTGCTGAGCTTGAGGATTCCAAGAATTCATGTGTGTACCTTTATGTGCAAGAGCAGTAAGTGGAGCCACTACCTTGGAGAAGTTTTGAATAAATAGAAGAGGTGGGGGACTGCTACTAATCATAGAAAAACAATTCAAATGTAAATGACAATCCATTTCACCTCCGGCTAATCATGAAATCGCCATCTTTAATACTTGTAATATTCAAATCTGCCTCTTATATTGTCCACCCAGTTTACTAGAATTAAACATCTCACCTTTAATTGAATTTTTCACAGCTTACCTAAATACAGCAAAACCCACCATAGTACTAGGGGATTTCAATCTTCATATGGACGCAATACCCCCATCCAATACCTGTCAGACACTATTAGATGCAATGAATGCACTAGGGTTTAAACTAATAACAGACAAACCCACACACAGAGCTGGACATTCTCTTAATCTCACATTCATAAACACCAGCCACTTTGAAGAAATAAACACCAGCTACGCAGAAATTCCTTGGTCTGATCACCTCCTTATTCAATCCACGCTATAATTTGCAAATGCAACAGAAATACCAAAAAAGGAACCAATTGTCATTACCTACCGCCACCCATTTAATACTGAAACACAAAGACAAGCTACAAGATGAACTTAAATCATTTAATTACCCTGACAGTAAAACAGCAACAACAGCCTGGATCAACATGACTAACAAATTAGTGGATAACAAACCCCCAAAAAACCATACGTGCAAAAGGAATCAAAACAAAAAAAACCCATGGTACACCGAACACAAAGGAATTGAAATAAAAACTTAGGAAAAAAGAAAAAATTTGGAAAAACAATGAAACAGCTGATCATCTGACACAATATCGCAAACAATTAGCATACTACAAAAAATCAATTCTCGAAGCCAAAAAACGTACTTTAGCACAAAGATAGAAAAATACATGAACAACCCTAGAACCCTTTTCAAAATAGTTGATAATCTCAAAGATACTACAAACTCCCCAGATAATCTACCCGAAAACAGAAGCAATGAAATAGCTAGATTTTTCAATGATAAAATTGAGAACCTGCGAACCAAAATACCAAAGACACACAAACAAGAGATTAAAATGTGTAAAAGAGACGTGATACAATGGTCCAAATTCGATGCGATAACTTACAGTGAGGTCGAGAACATGATTAGACAACTTAACCCCGCCCCACACCAATTAGATACATTACCCATAGTTGAAATAAAAAAGCTTCCTGCCATCACTGCTCCAACTTTTGCAAAAATTATAAGCTCCTCCCTAGGAGAAGGTCACATGCCAGAAATACTGAAAGGAGCAATCAAACCAATACTAAAGAAAAAAAAACCATGGCCCCCCCCCCCCCCCCCCCAACACTAGCAAACTATAGGCCAGTATCCAACCTACCGCTAATGGCTAAATTAATTGAAAAAACAGTACAAAAACAACTGAGCACTTAGATAGTTATTATCCTTTACCCTTCACAACATAGCTTTCGTAAGCACTACAGTAGTGAAACTCTCTTACTCGCATTAACAGATAATATACTAAGAGGATTTGACAGCGGAAAACATTACATTCTGGTATTACTGGATTTATCAGCAGCATTTGACACAGTGAATCACAAAATACTAATAAAAAGACTTGAAGAAATAGGACTACAAGGTAAAACAATCACATGGTTCAAGTCATATCTAAATAACAGAACATTTCAAGTACAAATTAAACACACTATCTGAAAAAATTACCCTAAAAACAGGAGTTCCACAAGGGTTGGCACTCTCAGCCACTCTCTTTAACATATATCTACTTCCACTATGCCATCTCCTCGTAGGACTAGCAATCATGCACTATGTTTACGCCGATGACATTCAATTAATCCTACCAACTGATGACACTATTGAAAAAACAATGAGTTTAGCCATCATGTATCTAAACATAATAAAACAACTACTAAACCAAATGGAGCTGATTATTAATACTGATAAAACTGAATTCATATACTTAGAAAGAGCATTAACATTAGACAAACTCCAATAATTCTTAACAGTAACCAAAAAATTGAATTAGCCAAGAAAGTTCGTAACCTCGGAATAATAATTGACACAGAGCTAAACTTCAAACAGCACATATCACTTAAGGTCAAAGAAGGGTATGCTAAACTCATGATACTCAGAAAACAAACCATTACTATCACTGCCAAACTTTCACACAGTGCTTCAATCACTGATATTTGAAAGCACTGACTACTGTAATGCTTTACTACTTGGTTTACCCTACACTACGATTAGACCACTGCAAATATTACAAAACTCCGCAGCTAGAATTCTCACTGGAAAAAGTAAAAAAGATCACATCACAGATACACTTGCCGAACTACATTGGCTACCCACAGAACAAAGAGTTCAGTTCAAAGCTCTTTGCACAATACACAAACTAATCCATGATGAAAAAGCAGACTGGCTGAACACAGCACTTCGCGTACATGTCCCACATAGAAATTTAAGATCAGCAAACAAAGCTCTTTTAACCATTCCATCTGTGAAAACAGCAAGACTAACCCAGGTTAGGGAACATGCACTGTCCCTGGCCGGTCCCATACTATGGAATACGATTCCCCTTGAGCTACTTCAGAGAAATCAAACTTTTCAAAACAAACCTCAAAACTTGGCTTTTCAAACAAACCTTCAATAAAGAGAATGACGCAAGCAAATAAAGAAGGATAAGAGGACATAGAGCACCCAGCACACAATCTCCAGATACTATCTGGAAATTATTTTATCCCTCTGATAATTGTAGTCAAACTGACAGGTTGAATAGCAATAAAACATAATCTCCCATGAGAGCACTTTAGAACCCAAACATATCGGCCAATTAAGTATTGCAGTTAACTTAGTCAGGTCCATCTCAAACTTTGAGCTGGGATTACATAATCGCAAGATGTGGACTTGCTTCTATTCAGACACACACTGGCATAAAGCTGGTGCTGGCAAAGATGAGAAAAGACCTCCACTATATACTGCCTATGAGTGGCCAGGTCTGGAGAATAGATCAGGATGTCAGACAGACACTACATACTGAGAGAGGAGGTCTTGGAAAACATCATTGACCAAGGCTTGGAATACGGCTAGTGCTGAAGGCAGTTTTCCCACTCATCACCCTGTTGGATCTGAATGAGTTTATAGCCCCCCCACCCCTGTAACATGCTGCCAACCACAAGCCAGTGCTCCAGTCAGCATCCTGTACCTCTTGGTCCTGGTGCTGTATCCTGCTATTTGCCGGGGTTACCCAGCTTGGCTTCCGGCATCCTGCCCCTCCATGCTATCCGGCTGCTCTGAGTAGGCCCTGCAGCCCCACCCTCCAGTAGCACAGGCTGATGATTTCACCACTGCTGCAACATAAAGGGAAACCCATTCCTCTGGGCCAGCACCCAAGCAACAGGTTCTCTTCTCATGTAGGAACATGAGCACTAATAGTAGTTCAAGTTGCTATTTCCTGGTTTTGATCCTGTCTGACTTAGACTCTGCTTCTGCTTGCCACCTGCCCTGACTCCTTGCTTGACCTCCACCTGCTGTCTACATCTCATGATTTGGTAGTCCCCTTGGCTGTCAGTCAGCATCCCTCCCCCCCCCCCCAGCTTGTGACACCCGCACGTCCAGGATGCACAGATTTTTACCAAGCTGAAGTTTATCAAAGAGTTTACTGATTAGTGGGCTGGGGATAATGAGCCTTAACTGTGATCTTGTTGAGGTCCCAATAATCAATATAGGGCCTAAGAGATCCATCCATTTGTATGAATCCTGTACCAGCAAGGGACTGACAGTCAAATGGAAGCCATAAGCCAGATTTTCTGGAATATATTCATAGTCTTAGTTTTTGGACCTGACAAGGGGTATGTCCAGCCACATGGCAACATGGTTTCAAGAAGCAGTTATGTGGCGTAATTGTACTCCCAAAGCCTCACGAACATCTCAGCTTGCTTTTTGCTTAAAACATCTGAAAAAGCATAGTACTGCATTGGAAGGTCTTTGGATATTTCCACTATAGGAGCACAAGAATGGATGCTATAGACCTTGAATCTGGAACACAGAAGAGCCACACGAAGGAAACCAAGGAACAAACTATCCTGAATGCCAGTCAATAAGTGGGTTATGTAACTGAAGCCATGGTAATCTTAGAAGAATTATACAGAAGACAATTCAAGGAATCACAAGGACATGGTTTCAGAGTGCCACATACCCACTACTAGATGATTCAAGTCTACTGAAGTCTACTGTGACTTGTTGTGCCCATACTTGGTTCAAGGGCCAGTCATCAATGGTGACAATAGAGACTGGTGCATGATTGGGTTAGACTGGATTTTGTACACTTGCACGGAATTCATAACTAATAAAGTTGACCGCTGCCCCAAAGTCAATAAAGGCAAGGGTCTCCGCTGATCATAATGGCCAACGCAAGGAGACCAAGAAACAATGGATCACATGATTGATGAACCCCCCTCAACAAGGTCCAAAGGAATCTGATCCTGTGAGGACAGAAGTTGACCACAGCTGAATTTACAAGGACAATTGCTAACCAAGTTTCCAAAGTTGGCACAACAGAGACAAAGCCCCAACCGCTTCCTACGATCTTTTTCCGCTTAGGAAAGGCAAATGCCAATACGGCCCAGTTCCATAGGCTCTTCGAGCAATGGAACAAGGTTGGCCAGTGGGATTTCATGGGGCTCACGGCGAAAGGTTGCACCTCTGATTGATGTTCATGAATACAAGCATCCAGGCATAAATGCAAGAGGATCAGGGCATCCAGCTCTAAAGGCAGTTCCCAGTAGATCAGCGCATCCTTGCTCTAATCCACTAATTAATGCCAAAAGGACGTAACAAGGGCTTTGTTACTCCAGTCCATCTCTGCCATGACTGTGTGGAATTCCACAGCATACTGCCTCACAGTACGGAAGGCAGAAACTGAAATCAAGCAACCTGGATCATCAAAAATGCATTTACATTCCAACAGAAAGGCATCACAATCCAAAATCAAAAGGTCCTCCCCACTCTTGACCTATGGTTAGGAAAACAGGAAGATTGCAGAGTAGACTCTAGAGCAATGGCTCTGAAAGCCCCAGGAAGCTTTTGGATCTCAAGAAAAGTACAGAGAGGTTTGTACCCAGGGCTACTTATGTATATGCTCCATAGCTGTGCGAGGTATACTAGCTGAAGGAGGTATTTGATGTAACTGTGATCCAGAGGCTCCAGGAAGAGATAGTTTCTATTGAGCACTCTTGCAAACTTACCAGGTATTGGTTCAACTCTCCTAAATGTTGATTCAGCTTCCCGAGGAGTTTACCCTGGGCTGCCAAACACATGGCCAGCCCAATGGGGTCCATACTGACCAGAGCTTGATGTGACAGTTGTCACCAGAGTTACCCCAGGAACAAGCAGTCTAGTGGGAGGAGTCCAATACAGGTTGTTGTCATGGTCAGTGAGGCCTTGGGCCGTGGGTGTGTGGTTGATATAGCCTAGTAAGCAAACTCACCAGACACATGCTAACAGCCATTCCCTTACAGGCACTGAGCAGGAGTTTGCAATTGAAGCGACTGAAAAACAAACAAGGACATCTGTCCTGAGAGAATATGCATAGGAAGCCCATGTAGAATTAAAAGGTGTGCTAATTCCGGTGCAGATGGAAGTCCATGGAGAGCTGTGAAGTGATCTTCCTTCAAATACCAAGTAATCCTCTAATTTCTTGAACAATCAAGACGCTTACGGCAATTGTGATCTCCTATTAAATGACCATCATACTCAGCTTCATTATTTAGCAATTATTATTATTTAATTTTTTTTATATACTGAAGTTTCATGAGAACATATCACATTGGTTTACAATAGTTAAATATTCGTTTAATATTTGCGTTTCCAAAATTAAAAGGAGAGAAGAAAATACAGAGTTTCATAATAAAAGTACTAAAATAAATAAAATAGTAAAATAAAACACAAAATTTACACAGAGGCAGAACAGTAAGAACAGAGATAAAATTAAGTGCTTATAATAAAGGGAAGTATACTCCTTAGGTTAAAGCTCTTGGAAGGCTTGATCGAATAGCCATGTTTTAATACCCTTTTTAAATATTTTAATGTCAGATTCCATACTTAGTTCCTGGGGTAGAGAGTTCCACAGCTGGGGCCCTGCAATGGAAATAGCCCTTTCTCTGACATTATCTAAATGAGCAATTTTTGGAGAAGGTATGGGTAGCAACCCTGTACCTGCTGATCTTGTAATTCTTGATGGGGTATGAAAATGTGATGTTGAAGTCAACCATTCTATCTTTTCATTGTAGAGGGTTTTATGAATTAGCGATAGATCTTTATGCTGCGTCCTATATTTAACAGGTAACCAATGGAGGTCTTTCAATATTGGTGTAATGTGATCAGATCTTTTAGTTCCTGTTAGCAGTCTAGCTGCTGAGTTCTGTAATAGTTGTAATGGTCTTGTCACATTCGCTGGTAGGCCTAAAAGCATTGAATTACAGTAGTCTAATTTTGAGAAAACAAGAGCTTGTAAAACTGTTCTAAAATCTTTTGGAAATAAGAGAGGCTTCAATCTTTTAAGTACATTTAATTTAAAATACCCGTCATTAATGATTTTTTTTAATGCATGCTTTCAGTGTGAATTCACAATCAAGGAAGATCCCAAGATCTCATATCTCCAGGGAAATGGGATAGTTTTTGGCAGCTTCCTGAATTTCAAGTTCTTTTGACTGGGTTAATTTAGGGGCGATATATAAAATTTCTGTCTTTTTCACATTCAGAGAAAGATTCAGCTTTAAGACTCAACCGTCTACATAATCATCAGTCAATTCTTTATATCCACATTCATGTGCAATAGTGTCTTTTTTTATCCCCAATTTTTTTTATACACTTATCTGTGTTGGTGAATATCCCATATTTTTTCACATCACATAGAAGGCGTCATGTCCGTGCTAGCCCGACACAGGACCGTGTTTCGAACTGTATGTCCTTTCTCAAGGGCTCCAAACAGCATCTCATTATAAAACGTTTGATAAAGTTTAACTGTTTTAAATGCAAGCAACATTTCACAGGACCTTCAAGCCATTCAAACAACTTTTTAACGGGTACTTTTATAAATTATTTAGTGCTTGTGAGATCAAATTTCGGCGTTTCCCATGGCAGCTTGGCTTTCCTTTTCCGGTTTCTATCATGGGCTTCCTGTTTATTTATAGCCCCCCTTGTCAATCATAATTAATACATTCTTAGAAACCATCCTGAAAATCAATTAAGGAACCCCCCTGAACATAAAAGTGACTCTCTCTGTTGAATTCAATTGAGTGTGTACCATTCTACTGCTCCATTTAATCCTTTTGTCTGTACAGTTCTCAACTTATGGATCCATTGTGTTCTTTATAGTTTAAAATAGTCTTTGGATTTCCTCCTCGCAGGTTTTTCACAACTTGTTCAATCACCCTCCATTTTAACTCTTGGAACATATATGATATGCTTGCAGACAATGCAAAACAATCGGTGCTTGTAATTTTGTAGTTGACAAATAACTCTGATGTTCAATTGTGTTCGAATAGATCTTTTTGTTCTGCCCACATAAAACAATTTACAGGGGCAGACTAAGATATAAATCACATTGCTAGAAAAACAGTGTGTATTGATGAGCTATATGTGCTTTATCTTGTGCGTCAGTTTAACTGGTACCTGTGAGTGCCTGATTGGCCCTATCAAAATAAATGTGAGTTATGCAATGTCCTGCTGTTCTTGTATCTGCATTCTTAAAAATTGGTTTTAAAAATGAATGTACTACCATAGTCTATGTTCATCCCATGACTGTATGCAATGATTGGTCTCTCTTTGAATTTTTAGAATTGGCCAATATTGTAAAATCAACTTACAATTATTGGTGATTGTTGGCGATTATTGGTGTCTGTACTGAATGCATCAATGTACATACTAACGGTGTTGCTGATTGCACCTGCACTTTATCCAGAAGTAACCATTGCCACTCTGCATTGATGACCCTTTTATAAGCTGTTTTAATAAAATTTCATCGGGTACCCATGATCTATTAATTTCAGATAGAGGAGATCCGAATGAATGATGAATTCTTGTTTAGTACTGCACAACTGACTAAGTCGCAAAAACTGCCCTACCGGTAAGTTCTTACGTAAATGACAGGGGTGAAAACTTGTAAATGTAATAAAGTATTCTTTTCACTAGGTTTTCTGTAAATACTGGTAACCAAGGCATCTCCCTCTTTCATTATGGAAATATCCAAAAAATTAATTACCTCAAAATGAAATTCCATAGTAAATTGTAAATGCCAATCTAAAGAATTAATCCAGTGCTGAAACTGTAACAAACTGTTTTCATCTGAATACCAGAGAAAGAACATATCAATAAACCTGGTCCAAAAGAACACATATTGGAACTGAGAAGAATCATAACACTGTTGTTCTTCAAAATGCTGATACGTATAAATTTGCTACACTTGGAGCCATGGTGGCTCCCATGGCAGTACCCTGAATTTGATTATAGACAACCTCTTGAAACAAAAAAAAAGTTTCCATTTAAAGCTAGTTTGGCTAATTTATTGATAAATTCCAGCTAGACAGGAGTCGTCAGCCCATTTGAGCATCCTTTCTTGTAAGTCTCTTGGGGACCATCATTTTCCCTGGAGGGACAGATACAGCAGCAGCGACCACAATCCTTGCCAGGTCTATGATTTGGTGAGGGGGCTCCAAGCAGTCTTCAGTCTTGAAGTACCTACAAAAGGGCATCGGTCTGTTGATTCTTCTCCGCCAGATGGTACTGGAGTTTGAAGTTGAAAACCAATTACCATCTGGCCTGTTGAGGGTTCAAACACTGGGCCTGTAGTAGGGATTCCAAATTTATATGGTCTTTATAGATCGTGATTTGATGTCTAGTCCCTTCCAACAAATGGCACCATTCTTCCAGGGCTGATTTCACGGCTAGGAGCTCCCGGTCCTCAATAGTATAATTCTTTTCCACCAGAGTAAAATTCTTGGAAGGACTGAATAGATAATACAAAACAGCTCAGTATCCCCTGCAGGCCCAGAATCCAGCAACAGATCCTTACATAAACATTCAGTATACAGAGAGAACAATTGCTTAATACAAGTCACAAAAGTGCAATAAGTAAGAGAATTTCCTGCCTTGAAGAATACATTCTAAGGATTAGCATGTGTAACCCATGGTTATTTATTGCAGTGTTGTATTCCATAGCCATGTGGAGATTGTTAAATGGTTTTGCCAACTAATTTTTGGTTTTGAGTTTCCTTCAATTTATTCACTCTTGGAGAGCTCGCTGCTGGAGTGTTAAGTGAACATGATACAGCTCTGGTGGATCCGGGAGGTTATACCAGTTCATTCATCTGGATCACTCCTAATTTGGAAGCTTGCACTTAACCATTTTGCAGCAAGCAGCATGGTTTTGAACAAGTTTACGGATTATGAACTTCAGCAAATAAATATCAATGCACAAGTTGGATGGCAAATAGACCTAGGATTAATTTTCCATCTATCAGTGAGCTTGCTTATCAGGATGTGACAAACTGTATGAAGAACAATCAATTCTTGCTGCATATGTGTTATGAGAAAATAAAACAAGATAGCTGTTTTCAGTAACCTTAACTGATCATGCTGCTTTTGAACCAAAACTTTTGCCCTTCCTTGCTGCTCCTGCCATTGTCACTATAGTTGTGTTCCCATCCAGTTACTCTGCTGAGTTTATATAAAGTTCAGTGGGTCTGGTCTGCTGGACAGGTTCTTGAAAGCATTTATATGATTTACAAAGTTTAGAGCTCTCTTCAGACCACAGGGATAATAACCAGCTGGTTCAATGCATAAAGAATTTTAAAAAAAGGAAAAGGCGGCATGCAATTTCCAAAACAAAAGCACATCTGACATACATTAATTAAACCAGCAGGGTAATAGCTACTAGGGATGTGAATCGTGTCCTCGATCGTCTTAACGATCGATTTCGGCTGGGAGGGGGAGGGAATCGTATTGTTGCCGTTTGGGGGGGTAAAATATCGTGAAAAATCGTTAAAAAATCGAAAAATCGAAAAACCGGCACATTAAAACCCCCTAAAACCCACCCCCAACCCTTTAAATTAAATCCCCCACCCCCAAATAACTTAAATAACCTGCGGGTCCAGCGGCGGTCCGGAACGGCAGCGGTCCGGAACGGGCTCCTGCTCCTGCATCTTGTCGTCTTCGGCCGGCGCCATTTTCCAAAATGGCGCCGAAAAATGGCGGCGGCCATAGACGAAAAAGATTGGACGGCAGGAGGTCCTTCCGGACCCCCGCTGGACTTTTGGCAAGTCTCGTGGGGGTCAGGAGGCCCCCCACAAGCTGGCCAAAAGTTCCTGGAGGTCCAGCGGGGGTCAGGGAGCGATTTCCCGCCGCGAATCGTTTTCGTACGGAAAATGGCGCCGGCAGGAGATCGACTGCAGGAGGTCGTTCAGCGAGGCGCCGGAACCCTCGCTGAACGACCTCCTGCAGTCGATCTCCTGCCGGCGCCATTTTCCGTACGGAAAATGGCGCCGGCCATACGCGTATGGCCGGCGCCATTTTCCGTACGAAAACGATTCGCGGCGGGAAATCGCTCCCTGACCCCCGCTGGACCTCCAGGAACTTTTGGCCAGCTTGTGGGGGGCCTCCTGACCCCCACGAGACTTGCCAAAAGTCCAGCGGGGGTCCGGAAGGACCTCCTGCCGTCCAATCTTTTTCGTCTATGGCCGCCGCCATTTTTCGGCGCCATTTTGGAAAATGGCGCCGGCCGAAGACGACAAGATGCAGGAGCAGGAGCCCGTTCCGGACCGCTGCCGTTCCGGACCGCCGCTGGACCCGCAGGTTATTTAAGTTATTTGGGGGGGGTTCGGGAGGGTGGGGGATTTAATTTAAAGGGTCGGGGGTGGGTTTTAGGGGGTTTTAGTGTGCCGGCTCACGATTCTAACGATTTATAACGATAAATCGTTAGAATCTGTATTGTATTGTGTTCCATAACGGTTTAAGACGATATTAAAATTATCGGACGATAATTTTAATCGTCCTAAAACGATTCACATCCCTAATAGCTACTGATAGATGCGATACTATGCTCCTCAGTTTACTGATAGAAATTCTTTAGTTTTTATCTTACAAAGTTAAAAACTGCACAATACATCACTCATCAACACTACTTCAGTAATGAACTGTGTAATAAAGAGAGTATAAACTGACTATTGGGGATAAAATAGAATGTTTAGAACAAATAAGAATGGAAAATAGCTTTATAAAAACTACTTTGGCATATGGTCATATTTTAAAGTTAATAGATTCAGGCAGCAAGAGTCAAAGTGCTTGAGAACCACCACTCCTCTTTCCTTGCTGTTTATTATCCAGCAATTAATAGCATTTTAGAGAACCATGCAATTTAATATCCTACACAGCCAGCAATGGTGCCACAAAATCTGCTGCACTACCAGGATGTGATCATCTGCAGTTTCTGGAAGATTTTCAGGTTTCATGCTGAACTGTAGAGTGGCTGCATTATTTCCACTGAAGTGGGGGAGATCCACAGAGAACCAATTAAAACAAAATTAAAGATAGACAAACTCAACCATTTATCACCATCAGCAGTGCATTACAAGAAAAATAAAATTGGCAAGGAATCAGTCAGTTGGCTCTTTATGACATGTTCATAAATTTTTTACATAATTATAGCTTGTAAAATAATGTTGGCAATTATGCCCATTAGTTGAAAACCTGGTCCACCTAAAAGACTCTAAATTACATTCATGCCCAAACTGACAAGTCAACACATTAGGCAAAATAAGGGTGCTCTACCAGACCTGAGACCTGCAACTGTGGAGAAAGGCAGACCATGCAACAACTTTCAGTCTACCCACTGCTTGAGGACAACCTCTGCACAGTACAGGATTTTGCTGAAGTCAACTCATGAGTGCTGAAATGTTAGTCCTGAAGGAATTCTGTGCTATAGCGGAATGCAGAAATTGTGCGGAATTCCCCCCCTGCGTAGAACTGTCAAATTCTGCACAGAAAATGGTAGAGGAGACCTCGTCATTCTACAAACGAAGCGGCTCTGTTCTCAGCGAAGATGAAGGCACCGGCGTACCAATCTCTGTGAAAATGAAGGCCCCGGCATGCCACGAACGGAGAGCACTCCATTCATGATGAAGGCCCCCGTATGCCGCTGGACTCGCTCCATTCGTGACAAAGATGAAGGCGGTGAGAGAGAATGTGTGTAGAGAGAGAGGGGTGAGAGAGAGGTGAGAGAGCACGGGGGGGGGGGGGGGGGGGGGGGGAGATGAGAAAGAAGAGAAATGTGAGTAAGAGCCGGGAGGGTAAGCAGAGGGGTATGAGAGGGAGCCTATTAGGAAGGAGTATGTGTCTGTAAGAGATTGGGAGTTGGTGTGTATGACAAAGGGATTGTGTGTATGTGAGGATGCTAGCCTGGTGAAGGGATTGTGTATATGTGTGTGAGAGCCTGTGGGAAGGGATACGTGAGAGAGAAAGGGAACTTGTGAGGGTGTGTATGCAAGAGAGAGGGACCCTGTATGAGGGGATGTGTGTGTACAGGAGAGTGAGGGAGCCTGTATGAGAGTGTGTGTATGTGTACTAGAGAGAGGGAGCATGTTTAAGAGAGGGAGGGACAGAGGGAGCCTGTGTGAGGGGCAGTACTGAGAATGGAGATCAAACTCTGGGACTGGCGATAGAGTGGAAGGGGTTGAGCCTAGGAGGTGGAGGGGAGAGATACTGGCAGGTGGAGAAGTTGAGGCCTGAGAGGGCAAAGTGGCCAGGGGAGTAGAGAGAGCAAGTGGGACACTCTTACAGTGAATTTCTAGGGAAAGTCTGCTCTAAATATTTAAAATTCTGCATCTTTAAGTAATAACTTTTTTTCTATATTAATTTAAAATGTAATTAAAGACTCTCATGTAAATTGTGTTATTTTGACCAATATAAAGTTTGCAGAATTTTAAGTTTTTTGCACCGAATTCCCCCAGGAGTAAAACATGCTCATCAGTGGAAAGGAATAGGACTCTGGTGAATGGACATGAGAAGAAACTGTTGAAACATTTCTATCTAAGCCATAAATTCAAAAACAAACAGTCTTAACACATAAGAAATCTGCACTGAACATAAAGACTACAATGAAAGCAAAAATAACTTGATAATACTGAAAGCCAAACCCTAAAAGAAGACCTTCAACACAAGAGTTTCAACCATTATAGGTCCAGGTCAAAGTACAGTATAATTAGGTTATTTACCCTTCTGGCAATCCATTTCACCTAACATCTTTTGCAGGCCAACAATGTCTTTACAACTGGCAGCAAGGCAAAGGGTCACATATCATCTCAAACTGTACTACATCAGTACTAGACAACAGAGATAGCAAATGTTACTTACCTGATGTAACAGGTGTTCTCACAGGACAGCAGGATGTTAGTCCTCACAAATGGGTGACATCGAGGATGGAGCCCACCACGGAAAACGTCTGTCAAAGTTTAAACAGAACTTTGACTGGCCCCTACTGGGCATGCCCAGCAAGGCACTGACCCTGCAGCCAGCAGGGGTCTCCCTTCAGTCTGATTTTCAAAGCTACAGGCAGTGCCTAGAAAGTAAAAATAAAACGAACCCAACACCGCGGGGAGGCGGGCGGGTTTCGTGAGGACTAACATCCTGCTGTCCTGTGAGAACACCTGTTACATCAGGTAAGCAACATTTGCTTTCTCACAGGACAAGCAGGATGGTTGTCCTCACAAATGGGTGAGTACCGAGCTGAGGATGTCCCGACTTGCACCAAATGTACCCAACGGTGTGCAGCAGGCACAACAACTGAGGAGAAATTTGGGAAAGGGCATCCGCACCCTACCGGGTAGGTGGAAGGGTGTTGGTACATCAGGTTGGAAAAAGGTTACGCAAGACAGACTGGCCGAAGATGGAGTCCTGTCTTCCAGCCTTGTCCAAACAATAATGGGCTGTAAAAGTATGGAGAGAACTCCAGGTTGCAGCTTTGCAGATGTCAGGAAGCGGCACCGATCGAAGGTGTGCCACTGACGTCGCCATGGCCCTCACAGAGTGTGCTTTAACACGGTCTTGAAAGGGGATGCCAGCTTGCTCATAGCAGAAAGCAATGCAGTCCGCCAACCAGGAGGAAAGAGCCTGCTTACCCACAGGTTGTCCTAACTTGTTAGGATGGAAAGAGACGAACAATTGAGTGCTCTTCCTGTGAGAAACTGTACGGTCTAGGTAAAAAGCTAGAGCCCGTTTACAGTCTAGGGTATGCAGGGTCTGTTCTCCAGAGTTGGAGTGGGGCCTGGGAAAAAAGATAGGTAGTATGATGGATTGATTAATATGAAACTCCGAAACTACCTTAGGTAAAAATTTAGGGTGAGTGCGAAGTACCGCCCGGTCCTGCAGGAGCTTAGTGTAAGGCGGATAGGTAACTAGGGCCTGTAATTCACTAACCCTGCGAGCTGAAGTAACAGCCAAAAGGAATAACACTTTCCAAGTGAGATATTTCAAGTCACAGGAGTGCAGAGGTTCGAAAGGAGGTTTCATTAGACGACCAAGAACCAGGTTAAGGTCCCAGGATGGGGCCGGAGGACGCAAGGGTGGCTTTAGATGGAGTAAGCCCTTAAGAAAGCGTGTTACTAGGGGTTGTACTGAAATAGGATTACCCCCAATACCCTTATGGAAGGCGGCTACCGCACTGACATGCATTCTGATAGAAGAGGTTTTAAGACCTGATTCAGAGAGATGCCATAAATAGTCCAAGAATTTGGAGATTGGACAGGAAAGGGGATCAAGGGACTGAGAAGTGCACCATGATGTGTATCTTTTCCATTTGTATGAGTAAGACTTTCTTGTGGAAGGCTTTCGTGAAGCTATCAGGACCCGAGAAACGGAATCTGAAAGGTTAAATGGTTGAAGGACTAACCTTTCAACATCCATGCCGTCAGGGACAAGGCTTGGAGGTTGGGATGGAGGAGGCATCCGTCGTTTTGAGTGAGCAGATGCGGGTCCTTTCCCAGAGGAATGTGCCTGCGGATGGAGAGATCCTGGAGTATTGGAAACCATACTTGGCGTGGCCAGTAAGGTGCTATCAGGATCATGGTTCCTCCGTCCTGGCGTAGCTTCACGAGAGTCTTTGACACAAGAGGGAGTGGAGGGAATGCATAGAGCAGACCGGTTGTCCACTTGAGGGAGAATGCATCCCTCGGCCGAGAGTGCTGGCTCCGAATGAGAGAGCAGTAATCGTCCACTTTGTGGTTCTGAGGGGACGCAAAGAGGTCTATGCGGGGAGAACCCCACTTGTGAAACAGAGAGGTCGCTACCAGAGGATCGAGTGACCACTCGTGTGGGTGGAAGACACGGCTCAGCTGGTCTGCCAATACATTGTCTACTCCCGGCAGGTAAGTGGCCCTGAGGTACATGGAGTGGGAGAGGGCTTCCGCCCAGATCTGCGCAGCTTCCTGACACAGAAGGAAGGAGCCTGTGCCTCCCTGCTTGTTTATGTACCACATGGCCACTTGGTTGTCCGTCTGGATTAAGATTATCTGATGAAAGAGATGATCTTTGAAAGTGCGGAGCGCATAGCGGATTGCTCGAAGTTCCAGGAAATTGATCTGGTGTTCGGCTTCCTCTTTGGACCATAACCCTTGGGTTTGAAAGTCGTCCACATGGGCTCCCCAACCGATGTGAGAAGCGTCGGTGGTTAGGATTACTTGCGGATCCGGTGGAAGAAAAGGTAAGCCCTGAAGGAGGTTGACCTGAGTCGTCCACCAGGTTAAGGATAGGCGCAGCGCTTGTGTGACTGTGACTATGGAGGACAGAGGCTGAAAAGCTTGAATCCATTGGTGTCGTAGAGTCCATTGTGTTACTCTCATGGCTAGTCGGGTCATGGGAGTGACTTGAACCGAGGATGCCATGTGTCCTAGGAGAATAAGGAACTGGCGAGCCGTGGCAGTGTTCTGAGACTGGAGCTGGCGAGCCAGGGATATTAGGGTGTGGACCCTTTGAAGAGGAAGGTAAGCCTTTGCCTGTAAGGTGTCCAAGTCTGCTCCAATGAAGGATAAGGTTTGAGACGGGACTAAGCAAGATTTCTCGTAATTGACAAGAAACCCTAAGGAAAGGAGTGTTTGAATTGTCAATTTTAGGGAGGATTGAGCTATCTGTTGGGTGGAGGCCCTGATTAGCCAATCGTCCAGGTAGGGGTAGACGTGGACACCTTCCTTCCTTAAGAATGCTGCTACCACTACGAGGCATTTGGTAAAGACTCGTGGGGCAGAAGCCAGACCGAAAGGTAGGACACGGTATTGATAATGGTCGTGGCCTACGAGAAACCGCAGATATTTGCGATGGGATTGTGTGATCGCAATGTGGGTATAAGCGTCCTTGAGGTCGAGAGAGCACAGCCAATCCCCTCTTTGTAGGGGAGGGAGCAGCGTGCCTAGGGTTACCATTTTGAACTTCTCTTTTTGAAGGTATTTGTTGAGGGCTCGAAGGTCCAAAATGGGACGTAGTCCCCCTGATTTCTTTGGTATTAGGAAGTATCTGGAATAGAATCCCTTGCCTCGTTGAGAGGGAGGAACGGGTTCTATAGCATTTGATTTCAGAAGAAGAGACACTTCCTGTTGTAATTGAGCCAAATGGGTGGATAGACTCCACGCTTGAAGAGGCGGGGAGTCTGCCGGAAGAGTTATGAAGTTGAGGTGGTAACCCTGTGCGATAATTGTTAGCACCCACTGATCTGAGGTGATCTGCAACCAAGGTTGTAGAAAATGGTACAGTCGACCTCCTACAGGAATGTCTGGAAGAGGGGTTTGGCATGTGTTCCCTACAAGGGAGTCAAAGGCCAGCCGCAGGCCCAGGAGGAGGGGCTACAGTAGGCCTTTGTTTCCTAGGCTGACGCGGCTGAGGCCTAGTAGAGGATCGAGCTGGACGAGGCCTGGCCGATGGAGGGTAGTAACGGCGTGGCCGAAAGAACGACTTCTTAGAGTCCTTCTTAAGTGGTTGTTTGGAGGAAACCTCAGACGGAACAGAAGAAAGTTGTTTCAACGTTTCGTGGTGATCTTTCAATTCAGCTACTATTTGCTGAATTTGTTCTCCAAACAAATTGTCCCCTAAGCAGGGTAAATCCGCTAAACGATCCTGGACCTCTGGGCGAAGGTTGGATGACTTTAACCAAGCCCAACGTCTGGCCGAGATGGCAGTAGCTGAAACCTTTGTGGAGGCATCGAAGATGTCATAAGCCGTTCTGATCTCGTGCTTCCCCGCTTCAAACCCTTTGTTAAGAAGGGCTTGAAGCTGTGGCTGGTATTGGTCAGGTAATGTGTCAGCAAAATCTTGCATCTGTTTTAGGATGGCTCTGTTATATTGCGTCATGTAGAGTTGATATGAGGCTATGCGAGAAATCAGCATAGCTCCATGGTACACTTTCCGTCCCACACTGTCCAGGAATTTATTGTCCTTGACCGGTGGAGCGGAGGAGTGTGGCTTTAGACGCCTGGCCTTTCTTTGTGCGGACTCAACCACAACAGAGCGATGATCCAGTTGAGGCTTTTGAAAGCCTGGTGCTGACTGGACGAGGTATGTGGAGTCAGCCTTCTTGTTAACTGGTGATACAGATGAAGGAGATTCCCAGTTTTTCTTTAAGAGATCGAGAAACACCTGGTGAATGGGGATGGAAGCGATGATTTTTGGAGCATCCAAAAATTGAAGCAGTTCCATCATCTGGTGTCTGTCATCGGTCTCAGATTGCAGCTGAAAAGGTACAATTTCGGACATCTCCTTTACAAAATTAATAAAGGAGAGATCCTCTGGAGGAGATCTTTTTCTACTCTCTGTAGGAGAAGGCGGTGATGGTAAATCTGTGTCAGAAGATGTATCATCACCCCAGGTATCATAGGGATCACTTGGGGGTTGAAGCCCCGATGGACCTGGTTGAGGATCCGAAGGCATCGAAGGAAACCTTGGAGGAACCGGTGGTACAATCGGTACTGGGAACGGCATTGAGGGTTTCGGTGCTGCCGATGGAGTCGGTGCCGGTCTTGGAACCGATGGAGCCAAAGGATAAATCGGTGGAGATATTCGAGAAGGCACCGATGGGACCACCCCGGAAGGGGGAATCAGGAACGGTGTTTCTCCCGCCGATGAAAATCCAGTCGGAGACGATGGCGCTGTCGGTGCTACTGGAATCATCGATGGAAGGGCATGTACAAGTGCCTCCATACGTTGTAGTAGCGGTGCCAGCGCTTCCACCAAAGGTTCGGTGGTCGGTTCCTTCCTCGGTGGCGGAGTCGGTGCCGGGGTCGATGCCGGTGGCGGTGCCGGAATCGGTGCCGGAGACGGTGCCAATGGAGGTTGGAATCTTTGCATCGCTTTCTCGATGGCCTCCTGGACCAGCCGGTCCAGTTCTGCCCGGAGACCAGGGGTAACAATACCCGGCTCGACGGGAGAGGGAGGCTGAGGCAGAGCCGGAGGGACCACCGTAACCGGTGGGATCACGGCTCCCACACCCCTAGAGGGTGAGGGTTTCCTCGATGCCTGCGAACGAGACGTGGACGGTGCCAAGTCTGATCAAGGCCTCTTAGTCGGTGGCTCGGCTTGTTCAGAGGTCGATGACTGTGGATCCTCGACAGGCCGAGACTTGTGCCGTCGATGGCGATGCTTGTCCTTCCGGTCTCCTCGCCCATCCGGGGAGGGGACAGGAGTCGACGGCCGAGAAGTCATCGATGGTGGACGGTCACCGGAGGGTTGACGATGGTGGTGCAACTTCGACGGTGCCGGTTCCGATGACGTCGATGCTATCGATGGCGTTGGGGTGGGTGCATGGAAGAGGAGCCCCATCTTCTCCATCCTGGCCTTGCGACCCTTAGGTGTCATTAGGGCACATTTGGTGCAAGTCAGGACATCATGCCCACTACCCAAACACAAAACACAAACTCTATGGGGGTCTGTGATTGACATAGTCCGGGTACAATCCGGGCATCGACTGAACCCTGTCGCCATGGCTTAAGGCCAAATTTAGTCGCGGGCTCGGTAATTGCCAACAGGCCTCAAGGGCCAAATTCGACGGTAGTCGAAGAAAAAAGGCAAAAAACTTACCGGTTTCCGCGGAGGGTGACAAAAATTTGTCGAAGGGAGACCCCTGAGGGGAAAATTTTCTTCGGAAAGAAAAATACCGAATTCCTGTCAGGAACGTGGTAAGAGAGCTCCTTTCACCGCGTGGCAACTGCTGCGCGGAAAAAAGAAGACTGAAGGGAGACCCCTGCTGGCTGCAGGGTCAGTGCCTTGCTGGGCATGCCCAGTAGGGGCCAAAGTTCTGTTTAAACTTTGACAGAAGTTTTCCGTGGTGGGCTCCATCCTCGATGTCACCCATTTGTGAGGACAACCATCCTGCTTGTCCTGTGAGAAAGCATAAACCTTTATAAAAGTTATAGACATCAGCTGTATGGATATAGCTAAGGTAATGGGGTAGATTTTCAAAAACGGCGCGTTCGTGTACTTTTGTTGGCGCTCCAGGCACCAACAAAAGTACGCGGGATTTTAGTAGATACGTGCGTAGCCGCGCGTATCCGCTAAAATCCTGGATCGGCGCGCACAAGGCTGCCTATTCCGTGTAGCCGGCGCGCGCCGAGCCGCGCAGCCTGCCGCCGTTCCCTCCGAGGCCGCTCCGAAATCGGAGCGGCCTCGGAGGGAATTCGCTAACGCCCTCCCCTCACCTTCCCCTCCCTTCCTCTACCTAACCCACCCCCCCAGCCCTGTCTAAACCCCCCCCTACCTTTGTTGGGGGATTTACGCCTCCCAGAGGGAGAAGTAAATCCCCGCGCGCCAGCGGGCCGCTGGTGCGCTTAGACGCAACCCGGGGGTGGTTCCGGAGGGCGCGGCCATGCCCCCGGACCGCCCCGGGCCAAAACCACGCCCCCGGGCCCGCCCCCGAAACGCCACGTCCCGCCCCGAAAACGGCGCACCGGTCGGCCCCACCCCCGACACGCCCCCCCTCGGAAAACCCCGGGACTTACGCGAGTCCCGGGGCTCTGCGCGCGCCGGTGCGCCTATGGAACATAGGCGCACCGGCGCGCAGGGCCCTGCTCGCGTAAATCCGGGCGGATTTACGCGAGCAGGGCTCTTAAAATCCGCCCCAATCTGTTTTAGCACTTGATTTAAAAAAAAAAAATGGTGCTCCATTTGGTGCCAATGGGAAAAATCTTTTATAAATGTGGCCCTTAGTTTAAAAAAAAAATAAATAAATAAAAAAGTAAACTGGGGTCATCCTATTAGGTCAGGAAATGGTGGACTGTATGTATAATCAGAGAACTTGCCACAGGAAGCTTATCTGTGTCTTTGTTCCCCAAGGTTTCTGAACCCAGTCCTTGGGACGCATCCAGCCAGGCAGGCTTTCACGCTATCTACACTGAATAAGCATGAGAGATTTGCATACAATGGAGCAGGTGCATACATCTACCTTTTTGAAGTTGCTTTTAAAGTCTTAAACCCTGGCTCTTTCTGATCACAGCCTTGTTCATACTGAAGCCTCTTATTTGGTTTACCTGTACCTTGACTAGATTCAAAAGCTCCACAAAAGCAGGCTCTGTGTCCTATGTATCACTGCAACAGACAAGGTTTCAAAGATTCGGCCATGGATTAACCATATACTGTACTCTTCCACCCCCACCTCTTCCTTGCAGCCCACTAATTCTCCTGCATCCCCCTACCCACATCTCAGTGCAGATATCCGTCTCCCTAACACCCCCCCCCCCCCCCCAAATACAGACCTCACTTCTCCTGTACCTTGAAGCTCTCACACACTGCTCTCTCCCTCAAAAGCAAGCAACCCTTTACTTCTCTTCGCCTTCAGCCCTGCTGCTGCACACCACAGCCTCATCCAGGATCTAAGAAACCACAGCTTCCCTTCTCCAGGCCCCAATCAGAGCCAAAAGAAAGATATTACCCTTCCCCCAGCCCCGTTCAACTTGGCCCGCCAGGCATGAAAATGAACTCACGGTGAGCGTATTTTCAAAACCCTGGCCTCATAAAAGATCAGCAGCAGCAGATAATAGGAAGGGTGCATGGCATTCAGCACATTCACAGAGTGACCAAGAAATCTGGAGACATATTGTGCCCTATGGGTGTAAATAATCTTAAATTGCACATTTGTGAATTACTTTAATAAAAATTTTCAGTTGAATTTCTTATTCGTTATTGTGATTTTATTTATTGCTATATAGTGCACCTAATTTATCATTAACAATGAGAGATCTATAAGCTTGGGACATAGATCAAAATTTGTTCCACTGCACAAATCTGCCAAAAAAACAAAAATCCAGCCAATCCGACTGGTTAATGCCACCTTTTCTGTGTATAAGGAATATCCGAGAGAACTTCCTGAACTAACCGTTTGCCTGACTATATACTGAGCTTCCACAGTCCTACAATAAATGGCAAATATAAAGTTTACCAAAATCCTCTACCATCTTTTAACATTTCTATTTCCAACTCTATACATGAATCTTAACTATGGATTGTATATGCAAGATCATCGTTTGAAAGGCATTTATTCCATCTTCACACCACATCTGACAGCTTTGTCAGACAGACATACTGAAGGTCTTTCTTCATGCAAATATCTTCAAGCAGTATGCAGATGTTGCATCTTCTGGGGCTGGATGCTGGTCAGATAGCTGAACCAGTGACGTAGCCCCATTTCTTCATCAATGTCCTGGAGCCATTCCAAGGCGGCTGAGGCATTGCCATCCTAGCTACGAAAGTTAAGGACTGGGTCACTGGACGGTGCATTTTCTCTCAGGAATTTTTTTTAACTTCTCGTTTCCAGGTTAGGCTTTAGTGCCTTGGAGCAGTAGGACTGTACAGGGCGCCGCTGCCACTTGTAAGGAAAGATCCCCGCCCTTACCTCTCTGGATTTTCACAAAGGATGCCAGCGAGTCCAAGGCCAGGCCTGCTCACTCCACATTGGTAATCATGACTCCATGGACACGATACTAAAGGATGAATGCTGGTAAGGAAACTCCTGCCTGCCTATCACTATTTCTTCCTGTATTACAGGATGATCTCTCAAAGTGCTGTGGACTTCAATAATATACACAGCGGCTTCCCAATTTAAATCAGGACAACAACAAAAAATATAGAAATAGAACATGACAGCGGGTGGAACCTAGAACACCCATTAAGTCTGCATATGTACATTTCCTGCTCAGCGTGATAGTCCCTTCCCTGTTCTCAGCGCTCTTCCCAGATCCTCTGGTACTGAGAATAGCTCCCTTTAACAAGGGCTTTGATGTAAAGGGTTATCTCCAAAGTGTCAATTGTTCTTTTTCAAGCATTTTAACAACATTAAACTAATCCTAGAGTCTTGATGAGAAGCATTGCAAACTATGAACTGAGATTCACATTACATGAGATTCACATGACTGTGAACTGAGATTCACATTACATAGTAACATAACATGTTATGTTACATAGTAACATCAAGACTCTAGGATTGGTTTAATAGTGCTTCAGCGGTTGGTTCTAGAGATAATATTAAATGCTCACTTAGATAAGTACATTTTTTATTGCATTAGCATTATTTTATTGATGTATACTGTTTTTGATATATTGACTTTGGCTTTTCTTGTTTTACTACAGGATACATATAGGATATGTAAAGAAACAACTGGTTAGGTACATAGTTTCAATCCTGCACTAAATTCATTGGAAAGTAGCTGACGGACATAGCTTTCTACCTATGTAAGAAAAGGCATCACTGATTCAGTCCCTGAACAACTTTAGAGTAACTATGCTATACAGATTAACCTGTCTCTAGACCAAATTTGTGCAGATTGTATCTTATCCACTTATTCAATGTGGATATGGGAATTTTCGCCCTAGCCAGATCAGTTATCCAACACATTGAAATGAGAGTCTCAGTGGTTAGGATTAATAATAAAATTCCTCCACTAACTGGGATAACAAACTCAATTTAAATTTATTTCGGTGCAAACATTGTAGTGATATCCCGTAATTTTTTTATATGATCACCTAACATGGGTACGTAAGAGTTACTTTATCACTGCATAGTGACTGATTCACTTCCATAGGAGCAGTGATTGCTACTTCTGTAGCATCCCCAACCGAACTTGGCCTAAACAGCAGAAACAAGCCTCAGGTTTTGGGCTTGGGTCTCGTCCTGCCTTGAAAATATTTTTATCCAGGTTTGTCCTAATAAACTTCAATAGATTATAATCATTCACTGTATATCCCTTTTGACTCCTTTCTTCCTGAACCGAGAAAGGGAAGGTACTTTGGAGCAATTTTGTTCTCTTTTTTCACTTGCCACAAGCAACTTTTTAAATTATAAAAGCAATTAAATGGTTTGCAGAACATGCATTTCCCCCTTTCTGAATATGACTTCCCTCACCCTTCTCTGTTGAATTAATAGTATACACACTTCTTCTGAACGGATGCTCAATGCGATAAAGAAAGTATTCAGGGCCTTACGTACAGCTTATTTTTTCACTTTGGCATGTAACTTACAATGCTTTGTTTCTACATAAGTAATTCTCAAAATATCCATCCACTTGTCTGTCATGCTTTTCTGGGCACTTCTAGATGACGTGGTACCCAGGGTCCTATTGCAGGCATGGCTTAAGACAGAGTGGTGAAGAGGCAGTGAAACACTAACATATCATACAAGAAGTCATTATTCTTGTTCTTCTAAGTTTTTTTTATTTTTGATCATAAGTAGCTTTACTACTTTGTGGTATTCTATAGAATTTATGCTTCAATTTTGTGCTTTGCTTTTGCTAGACAAGCAGACTCCGCAGAAAGGCAGATGCTAGACAGAAATGCTGTATAGGCTGAAAGTTTACTGGGCAATAGTGTTACAGAATTATGTATAGAAACACACCAAGTTCATGGTAGCACTGTAGCTAGTTATAGGTCCACAGATAGCATTTACATATAGAGTGAGAGCAAATTTACATGCAGACATTTGGATTGTTTATAATAAATGCTCAGTCAGAAATATTTTGACAATTGTATAACCCAGTTATTGGTTTAGGAGTTGGATGTATATGAAGTGTAAATCCTATATAATGTCGAGAGAGAGATCTTGCATGGCACTCTCTCTCTATAAGGTATGCTTTATTATATTATTTAGAGCATAAAATATTTCCTCTAAGCCAGGACTTCCCAAACGTGTTCTGAGGACCCCACAGCCAGTCGGCTTTTCCGGATACCCACAATGAATATGCTTGAGATAAATTTGCATTCCATGGAGACTCAGTATATGCAAATTTATCTCAAGCATATTCATTGTGGGTATCCTGAAAAGCCGACTGGCTGTGGGGTCCCCAGGACAGGTTTGGAAAGCCCTGCTCTAAGCATTTATTGAACCACAATACAGTGAGGGCTGAAGTTTATCACAAGGTCATTCATTATGGCCTGGAAGAATCTGAAATCTCCTGCAGTCTCTTCCAGATTTAATGGGGTTAGAGACATCACAGCAAGGAAGAGAACGTGCTGGGGTGTAGGCTGGGCATGAAGAAAAAGTGAAGGAGGGGAAGGAACTGAAAGAACATAAGTGCCAAACTCTGTTAAATCAATGGTCCACCAGCATCTTGTCTCAGACAGTAATTCAACCCAGGTCTCTTACAGTAAATCCCTATTGCTCACCACCAGGAGTAAGAAATAGCAGTGCCCAAGTCTACCCGGCTAATAACTGTTAATGGGCCTGTCCTCCAGAAATCTTTTCAAATCATTTTTAAATCCAGCTATGCAATTAAGACTCCAGCAACAAATTCCACATTGACTGAAAAAGATTTGTGTTAAATCTGCTGCCAATTAGTTTCGTTGAATGCCCCTTAATGCTAGTACTATTGAAAAGAATTAATAACAGCTCCCTATTTACTTGTTCCATACCACCCATGATTTCATAAGCCTCTATCATCTCAAGCGGAAGAGCCCTGACTTGTTAAAAGCTTTTGTTTATATCAAAAACAGTTTCATACCCTTTATCATTTTTGTTGCCCTTCTCGGTACCTTTTCTAGTTCTGCTATATCTTTCCTCAGACTGGGCGACCAAGAGTGCACACAATATTCAAGGTGCGGTTGCACAATTAATTCATAAAGAGCATTATAATGCTCAGGGTTGTTGTTTTTCTATTCCTTTCTAAATAATTCCTAGCATTCTATTTGCTTTTTCAACCACTACTGCATAGTTAAGAATTCCAATGTGCCATTCATAAAGATCCCAAGGTCCTTTTCCTAGATGGTAACTCCTAATGTAAAACCAAGAATTGTATATAGTTAGAATTACTTTTCCCTATATGCATCACTTTGCACTTATTTACATTAAATTTAATCTACCATCTTGATGCCCAGTTTCCCAGTCTTGCAAAGTCCTCCCTCAATTCCTCATAGTCTGATTTTTAAAACAATTTTGAATAATTTGATCATTTGTAAATTTGATCACATCACTCCACAAGTATGCATAGACAATGCACACAGGCAGACAAGGATCGCACACATAAGTGACAATTACCACAAGAGAGAGGAGGAGTGTGTGTGAAAGTGACAGTGCACCAAAATACAGCATGTGAAAGAGTGGGCGTATTTTAATGTATTTATTTTATCTTTTTTCTATACCGCCTATCATCTATATAAGCAATTTATAAATTTACATATATAAAATTTTAAAATAAAATACAATATCAATACAAAATAGTATAAAACATACAACAAGAATAAGCAACTTTTGACCTTCCCCTCTAAACCCTCTTGCTGCTTAACTCTTCAGTCCTCTTTACCTTTAGATATAAGCCTCCTTAAAAAGCCAGGTTTTTAGAAATTTTCCTAAATTGCTTTTGCTCAAAAGAGACAAACTGTGCGAAAGTGTGAGTGTTTGCATGGGGGAGAAAGTGTGCGATTGAACATGTGTCACTGTCTGGAAGAGGGAGAGTGCGTGTGCATGCACAGGATCGTAACAGCATATATGTGCAGGAGACTGTGTACATGTGTGCACAAGAGTTTACAAATGTACAAATGACAGACTGTGTGCATGCAAATGTGCATGAACATGTGTGTGCCCAAGAGGATACTTGCTCTCGAAAGCTTATGTCTCAATATATCTGTAGGTCAATAAGCAGGGACCTTCCTTTCCAATTTTTATTTAAATTTTCCTGGAAATTTATCAGAGTTTATCAAACAAAAATGGGAGAAAAATCAGTGGAGGAAAAAAAGGACTCCCACCAATTTTCTCCCATTTTTGTTTATTATAACAAACAACGATAAATTCCTGGTAAAATAAAAACTGAAAACAAAGATCCCTATCTATAAAGTTTCATCTCCCTCTCTGTTGTTTTTGATGCTATAGACTAACACAGCTACCCTTTCCAGAAGTTTGTATGTGTGTGAATTAGAGAGAGAGCATGTGTGTATATGAGAAAGCTCATCCTCCCCCCATTTCCCTACCTAACACCATCTTCTCTGCCTAGGGCCCATTCATGTTAATGTCAGGCCCTGCCAAAAAGTCAGTTCTGGCTATGCCACAGTTTCCTCCAGTGATGTCAAATTCGATTGTGTTATGATCACTAAAGCCAAGCAGTTCCATTGTTATACCTTGCACAAAGTCCTGCATTCCACTGAAGAACTACAGCTAAAATGGCTTCCCCTTTCTGTCCATTCCACGAACATAAGAACATGCCATACTGGGTCAGACCAAGGGTCCATCAAACCCAGCATCCTGTTTCCAACAGTGGCCAATCCAGGCCATAAGAACCTGGCAAGTACCCAAAAACTAAGTCTATTCCATGTTACCGTTGCTAGTAATAGCAGTGGTTATTATCTAAGTCAACTTAATTAATAGCAGGTAATGGACTTCTCCTCCAAGAATTTATCCAATCCTTTTTTAAACACAGCTATACTAACTGCACTAACCACATCCTCTGGCAACAAATTCCAGAGTTTAATTGTGCGTTGAGTGAAAAAGAACTTTCTCCGATTGGTTTTAAATGTGCCACATGCTAACTTCATGAATTGCCCCCCTAGTCTTTCTATTATCCGAAAGAGTTAAAAAACAAATTCACATCTACCTGTTCTAGACCTCTCATGATTTTAAACATCTCTATCATATCCCCCCTCAGCCGTCTCTTCTCCAAGCTGAAAAGTCCTAACCTCTTTAAGTCTTTCCTCATAGGGGAGCTGTTCCATTCCCTTTATCATTTTGGTAGCCCTTCTCTATTGCAATTATATCTTTTTTGAGATGCGGCGACCAGAATTGTACACAATATTCAAGGTGCGGTCTCACCATGGAGTGATACAGAGGCATTATGACATTTTCCCGTTTTATTCACCATTCCCTTTCTAGTAATTCCCAACATTGTTTGCTTTTTTGACTGCCGCAGCACACTGAACCGATGATTTCAATGTGTTATCCACTATGACGCCTAGATCTCTTTCTTAGGTTCCATATTAGGTGCTACTACCCAACATTGTGTAACTATAGCATGGATTACTTTCCCGTCGATAGCAGGGCTGAATTAGCCATGCTGTCATGGGATCTGTCCATCAGGTCCGGGAGGCGGAGCTTGATAAAGCAGAGGTTAATTTTTGTATCCTCTGCGCCTGCGTGTGTGTGTTCCCGCGCAGGCAGAGTAACTTTCCTCAGTCTGTTTTTTCCGCGCGCGGGAGCGCACACGGAGCCGAATTGTTCCTCAGTAAAATGTCCAAATCAGGTTTTAAGCGCTGCCGCTGCAACCAGGTGATGTCGGTAACAGACGGGCATGACCGGTGTTACCGGTGCCTGGGCAGCGAGCACGCCGTGTCAACCTGCGAATTTTGTGCAAAGATGTCCCCCAGGGCGAAGCGACAGAGGGCCTACAGGCTCAAAGAACTTCTCAGCACCCCGGAGGCGTCAGAGGCCCACTCTTCACCGGGACCGGTGAAGAAAATACAGTATTCGGCACCTAAGGCTCTATCCGATAGTCAGGTAACAAGGGAGCAGGGCCCTGCGACCCTTCCTGTCCGGAAAATTCCAGTATAGACTCGAGACGCAGCCGTTCGCCTCATAGGCAACCCAAAACATCCCGCCATTTGACGCCGAGTCTCAGCCCCTCGCCGCGTCATGAGCCGCAGAAACGGCGCCATAAGGATTTGAAGGCCAAAGATGCGGCACCGTCCACTAAGACGCCGCACAAACCGCTGCCGGCTACTGCAAAGATGGCGCCTCTGCAAACGGAGAGCACGGCGCCGCACTTAACAATGGCGCCAAGAAGCCCTATGGCGCCGCAGGCCCATAAGGAGCGGAGGTCCCATATGGCGCCAAAACACCATACGGCACCGGGGGACAGTACGACGCCGAAACACCGTACGGCGCCGGGAGGCAGTGCGGCGCAGAAAGAAAGTACGGAGCCAGTACTTAGCACGGCGCCGAAAGACAGGACGGCGCCGAAAGACAAGACGGCGACCAAGAAGCGTGCGGTGCCGAAGGATAAGACGCCAGGAAAGCATACGGCGCCACAACAAACAAAGCACCTACACAGGGCACCAGAAGGCCCTAAAGTACCAGACAAACAGCGACCGCAGGCAAGGCCAAAGCGCCCGGACTCCAGCAGTCACGAGACGCCGGAACATTCAACAGAAGGCGGGGAAATACCGGGGCCTTCCACGACTGTGAGGGATCCTTCGTCCAGGGTACATAAAAAGGACCCCCTCAGGGAGGTTTGTGACTGTACCTACAAACCGAGACCCAATGCTGTACGCATTGTCGGACACAAGGAAGGAGTCTCATAAGCGAAAGAGATCAAGGAACTCCTCTTCGCTTAGTTCGCATCATAAAAGATCCAGTTCCTCCTCACACAGCTCACGGGACCCGCGTGACACGGCAGAGGACCTAGTCTCTCGTCGTAGTAAAGAGAGAAGGAGGGACTTGTACCGAGACCACAAGACTAGGCATTCAAGACATACCCCAACGAACACGTCGACGTCCAGATCGTCTCGAGGGTCCCATCACCGGAGCGAGGGCTCCGCGATATATCTCACATCATCTCATGCTTCGCCGGGATCAGGGTCTGAACCGGAGCGGTCACATCATGCTCCTAGTCCTCAGAAAGATCAAAGCGGGCAGGACATGCTGAAAGCGATGCCGCCGGCGGCAAAGGATGCCTTCTGGCAGTTATCACAATCCTTATCAGGATTTTACGAAGCCATTCAAGCATCTTTTACCACTGAAAAGGATAGAGGGAGCCCCAGGCAAGTTCAGACATCAGAACCACTGGATGAGGCGGACGGACAGCTCTCTTCCCGTCCGCAGCGAGCTAGTCCGCTATCACCGGGCCGTTCCGTATCATGCGACCGGGACGATTCGTTTTCGGATTCCCCTACGTCATCTACGGGATTCCCCTCAGACCCTCAAGAAGGTCAACAAGAACCATACTCACCTCCTGAAGACCTTTCCTATCCGAGGTTTTTAGAAAAGATAGGAAAGATTCTGCAATTACAAGTTCAAAAGGAGCATGATCCTAGGTCTGAAACGTTGGGGCTTCTAAAAATTTTT
Organism: Rhinatrema bivittatum; assembly: GCF_901001135.1. NCBI lineage: Eukaryota > Metazoa > Chordata > Amphibia > Gymnophiona > Rhinatrematidae > Rhinatrema > Rhinatrema bivittatum. The sequence continues at coordinate 234,474,096 of NC_042618.1, forward strand.
GACGTTCCAGGTGAACCGACCACACTTCCACCGCATGACCTTCTACATAAGTTGCTCCTGAAGTCGTGGGAGACCCCTCAAGCCATGCAATCCGTATCCCGGAAGACGGATATTAAATTTCGGATTAGGAAAGAGTCCCCGTACGCTCTTCCACAACTGCCGCATGAATCAGTGGTAGTCGAGTCGGCGATGCAACGCTTTAAAAAGACGAAACTCCACACATCTTATCCACCGAATAAAGATCATAGGTATTTGGACGAGGTGGGAAGGAAGATATACCAAAACTCGATGCTCACTACACGGATACTGCACCACCAGTTTTATATGGTGCAGTATTTATACGAGTGCGTCCAGGCCACCAAAGGCCTCCTTTCCACTGCGGGGGGGCAGACCCCGCAAACCCTGCACGATATGGAGGAATGTTCACGTCATCTACTCCGCTCAATCTACGAGAGCATGGAGACCTCCTCCAGAGCGTCCGCGACGGCCATAGCGGCTCGCAGAACGGCATGGCTTCGCTCTAGTTCCATTAGAGAAGATGTTCACAGCAAGCTTGCCAACCTGCCCTGCACGGGAGATAACCTGTTTGGGGCGCATTTGCAAGAAACGGTGGGTAAGCTCAAGGACGAAGCACTAGCCGTTCAGTCCCTGCACTCTCATACAACATACCATCCGACGAAGCGGTTTACTCCATACCCTCGTAAGCCCTCCTATGGAAAGAGACCCTTCCGTCCATATCAAGGTTACCGCTCTCAGTCCTATCAAACATATCAACCATACCAAAGGCCGCACCAACAACAACAACAGTCTACTTTGCCGAGGAGGGGTAGGCCTCGAGCGCAGCGTCAGCAGGCCCAACAACAATCGACTGCCCCGAAAACCTCTCAGTCTTTTTGAACTTGCAGCCACCATCACTCCAACCCTTCCCGCCAGGAAGAATCCAGTCCCGACTAGCAGTTTGGGATCAGATAACATCGGATCAATGGGTGCTGGACATAGTCAGACACGGGTACCGGTTGCAGTTTCAGTCCAGGCCGCATCTCCCACACGTCCCCTCCGTCAGGACCTTCCGAGATCATCCACAACTCCAACAGGAGATATTACACCTATGCCAACAGAGGGCGATTGTCCGACTGCCCTCGCACACCCACAATCAAGGATTTTATTCCCCATATTTCCTAATTCCCAAGAAATCGGAGGGCCTGCGACCCATTCTAGATCTCCGGGAACTCAACAAGTGTCTGAAAAAGGAAAAATTCAAGATGGTGTCCATGAAATCCATCCTACCCTTACTGCAACCCAACGATTGGATGTGTTCCATCGACCTGAAGGACGCGTATACTCACATTCCGATCCACCCCTCTTCCTGGCAATACCTGTGCTTCACTTACAGACAGCAACATTACCAGTACCGGGTACTTCCCTTCGGGTTGTCAGCGGCGCCCAGAGTGTTTACCAAGTACATGGTAGTGGTGGTGGCTCATCTCCGGCAACGGGGGATAATGATTTTTCCTTATCTGGACGACTGGCTAGTGGTAGCGTCTTCGCAGGACTATCTCCTCGATCAGCTAGACCAGATCCTTCGTTGCCTGCACCAACTCGGCCTGGTGGTCAATTTCAAGAAGTCTCACCTAACGCCGACGCAACGCCTACAATTCATAGGAGCGTATCTGGACACCACCCAATCCAGGGCGTTTCTACCGCAGGACCGCCAAACACAGATGCGGGCCCTTTTAAGCGACCTCTTACCACGGCCAACCTTGTCGGCCAGGCAAATCCTGGTCCTTCTCGGCCACATGGCGGCGGCAAATTTTCTAGTCCCGAACACCAAACTGCATATGCGACGACTGCAGTGGGGACTCAAGAGGCAATGGAGTCAACACTCCCAGCCACTCACACAGTCGATTGCCCTCACTGCGGAAATGAGAAAGGACATAACTTGGTGGCTCCTTCCATCCACATTAGTAAAGGGAGCGTTATTCCGACAGCCCATGCACGACGCTGTTCTGACGACGGATGCCTCCCGGAAAGGCTGGGGGGCACATCTCGAAGTTCACGAAACACAAGGGCTCTGGTCCGTAAAAGAACAGACAATGCAAATCAATCTCCTGGAACTTCGAGCGATTCGCAACGCTCTCCAAGCGTTTCAACCCTTTCTGCAAGGGCGACGAGTCATGGTATATACGGACAATCAGGTGGCAATGTTTTATGTCAACAAGCAAGGCGGATCGGGCTCTTGGCCCCTCTGCAAGGAAGCATTGCTCACCTTCCAATTTGCTCACCAGCATTCGATACATCTCCAAGCCACCTACTTGCCCGGGATAGCAAACACGAGAGCGGACAGATTGAGCAGAATCTTCCACCCACACAAATGGTCCCTCAACCGGGACGTAGTACTCAGTGTCTTTGCCAGGTGGGGCACGCCATTGATAGACTTATTCGCGACGGAACTCAATGCGCAACTTCCAAGGTTCTGTTCGATTCGTCCCAGCAAGTGTCGGCTGGTGCAGGATGCCTTCCTCATTCCGTGGACTCAGGGGCTTCTATATGCATTTCCGCCCATTCCCTTGCTTACCAGAACGATTCAAAAATGCATAATGGACAAGGCTCACTTGATCCTCATTGCCCCAGCCTGGCCCAGACAACCCTGGTACAGCTACCTACTGCACCTCTCCACCGAGGCACCAATACGACTGCCACAGCGACCAGATCTACTACAGCAGGATCAGGGAACGCTATTGCACCCACTGCACTCCTCCCTACACTTAACAGCGTGGAGATTGACAGGTGGTTGCTAACTGAGCAGCAGGTCTCCTACGAGGCTCAATGCATTCTACTGGAATCCAGAAAGCCCTCTACTAGGCGTAATTACCAATATAAATGGAAAAGGTATACCACATGGTGCGTAGCCCAGAAGATATCTCCCATTGACTGCTCACCACAGTTATTACTGGATTATCTTCACACCTTATTCGAAACGGGACTCGCCACCAGCTCGATTAGAGTGCACCTCAGCACCATTGCGGCCTATCACAAACCATATAAACAGGCCTCGATAGCCACGCATCCTTTACTCACCCGTCTCCTCAAGGGTCTCCTGCATATACGACCCCCCACACACAAGCCGCCGGTTCCATGGAATATAAATTTAATACTGGAACAACTCATGCTTCCTCCGTTCGAACCATTGGAATCGGCACACATAAAGTTCCTTACCTGGAAAGTGGTGTTCCTGGTCGCCGTCACTTCGGCTAGACGGGTCAGTGAGCTGCAAGCACTAGTGCATTATGAACCATATTTACAGTTTTTTCATCAAAAGGTGGTCCTTCGAACTCACCCTACCTTTTTGCCAAAGGTGGTGTCGCAATTTCACATTACTCAAACTATAGAGCTTCCCACGTTTTTTCCTAAACCACATGCATCATCTCGAGAAGCGTTGCTTCACACTCTAGACTGTAAAAGAGCTCTCGCTTACTACAAGAATAGGACGTCTTCTTCCACGCGTCCTTCACAGCTATTCCTATCCTTCGACCCTAAGGCCCCAGGACTGTCAGTGTCAAAACGTACCATATCCAGCTGGATAGTTCAATGTATTCAGTTTTGCTACAACAAAAGGAATACCGTTCTCTCAAGCAAGCCAAGAGCTCACCAAGTTCGGGCCCTAGCCACCTCATGGGCTCATCTCAGAAACATACAGCCCATAGACATTTGTAAGGCTGCTACTTGGACTTCATTACATACGTTCACTAGGCATTACTGCCTAGACCAACAAACGTCATCAGATGCACGATTGGGTCACACAGTCCTGCAAGCTGCAATGGATCAGGACCAGTGATTGCCACGTGTCTCTTACTTGGGAGCTTGTGACTCCCATGACAGCATGGCTAATTCAGCCCTGCTAGCGACGGGAAAAAACAAGTTTGCTTACCGTAAACGTTGTTTCCGTAGATAGCAGGATGAATTAGCCATGCTGACCCGCCCTCCTCCCTGGCAATCACATTACACCGGACGTGTACCTGCTTAATCACAGACTGAGGAAAGTTACTCTGCCTGCGCGGGAACACACACACGCAGGCGCAGAGGATACAAAAATTAACCTCTGCTTTATCAAGCTCCGCCTCCCGGACCTGATGGACAGATCCCATGACAGCATGACAGCATGGCTAATTCATCCTGCTATCTACGGAAACAACGTTTACGGTAAGCAAACTTGTTTTTTTTCCCTATATGCATCATCTTACACTTGTCCACATTAAATTTCATCTGCCATTTAGATGCTCAATTTTCCAGCCTCACAAGGTCTTCCTGCAATTTATCACAATCTGCTTGTGATTTAACTACTCTGAACAATTTTATATCATCTGCAAATTTGATTATCTCACTCGTCGTATTTCTTTCCAGATCATTTATAAATATATTGAAAAGTAAGGGTCCCAGTACAGATCCCTGAAGCACTCCACTGCCCACTCCCTTCCACTAAGAAAATTGTCCATTTAATCCTACTCTCTGCTTCCTGTCTTTTAGCCAGTTTGCAATCCACAAAAGGACATCGCCACCTATCCCATGACTTTTACTTTTCCTAGAAGCCTCTCATGAGGAACTTTGTCAAACGCCTTCTCAAAATCAAGTACACTACATCTACAGGTTCACCTTTATCCACATGTCCTTCAAAAAAGTGAAGCAGATTTGTGAGGCAAGACTTGCCTTGGGTAAAGCCATGCTGACTTTGTTCCATTAAACCATGTCTTTCTATATGTTCTGTGATTTTGATGTTTAAAACACTTTCCACTATTTTTCCTGGCACTGAAGTCAGGCTAACTGGTCTGTAGTTTCCTGGATCGCCCCTGGAGCCCTTTTTAAATATTGGGGTTACACTTGCTATCCTCCAGTCTTCAGGTACAATGGATGATTTTAATGATAGGTTACAAACTTTTACTAATAGGTCTGAAATTTCATTTTTTAGTTCCTTCAGAACTCTGGGGTGTATACCATCTGGTCCAGGTGATTTACTACTCTTCAGTTTATCAATCAGGTCTACCACATCTTCTAGGTTCACCGTGATTTGGTTCAGTCCATCTGAATTATTACCCATGAAAACCTTCTCCAGTACGGGTACCTCCCCAGCATCCTCTTCAGTAAACACCGAAGAAATCATTTAATCTTTCCGCGACGTCCTTATCTTCTCTAAATGCCCCTTTAACCCCTCGATCATCTAACGGTCCAACTGACTCCCTCACAGGCTTTCTGCTTTGGATATATTTTTAAAAGTTTTTACAGTGAGTTTTTGCCTCTATGGCCAGTTGCTACATATACAATCATTTACAGCACTTAGAACAAGGCTTCTCAGGCTTTCAGCCAATATGACCCCATTTTACCAGTTGAAAATTCACATGACCCCCAAAGGATGACCAAAATTAGCACAGATGTGGTCTCCTTCCAACAATCACTCCACTCTCACCCTATCCTGCATTCCTTTTGGCCCCCTCTCAACCTCCATCCCCTCCAGCTAGTCCCCTCTTCCATTCCCCATCTCCTCTCAGCTGGTCCTCGCTCACTTCCAAGCCAATTTTATTTATTTATTTATTTTTAACTACCGCTTGATTTTCTGTCATCTCCCCTCTCACATACCAACCTCGCCTCCTCCCCTCCAACCTCTCTCACATCCCACCAGTTGATCCGTGTCACACCCAGCTCCTCTCATTCATCCCTCAGTTTATCTGTCATTTCCCCTCTCATCCTCTACAGCCAATCCCTCTCTCCAGCTGATCCGTCCGCCCTGCATCTGATTCCTCCCTTCAAACAGCCCCCTGCCCAGGGCCAGCAGCAACATTTTCCTTTGGGTCCTAGACCAAAGTTGGTAGACAACAGGTGAGAAGAAAGAGCAGGCCAATGACAGGGGAAATATTTTTTCTCCTCTTGGGTAGGGTTCAGTGGTTTGTGAGGAAAGAAGTAGTGGCCACCTCACTGGCCCATGCACACTCCGGCCACCCTCCTCCTCACAGCTGGTCCCAAAGCCCGACTGTGATCTGCAAGCAGCAACAGCATTAGCGATGAAAGACTCGAAGAGCCTCTGAGCCAGCGCAAGCTCATAAATCCTGCAGCAGCCCTGATCCCACCTCATGCAGGGCTTCTTGTTCCCACAGAAACTAATGCAAGGGCAGGGCTACCATAGGACCTACTGATGCTGTTGCTTGAAGAGCACTACCTTTTGGAGGCACTTGTGACCTCATGTGGGATCCCGACCCCCAATCTGAGAAGCCCTGATCTAGAAGCATCACCTCCCTAATTAATCCTGCGGAGACAATCATCCAGTCAGTACTGGGGTAACTGAAATCTATCATTACTGTATTTTCAAATTTTAGCAGTTTGTCTATTCTCTGTTGCCATGTAACAGTCTGTTTCACCATCCTGGACAAGTTGACAATAATATACCCTTCCCCTGCTACACTTCCCCATCATGCAAGGAATTTCTATCCATAGAGATTCCACAGTGCAGTTTTGTCTCCTGCAGAATTTTTTATCTTCTTTGACTATGCCATCCTTATCATATAAGTGTCACTCCACCCCCAGTTCAATCTGCCTTCTCTTTTCAATATATTTTGTAACCTGGTATCACAGTATCCTGCTGGTTATCCTCTTCCACCAAGTCTCCAAGATGCCTATTATGCCTGCATCTTCATTCAGAGCCACACTCTCCAATCTTACTTTTTTTTTTTTTACTCACTTCTAGTATTTGCACTTAGACACCTCAATGAATTCTTTTCATGGCTGTTCATGCTCTGCTAACTTTTAGCAGCCGATTCAGGTAATTGGGAATCATTCATATTTGCCCATTCTTCGAGTAAACCTTGTAATGGCTGCCGGCCGCAGCGGTCCGCAACCAGGGCCGGCCACTCACCCACGCAGATGTGCTGTCCCTGAAGTGCCTGCAGAAGCAGGCAGCCGTCCCAGCTGCCGCTGAACTTGGCCGAATCTTCAGCCTGCCTTCCTCTTGCTTGCTGGCTCCTCCCCACCGAGCCTTCCTAGAGCCACACACACGGCTGATCACTGAATTTAAAGGGGCTATGACAGGAAATAGTCGTGGTCCCTCCCTGGGGACTCTTCCTCCTGATTGCTATTTAAGGCAAGGTCTGCTCCTCAGACCTTGCCTTGGTTTCTTGGCTCCTGGTTCCGTGTAGTTCCTGAGTTCCTGTTTCCTGTGCACCGCTGCCTGCCCTCCTCGAACCTGTTCCTGTCTTCCTGCCCGGTCCCAGCTGCCGCTCCTTTCCTCCTTGGATGGATCTTCTGGCTTAGACTCCTGGACCGGCTTCAGACCATTCCTCTGGCTTACACTCCTGGACCTGCTTCCAACATCTCTCAGGCTTCCAACCTCGGATTGAACATTGTCCTTCTATTGTTTTCACGGGGGTCCAGCCAGCCCCACGCACCCAAAGACTCAACCCGCGTGGAATGGGGCTGGTATTGGTGAAGCTGCAGTCGACCCCTGCATCAGTCCAGCCTCGCCTTCCGACGGTAGAGACCCGAGAGGGTCTACTCTCTCAGGTAGCACTAACCCTACCTCGGACAAAGGATCCACCTCTCTGAAGCATAACAAACCCATCTGACCTACTTCGGCTTTTTCTACATCCTCTCTGTCAAGATACTCTAATTTCTCTCTTGCAAAAGCATCTTTTGAAGATACCTCACTCCCAACCATGCACTTCTGAGTGACGGCTTTCCCCATAGAAGAGTGATGGAGAACTGGCAGAGTGAACAGAATGGTGGGGATAAGGATGAACTGGGAAGGTACTAAATTTGTCTACAAAATGTTTTATGGGTCCATGGTAGTTAAATCTATTTCAGGACTTTCCTCAGCTCTGTTGCATCATTTACGCGTTTGAAAAGGAATTAAAAATTCAGTGCTCTCCATGAATCACAGGCAACGTCACCACTATGAAAGTCAGACCTTACTCATGTTGTTTCCTGCCTTGGCTGTGATACGGCACAAAGGCACAGAAGCATGCCAATTTTAAAGTTCAGATATACAAAGTAGATGCTGTATCTTAACAAGAGGGCTTCCAAAGACTGTAGAGTGTTCTCATTTCTATCTCTATATATAGATATCCATTTAGTTTTCTTATTGATAAACTGGATTTTTATTATTTTCGTGCATATATAGGCAGATTTTGTCCAAGACCTTGTTCTTTGCTTCACAAGAGATGCAGCAATTGTTTCTGTAGTGAGTATTTCAGCAGGCTACATTTGTGAGAATTTAGCCACAATGATGGGATTAACTTCCTTACATTTGTAAAAACTTCCATAGGATCTTTACTTGCCACAGGGGGAAGGACCTCAGTTTAACATTTCTTCTTAAAGATGGTTATCACAGTACAATACGTGAATAACAAATGATTCAGTTAGAGTTTACCGGATAATTTTCTCTTTCTTCAAGTCCTGCCAGACCAGCCATCACCAGCAGGATTTGCCCCTCCTAGCAGTAGATGGCGGCAGAGAGTCAGATTGGCCCTACATAGCCAGTGCAGAAGGACCATAGTCAGACTTCTGCCACAGCATCCCATTCCCAGAGACTCTTTTCCTCATTTTCCATTTTGTTTCTTCCCCCCTCATTTTTTTTTTTTTGTTACATATCTCAAAAAGTTAAATTACTGGTGGGGCAATGCTTTCTTGCCCTCCCAACTTAAACAATGGTCCCCTTGTCCTTTTTTTTGTTTGAGCAAAAAAACAATTTGTTCTTTCCTTCCCCAGGGACTATTATTTTTCTTTTTTTTTTTTTTGCATGACTGCCCCTTTCCTGTCACATCAACCCCCCTCTTTTTTTTTTTTTTTTTAAGAGAAAAAAAAAAGAAAGTGAAAATATTTGTTTGTTCTGTGCCCCCTTGAACCTTCTTTGGAAGCCTGACCTTCTGTTTACCTTATACTGGTGGATCCCTGCCACCTCTATTTCCGATTCCCCTGTCCCCTACTTCCCTTTTCGTTGTGTCCAGAGTGGCAACTGGACTGATCTATCAGGACTTGAGGAAATAAAATTAGCAGGTAAACCTCTAATTGAACCTTCTTTTACATCCTGCCAGACCAGTCATCACCAGTGGATACACCTATACTGTCCTTAACCCAGGTGGAAGATACCCAGAACTCCTGTTGCAAAATCATTTTCTTTCCTCTCATATAGGTCTAGTTTATAATGCTTCGAAAAGGTAAGCATCAAAGACCATGTGGCTGGCTCTGCATATGTCTACCTGATCTATTGACCTACATTCTTGTCCAGGATGCCGCCTGTGCTCTTGTCGAGTGAGCCTTCAGGTCCCCTGGGCTCTGATCTACCTTTTATGATATATGCTGCCTGTATGGCTTCCCTGATCCATTTGGCAATTGATACTTTAGATAATGCTTCCCGTTTTCTTTCTCCTGCAAATACAAACAGCTTGTGTGATCTCCAGAAAGCATTTGTTACCTCTAAAAAGCTCAGGAGCGTCCTGCAGACATCCAGAAATCTTAGATCCCTTCTCTTCCCTGCACATTCAGATTTCCTGGTAGAGAAATTGATTGAGGTGAAAACCTGAAGCCACCTTGGATAAGAATGAAGGCATCATGCTAATGGTTACCATTTTCTTGGAGAAAAATAGGTAGGGATCCCTGCATGAGAGGGCTTGCAACTCCAAAATCCTTCTTGCTGAGGAAACTGCCACTAAGAGGACAGTCTTCAGTGTTAAATCCTTTACTGAAATCTCCTTGAGGGGTTTAAATGGGGCTGCTGCTAACACTCTTAGTACCAGCTTTAGGTCCCAAGGTGGTACTACCAACTCTGCATGGGGGTCTTAGATACTTTGCTCCTTTCAAAAAGTAGGCTAAGTCCAGATGAGCCACTATCAATCTGCCTCTCAGCCAGCCCTTCTAACATGCAATTGCTGATACCTGGACCTTCAGGGAACTCAGGGCCAGGCCCTTCTCTAGCCCTTGTAAAATCTGGAAGACTGTAGCTATGTCTGCCCTCCAGGTGCTAGCTTACTCTGCATACACCACCCTCCAAATATTCCACAAATACTACAAAATGACTTACATGTGGACACTTTCTGTGACCTCAAAGCATCTCAACCACCTGGGCTGAAAATCCTCTTTGTTAAACTATCCCTCTCACTAGCCAGGCAGTAAGCGAGAACCTCTCTGGGTTTTCCATGACTAGTGAACACTGCTTTAGATGGCCCCCTATCTCCCTGAGACTGATAGGGTCTGCTACCATTAGCCTAACTAGATCCCCATACCATGGTCACCTCTGCCAATCTGCAGCAATTAGTATCACTAACCCTGGGTGTTGAGTTATTCTGCTTAGGAATCTTCCCACCAATGATCATGGTGGGAAGACGTAAGGTAGGGTCTCTGTGGGCCACAGCATCCACATCACGATTCCCCAGCATCATACTACCTGTATGAAGGCTTCCTGTCACTCTCACTCTGCTGGATGAGTGAGAGTCATCTAGTGTCTGATGACTGAGAAAATCAGCCTGGGCATTGAGGCTGCCTGCTATGCCCCGCAAACGTCTTTCTGCTAACCTCATTATCCTGGCTGTTTCCTGTGCTAGCTGTAGGTTCCTCGTCCCTCCTTTTCTGTTCATACATGCCACTGCTGTGGCATTGTTTGATAATATCTTTAATGGTCTTCCCATCAGCCAAGAATTTGTTTAGCAGTTCTGAGACTGCCCTTTCTAGAAGGGTTATTGCATATGACCTTTCCTGCCGTGGCCAGGTTCCCTATGCTACCTGACCTTGGCAAATGGGTCCCCTATCCTAGGAGGCTTGCATCAGTCATCACCATTATCCATTGCGAGGATTCTAAGCTGGACCCTTTGGACAGGTTGGTAGTGAATACCCACCAGACCAAGCTTCTCCTTAAGTGCTCTGTCATGACTATTCTCCTGTCAAAAGCCGTACTCTGTAGAGGCCAATTGGATAGAAGAGCCTGCTGTAGCGGCCTCATGTGGGCTTTTGCCCATCGTACCATCTCTATCAAAGCCCGCCACTGACCCCAGCACCTGAAGATATGACCATGCTCGTGGAGAAGGAGTGCTCCTCAATTTCTTTATCTACTGCTGTAACTTCTCTTGCCTCTCCTCCATCAGATAAACTCTCACTGCCTTGGTATCGAACCTTGCCCCAAGATATACTAAGGTTTGCGAAGGCTGTAACTGCTTTTGGTTCTGTTTACTACCCAACCCAGCCTTTCAAGTGTCTGGATTACCCTCTGTGTACCCTGGTAACCCTCCTGTAGCAAACTGGCTCTCATCAGCCAGTCACCCAGAAAAAAAAAAAAAAAGAAAAGCACTTAAAGTATGTAAGGTACCTTAAGAGATTCCTTACAAACCTATGTTACAAACTTCGAGGCCTCGGTACTAAACCAAGAAAAATTTCACTAAGCCCTCATTTCTCAGAAAAAATGGCAAATAGTGTCCACAATCACAAACACAATATTTTCCCTTTTAGAGTGCCAAATGGACTTTGGGAAGTTTTTTGGCTTCACAACTCGTAACAATAGCATACAAAGATTTCTCCTGCTTCATACATGGCTTCTTTTTGAGCTACTGAATGGTAGCATTATTTTTTATGTTTGTATCAGCACCAACACCATGTGAAGTTGAGAAGATCACTCCTTACTGAGCCAACACTCTTACAATAGCCAGTGTTCCTTGGAGGTCTCCCATCCTGGTACTAAGCAGTGTCAATCCTTCTTAACTCCCTAATCCAACCCAAGCAAGACTGTGAGAAGCATATACCAAAACATACACAAACACGTTGAATTTTATAACCAAAAATACCTTTCAAAAATGCCATCTGATCAGTACCAGCAGCAAAAGAACTGAGCCACATGCTTCCTTCTTCCCAAAGCATAAGTTTTAGTTTTCCCTCTTCATCTACTGTGGCTGCATTGTCTGCCCTCTTGGCTAAAAGTCCAGTGACAGGTAACAGGGGCATTTAATTCAGGGGAGGAAAAATGCACACGGACAGTGCCAGCAAAATTCTATTCACTGAAAAAGCAGGAGCAAACGTCCACGCATATTTTGTACCCAAAGCAAGTTGTAAAGTGAAAGTCCTTGCATAATTTCCCATTTAAAATTAATGCAAAGACTGCAGGTAGACTCTATGCGTGCTTTTTGTTCCAATGCAGAGTTCGAAAATCTCGGTTTCCTGTTTTAGCTCAGTCCACTACAAACCTCTTCAGTCTAACTACTCACCTGATCATAGTTTCATCAAGAAAAAAAAAAAAGGGGGGGGGGGGAAGAGGGAAGAAAGCTGAAATTTGCAACTGTTTTTATTCCAGCATTAACAAAACAAACACTAAATGATCCTGAAATGAAGACATCACATGATCCCTGCATGCACAAGTCCTCTTATTCCACACAGCTAGCTTTGTGTCCTGTGCTTTCTAGAAATCACCTATCTAGCATTCAATTGCTAATGTGTTCTTTACTATACTATCAGATACAGGCAGAAATTTTAGCCTGTACAACTGACAATAGTTATAAAAAAAAAACCAACCCCAAGATGCTAATATATGATTAATTACATGATTTTAAAAAGCAAATTGTTATGCTTTCTATCCATTAGCTTGTCTCACAAAATGCAGTTTCTGGTTTGATATTACAGTTTAATTCTCAAGTTACTGTGTGTATTCTTTATGATCAAGGCTTGAACCACACCTATTTTCCTCCAATATATATTTCCTTTGTATTCTCTCACCTGTCCCATGGGCTAACAAACCTGACTGAATAAAATCATGACAGCTAATAATGGTTAAAAATAATCAGTTAAATTTTGTTAATGTCATATACCTTACACGAGCAGTCATCTGTACTCAGCTTACTCTCAGAGTCTGCAATAGCTGTATTTATTATAATCACAAGCATGTCATTCCCCAAAACAGATCACCTGTATTATTTTGAACAGGCTTCACAGGGTAAGAGCAAAAAGTCAAATCATGTTCCATCCATTCACAACACAGACCTTTAAGCACATTCACTTCCTTTACTCAAAACAGTCTCATGAGAAGTTATAACTCCATATTATAATATAATAAATTATGACTATCAACCACAATATACTAGAAATGCACATTAAAAAATCCTAAAACTAAAACCACTGATGAGTTATCTTATTCTATTACTCAGAACAATTCTCTGATAAAAGCTTATCAGGTGCTGTTATTGGGCCTCCCATTTCAAAACAGTTCACTCTGCCAAAATAGCAAAAAAAAAAAAAAAAAATGTATCTCAGCAACCAAGCTCTGTTGCCACATCTGTCCATCAAGGAGGCACAAGCATTAATGCAAGAAATAACCTAATTTAGTGAGTAGCCATTGGCTCCTTCTACATTTTTTAATTTTATTTTATAGGCACCTCTGCAAAGGATACCGGTAGCTCCTTAAATAAAATTCTGGCTCAGGCAAGGAAAAAACACACCTGCCAAATGCAAAAATCCTAGTCCAAATCACCAGAGGATAAGGATCGTCTAAACTCTAGGATAACAGCCAGCTGCGCCCCTGGCCAGTCATTTAACCATTTGTTAACAGCATCCCTCACCCACCATGGCCTTCGCGTCCACAGTGCAGCCAAGGGCCTTTTTTCACCAGGGATTATTATTCCTGGAGCCTAGGAACGGGTGGCACATTTGCTGCGGTCCATCTTGCAATAAAGCCGATTAGTACTTGTTGATTTAAAAAAAATGAGATATATATATATATATATATATATATATATACACACACACACATATAGATAAGATAGAAGATAGTTATATAGATAGGATATATAATATAATATATCCACATACATGCACACAGCTCCAAAATCCTTCAGTCAACGAGAAAAGGGGGTGCAGCCAGCAAGGCAGGCACTGCCAGACGCTCTGGTACCAAGACTCAGTCAAAGCATAAAGATGTGCCTCAGGCAGCCCAGCAGCGCCCAACACCCAGAGCCAGACTGTCGTCTGCCTACAGCCACACTGCACCGGGTGAGGAAGACACTGGCACCGCGAGCCCCAAGTGGGGAATCTCCTTCCCAGAGGCAGGCAGGCTGCAGTGACAGGCTAGCACGCTACCATCTCCAGGAAAGAGAGCGAGCCCTTCCCTCCTAAACCTCCCCTCCTCACCCGCTGAGAGAGCCCGCAGCCCCCCGGTCGCCTCTGGGCCCTGACAGCCAGCGCACTTCAAGCCTGTCCCCATTTTACCCGCGTCCGGGGTGGAAGGGGGGGGGAGGGGAGTACCTTACCCGCCGTGCCTGAGTCCCTTGCGGGGCAGTGGGATGGAAGAGGGTAGTCTCTCTCTCGTGCACAAGCAGCGGAGCTCTAGGAAAGACCCGGTGACGTACGCGTTCCCCAGGTTAGATTCTCCCCCATTCCAAGCTCCGTGACTCCCCCCACACCCGACTGGAGCCCCAGCGCCCCGCCTCCTGCTGCGCCGACGTCACCGGCGCACGCGAAAACGACACCGCCTGCAGCCCCGCCTTTGGAACCCCGCCCTTGTGCCGCGGCCTCCCGCGCGTGCGCCCGCCTGAACGTTCTGCTGCTGCGCCGGCGCCAGAACTCGCTTCCCGCCATCCTTTGCGTCCCGACGTTCCTATTCGCAAGCTGATTGTGGGCTGGAATTGGAGGAGTTGATAAAGTATGCGCAATTTTTTCAAATTTATGGTCTTGTCGTCGTCTGCTGGTGAACTGTCAATACTACCGTAGTTCCCTGGAGAAATGCATTGGATCACATTAACATCTTAGCAGGTTAAAACAGAAGAATTATAATGTAGGCTGTAAAATTTAAAGTCTGTTACCAGTGGCTGCGCTTTGTTATTTCTGACTTGGTGGGTTGAGTATGGATTGTTGGCTGGACCTAGATTAGTTTGTGTTGAATTGTGTTCTGCTTCGTTGATCATAACTAAGTTAATTTGGAATGGCTTGGACAGGTATTGGTGGCCGTCACAAAATTAATTTGAGATTAGCTTGAGGTTGATACTACATTAGTTTGGGGGTGGGGGTTCGAGTGGATTAGAGAAATGGGTGGTATTTATTTATTAAAACTTGATTTATTAACGTTGGGGTAAATCAATCCCAACGAGTGGGTTATGCACCTTTGTCAGCAGATGGAGGAGCAAAAGCTGACCTGGACATATTTATTTATTTAAAGTTTTTACTATACTGACATTCGTTAGATACATCACATCGGTTTACATTAAAACATAACAATAGTAAAATATGCTTTACAGAGAAAACAATGGAATTAAACAGTGAGTTGTAGCTACAGGGGGGAGAAACAAGGGGGTGAAACTATATACATGACACACAGATAATAACAAAAGTTTACCAAATATTAGAAACTTGCAGATTTTGGATTGGCTATATATGTAACGGGAGTTGGGGTAAGCTATATACAAAAACAGATAATTAAATCGTTTACGGATATTGGCAAGTGGTGGGGGGAGTGGGGGTTTAAAAAGCAGGTTAAGTGTATGCTTGTAAGAAAAGCCAGGTTTTTAGTTTTTGTTTGAATTTTTGTGGGCTTGTTTCTTGTCGAAGGTCAGGGGGTAGAGTATTCCATAGTGTGGTGCCTGCAATGGAGAGGGTTCGCTCTTTGGTGGAGTTATAGTGGGTAAGTTTGGGTGAGGGTGTGTTTAAGGTTGCTGAGTATTGGGGACAGGTTGGTCTGTTGGTGTTGCGGAAGACTAAGGAGTTATTTAGCCATTTCATATTTCATATAGTCCTGTCTCTTCCCCCCCCCCCGCAGATTTATTTTATTTATTTATTTGTTGATTTTTATATACCGACATTCGTCGGAACATCATGCCGGTTTACATTGTAACAAAATAAGAGTCTTAATAATATCCGACAATTTGATGGAGGTTTATATCAATCATCAGGGTGGAACCAAGAGACAGCAGGTGTCTGAGGAGATAGATATGCTCATGGTGTGGGCGGCATATCGTTTCTTAAGCATATCCGCCTTTCGCGTTGCTGGAAAGGATAATATCAGAGCTGATTTCCTCAGTATTGAGAAGCTTTGACCCAGGAGAATGGGAGCTAGCGGTTGAGGCTTTTCAGCTCTTGGTGAACTGCTGAGGCCTATCTGATCTAGACCTGTTGGTGAACTTCAACAATGTGAAGGTTCCACGATTCTTCAGTCACAGGCAGGACCCAAAATCTATGCGCATCGATGCTCTTGTTCAGGAATGGCCACACAGCACCCTTCTGAATGCGTTTCCGCCCTGGCCTGTGATAGGCAGGCTGGTTCAGAAGATTGCAAGTCAAACCAACAGTCATTTTAGCTGCTCAGAATTGAGCCAATCTCCAGAGGCTTCTGATGTGCATTCCCCTCAGGCTGCTGTCTCAGACAGATCTGTTACGTCAGGGGCCCATTCTGCATGAGGAATCCAGGTAGATTCTGTCTTACGGTTTGGCCATCGGAAGGGTTCAGTTGTTGAAGCGGAGTTTTTTGCCTGTGGTAATTTCCACTTTTCTTAGGGCCCAGAAATATTCTACTTCTCTAGCCTATGTTAGAGTTTGGAGGGTCTTTGAGCCACTTATGGTGGATATTCCTTTCATTCTGGAACTTTTACAAGATGGTTTGCTTAAGGGTTTGGCCTTTAACACCTTGAAGGTTCAAGTTGCAGCCCTTGCTTGTTATAGGGGGAGCGTCACTGGAGGGCCTTTGCCTTCCCATCAGGACCTTTGCGTTTCTTGCAGGGAGTTGAGCATCTTTGCCCCCCATTGCACCTTCTGGTGCCTCTGTGGGACCTTAACTTGGTTCTCAAGTTTTTGGCAGGTCCGACTTTTAGACCGCTGTGTACTTTTTCCTTGTGGTTGCTTACCTTGAAGACAGTTTTTCTGGTAACAATCTGTTCTGCACGTCTGATCTCTGAGCTGTAGGCTCTCTTCCTGCCTTAAGCCTTTTCTCCATATGACTCCGGATGTGATTCAACTATGACTGTGCCCGCCTTTTTGCCAATAGTGGTTTTGGAGTTTCATTTGTATCAGTCCATTTCTCTGCCTGCCTTAGACAGGGAAGAAGCTGAGTATCACCTTTCATGATCCTTGGACTTCAGCGCTATTTATTGCAGTACTTGGAGATGACTAAGGCTGTTCAGAAGTGTGGTCGCCTGTTGCTCGCTGGGTTTAGGATGTCATTACAGCAGCCTATGTGGCTGCTGAAGTTGCCTTACCGAAACAGATTAGATTGCATTCCACCAGGGTTCAGGTGGTATCATGAGTGGAACTTCGTTTGTTGTCACCTGCTGAAATTTGCTGAGTGGCAACATGGTCATCTTTGCACACCTTCTCCAAGCATTACCACTTGGATGTTAAGGCTAGGGAGGATGCCATGTTTGCGTGGGTGGTATTGACTGGAAGGCTGGCAGCCTTTCGCCCTTTTCTAGATTAGCTTTCGTACATCCCACTTGTTGGGATTGACCTGCCTAAGCACTAAGGAAGGAGAAATTATTTCTTACCTGATAATTTTCTTTCCTTTAGTTAAGGGCATGTCAGTCCCAGACCCGCCTTCAGCTGCCAACATTTGAATTTGTGTTTATCTTTCTTCGAGCAAGCTATGTTGAGTGTGATTCCTACTCTTCATTAAAAACTGGTAAGTGGCTTCTCTACCAGTTACAGCTCAGTGTTCCTGTTGGCTGACAAACATGAATGGTTGGCTGTTGCTAATAATGTTCAAGTATAATCAGATTTTTTTCTACAGTTTGGCTTTTCCAGAGAATACTGGTGAGCTGATGTCGGGGTTAGACTATATGGCCGTGACGTCAGCTTTTGCTCTGTCTCCATTTACTGGCAGAGGTGCATAACCCATTCGGTGGGATTGACCTGTTCTTACTAGTACTAACCAGGTTAAAGTAAAGGGAATTATCAAGTAAGTAGTAATTTCTCCTTACTCATCTAATGTCTATGACATCGAGGTGAGATATGGTCAAATAGAAAAAAAATACAATAATCATTACATACATTGAAACTTTAAAAAAAAAACCTCATCATTTACTGTTTATCTTTCTGCCCCTGTTCAGTATGCCATAAGATCTACTTTTTTTTTCCATTTCTAGAGCGAGAAGGGAGTCGGCATGTCTGGGAATCAAGCTGGCAGTGGAAATCAAACCAGCAGCAGAGACAACTTCACCAGTAGTAACAGTCCAGCTGTGTTTTTTGGGCAGGTCTGTCTAAAACGTTTTTTATTTGCATCCGAGACGTTAACGTACTTTTTCTTTTTTTGTTATATTTCATGAAGTACAAAACTAAATATCCAGAGCTGATGAGTTTGGGGGTTTGATCTGTTCACGCCCATTACTGCAACTATTTTCTCTAGTATAACAGCAGGGCTTATAAGCGCATCAGTTTTATTAGAAAAACTTTGGATTTGCAGAACTACTGCAAGGAACATTGTAATGTGGAAACGTTGTCCTTTGGTATTTTAAGCTTTGAAGGACAGTAAAGAACCTTTGCACTGGCAAAATGTGAAAACGTTTTGGAAATAGGCCTCTCAGACTGAAAAATGCCATTGTGAAATACACATTTGGCTCTGGCACTCGCTAATTACTGTAGATCCACTGATATCAGTATGTTTAGTTTCAGATTTGAAAATCATATTCTGTTTTCCTGTTATAACTAAATATATATTTGAAAATAGAATGGGACATAAATCCTCAGAATTTACATGAGGGGTAGCCGTAGATTTTGTTTTCTCAGGGAGAAAAGATTGTTTGCTTATTCCATGTCTTCATCTACCTGCATATCTTTTTCTCTCGAATGTGTCAACCCACTGTATCCATGCTTAATCTGTTTCACTGTACACTGTATTGATCCGATTATTAGAAAAGGATATTTTTTGTTCTGGAAGTAAGGCTTTCTAAAAACTTAACTCATCTTATTGCAGCCAAGTGGAAAAGCACATTTGTCTTCTTGTTGGCTGAAGACTTGAGACTGTCTTCCAGGCTGTCGAAAATAGTGCGACTCCCAACCCAAACACATTTCGCTCCTGCTGGTTGGTCAGCGATTTCCAGTCAAAATAATGTAATTCCCTGCCTGGGCTCTCAAGATATTGGCCCGAATATAAGAAGGCTGTCCTATATTCCAATCATCATAACTATGCTTTCAGTTCTTTTCACTTTTGTTATATTTCTGTAATTTATTTTGGTAGCAACAATGGAACATTTCTCTAAACCAGTGGTTCTCAACCTTTTTCCCATCGTGAAACACCTGACAGGCCACGCTCACATGTGTGACACACTGCTCATTACAATTCACAGCGGAAATAAAAAGTAAAGGTCCGGTAATTGTTTTTATTTAAAATGACACAAGGAAAAGATACATATACTGTCTGAACAGAAATTGCATAAATAGTAAACATCCAACACCAAAACAGCACCAATTTCCAGCACTTAACAGTAACCTCCTTACCTAAGAAAAGGCAACACTGAAATATTACACCAGGCCTTAAGATACCAATACACCTCCTATTAGGAAAACGGACGAAGCCAGGCTGCTATAGAGCCCTACACAGAAACTACACGCCAGCAGAGAACAGATTATTTCAAAACAATGATGAGTGGAATATCCAGTAATTAAAAACTCATAAAAAATTTCTAGATACCAATAAAATATTTCAAAATAGTGGACACAAAGACCCAGTAATGAAAAATAAGGATACAAAAATGTTTTTGCTCTGCATACCTGGGAACGTTTGATATCCAGGTCTCCTGAGGTTGTTCTGAATTAGCAGGAGTAGGGGTGGTTTGCTTGGAACTTTCTCCTCTCTCTGTTACATACCAGTGCGCTCTCTCACACTGGCTCTCAATTACACACCTATACACACATGCTCTCAGTCACTCACATATACACATGCTTTTTCTCTCACTTACAGGTCAGTACAGTAAAGTGCGGCCGCGTTAGTCCAACCCGTGATACACTATCCCCTTTAACCTACTCTTACCGTGTCCTTAAATCACCGGGTAACCCCTTCCCTCCCATACAGTAACACGTGCCCCGACTATCGCTTTTTTACCCTGCCGTTTTGCCGCGCGTTTAACCTGCTAACTTATGGCCTACCCTTAACCCTGCGTTAGAAGCAGGGGTAAGGGTAGGCGGCAAACTTTCCCCCAGCCCCCGCTCACCTGCCCTGGCCGCGTCCATGGGTGCTGGTCTCCAGGGCAGCCCCAGTCCTCTCCCCTCCTCCCGAAGCAATGAAAGTGGGGAAAAAGCGAAAAAAAAAAGTTGCAAGAGAGAGAGGGGAGAGAAAAGTCGTGACGTCACACCTTGAGCGGCCCAATTGCACGCACAGGGGCCGCTTTCGCCCGTGCGATGCGTCCATCTTCGCGGGCAGCTGGAGGCAGAGGAGCCGCATCCGTCGTCGCCGATGTCAGTCTCCGGAGGGGGGCTGCAAAAAAATTAAGTCGCTTCGTTGCTTTACACTGCCAGTCCTCTCTCTCCTCCTCCCGAAGCAAGGCTGCTTTTCGCGCCTTGCTTCGGGAGGAGGGGAGAGAGGACTGGCAATCCCGAGCGTAGTATTGCCTGTCCTCTCTCCCCTCTCTCTTGCTTTTTTTTTTTTTCGCTTTTTCGAATTTTTTTTTTCTTTCTATTTTCGTTGCTTGCTTCGAGAGGAGGGGAGAGAGTACTGACAATCCCAAGCGTAGGAGAACCGTCCACTTCCTGGTACCTGACATTTGAAATGACAGATACCAGCGTGTCCGTGAAGCGTTAGGACAGCGCACCCAGGATACTGTATAGTGCTCTATACAGTAAAATGGGTTGCGCGGGCCTAACGCTTCACGGACGCTTCTTAGACGCAACTTGCATTTGCAAGCTATTTACATACAGGATCGAGCGGTAGGTAAGCTGGACTGTGCGTGCGGCAACCGCGGGTGCACCCGGCACTAACGCAGCTCTTCCTACCGCTCCTTACTGTATCGGCCTGTTATATAGGCTCTTAATTAAACATTTATACACTTGCTGTCTATCTTTTCACGCTTACACATACAGGCTTTCAATTGCACACGTACATGTCTTTTTCTCTCACACACAGACTCTCATTCACATGCTTACAAACATGCTCTCTCCCTTTCTCTCATTTACACACAGGCTCTTAATCACATACTCACATGCTCCCTCACCTAAACCAGCTCTCAATCACACACAGACACACATGCTCTCTCTCTTACTTATACACACAGGCTCTTAATCATACATACACATGATCTCTCACACACAAAGGATCTCAATCATACACACACATACTCTTTCACACAAATAGGTTTTCAATCACAAACTTACACATACAGGTTCCCAATTGTAAACTTACATTCATACTCTCAATCACAGATAGCATGTATGTGTGTGATTGAGAGCCTATCTCACTCACACACTCAGGATCTCGAGCACACATGCTTGCTTGCTCATTCACTCACTCTCCCTCCCTCCCTCCCCAGAACTAGCGGCAGCAGCAGCCTCCTCCCACCCCTAACCTTCATTTTCAGCTCTCGCACGGAGCAAGGAGTCCCATCGGCCACGGGGGTTGACGTTCTTCATTTTTCTCTTAGGCACACTGCTCATTTCTCCGGCCGTGTCTCTTCTGTTCTTCGGGCCAATGCTGACCACATTCACATGGTCTCTTCTTCCCGCGCATGCACCCGATGCTCACCACTTCCTCTTCCGGGCCGCAGGGGGGGGGGGCGGGAAGAAGAGACCATGCCGGCGCCGCTGACGCCACCTGTTCTGCCGTGTTCCGCCCAGGCTGACAGCATTTTAAGCCCGGGCGGAGGGCGACACATCTGTGTTCTTGGCGACACATCTGTGTTCTTGGCGACACATCTGTGTTCTTGGCGACACATCTGTGTTCTTGGCGACACACTGGTGTGTCGCGACACCGGTTGAGAACCACTGCTCTAAACCAAAAAGTAATATTAGAATGGAAAGTGTTAAAAGTGGGATAATTGACATGGTTAAAGCTATAGTAAGCACTTAGTAACTTTTAAACAGGATTGCAGGCGTTTTCCAGCTCACATCCAGAGATGCATCCGTTTTATAACATATGCGTGCATGTTATAAAATAGGCTGGACCGCACGTACATGTGCACGCAATTTTAAACGGACGCGCGCAAATGCCATTTCTACCATCTAAGCTGGGGAATTTTATAAGGGAAGGGCACAGGCGCCATTCACCATTTTCCCAGTTCATTACCAGATTGCCCAGTTGAAGGAAAAGGACTTCCATACCCCCCTAATTTAATAGCCACCCCCCCCCCCCCATTAGCCCAGACCACAGCAGGAGACCCCAATGCTCGTATTTACGAGCACACTTCTTGACTGGGCCCCAATACGACCACGCCCACATCCACCCCTTTTTAGAATCTTTTCACTTAGGTGCAGAGCAGGAGATACATGGGTCCATGGGCGGCTTATAAAATTCGATCGGCGTGCGCCTGCTCAACTTGTGCGTGTTTCTCCCAGTTTTGGCGCACACAGGGCTTTTAAAATTCGCCTTAAAAGCTCTGCAGGACGTGATTCCAGTTTTGAACACTGTAGGTGAGTTAATTTGAAAAGTCTGGGCGGTTTCCTACCTCTCCCAGCATGCAGCAAGCAAACTGCGAAAACTAGCTCTTTCTTTCAGGCCAATACAGTACAGTGCGCTCCGAAGCGCACTGTTAGCCGGCTTTTGGACGTGCTAGCTTTACCCCTTATTCAGTAAGGGGTAATAGCATGTCCAAAATGCACATCCAACACCCACCCCCCCCCCCCCCCCCCGAACCTAATAGCGCCCGCAACATGCAAATGCATGTTGATGGCCCTATTAGTCATTCCCGCGCGATTCAGTAAGTAAAATGTGCAGCCAAGCCGCACATTTTACTTTCAGAAATTAGCGCCTACCCAAAGGTAGGCGCTAATTTCTCCGGGCATCGGGAAAGTGCACAGAAAAGTCGGAGGTCCCGAAAGTTTTTAAAAAAGTAAAAAAAAAAAAAAATTGAAATTGGCTCGCCGGTTGAAAACCGGTCGCTCAATTTTGCCAGCGTCCGGTTTCCAAGCCCATGGATGTCAGCTGGCTCGAGAACCGATGCTGGCAAAATTGAGCGCGTCGGCTGCCAAACCCGCTGACAGCCGCCATTTCTGTCAAAAAAGAGGCGCTAGGGACGCGCTAGTGTCCCTAGCGCCACTTTTTACCGCCGGGCCTAATTTTAATAAATTAAAATACTGAATCGCGTGCACAGGAGAGCGGGCGCTCGCCCGCTCTCCTGCATTTTTACTGTATCAGCCCGTTTATTTGGTTCAGTTGGCCCTGATCCCTTTACAGATAGCCCTGCACTCTGGCATCCATCAGCATGAGGTGAGCTTGAAATGCTAGAGTGGTAAATGAGCACCACTTTCTACTCAAATAGTCATGTATATGACACTGAAATAAAAATTATTTTCTATTTTTAAGTGTTTATATAGTATCTTAAAACAGGAGTGCTAGCTTTGTTGCCCAAAATAACAACCTGAGTCATTTCTGGCTATAAATGCTTCAGTTTTGGTTTTATTCCTGCATCCCTTTTTTGGTTTTGTCACTCTGTATCTCAGCTTTCTGAAGGAGAAAGATGTGTACTTTGTATTATGAAAAATACAGGATTTGGAGGAATATGCAATCTAATAAAACACAGCCAATTTAAACCAAATTAGAAAATAGGCAGGACAAAGGAAAATGTGATCTATTTAATATGTCTAATACATGTAATGCCTAATTAAAATGCCATATATCAGGTGTCCTAATGTGCAATTAGTGTACTAATAAAATGGTAGCTAAATAAATGCAGTTAATTCATAATTTCCTAGCGTGTAGACAAATGGACTCAGGACCAGTGGGTTTATGCTCCCCTGCCAGCAGATGGAGACTGAGCAAGCTGACGTCATGGTGTGTGTGTATATATATATATATGTGTGTGTATATATATATATATATATATATATATATATATATATATATATATAGTCCAGCAGTGACCCCAGCCTGCCAGTATTCTGTCTCCAGCAGATGGTGGACGTGCATCTACCTATGGGGATTGCTTTGAGTTTTTTGGAAGGAGAAATTTGAAATCTAAATTAAGGAAACAGAAGCCCTGATCCCCCTTGGGTGATACCTAGAGGTCCCTCCCCCAGTTGAGAATTCCTGATGTGATTTCCGTGTTCCCTCAGAGGTGTGCCTTACTCTGGTAGCTGGTTTTGCCGATGTGGATTTAGCTGCTTGTGCGGCTGAAAGGCAGCAGGTGCAAGAAGCCAAGCACGGTGGTGACGGTAATTGCCCTCTCCCCTCACAGCTGGAGACCATCTCTGTGCTCAGCTAGATAAGGTTGAGCTCCTGTAAGTTTAAAAAAAACAAAAAACAAAGGAAGAAGATATATACAGAGCCTTAGCTGTTTTTGGGCGCCCAGTGAAGCCTTGAATTTTGAGCACCCACGTTAAGTGCTGCCTAGTGGTTGCGCGCTTCTGTCAGCACTCAAGTGTTTTTGTGCGCACTCATTTTGGTTGCCTGGGTGAGCGCATATAATTTTTGGGCACCTAGTTGAGCACATATATTAAAAAAAAAAAGGGGGGGGAGGGCAAAAAAGCAGCTAGATGCACGCCTCTGGGTGCCACTCAGTGCATTGTTGGCCTTCATAGTGCCCGGTGCCTCAGAATCCTAAGCACCTTATCTTTGCACTGCCTATTCTTTTCAGTCATCTCCTCCTTCCTTGTCTTGCTCTGTTTTTGGGTAAGCCTGGTTCTCCCATTTGGATGTGGTCTGGTTGAAGATCTTCGCCCTCCTCTAATTGTTCCTCAGCAGGGGAAGGTGGCTCAGTAAGTAGTCCTCAGATGCCTCTGTTTGGATGCTTCTACCTTTATTTTTTTCAGCGCCACAGTGCTCCTCGAGGGGCAGGGGGCTCTCTGTATGGAGCTCAGGCTGGTGCCGGTCCTGCGCCTCTTGAGGATAAGGAACACACACACGCTCCTAGTTTGGTTTCCTTGTGTAAAGCTTCTTGTTTTTTCCTGTGATGGAAGCCATTCTAAAACTGATTGAGCTTCAGTGCGGTGCCCCAGAGACTATTTCCAAAGGGGTTGGATTTCAGAAGACCTGTAACCTTTGGATTCAGTGATTAGAGAGCACTTCCATTTTCAGAAGTGTAGATGCACTTGTGTATGTTAAGTCTCCAAATGGACCACTATTCCCATGAAAGTGGGAAAGGCCTTGAAGGATGCTCATGTTAGCAAGATTGAGACTGTCCTTGAGCAGGCAATTGAAACTATAGCAGTGACCTTGCATCACTTCATGATTTTACTTGGTGGCTCACTCTAGTTTGCTTCTCTCCCAGGAAGTTGCTGACTCTGGTGAAAAATCTTAACACTTTTTTATGGTACCATCTGTTGCCTTTTTGACTACGGGCTGTGGCTTGGTCTGCACCTTGTCCAGAGGGGTGACTTTGATTGTGGTGGCCAGATGCCAGGTATGGGTGAGAAATTGGTTGGCCGATGGAACCTCCAAGGCTAATCTCGCCAAATTGCCTTTTATTTTTATTTTTTTTTCAGTTCTCTTTATAGAGGCAAGATAGGTGTACATACAAATCGAGAACAGATCAGTAGAAAATAGCCCTAACATGCCTCCTTTTGGCCCTTTATACCCCCAACCCTCCCACCTTCCCCTTACAGAGGATCTCTTAACTATGGTGATTACATATCAGTTCACATAGATGTATAATAAGATGGAAAAGGGAAGAACTAGGAAACAAGGAAAAATGGAAAACCCAGTATACTTGAAAACAAATTATAAGGTTTGGGTATGGCCTAGATGGGATGGAATAAACCTCAAGTGTCCCCATCAAGCGGGGCCAACTTTTGGACTGGCGAAGATAGCATGCAATAACAC
This sequence comes from Rhinatrema bivittatum, assembly GCF_901001135.1. Taxonomy (NCBI): domain Eukaryota; kingdom Metazoa; phylum Chordata; class Amphibia; order Gymnophiona; family Rhinatrematidae; genus Rhinatrema; species Rhinatrema bivittatum. Next base: position 234,499,984 of record NC_042618.1, read on the forward strand.
ATCCCCAGATCTCCTGGAAAAGCCTCTTCCAGCGAGGAGAAAAGCATTTGAACATAGAACCATATTCCAACTGGTAGAGTTCCAACATGAGCGAGCTCCACATCCCTTCCGTAGGAGGATCGGTCTCTAACCAGCAACGGAGTATACATTGTTTGGCAATGAGGCAGGCTTTTGATACAAATAAGACAGTCTCCTATATCGTTGTTAAGCAAACAGAGCAAGACCAAACAATGTCTACGTGGAGCAGAGTCGAGATCTGACCACGGACACTGTTCCAAAAAGATTGTCCTTGGGCGTTCCCAGAGACAGTGGATCAGTGAAGCTGTGGGGTGTTTGCAATTAAGGCAAGATGCCGATGGAATGAGCCCCATTTTTTGTGCCCTTGCAGGAGAGTACACAATGGGATGAAAAAGTCTCTGCTGGAGTTCTCGAAGCACAACATTGTTGGACATTTTGTAAATGGAAAGGTAACAGTTTTTCAAAATATGAACACTCAGTTCCTCACCATAGTCTCGTGACCATTTCAGCTGCAAAGCAGAAAAGACACCATATTGTTGTACAGAACTGTAGAATGCATACAAACAAGATAAGGTACCCTTTTTAACTTTAAAACATTCAAACAATTCAGCATGAGTGGAATTATCAATTTCACCACTCGTACCTTGTAAGCTTTGCACAGTCACCCGCAAATAGCCATATAGTAAGAAATGTTGGGCTTTAAGACCCAGTTTGTCTTGGCACTGCTTGAAGGTGTATAATCTTCCCGTGGACAGGTCTAAGAGATCCTTGAGGGGCCACTCTGGCACTACGGGAGAAAGCATGGTGTTCTGGAAGGATAGAAACAGAAATTGGCGTGGAGCCCCGCAGCGGGATAATGGAGTGCTACATGGGTGGGCAGGTGTAAAGGTTTACGAGTGATGCCCCAAATTTTTCTGATAGTTCGGGTTAAGCTATATTTCTTCGGTAATTTCTGAAAGATTTGAGGGAAGGTTTGTAAAATATAGCTGGGGTCCAATGGGGCACACATCGCTTGTATCATGAGTGGGTCTGTGTATTCAGAGGTGCCCAGTACCCAGTCACCCAGAAAATGCAGGTTGGCTGCCTAAGAATAAATCATTAAATTGGGTAAATCATAGCCACCTTGCATTCTTGGAGTCGTCGGTGTCGTATATGGTAGTCTGGCTCTCTTGCCCTTCCATACAAACTTTCTCACCGCTCTTTGGAGTACCCGGTGATCTCTTGAAAGAAAGGTAAAAGGAAGCATTAAACACTTGTAGATCAGCTGCGGAACTATCACCATTTTAATCAATGCAATGCGGCCCTGTAGAGATAGCGGGAGAGTGCACCACCCCTCTAGTTTCTTCACCACCGTAGGGGGGATATTCAGAATGTACCATTTTTTAGGATGTGAGTGGATGGATATACCCAAATATTTAATAGTAGACTCAGCCCATTTTACTGGAAAGTCTGGCCAGGTGTCTTTCATGGAGCCTCTAATAGCCAACGCTTCTGTTTTATCCAAGTTGAATTTAAACCCAGACAGCGCCTGATATGTCGCAAAGACCCGAAGAGCAAGGGGAAGTGCAGTGTGGGCATGCGTCAATAATAGCAAAATATCATCCGCAAACAGCGTAGTGTACACTTGGGATCCCACTGGAATACCCGTGACCCCAGGAGTATGTTTTAGCATGTCCACTAGAGGTTCCACCGTCAATATAAATAAAAGGGGTGAAAGCAGGCATCCCTGTCTGGTGCCGCATGCTAATTGGAATTCCTTGGATAACAACCCATTGACCAGGATTTGTGCTGTGGGGTTGGAATACAGTAATGTATTCGTAAATCCAGCCAGAAAACCCCATCTTTTGTAAAACTTGTTTTAGAACGGGCCAAGCCACTCTGCCAAATGCCTTTTCGGCATCACACGTCACGAGCAGAGGGTCAGAGAGAGCAGACATTTCTAAAGCTGTCAGTACTTTATCGGGCGGATTTTAAAAGCCCTGCTCGCGTAAATCCTCCTGGATTTACGTGAGCAGGGCCTTGCGCGCCGGCGTGCCTATTTTCCATAGGCCGCTGGCGCGCGCAGAGCCCCAGGACGCGCGTAGGTCCCGGGGTTTTTGGAAGGGGGCATGTCGGGGGCGGGACCTGATGACGCAGCGTTTCGGGGTCGTGGCGTTTTGGGGGCGGGACCGGGGGCATGGCGCCGGCCCGGGGGTGTGGTCCAGGCCTTCGGACCAGCCCCTGGGTCGGAGCACGGCGCGCCAGCAGTCCGCTGGCGCGCGTAGATTTACGTCTGCTTCTCGCAGGCATAAATCTACGGACGAAGGTATGGGGGGGGGTTTAGATAGGGCCGGGGGGGTGGGTTAGGTAGAGGAAGGGAGGGGAAGGTGAGGGGAGGGCGAAATAGAGTTCCCTCCGAGGCCGCTCCGATTTCGGAGCGGCCTCGGAGGGAACGGTGACAGGCTGTGCGGCTCGGCGCGCGCCGGCTGCCCAAAATCGGCAGCCTTGCGCGCGCCGATCCAGGATTTTAGAAGATACGCGCGTATCTTATAAAATCCAGCGTACTTTTGTTTTCGCCTGGTGTGCAAACAAAAGTACGCGAACGCGCTTTTTTAAAAAATCTACCCCTATGTAAATTTACAGTAGACTGTCTCCCGACCACAAACCCGACTTGAGCGGGGGGGATACCAACAATGGTATAAGGGGTTTTAACCGGTTAGCTAAAATTTTGGCATAAATCTTAATATCCAAACTGAGCAATGAGATCAGCTGAAATGAGGAAGGAAGTGTAGAGTTCCTTCCTGCTTTTGGAAGAACGACTATGATGGCCGCTCTCATAATAGCAGGCATCTTATGTTGACCAACCATAGCTTCATATACTGACCCTAGCAGTGGAGCCATGACCTCTGAAAGGGATTTATAAAAGATTGCCGTCATACCATCAGGCAGCGCCCATATGGCTTCCAAAACCTCCCCAGTTTCAATGGGCCTTTGTTTCAGAGTCAGTTGATCTGTGGTTAAACTGGGCAATGAGACCTTCTGGGGAACGTCCGCTATAGCCTTTTCCTCTACCGGTTCTGCTGAATAGAGCAAACGATAGTAGTAGGAGAATATCTAGGCTATCTCCGCAGAGGAGGTCTTAACCACCCCATGGGAGTCTTTCAAATTTGCAACAAACTTAGAGGATTACTGCGCCTTTAACAGATGCGCAATCTCCATATTTCCATACTGCCTTATTTCCATACTGATAGAAATGAAATTGCTTGTAACATAACGATTTGGCAGCTTGGGCATGTAGTAACTCATTCAGAGCCACCTGAGTCGCCTTGTATTGTCGGAGTATTTCATCATTCCCCATACTCAAAAGTTGTCGCTTAATTGCCCTTATCTGTCTCTCCAGAGTAAGTATCTCATTATCCAATTTTTTTCTATTAAAGCTAGCATGGCTAATTATGTCCCTACGAAGTAGTGTGTTTGCTGTTTCCATTAAGAGGACCGGGTTATCACTATGTTGTTGGTTAAAGAGCATGAATTCTCGCCATTTCTTTTGTAGAAAGGCCGAAAAATCAGGATCAGTCACTAAATGGGATGGGAGTCTCCATTGACATAGAGATGGAGCAACTCGGTGCCCCATCATCCCTACAACCGAACAGTGATCAGAGATGGTTAACGTTTCAATGACTGCACTAGAGAATCTAGAAAATAGACTCTGAGATAAGGAGATAGTCTATGCGGGAATGAGTGGGGTGTGCTCGTGCAACATGAGTAAATTCCCGTTCTCCCGGATGGTGCAGCATTTTGAGATGTTTGCAAAGGAAGTTAGGTCCTTTATATTCACTGATTTGATGGCCCACTCTCGGTGGCAGTCAATCGAGCATCTGGTCTACTGCAAAGTTAAAGATCCCCCCCTCCCCCCACCCCCCCAATTACAATAGGGTGCTCTACCATTGAGGATAATAAACCCAGGAGTCCTGTATAAAAAGTATGATTATAGGAATTAGGGGCATAAATGTAGGCTAGTACCATCGGGGACCCCCTGTAGAAGACCCCTGAGAATCACATATCTACCTTGTGGGTCCGCTACTGTTTCCTGGACTTTGAAGAAAACAGACCTGTGAATGAGAATCGCTACCCCTCTAATTTTAGATGTTCCTGTGGCATAATGTACCTGTGCAACTCATTTCTTCCTTAATTTTTTGCTTCCTCCTGGAGAAGATGAGTCTCCTGAAGGAAAACTATTTTGGCGTGAAGGCGGTTTAGCTTAGTAAGCACCTTCTCCCTTTTGATCGGGGTACCTAATCCAGCCACATTCCAGGTCACTACCTCTGTTCCCATTTTACTAGGGCCATAGAGATATGTCACATGTGTATCTAGATCCCCACACCAGAGGTCCCCTGTCATCATTGTAAATAAATCAGTTCCCAAGAGTTCCCCAAGCAGACAATCAAGGACAAGTGCACAATGAAATATAACAGTAATCCCCCTCAAAACTAGACGCAAACCCATTATGAGATCCTCTGTAAATACCCCACCCCTCCCTCCCCCTTCCCCAAACTACTGACCAACATCCACCCTCCACTCAAATGAAGCAGGGACAGGACTTGGTTCATGGTTGAGAATGACCTTCCAATCCCCACTCATCAATTATGATCCCTCTAACACGGCGATGAAAAACACATGTGCAGGCTACCACCCCTGTACCCCACAAACAATAACAAGAAAAAGGATTGAAAACATCCCAGAACTGTAACTTTTAGGACCCCTCAAAACAATGACCTCAGCACAATGAAGCAGAGGAATCCGAGAAGTTGGTTTAAAAAAAAAAAAAAATCCCTTTGTAATTCTGGGTTTGTGAAAAGACTCCCAACTTTCCAGCCATGCGTGAGGCCACTAATAAAGCCAGGTCCTAATGATAACCCCCTACAACTTGTAAGGGAAGAACGAGAGAAAAATCGCAGCATGTTCCAGCAATACAAACTGCACCGCCGAAGGGCAAAAACAGAGTCCCACTCATTGAAGAAAAAACCTGTTGCGCTAAGATCTTGAGGAGAATCAAGTCTGTGCAGCATGCTCAGCGCATTGTAGGCCCTGCACGTACTCCCTCGCCTCCGTGGCCGATGTAAAATTCCTGGTTGTGCCTTGGTGTGAAATCCTCAGCCGGGCCGGGAACATCAGCGCAAAGCGAATTTTCTTATTAAAGAGGTCGTGCAGACGCCCGTGAATTCCTTTCTCAAGATAGTGACTCTCAGGGGAAAAATCTTGGAACATGAGGATGTGTTGCGTTTCATAAAAGAACTCCCTTGCCTTCCTATAGTATTGTAGAACTAGCGATTTAAGGGCAAAATGTAGGAATTGAGCGATTATTACCAGAGGACGGCGCATTGTATCTCCTTCAGGCTGGGACGCAAGTCTATGTGCCTGTTCAAGGAGGCCTCCAGATGGGGAAGCAAGAGATGGAATGATACTGAGCAGCCAAGCCTCTAGTGACCAAGATAGATACGCATCCAACAGCGATACACTGAAAATGACAAACCTTAAGTTGTTCCAGCGGGAACGATTTTCCAGGTCGTCTATTTTCTCATCACGGAGTTTGGCCATTGTTTCTAGCTCCCCGACACGCCGTTCTAGTGCGCCTATATAGTCTTTGGCGAGCGAGACGCGTCCTTCCACCCTCTCCACTCAGAAATCAATTTTAGTAAATGAGGCCCTTACATCCGCTACTTGGTCTGATAGTTGATGCAGGCGTATGTCCAAGGCTGATACGGCTTGAGATATTTTCTCTTCTAGAGTCCTCCGGTGGACCTTCCCCCCACCATGTGTGCGGCAGCCATTTTTGGATCCAGGGCCTTTACTTTCTCCTCGTCTGTCTTCACTGAGCGAGAGGCCATGTGTCATCCAAACAACCCTCTCTGGCAGGACCCCTGCGCCCCAAGCGAGGATGGTATTAAAAAATTAACGGGTCGGCAGGAAATGCACGATGGTGTAGGATTTCTCTGGGGTGGTAGCCGGAGCTCAGGTTAAGCTGCTACTACTGAGCCCACCACATCACGTGATCTCAAATTGCCTTTTAATGACTGCTCTTGTTTGACAACGAGTTGGAGAACCTGGCCGGTAAGTGGAGTGAATCTCTAGTTGCTCGTTTGCCGGAGGATAGGAGACAGGCGCAGCACCTCCTTATCATGAGAGGTCGTGCTGCAGGATCCAGGTGTTTGTGACAGAAGAGGCGCAGGCTCGAGTTGTGGATCCACCCTTACCTCCCAAAGTAGGTTTGCCGACCCACTTTCAGGAACATGAGATAGGGGACATCTCTCTGTGTCTCTCTATCTCTATCAGAAAGGGATGGAGTTCACATCGGACCAGTGAGTCTTGGAGGTGATACGAGAAGGATATGCGCTGGAATTTCGCAGTATTCCTCGGGAAGTGTTCATGGTGTCCCCTTGCCACTCCCCGCAGAAGAAGCGGGCAGTGGCATTTATGCTTCAAAGGCTCCTCAGACTGAGGGCTGTGGTTCCAGTGCCCATGTCTCAAAGTATGGGGTGCTGTTCCATTTATTTGGTTGTTCCTGAGAAGGAGAGATCCTTTCATCCCCTCCTGGATCTTAAGAGGGTCAACCGTCATTTGAAGATGACTCATTTTCGCTTGGAAACCTTACACTCTGTAATAATGGCAGTGCAGTTGGGGAATTTGACTTCTCTGGATCTGTCAGAGGCTTACCTTCATATTCCCATCCGATTGGAGCACCAACACTTTCTACGCTTCAGTGTTGGGGCACCAATATCTGTTTTGGGCACTGCCCTTTGGTCTAACCACCGCTCCCAGAACATGTTCAAGGGATATGGTGGTCGTAACGATGGCCTTGTGAAGAGAAGAAATCCTGGTGCACCCATATTTGCTCGACTGATTGTTTTGAGCCAAGTCTCTGGAAGACAGCCTCCTGGTGAATCTCAAGATGATCTCTTTATTGCGGGAGTTTGATTAGGGTGGTAAACTGACCAAGAGCAATCTTCAGCCATCCAAGTCATGGATTCACCACAGGCCAGGACAAAGTTTTCCTACTGGAAGTTTGGATTCAGACATTGATATCTCAAGTGCATCAGTTGGTGAACACCATGTGCCCGACAGTGTGGCCCTACCTACAGGTACTCAACCTGTTGGCGGCAACCTTGTAAGTAGTGCCATGGGTGAGGGCGCATATGTGTTCTATTCAGCTCTCTGCTGTCTCATTGAAGCCAGCAGTCTCAGGACTATGCGGTTCGGCTCAGTTTGCCGACGGAAATCTGCTCCCTCCTCCAGGGGTGATTGCAGGAGGATCATCTGAAGAAGGGAGTTCCCTTCTCTCCGACCTGGTTGATACTTACGATAGATGTGAATCTCCACGGTGGGGTAGGGGGGGGGCTCACTGTCAAGAATTGACTGCCCAAGGGTGTTGGAGTGCCAAAGAGTCCTGTTGGAACATCAGTTGCCTGGAAGCCTGAGCGGTACAGCTAGCATGCTTGCAGTTCAACCACAGACTGTGGGATCCAGCAGTTCGCATGTCGGGCATCGCAATAATGGTGACATATATCAATCACAGGGAGGAACCAAGTGGCCAGTGTTGTAGGAAATAGACCAGCTTATGGTATGGGCGGAAGATCATCTACAGATCTCGGCCTTTCATGTTGCAAGAAGAGACAACATGGGAGTGGAGTTTCTAAGCAGGGAGTGTCTGGACCCAGGAGAGTGGGTGTTATCAGAGAGGCATTTCAGCTGACTGGGGATAACTGGGGCCTTCTGTTCCTAGACCTGCTGGCGACTTCTCGCAATGCAATGGTTCCTCTATTCTACAGTCACAGGAGAGATCTGTGGTCCCTGGGAAAATATGCTCTCATACAGGTCTAGCCAGAAGACAGATTGCTTTATGCCTCTCCTCCGTGGCCCTTGCTTGCCAGGATAATTTGCAAGATTGAAGTCCACAGGGGACTAGTACTCCTGGTGGCACCGGACTGGCCCAGGCATCCATGGTATGCAAATTTGCAGACTCCTGGTTGAGGCCTCCCTTCACCTTCTGCTGCACATGGATTTGTTACAGCAGAGACCGGTTATTCACGAGAATCCATTTCTGTTCTGTCCAACAGGCGAGCCCTCTCAAGGGCTAAACCGTAAAAGTGTGGTTATTCCTCTGTGGTGATTGCCATCTTACTCCACGCTCTCAAGTTCTCCACTTCCTTGGCTTATGTGCAGGTTTGGAGAGTTTTTGAGGCCTGGTGTGAGGAGCATGGTGTTCTTCGTTCAGTTAAAATCCAACTCATTCTGGATTTTTTTTTTTTTTTTTTTAAAGGGTGGGTTGAATAAAGGATTGACCCTTAATTCCTTGAAGGTGTAGATTGCAGCTCTTACCTGTTTCAGGGGTCAGGTGTATGGTGGTTCATTGTTGTCTCACCCTGATGCAATTCGTTTTTTGAAGGGAATGAAGCACCTTAGGCCCTCCCATAAGGTTACCGGTTCCTTTGTGGAGTCTTAACTTGCTGCTGGAATTTTTAGCGGGCCCTACGTTCTGACCGCTGCATAGCCTTTCTTTGTGGTTGTTGACCCTGAAGACTGTTCCTGGTGACCATATGTTCAGCGCATCGAATTTCTGAGCTGCAGGCCTTGTTTTGCTAGGAGAGCCATTCCTTTGGGTGTCTTCAGGGGGCATTACAGTTGCGTACTATTCCATCCTTCTTGCCCAAGGTAGTCTCAGACTTTCATTTGAATCAGTCCATCGCTTTGCCGTCACTGGATAAGGTCAGGGATGCAGAGGAGTATCGCCCCTTGCGCTCCTTGGATGTCAAGAGATTTTTCGTGTGGTGTCTGGAGGTTTCTGAACCTTTTCGAAAGACAGATCACCTGTTTGCTGTCTATGAAAGGGAGTAAGCAGAGCACCCTGGCTGGATTTAGGAGGTAGTCATGGCCGCGTATGTGGATGCTGAAAAGCCGTTGCCTACTCAGGTTAGGGCTCATTCCACTAGGGCTCAGGCAGTGTCATGGGTGGAGGTTAGTTTGATGTCTCCCATCAATATGTGCCAAGCTGCGACGTAGTGGTCCTCTCACACATTTTCCAGGTTTTATCATCTGGATGTGCAGGCTCGGAAGGATGCAGCCTTTGCACGTGCAGTGTTGACTGGACCTCAGGCAGCTTCTCACCCTGTTTGAGAGTAGCTTTGGTACATCCCACTGGTCCTGAGTCCATCTGTCTACATGCTAGGAGAAATTACTTACCTGATAATTTCATTTTCCTTAATGTAGACAGACGGACTCAGCTTCCCGCCCTCAGCTGCCGTGTGAGTACGTCAATAGTCCTCCTATGGGGATAAGGATCCCAAGGGCTTACTTCTAAGTATTCATTCAGTCTTTAGCTTGGGGGTACCTAGAATCTTATGTGAGTTCAGTGTTTTGTTGTTTGAGTACAGTTATGGCTGCCTGTTTTTAATCTTGTTTTAATCGAGTTTTTTTGCTAGTCCACAGTTGCTTTTGAAGAGAATACTGGCAGGCTGGGGTCAATGCAAGGCTATATATACTGTGACGTCAGCTTGCTCAGTTTGCATCTGCTGGCAGGGGAGCATAAACCCACTGGTCCTGAGTCTATCTGTGTACACTAAGGAAAATGAAATTATCAAGTAAGTAATTTCTCCAATACAGTAGTAACCATTGAGTTCATTCAAATAAAAAAGATCACACAAAATATGATGAAGTGTTATTTAGATAATTAATTTAAACAAAATAAGACCTCAGTTCATGAGAACTCCTCATATCGACTGGATCGGGGTGGCAGAGTTGAGCCCAGATAGGTGCCAGGGATCTAGGAGGCTGAATATCTGGCAACGGCCATGCTAGTGTTGGTGACTGACTCTTTAGATTATTACAGAATTTTATGGTTATACATGGAAAGGAAGGGATGCTGGGGTTGGGCTAAATGTTCATGCTCATATGCATAGAAACGTGGCAGCAAAAAAAGATCATATGGCCTGTCTAATCTGCTCATCCATCCAACTAATTTAGCTTTCACTTTCTCAGACATCCCCCTATATTATCCTATGCTTTCTTGAATTCAGATTCTGTTTTTCTTTCCACCACCTCCACTGGGAGGTTATTTCATGCATCTACCACCCCCTCTGTAAAGAACTATTTCCTAGGATTACTCCGTTCACCTTCATCCCATGACCCCTGATCCTAGAACCTCCTTTCCATTGAAAGAGATTAATCTCCTATGCATGGAAACCTTAGAGGTATTTAAATATTTCTATCATATCTCCCCATCTTGCCTTTCCTCAAGGGTGTACCTGTTTAGATCTTTGTCTATCCCCGTTTACTTTAGAAGGAAGATCACAGACTGTTTTAGTAGTCTCCCTCTGGAACTATTCCAACCACTTTTTATATCCATTTGAAGGGGGCAGTCTCCATGCAGTATTCCACATGAGGTTTCACCAGGGACCTATACAGGGGCAATATCGCCTCCCTTTTTCTGCTGACCATTCCTCTCCCTGTGCAGCCAAGCATCTTTCTGGCTTTTGCCATTGCTTTATCAACCTTAAGATCATCAGATACAGTCACCTCCAGATCCCACTCTTCTGTTAAGCTTAAAAGAATTTCACCCCCAATACTGTACCTCTCCCTTGGGTTCTTGCTGCTTAAAGGCATAGCTCTGCATTTTTTAGCATTACATTTTTGCTGCCAGACCCTAGATCATTCCTCGAGTTTCGCTAGATCCCTCCTCATATTTTTCACACCTTCCTAGCTGTGATTTTGGTATTATCAACAAAAAGTCAAGCCTTTCCCGACAATCCTGCAATGTTGCTCATGAAAATGTTGAAAAGAATCTGTCCAAGGACCCATCCCTGTGGCACACCACTAATAATGCCCCCCCACCCCATGAGAAAAAGGGGGTGTGATAAAAGTTAAAATTAGATCTTTTTTTTCTGGGCAGGTGATAAAAACTAACTCTCATTTTGCTTGTTCTGAAGCATCTGTACACAGCGGAAGAATACAAAGCTATCCAGAATGCTTTGCGGCAGAAGCTGGGCCCAGAATACATTAGCAGCAGGCAGGCCGGAGGAGGACAAAAGGTATGAGCTCCTAGGAAAGCTTTGAGAGAACCAGGAGATTAGACCGGAATTTCTTGGTGAAATGCAGTCTGGAGCTGGATGATTAATTACTCCTACATCTGGAAAATACAGAAAAACAGCTTCTACAGATCCAGCATCCAGTTCTGAGCTACAGCAATGATTTTTCAACTCATATATGTGGAATATGAACATTTGACTTGTAGTACGAGTAAACCTTTTTTTGTTTTTAATATAGTGCACAGGTTTCCCCCTCAGATTTTCATTTCCTCTCTTTCCTTTTATAGAGTCAAAGTTAAATAGTTCTCTGTGTCCAGTGCTGTCTTACTATTAACTGCAGCTTGATCTAGCCAGGCTTATGAGTTAATGTCAAAGCTGTACATAGAAGCAAGGGTAGAGAAGGAGAGAGACAACTATTTTTCCCAGGACAGCAAATGATGACCAGCGAAAGAGCTGCAAGTGAAGGTTGCTCCGCTTCTTATGGCTAAAGCATTTGTAGCTATTTCTCTGATTTGTATAAACTGGTTGGATCTGCTCTGTGTGTGTGTGTATATGTGCATGCTTGAGAGGGAACATGAAATAAATGGGAAATGGGGTAGCCTCTATTGAGATCTTTCTGGAACGGAGTATGGCAAGAAGAAGCCAAACAGTGAAACAGCAATAACAAAAAAAAATGTTCACTCTGATATTGGTTTGCTCTGTCTCCTTATTGCTGCTTCCTTTAGAAAGCAGTGGCACACTACATATGCTCATATTTCTCAGATACCCCATGCAAATATTTTTGTGGAAAGTACATGATGGTTTAATATTATTCATTAAACTACCATATTTTTCACTCCATAAGACGCACTTAGGGGTAGATTTTAAAAGAAGCGCGATCAGCCTACTTTTGCTTGCGCATCAGACTCAAGCAAAAGTACGCTGGATTTTAGTAGATACGCGCGGAGCCGCGCGTATCCACTAAAATCCCTGGATCGGCGCGCGCAAGGCTATTGATTTTGTATAGCCGGCGCGCGCCGAGCCGAGCCGCGCTGCCTAACCCGTTCCCTCCAAGGCCGCTCCGAAATCGGAGCGGCCTCGGAGGGAACTTTCCTTTGCCCTCCCCTCACCTTCCCTTCCCTTCCCCTACCTAACCCACCCGCCCGGCCCTGTCTAAACCCCCCCCTTACCTTTGTCGGGGGATTTACGCCTCCCGGAGGGAGACGTAAATCCCCGCGCGCCAGCGGGCCTCCTGCGCGCAGGGCCGCGACCTGGGGGCGGGTACGGAGGGCGCGGCCACGCCCCCGGACCGCCCCGGGCCGTAGCCACGCCCCCGTACCCGCCCCCGAAACGCCGCAACGACCGGGCCCGCCCCCGACACGCCCCCGACACGCCCCCCTCCGAAAACCCCGGACGTACGCGAGTCCCGGGGTCTGCGCGCGCCGGTAGGCCTATGTAAAATAGGCTTACCGGCGCGCAGGGCCCTGCTCGCGTAAATCCGGGCGGATTTACGCGAGCAGGGCTCTTAAAATCCGCCCCTTAGGATTCAGAGCGGGAAAATTAAAAAAAAAAAAGAAAATGTGCTAAACCGGCTCTGTTCCCTGGCATCTGTGCATCCTATGGAGCAAATTAGGGTAGGGCATAAAATGTTTTTTTTTTCTCTGTACATACCCAGATCAGTCCAGACACCTGGGTTTTACCTCCCCTCTAGCAGATGGAGACAAGTTTTTCAAAACAACCCTGCCATATATACCAAGGTGCCACCCACAGTCCCTCAGTCTTACTCTGTCTCCAGCAGATGGCGGAGGTGCAAAACCCACAGTCTCTTCTGATTTAAAAAAAAAAAAAAAGTTAGGAATAGTTAGCTAGTTAGGGGCTTCTGTTCATTTATTTGTTTAAAAAAAAAAAAAGACGTAGGAAGACTCGTGGAGAAGGCCTGTCAGTCTCCCTGATCGAGGCAGCTGCAGAAGAGGGTTGTGGGCCCTGTCACGGTGGATTAGCAGTATTGGGGTGATAGTGGGGAGCCTGGCTCACACACCCAGACAGGAGCAAGAGCTGTCCAGAACCAAGGACAGCGTAGGGGCAGGTTTGCATTCTAAAAAAAAAACAAACCAAAAAAAACGTTTTGCAGTGCCGACTCTCCGGTACTACCCCCCCCCCCCCAACCTGCATCGTTGTCTTTCTTTTTTGCTGCATTTTTAGCAGCGCATTGTGCTCTTCGGTTTTCCCGGGCCTGATCATGCCTCGGGGCTCCTCCTGCCGCATGTGTGGCTCGTTGCGCGGTCATCTCTTGCGCGAAGGCCTTTGCGCTCCCTGCTTGCAAGGTGGTGAAGGACCCTACGTTCCTCCTCGAAGGTCTGATTCGCACCCCGCAGTCGACCACACGATCCCGGGCAGGTCATCCCGAGTCAGCTGCGCTGTTCCCGATGAGCGCAGGAACGGTGGCCAATTTGGGATTGCTGCAGGCAGTAGCGCGAAACGCGGGGGGAGGAGATTTTACCCCCTGCGCTGTCTGCACAGCACATGCCTTCGGGGGGGGGCGCCCCTATGGCTCCAGCCACTCCTTTAAATGAGGATAGCCTGAGGGGGCTACAGATTCCTCATCGGATTATCTTTTTCTTCTGAATTTGTGCTGCTGATGCACAAGGCTTTTAAAGCCAAAAAGACTGGGAGACAGGCTGCGGAGAAGCTTTTGTTCCCACCATCACATAAAGGTACCGACAGCGCTCCGGATCCAAATGGGAGGCGGAGCCACCTAAGTGTAAAAGATCTTTGCGTATGGGACCGGTTGAGACTGACACGGACTCCTCTCCGCCAGGGACTCCAGATCCTCAGTCCCAGCCCGTGTGGGGGGCAGACGGAGACCCTGACCCCCAGCCCAATTTAATCCGGAGTGGTCCAGTGCTGGAAGGAGATGATCCGAAGGTGGTTCGTCTCTTTAAGAAAGAGGAGTTGAACCCGCTTATCCCAGTCATTCTGAGGGAGTTAGGATTGGAAGCCCCGCCAGCGGTGTCGTGGTTGGGGGCGATGGATCCGGTATTACTGGTTCTCAGGGGTCCCGCAGTTCTTTCCTTTTCATTTCTCGGCAACGGACCTTCTCTTTCAAGAGTGGGACACTCCAGATTTGGGGTTGAAAGTCAGTAAGGCGATGAACAAGCTATATCCTCTGCCAGAGGAGGCTTTAGATCTGCTGAGAGTTCCGAAGGTGGATTCAGCAGTGTCTGAGGTCACCAAGAAGTCCACTATACCGGTTACAGGAGCGCCGGCCCTCAAGGACTTGCAGAACAGAAAGTTGGAGTTGCAGCTCAAGAAGGTGTTTGAGATGTCCGTGCTAGGGGTCCGTGCAGCGATGTGCAGGAATTTCGCACTGCGTGTGGGTCTTCGCTGGGCCCAGCAACTCCAAGCCAATTCTGACCTCTCTGAGGGGAGAGGCTAGCCAGGTGAACCAGCTGGAGGCGGTCATTGCGTATAGCGCGGATGCTCTCTACGACCTGCTACACACGTCAGCCAGATCCATGGTGTCTGCTGTTTCCGCGCGTCTGCTTCTCTGGCTACGGAATTGGGCTGCAGATACTTCGTCCAAGGCTCATCTCGGTTCCCTTCCTTTTAAAGGAAAGTTGTTGTTCGGTAAGGAATTGGAGGATATGATCCAATCTCTGGGAGAGAACAAGGTTCATAAACTACCGGAGGATAGGCCCCGGTCCAGGGGATCATTTACAACTCTCTCGGTTCCGTGGCATCAGGGTCCTCCTTTCGTCCCAGTTCCAACAGATAACAGTCATGTCCTCGGTCCTTTTGAGGCAGACGTTTCGGCAGGCCAGATAACACCCCATCAACGGTGGTGGCTAAGGCCTCCCAATGAGATACTACCAGTCCAACCCTCGGTATCCATCATCCACCAAGTTCCAAGCATGGGAGCCAGTCTATCGCTCTTCTTCAAGGAATGGACCAAATTAATGTCTGACCAGTGGGACCTCACAGTGATAAGTCAAGGTTACGCTTTAGATTTTATTCGGCGTCCTCGGGATAAGTTCCTGATCTCTCCCTATGCGTACAGAGAAAAGCGGGAGGCAGTGCAAGGAACGCTTCAGCGCCTGCTGGCCTTGGGGGCTATAACGCTGGTTCTGCCTGTGGATCTACGCAGGGGACGCTACTCCATTTACTTCATAGTCCCAAAAAAGGAAGGAACTTTCTGCCCATTCTTAGATCTCAAGAGTCAATCGATGTCTTCGGGTACTGCGTTTTCAGATGGAGACTCTTCGGTCCATCATCACCTCTGTACGACAAGGCGAGTTCCTAGCATCTCTGGATCTCACGGAAGCGTATCTCCATATCGGCATCTGGTCGTCTCATCAGAGATTCCTAAGATTCTGCATTCTGGAAAAACATTATCAGTTTCGTGCTCTGCCTTTCAGACTAGCTACCCCTCCCAGAAGGTTCACCAAGGTGATGGTGGTGGTTGCAGCGCAACTCCGGAGGGAAGGCTTGCTAGTGCTCCCCTACCTGGATGTTCGGCTGATTCGGGCGAAGTCAGAGGCTTTGTATCACGCAGCTATCCGCAGGGTGCTACAGCTCTTGAGATCCCTCAGCTGGGTGGTCAACCTTGCCAAGAGTAGTCTAGTTCCCTCACAGTCTCTGGAGTTCCTGGGAGCTCTGTTCGACATAGTGCTGGGGAGAGTGTTCCTCACCACAGATCGGATAGTCAGGCTTCAGGGACAGGTGAAGGACCAGATGTCCATGCAGATGCCCAGGGTGAAAGATTACTCGAGAATCTTGGGATCCATAACATCCACCCTGGAATTGGTACCCTGGGCCTTCGCTCATATGCGTCCTTTACAATCAGCATTGCTGTCCTGCTGGAACCCGATGTCTGAAGAGTTCAACCTTCCGCTTACGGACTCCTCGAGAAAGTCTCGACTGGTGGCTTGTATTCGAACATCTGGAGCATGGAGTTACCATGGTAATGCCAGACTGGACGGTCGTCACCACGGATGCCAGTCTGTCCGGCTGGGGAGCGGTTTGTCTGGGGAAGTCGGTGCAGGGGCAGTGGTCCCTAGAACAATCTCAGTGGTCAATCAACCGTTTGGAAACCAGAGCCGTTGCTCTGGAGTTGAAGGACTTCGGGGGAAGTCGGTCAAGGTCTTGTCCGACAATGCAACCACGGTGGCCTATATCAATCGCCAAGGAGGAACCGAGAGTCGTCCAGTGGCGACGGAGGCTCGACTATTGATGGACTGGGCGGAACAGCATCTCGTCAGCAATGCGGCTTCTCACATTGCCAGGGTAGACAATGTGCAGGCGGACTTCCTCAGTCGTCACCATCTCGATCCTGGAGAATGGGAGTTGGCCGACGAGGCTTTTCAACTAATCTGCGAGCAGTGGGGCATGCCGTGCATGGATCTGATGGCCACATTTCAGAATGCCAAGGCTCTGCAGTTCTACAGTTGGCGCAGAGAGACAGGGGCCGAGGGGGTCGATGCCCTGGTACTTCCCTGGCCGAACATCTTACTGTACGTGTTTCCTCCCTGGCCGCTGATCGGCGAGGTGCTCAGAAGAATAGAGCTCCATCGGGCAAAAGTGATTCTGGTAGCTCCGGAATGGCCGAGGCGTCCCTGGTTTGCGGATCTGGCCACCACGGATCCCCTGCGGTTTTGGGAGTCCGCGGCTCTTCTTCATCAAGGCCCCGTCTGTTTGGAAGAGGCGGATCACTTTTGTCTCGCGGCCTGGCTTTTGAAAGGTAACGTTTGAATAATAAAGGTTACTCTGTGGTGGTGGCCACACTGAGGTCGAGAAAACAGTCTACTTCCCTAGCTTATGTTAGTGTCTGGAAAGTTTTCGAAGCTTGGTGTTCAGATTGTGAGGTGGATCCTACGAGGGCATCGGTCTCTGACATCCTAGCTCTTCTGCAAGCCGGTCTTTCTAAGGGTCTTTTCTGTAGCTCCCTCCTTGTACAGGTTGCAGCGCTTGGTTGTCTCCGTGGTAAGGTCCAGGGGGTAGCGTTGGCATTACACCAGGATGTGGCATGTTTTCTAAAGGGGGGGGGCGAAGCACCTGCACCCTCCGCTTTGCCAACCGTGTCCTTCCTGGAACCTCAATTTGGTACTTTCATCCTTGTGTGTGCCACCTTTTTAGTGGACGATGCTAAAGGATCTTATGCTGAAAGTGGTATTTTTGGTGGCAATTTCTTCGGCGCACCAGGTGTCCGAATTGCAGGGGTTATCGTGCAGGGAACCCTTCTTGAGGATTTCTGATTCCGGTGTGTCCTTGCAAACGGTCCCCTCCTTTCTCCCAAAGGTGGTGTCTTCCTTTCACTTGAATGAGTCGATCGAACTTCCCTCCTTCTCCGTTGTGGATCGATTTGGATCCGGTGGCTAAGGATTTACGGAAGCTGGATGTCCGCACGGCTCTGCTCTGGTATCTGGAGGTTACGAATCTTTTCCGGGTATCAGATCATCTCTTTATTTTGTGGAATGGTCCACGTAAAGGTGTTATGGCCTCCAAGACTACAATAGCTCGTTGGCTAAAGGAGGCCATTGGTTCAGCGTATTTACTGCGTGGTAAGACTGTACCGGTGGGGCTTCATGCTCATTCTACGAGATCACAAGCCACTTCTTGGGCGGAATGTCACCAGGTTTCGCCCCAGGAAATTTGCAGGACGGCTACTTGGAAATCTTTGCACACTTTTGCAAGGCATTACAGATTGGATGTGCGAGCTTCAGATGCTGGAGGATTTGGAGAAGGGGTGCTCTATGCGGGCCTCTCCGGCTTCCACCCTCAGTAAGTTGGCTCTGGTACATCCCAGGTGTCTGGACCGATCTGGGTACATACAGGGAAAGGAAAATTAGTTTCTTATCTCATAATTTTCGTTCCTGTAGTACCACGGATCAGTCCAGAGCCCCGCCCTATAGCTGTGTGCACTTAAGTAACGGAGAGTCCGCTTGTATAAAGTTTGTTTTTGTTTTTTTTTGTCTGGTTATTTACTATGCATTCTCACCTGTTCGATTGGTTCTGCGAGTTCTGTTCCTGGTTGGAGTTTTCAATGAACCTTAAGTTAGTTAGCTGTTGAATTGGGTTTAATTCCATTCTGCTTTGACATTACATAAGATTGAGGGACTGTGGGGTGGCACCTTGGTGTATATGGCAGGATTGTCTTGAAAAACGTCTGTCTCCATCTGCTGGAGGGGAGGCAAAACCCAGATGTCTGGACTGATCCGGGTACTACAGGAACAAAAACTATCAGGTAAGAAACTAATTTTCCTTTTGTCCCCATTCCCCATCCCAACCCTTTAAATTTAATTAACTACAACCCCCCCCTCCTAACCAACCCCCCCCCAAAGACTTGTCAGAAGTCCCTGGTGGTCCAGCGGGGATCCGGGAGCAATCTCCTGCACTCGGGCCGTCGGCTGCCAGTATTCAAAATGGCGCCGATAGCCTTTGCCCTTACTATGTCACAGGGGCTATTGGTGCCATTGGTCGGCCCCTGTCACATGGTAGGAGCACAAGATGACGCCGGCCATTCATTGCTCCTACCATGTGACAGGGGCAGACCAATGGCACCGGTAGCCCCTGTGACATAGTAAGGGCAAAGGCTATCTGCGCCATTTTGAATACTGGCAGCCGACGGCCCGAGTGCAGGAGATTGCTCCCGGACCCCCGCTGGACCACCAGGGACTTCTGACAAGTCTTTGGGGGGGGGGGGGGTCAGGAGGTTGGGGGGTTGTAGTTAATTAAATTTAAAGGGTTGGGATGGGGAATGGAGACAAAAAAAACATTGGTTGTAGTTTGGTTTGTTGGTTTTTTTTTTTTTTTTATATTCGCTCCATAAGATGCACAGACATTTTCCCCCCACTTTTGGGGGAAAAAAAGTGCATCTAATGGAGCGAAAAATATGGTAATTTTATTTTTTTGGACCTAGCTCTTTCCTCCTGCCCCTTTTGTACTTCTAGCTCAATGGGAAACAGGGCTGGGATCTGATGCCATGAGCCTTCAGTCACAACTACCCAGGGATTGTACCCCCTGTTTTATGTCCCCTCAAGTTAGTTTTAGTTCAGTCATTGCATTGATCGTCCTGGACTAGAGCTCGTCCCAGAGCTCCTTTTGGAGTCCTGCAATCATGGGCCCCTGAGTCCTGACCACTAGGTTTTGCTGTTAAGCAATGACCTTGACTGTCTGCACAATGGCTTTGGCCTCACCAGCCCAGGGAACAGAAGGATCCAAACTGGGGACCTGCCACATGGCAGTGTGCAGTATCGAGCTGGCCTCACTAAACTGTCTTCCTTCTCGTTTTTTCTGGGCTTAGGTTTGCTACATTGAAGGTCACCGGGTCGTCAGCTTGGCCAACGAGATATTTGGGTACAATGGATGGTCTCACTCTGTCACCCAGCAGAATGTTGGTAAATATGGGGTTGGAGGAGGTAATAGAGAAAAGTGCATAGAAGGGCGCTGCTGGCTATTAGAATTGCTTGCATATGCAAAAAAAGAGAGATTCCTGCAGTTTACTAATTGAAAGTTACTCAAAATAGATGTTTCATACAATGGAGAGAGAGAGAAAAGAGGCTTTAGTGAAACTGAATTCAGTATTCAAATGCATCTATCTGACTAACTTTGGGAGTTAGACAAACCCTGAGTTTTGAATTTCCTGCCGCATTGAACAGATACGTTTTAGCTGGGTATATCCATTATTTGGCCAAAACTTAGCCAGATAGGAAAAGGCAGCATTAGAGTGTTCTAGGGACATGGCTTAAATTTATCCAGCTCACACTAAATATCCAATAAGATTTTCCAACTTGGTTCAGACCAAAGGTCCAAGTCCAGTATCCTGTTTCCAACAGTGGCTAATCCCAGGTCACAGATACCTGACAGGATCCCAAAAAGTTGATAGATTGCATGCTGCTTCTTTCTTCACATAGAGTGGATATACTTTTCCCATTTCTCTGCCTCCTCTGAGTCCCCTTGCGTGGCATCCCACTCAGCCAGTACTATCCATTTTAGGGCTTCATGCAAGGGAAAAATTCTTAGAGGCTTCCTTATTTCGCTGAAGGATGGGAATTGCCTTTTGAAGAATCTTCTGCTTTAGTTCCTGAAATAATCAAAGCTACCTGGACACTAGTAACGAGGGCTGGATAAATGTACCCAGCTAACTCTGGTCGGAAAAATTGCTGTCCTAAAGTTAACCAGATAACTTTAAATAAATAAAATGAAAAGTAGGGGCACAGCAACTCTACCCATCCTTGACCTGCACGCACACCAGGACAAAATAGTGGTATGGGCTGAGCCACCTTTCTTCCCCTCCCCACCACAAGATATTTTAAAAGTTGCATTGCCAATTGCCTCCTAGATACTTTTAAAAGTCGTGCTGCCCAGTGGCCCCTCTCCCACACAGTTACTTTTTACAGATTTGCACTGCCCAGCAGCCATAGATTCCTCGCCCTCTTCCCCTAACCTTAAAAATGTGTCAGGAAGCCTTACTGTTGGAGATTGACACCACGAGGTGTAAGGGAGAGAAGGACTGCAACCCAGAAGAGCAGGCAAACCAGCTTCTGCCCCTCCCCCTTGTCAGCTGGGAGTGAACGCTGTGCTATTTAATTCAAAGCACAGCGGCGCGCAGCCAAAGCCGCGCGCCAAAGGGGCGCGCCCCTGGGAAAGATTTTAGAAAAAAGATTATCTCCATACCTATGGGGAGAGAGGAAAATAAAGATCTTGGCTTCTACACCCATGGTAAAGGAAGTGAGAGGACCGATGGATGATAGTCTAGTAAGGAGGGTGAGTCAAACCTCAAGAGAGATTATCCCAGATATTACATTCTCATCAGGGGTTTCTGTGAGTCCTGCCCAGAGCCATATATCCAATCCACCCTCTGGCAGCAATGGGGTTAGTGAGGTTGAAACTTCGCCAAAGCTGATGACTTTAACATCTATTAATAACAGAGGGGAAAATTTAATGGATCAGGCATCAGAGGCTAAAGCGGCAGATGAAAGTAATACAGCAATGTGTGCAAGTAACTTGCTCCTTGAATTAGATCTAGAAGTGACAGAGCCTGAAACTATTACCTTGACAGATGTGTGGAGAGCTGTTATGAAAATGGAGAGAAGATTATCTCAATCCGTGTCCCAATCCACCAATTTTGCTTTAGAAACTAAGAAAACAGAAAACCATGGAAAACGTTTAGAACAATTGGAAACTTCAAATACAGCTACAGCCATGCAACTTGCATCATTGCAGTCATCAGGAACTACTTGGCAGGACCCATACTATGGAACTCCATGCGCTTGGAGTTAAGATTACAAAGAGACAGCAAAACCTTTAGGAAAAGTTTAAAGACCTGGCTCTTTAAACAAGCATTTCAAAGAGAGAAGGGAGAATAAAAGCCAGGGAAGGGCAAAGTACGTACAATCTAACACCCACACAAACTACAGTAACCACTAAGTGTGTAGTTTTTTAATAGAGAGCGCATTAACAAAGGATAAGTTACAAGTTTAAAGATAGTTTTGTACTCAAAACTGAGAGACCTGGACATGATTCATCACATTTAACAATTAACATTGATGACAAACTGTTACTGAACATTATGGCACCTGTGTAAACTGACAAATTTTAATATCTTTACTTTTATGTGCCTTAGTGTAAACTGTTGTGACGGTCCCCACCAAACGACAGTATAGAAAAGATTTAAAATAAATAAAAACTTTCATTAAAGATTCACTGACTATATATAAACAAATGGAAGTATTGGAAAATTCTATGAGAAGCAAATATTTGCGTCTCTTCAACTTTCCTACCACTAGATTACTTTCAGCACAAGAATTATTTAAAAGATATGTGAAGGAAATATTGTGTATATCTAATGATTTGCTTATATCAAGTATTTACTATGTTACAAATTTGAAGAGTTGTGGCTGTATCAGATGGGGGAATGGATGCTTTTGTACCTGATAGCCACAATTTAACATCTTTTTTGGAGGCTTCAGTAGATAATATTCAAACTAGAGCCACTTTAATAGTGACTCTTAGTTCAGAACAGCAAAAAAATTTGCTATTACAAAAATACTTTAAAAATAAAAGTTTACTTTTCTGTGGTCAACTAGTGCAAATGTTCCCAGATGTTTCCAGGAGTACACAACTTAGAAGGAAACAGTTTCTTTCATTGAGGCAGAGAGTATTGACCTTAGGGGCTACTTTCTTCCTCAAATATCCCTGCAAGTGTTTGATCACATTTCAAAAGAATAAATTTGTTTTTTCAGACCCTGGTCATCTGGAAACTTTTCTTCTAGATAAAGGTGGATAGGGTTTTAGCAGCTTCCAAGTTGGATGGATAGTTTGGCAAAATATTATATATCTCCTGAATTATCAGTTGGATATTTTCTTGAATATTGCTTAATGATTGTGCTTCCATAATGTGGACTGTATTTGGTGATATTACGTTTCTTTTTTCTTTTTACTTATGTAATAAGATTGCCTATTCTATGTTGATGTAATTCACAATATTCTTTTTTCATTGGAAAATGTTAAGAAATTTAATAAAGTATAAATAAAAAAAAAAAGTCAGATCTCCACCCCCACCCCTCCAAACGTCTCCCCAGTATAGAGAATACTCTTATTTATATACTTAATTCATTTGCGTATCGTTCAGAGTTCAAAGCAGTTTACAATATATTTATTTAATTTAACTCTTACTTCCTCCCACTCTGTTTAACACTAAGTGCCGATAGCTCTGACTACCAGCACTTCGTATTCACTGCACTCGGGCAGTGATTGGTCCCTTCACAGACACTGACCAGTCATTGCCCAAGTGCAGTGAATAAATGAATACTACGTTCCGGTGGCCATCGGAGCTATCTGCACTTAATATTAATCTGAGCAGAAGGCGGTAAGAGTCTCTTCTGTGTATGGGGGAGACCTTTGGGGGTGGGGGGAATTTGTGACACGTTTTTAAAGATAGGTGATGGGGGTGGGAATTTGGCCACTGGGCAGCAGGACTTTAAGTAGCTTGGGGGGAGTAAGGGAGGGCTGCTGGACAGTGCATGTCGGGGGAGGGAGGGTTTTGCCTTTGCTCAGCAGCTCACTTTTATACTATATTTTATTTTTATTTTTTTTTAACAATATTCAGTACCTGAATAACTTTAGCTGAGCGTATTGAGTGGGAGATTAGTCCCACTGAATATGCCATTTAAACTTAGCTGATTAACTATAAACTGGGCAACTTGCCACTCCCCAGATTATGTAATATGGATCCGACTATTTTATGGATTGATTTAACTGGTTTTATGTTAACTGAATGGCACTGTGCTTGAGTAGAAGGTATTTGCCCCGGTGGTAAGACATTTTGGCTGTCCAGCATAGTACCTTGGTCCCATCACCTGACAATGAGTCAGGCCTGGTGAAAATAAATTCCAAGAGAGAGGTCCTTGTTACTGTAATGTTGATTAAGAAAGGGGAATTTTGTGCAAGAAAGGGTTTTATGTTTAGGTATTAGCGGGTATGAGAAGGGAGGGTGAGGAGGTCAAAACCTGTCTGAATGATGAAGTATTGGTTCCTGTATTGACTGCTTCCCTTTTCTCTAATTGTAGATTTTGTGGATCTCAATAATGGCAAGTTCTATGTGGGGGTCTGTGCATTTGTAAAAGTTCAGTTAAAGGTAAACATTAATCTAAAACAAATAACTTCTTTTCCTCAAGTAAAAATGTCTCAAATTAGAGAAAAGGTGGGGGCAAGAATAAAGTTCACTAATGACATCTCTGTTCCAAATCTCAGGAAAGGACTCGTCCATGTACGTACCAGGATCAGTCCAGACCGCTAGGTTGTTCCTCCCTTCCAGCAGAGGGAGTCAGAGAAAAAAACTGAAAAGGCACCCCTCTTAACCTGGTGTGACACCTGCGATCCCTCAGTATTTTCTCTGACTCTCAGCAGAAAGGTTGACAGAACCTGCGGTCCTGCTTTATCAATTTCTTTAAATTTAGTTACATCTTTTTTTACAGAGTTCTAAGGCTCTGGATACTTTAATACCTTTGGCTACAGCAAGTTCAGATCCTGCTCCCTTGGGATCTTTTCTGGATCCTCTCCTCCAACACCTAGATGGGGGTGTTGATGAGTCCGCTCCAGTAGAGGGGGACGACCCCCGGGTTTCCTGGCTGTTTCGCCGGGAGGAGTTGGATCCCTTGATCCCCTATGTCCTAGAGGAACTGGAAGTGGAGGCACCAGTCCCCAGTTCAGAGCCAGTTAAGGGGAAACCAGTACTCTCGGGGCTGTGTGCCCTGCCCCAAACTTTTCCTTTCCACCCATGCTTAAGCAGTTGGTCACTCGGGAGTGGGAATCTCTGGATGCGACCCTGCGGATGGGACGGGCGATGGACATACTCTACCCTTTGCCCGAGGAAGCCTTAGATATCTTCAGGATTCCCAAGGTGGACGCGTCTGTTACTGCGGTCACCAAGCGGACCACCATTCCTGTTATGGGAGCGACGGCTCTTAAGGACTTACAGGATAGGCGGCTAGAGGTGGTCCTCAAGCGCATTTTTGAGGTGTCGGCGCTCTGTGTCAGAGCGACGGTCTGCAGTAGCCTCATGCAGCGAGCGACCCTTGGGTGGGCCCAGCAAATGCTCACATCACAGGTGTTGCCGCCAGAGGAAGCAGATCAGGCGAATAGGATGGAGTCCGCAGTAGCTTACATAGCGGATGCATTATATGATCTGTTGCGGGCATCTTCACGCAACATGGCCAGTGCAGTTTCAGCTAGATGGCTTCTCTGGCTTCGGAATTGGTCCGCGGACATTTCTTCCAAAACTCAGTTGGTTATTCTTCCTTTTAAGGGAAAATTGTTGATTGGGGAGGAACTTGACGCCCTTATTAAGTCTCTTGGGAAGAATAAGGTGTATAAATTGCCAGAAGACAAGCCTAAGTCTTCCAGGCCCTTTGGGGCAGCGCGTTACCGTTTCCGAGGACAGCGCAGATTTTGGCAGTCGCCGCCGCCCGCTTTTCCCATCCGACAACAGACTCAGGGAGCTCAGTCTTGGCCTACTTCCTTTCGTGGTCGGAGGCCATTTTGGGAGGGAGGCTCTCAAGGGGTCACCGGAGGTAAGCAGTCCAAATGAAGGTGTTCTGACCCTCTCCCCGGTTCCAGTGGTGGGAGGTAGTCTCTCCCTGTTTCTCGAGGAGTGGGTCAGGATCACGTCGGACCAGTGGGTCCTCAATATCGTCGCCCATGGTTACGAGTTGGATTTTGCTCACCCGTTAAGGGATCTTTTTCTGATTTCTCCCGCCGTCTCTCTGACCAAGCAAGAGGTAGTCGGGCAAACCCCGAGTTGCTTGAAATCTCTGGGGGCTATTGTTCCGGTCCCTCCAGAGGAGCGCAGGGCCAGCAGGTACTGGTCATTGCAGCCGTCCACTCAGGAGAATATTTGGCCTCTTTGGATCTGACCGAGGCGTATCTTCACATCGGGATACGCGAGCTCTATCAGAGGTTTCTCCGGTTCATGGTCCTGGGGGAGCATTATCAGTTCCAAGCTCTTCCGTTCGGCTTAGCAACAGCGCCTCAGGTCTTCACTAAGGTAATGGTAGTCGTAGAAGCGGCCCTCCAGCGGGAGGGGATCTTGGTTCACCCATACCCGGACGAATCGCTCATCCGGGCCAAATCGGAGAGCCTCTGTCAGGAAGCAGTGAGCAAAGTTCTACTCCAGCTCCAGTCCCTTGGTTGGGTGGTCAACTTTGCCAAGAGCCAGTTGGTACCATCTCAGGTTCTCAACTTCCTCTGAGCACGCTTCGACACCTCGGTAGGCAAGGTCTTCCTCACTCAGGAGAGGAGCCTCAAGTTAGTGGCATAGATCCATCGGCTCATGTCCTTACCCCTGCCCATAGTATGGGATTATTTGCAGGTACTTGGTTCCATGGCTTCTACTCTGGAAGTGGTTCCCTGGGCATGGGCGCATATGAGACCATTACAATGCGCATTGCTTTCTAGGTGGGATCCGAAATCTGAGGAGTTTCGCCTGCCTTTGCCACTGATGGAACCAGCCAGGTCCAGTCTCAATTGGTTGATCCCAGCCCACTTGTTACAGGGGATGGACCTAGAGGAGCCCCAGTGGGTAATAGTCACGACGGATGCCAGCCTCACTGGTTGGGGAGCAGTTTGTAGTCACAATCCGCTCAGGGTCGTTGGACAAGTTATCAGGCGACGTAGTCAATCAGTTGATTGGAAACCAGGGCGGTATGCCTGGCTTTACGTGTTTTTCTCCCTCTGGTAGCTCAGTGTGCAGTGCGAGTCTTGTCAGACAACGTGGCGACAGTAGCCTACATCATCCGCCAAGGGGGAACCAGGAGCCGATCGGTGGCCTGGGAGGCCGAAAGGCTCATGACGTGGGCAGAGCGGCATCTGGTCCAGGTGGCCTCGCACATAGCCGGGGTGGACAATGTGCAGGCAGATTTTCTCAGTTGCCAGCATCTAGATCCCAGCGAGTGGGAATTGTCTGCAGCTTTCCGGCTGATCACTCGTCGTTGGGGGGTTCCACACCTCGACCTGATGGAAACTCGGACAAATGCAAAGGCACCCCGGTTTTTCGGTTGTCGGCGAGACCACGGGTCGGAAGGAGTGGCTGCTCTCGTCCTTCCGTGGCTTCGCAGCGTACAGGTGTATGTGT
The DNA here is from genome assembly GCF_901001135.1 of Rhinatrema bivittatum. Classification (NCBI taxonomy): domain Eukaryota; kingdom Metazoa; phylum Chordata; class Amphibia; order Gymnophiona; family Rhinatrematidae; genus Rhinatrema; species Rhinatrema bivittatum. The sequence goes on from NC_042618.1 coordinate 234,526,666, forward strand.
TTCCGCCTTGGCCACTAGTTGGCAAGATCGTGCGTCGGATAGAGAACCATGTGGGGTTTGTCATTCTGGTAGCCCCAGAGTGGCCCCGAAGGCCGTGGTTTGCGGATTTGATCTCGTTGGCGATCAGTCCAGTGGGTCTCACCCACCTCCCGAATCTTCTTCGGCAGGGTCCAGTATTTTTCGATCGAGCGGATCGCTTTTGTCTAGTGGCCTGGCTTATGAGAGGAGGCAGTTGAGGAAGAGGGGATATTCGGATTCTGTTATTTCTACCCTCTTGCAAACACGGAAATTGTCCACGTCGTTGGCCTATATTCGTGTATGGAGAGTTTTCGACTCTTGGTGCCAAGGTTTGAACGTCTCTCCGTGTCTGGCTTCGGTGGCACACATCCTATCCTTCCTGCAGGAGGGACTGAAGAAAGGTCTAGCTTGCAGTTCTTTCTAGGTGCAGGTCGCGGCATTGGGTTGCCTGCGGGGCAAGATTGAAGGCTTTTCACTGGCAGCTCATCCAGATGTGTCCCGTTTTTTGAAAGTGGCCAAGCATTTGCACCCGCTGGTACGACAAATTTGTCCTGCCTGGAGCTTGAATTTAGTTCTCAAGGGCTTACGTGGTCTTCCTTTTGAGCCCCTCCGGCGGGCTACGTTGAAGGATTTGACACGCAAGACTTTTTTTTGGTAGCCATTACCTCCATGCGGCGAATTTCAGAGCTTCAAGCTTTGTCGTGTCGGGACCCGTATCCTCGGATTCCGGAGTTTCGCTGTGGGCCGTTTCCTTCTTACCCAAGGTGGTATCGGCTTTTCATGCCAATCAGACGGTAGAGTTACCGGCCTTCCCGAATTTGGATCAGACTTCTCTAACGGATAAGGATAAGTTGAATGTGCGCCGGGTTCTCCTTCGCTATCTAGAGGTGACCAATGCTTTCGTTTATTGGATCATTTGTTTATCTTATTGTCTGGTCCTAGACGGGAACACAAAGCATCCAAAGCTACGGTTGCTAGGTGGTTGAAGGAGGCCATTTCTTCCACTTACCTTTGCGCAGGGCATGCCATACCAGAAGGCTTGAAAGCGCACTCTACCAGGTCTCAAGTGGCCTCTTGGGCGGAGAGCCAGTCTGTCTCGCTGCAGGAGATTTGTAGAGCAGCCACTTGGAAATCCTTGTATACTTTTGCGAAACATTATCATGTGGACGTCAGGGATCCGGAGGTCGACTGTTTTGGCAGCAGTGTTCTTTGTGCGGAACTCTCCAGATCCCACCCCAATTAGGGCAGCTCTGGTACATCCCAGCGGTCTGGACTGATCCTGGTACATACAGGGAAAGGAAAATTGGTTCTTACCTGCTAATTTTTGTTCCTGTAGTACCAAGGATCAGTCCAGACGCCCACCCTTGGGTTTGTTTGTTTGTTTTTTTTTTGAGAGTCCGTTTTTTCTGTTTCCTTCCTCCTTACCTCGGCAGAGTTCTTTACAGGCATGGGAAGGAATCTTCTTGATGGGTATGTTATGCGGCGGTATGGTATGTTTAGTTTAACGCGCGTATTGTTGTAGCCACTGGTTGTTATGTTTGGGGATTTGTTCTCCTTTATTGGTTATTCTGCTTTGATATCGTATATACTGAGGGATCGCAGGTGGCACACCAGGTTAAGAGGGGTGCCTTTTCAGGTTTTTTTTCTCTGACTCCCTCTGCTGGAAGGGAGACACAACCCAGCGGTCTGGACTGATCCTTGGTACTACAAGAACGAAAATTAGCAGGTAAGAACAAATTTTCCTTTAGGGAGCATCTTTCACCTCTTGGTTTGCTACGCATAGGAAGTACCAGACTGGATCAGACCAAAGCTTTGTCTAGGAAAGTATCCTGTTTCCAAACGTGGCAAGCAGCAAGAAGCGCAGTAAAAAACGGGGGCTGGAGTGGACCCATGCCCATATAGTTTTCCTGCAGTCATGGTTCAGGGATTTTGTGAGCTCCAGCTTACATAACTGAGTATTTTGTTTACTAAGTAGTGTGCTGTGCTTTAGTTGACCTTATTAATGGAAAAGATGCCCATTTTAGGAGCGAGAGGTCTTGATCCACATACAGATGTCAGCTGCAGAACTTGCAAACCAGCTGTGATCAGCCACACAGTATTCCTGATTCAAGGCCTCCGGGGAGTCTGGCTCTCTCCATAAATGAAAGAGGAAATAAATACAGAACGTGCATCCAGAGTCAGGACCTACATAGTCTCAAGAAATCATATTTTTTTTGGGGGGGGGGTGTGATGGACTGTACACTTGATTCACTCCATCTACAATCTTGGATGCTAAGTACAAATCTGTTCGGCACTGTACTGGAACAAGACTATTTTGATATCATATCCATTATATTACAGGGACATATATTGAGTTTTATCTCTTGGTTGTAGAAATGCTGAACAGTGCTAGTAATAGGTTTATTATGAATTATACTGCCAGTGAAAATGATAAAAATTGGCCTCTCTTATCATTCAGAGGAGACATTGTGTGACGTGTTTGAAAGCTCTTCCTGCTTATAGAGACCTATCTTTATGACTGTATAAACTGGGACTCTGCTGTACTGAGGTCTCTGAAAAGCCCTCACAGGCATCACATGGCTACATCAGGGCCGGTGCAAGGGTATTAGGCACCCTAGGCAAACCTTACAGTCTGGCGCCCCCTCCCCATACACAATTTTAAATTATGCATTTATAACATATTTTACATGAAAAAAGACATTCTGAAGTAAAATTAATATACAAGTTGTTGTGATAATTTCATGCACTGTTGTGATGCCAACAAGAAAACTTTGCATCTTGGAATTCATATGGCATCATACCTATTGTGATATATTTCGGCATGGACCTCCCGTATCAACACAGTACTATTTGCCAACACTCAAAGAATAACAACCCCACCTATGAAAAAAATACCACAAACATTACACCAGAATCTAAAATATCAAAACACCTCCTATCAGGAAAACAGAACAGGCCAAGCTACTACAGAGAAACCACATGCTAAAAGAATGCTTCATCTCAGTCTTTGCATGCAGAACACAAACCCTCACCAAATACAGAATAAAGCCACATAAAGTATAAATAGAAATGTGCAGACAAAAACTGAACTGTAAAACACATCACGCCAGACTCTATACAGTGTAAAAATGGAAAAACAAAAATTTCACCATTCCTCGTGAAACAAATCAATAAAATCAAGATATATAAATCATTAATCATAATTATAAAATCATACAAATAAAATAATTTCAAAACAGCTGATGAATAGAATATCCAATAATTATACTCATGCAAATTTTGAAAGCTTTACCAAACACCAATAAAATATTTCAAACAGCAGACACATCACATACTACCCAATAATTAAAATGGTAGTCAATCAAGAAAAATGAACTTAAAAAGCCACCTTTACTTACCCTCTCCAGCAGTTCTCCTACTCCTTTCCCTTGCAGGCCATACCAGAAGCAGCAATAGCTGCTGAAGCTGTCCTCACAGTCCTCTTCCGGGACCACAACCAGTCTCTTTTTTTCTCTCTCTCTCTCTCACTCACTCACTCACACACACACACACACACACACACACACACGTCACACCCTCAGCACCAGTTTCTCTCTCTCTCTCTCTCTCACACACACCAATCATCTCACCAACCAGTCTCTCTCTCTCTCTCTCTCACACACACAAGCACACACATACCAGTCATCTCCCTGATCAGTCTTTCTCACACATACACATGTCACCTCTCTGGCCAGTCTCTCTCAATCACACAATGCTCTCACTCTCTCTTACTCACACACAGGCTTTCAATCACACACATGCTCTCTCTATTTCACTTACACACAAGCTCTTAATCACATACATGTTCTATCTCACTTACAAACAGGCTCAACCACACACATGCCCTCTCTCACAGCCACAAGCCAGCCAAAAGCATGCTCCATCTCTCTCACGCACACACATTGACACACACAAGCACCCTCCCTGTCTCACATACACATTACACTCTAGGGATGTGCAGAGGGACGCCATACGTTGCATTCTGGATTCATATTCGTTGGGGGGCAGACACGTTGCATTCGGCAAGGGGGACCCTGATACGTTTATACGTTAATTCCTATTCGTTTCCCCTCTAAAATTAAATTAACTACAACCCCCACCCTCCTGACACCCCCAAGACTTACCAAAACTCCCTGGTGATCCAGCGGGGGGTCCTGGAGCCATCCCCTGCACTCACACCCTCTGCTGCCGGTTTCAAAATGGCACCGATAGCCTTTGCCCTACTATGTCACAGGGGCTACCAGTGCCTGTCACATGGCCATCGGCGCCATCTTGTGCTCCTACCATGTGACAGGGGCTGACCAATGGCACCGTAGCCCCTGTGACATAGTAAGGGCAAAGGCTATTGGCACCATTTTGATTACTGGCAGCTGACGGCCCGAGTGCAGGAGATCGCTCCCGGACCCCCGATGGACCACCAGGGACTTTTGGCAAGTCTTGGGGGACCCTCCTGACCCCCACAAGACTTGCCAAAAGTCCAGCGGGGGTTCGGGAGCGACCTCCAGCCGTCGGCTGCCAGTATTCAAAATGGCACCGATAGCCTTTGCCCTCACCATGTCACAGGGAAGGACAGGTTCAAAACCAGGTACATACTTTTTATTCTAAAAAATATATTTAAAAAATCTAATACCAATGATGTGTACATTGGGATAAAAATGGAAACTTCTAAATAAGACTAAAGGGCAAAGCAGGGAAGCAAGAAATAGACACACTAATGTTTGGAAAACCAGCTTGGATGGCTGTTTTAAGTGAGAGCTTAGTCCTTTTGAGGCGGAGCTAGAAAGTCCACATATTTGTGACTGCTGGGATTTACCTAGATTTGAGCTAGTCCGGCAATGAGGAGGACCCAGACGGTAGCCCTGCCAGCTCTGCGATTGCCACCTGTTATTTTGTCCATGTTCTTCTCACCTTGCAGGATGGCTCATATCATGAAGACCTGGGATATGGCGTGAGCGAAGGTCTGAAGTCTAAGGCATTATCCTTAGAGAAAGCTCGAAAGGAGGCCGTGACAGATGGACTAAAAAGAGCACTCAAGTGAGGGTGATTCGGTTTCTGTAACTTTAGGGAGCTTGCTGCCTAACTCAGAGAATTGTAAAAAGCTAAAACCATTCTCTTGGCATTTTTCCCTCCTTAGATCCTTTGGGAATGTACTTGGAAACTGCATCCTTGACAAAGATTACCTCCGATCATTGAATAAACTTCCTCGCCAGGTGAGTGGCATAGTACCTCATGCACTGCACAGGGCTTGGATTCCACAATTTTAATTTACACTTACACAAATAGGAGTTTAAAAAATAATTATTTATAAATTCAAAACTGTCATGCAGCCACCAATAGATTTACAGCAACTCCTTAGTCCTTGAAAACCTACTGGGGGCTGTGGGTATTAGTTAAAGGTCATTGCTACTTTTTTTTTTTTTTTTTTTTTTTTACAAGTGTGAGAAAAATCTGCAGTGCCCTCTGGTCCAGCAGCTTCAATCTAGAAAACTTCAAAGAAAGCCTTTCACTGTGTACTGGACAGTATTCAAAAAGTAATACTATTTATCACTTGAACATATTTTTATTTTCTCTTTTCATGCATTTCAAATAAACACAAGAATTCCTTGTTACAGAAACATGGTGTGCAACCAAATATGTAACAAATATCAAAGTAAACAGGCAAAAGATCTAGCTCCCTGAACATACCCAGATCAGTCCAGACAAAGTGGGTTTTGCCTCCTCACCAGCAGATGGAGTCGGTCAAACAAAATTTTGAGGCACTGCTACATAAGAGTACCACCAGCAGGTCCCCTCAGTATTTCTCTGACTCCAGTAGATGGTAAAGGTGCAACCCTGCAGTCTGAGATTAAGAAAGAAAGAGAAAAATTGCAGTAGGAGAATTTTGGAGGAAGCTCTCTGAGGTGTTAGGCTCCTTGGTGGACCATCCCTCAGGTTGAGCTGGGCGTCCAGAAACCCCTGCCTTGTGATCGCCCGCATCATGCTGTGGGCCCTGAAAGCCAGGGGACTGGTTCCTTCAGAGGCCTCTGTCTGCAAGGCCCTGGAATCAGGGAAGTGTACCCCCTGTGTGATCTTTGCCTTTATATCTGTGATTTTAAAGTGAAAAAAAAAAAAGGAGCAGAAAGGCAAGCAGCTGGTTGCTGGGGGGGGGGGGAAGGTGCGGCCATGAGGCAACGAGGGCTGCAGGCCTCTGCAGACAGAAGGTGTGTCCTGGGGCATTAACAGCCAGGAGTGTAGCAGAGGAGGTGTGGCAGCAGTTGGTGCGGCCACGTTTGTTTTCCCACGAGTCTCTGGTCTGTGCTGAGGCTGGAGAACAGCAGTCTTTTTTCCACGGCTGTACCCAGCTGATTTTTCCGTGCCGTGAGAAATGGTGCCGCATGGTTAAAACAAAAAACATGCGCCAAAGCAGCAGTTGAGGCCGGCGGTGTTTGCAGGCCGCAGGGCGGCCATTGGTGCAGGAGCACGTGGTATGGCACCCAAGCCGTGCAGAGAAGTGTGTGGGCTAGAGTCTGCACGCATGAATTTTTGCTCCCTCTATCCTGGGTGCACTTCGGGAGAGGAGGGTTCCTCTCCGGAGGCGCACCAGGGGAAGCGGATTTCCCGTCCTTTGGGGGGGGGGGGTGCATGGACATCGATGTCAGTGGCCGAGGCGGCTGGGTCCGGGATGGGCTGCAGGCAGGAGTCCTTTTTAACTAGAGAACCCAGAGATTCCCCTCCCCGTTTTCTCCTGTGGTTCAGGGGGACTCTGAGGGTGGGACTCAGACAGCCTCGAGCAGGGGATGGATGGCCCTGAGGGATTTTCGCCGAAACATCTTCTTGATGCATAAAGTCTTCATGGCAAGCAAGGGGGTGAAGAGGAAGTGAGCGAGGAGGCAGGCCCTCCCCTAGCCACACCAAAGAAACCTAAGAGGGCCGCAGGTGGGTCCGGGAACCTATTGCATTGTCTGGGACTGTCGGGTGGAATTGGATGTGCACCCCAGGGATGGGAGGAACTCCATGGATGATCCGCAGGATGTCCCTTTGGACCACCAGATGCTGACGTGACTGTGGCACCGGGTGTGGACCCAGATGTAGCTAATGCCGACCGAGATCCGGATGAAAGATTGGAGGGGGATGATCCTAGAGTTGTCAGTTTTATTTAAGAAGGTGGAACAATGCCCTCTTATTCCCTGGGTCTTGGAGGAATTGGGGGTTAAAGTGACTCAGGAGGAGTTGGATAGCACGGAGGTGAATCCGTTCCTGGATGGGCTGAGGGGCCCCTGCGAGTGCCTTTCCCTTACTTAAGATCAAGAACTTGGGAAGCTATATCCCCTGCAGGAGGAGAGTTTGGAGTTCCCTGTATGTACCCGGATCAGTCCAGACTCCTGGGTTTGGCCCCCCTCTAGCAGATGGAGACAGAGCAGTTACCATAACAACGTTCTGCCTATAAATAGAATGGTGCCACCTACAGTCCGGCAGGACCCAGTTACGGTGGTGGTTGCAGTCCAACCACACGAGCAGGGGGTCGAAGATGTCCTCCCCCACGTGGACTCTGCTCACCACAGATGCCAGCCTGAGCGGCTGGGGAGCACACTGCGAAGAACTCACCGCACAAGGGCGGTGGAACAGGGAAGAATCAGGGTGGAACATCAACCGTCTAGAGGCACGAGCAGTCCGGTTAGCCTGCCTACAGTTTGCTCACAGACTGCGGAATCGAGCAGTCAGAGTGATGTCCGACAACGCCACCACGGTGGCATACATCAACCGTCAGGGCGGAACCAGAAGCCGACAGGTATCTCTAGAGATAGCCCCGCTGATGGCTTGGGCAGAGGCGAATCTTCAGGACATCTCCGCCGTCCACATTGCCGGGAAGGACAACACCTCGGCAGACTTCCTCAGCAGAGAACGCCTAAATCCGGGGGAATGGCAGCTGTCACCCACAGCCTTCCAGATGATTGTGGATCACCAGGGGGATTCCGGACATGGACTTATTAGCGGACAGGTCCAATGCGCAAGTACCCAGATACTTCAGCCGCAAGCGAGATCTGTTCTCACAAGGGATCGACGCCCTGGTTCAGCCGTGGTCTCCAGGGACTCTGCTATATGCCTTTCCTCCGTGGCCTCTGCTGGGCGCCATCATCCACAAAATTCAAAAGCACCGGGGCCTAGTTCTTCTAGTGGCACCAGACTGGCCAAGAAGACCCTGGTACGCGGACATGAGAAGACTACTGGCAGGGGAGCCCCTTCCCCTGCCTCCTCTCAGGGACCTGCTTCGTCAAGGTCCCATCCTCCACGAGGATCCGGCTCAATTCTCTCTTACGGTCTGGCCATTGAGAGGGCTAGACTGAAGAAAAGAGGTTACTCTGAGCCCGTGATAGATACACTCCTCCGAGCTCGCAAGTTTTCCACATCCCTCACCTACGTAAGGATTTGGAGAATATTTGAAGACTGGTGTGATACTCAACGACGCCAATCCACATGCGACCACAATTCCTATTGTTCTGGATTTTCTACAGGATGGGCTTCAGAAGGGTCCCTCCCTAAGCTCCATCAAGGTTCAGGTGGCTGCGCTGTCTTGCTACGGTCCCAGGAGGGATGGCAAGACCATTGCCAAGCATCCAGATGTTTCTCGCTTCCTGAAAGGAGTCAAGCACATTCGTCCGCCACTCAAGTGGCCAGTGCCTCTGTGGAACCTCAACCTAGTTTTGGATTTCCTCGTGGGATCCACCTTCAGACCCCTTTGGGGCCTGTCTCTCCGTTCGCTAACTTTGAAGATGGTGTTTCTGCTGGCAGTGTGTTCCGCACGCCGCATCTCAGAGCTACAAGCGCTGTCCTGCCGTGATCCCTTTCTCAGAATCACTCCAGAGGCTATCCATCTTCGCACGGTTCCCTCCTTTCTTCCTAAAGTGGTCTCACAATTTCACCTCAACCAAACCATATCCTTGCCTACTACGGCGGGTTTGAAGAAATCAGAAGAAGGGCGTTTAGTAAGCCATCTCGACATTGACAGATTGCTGCCCAGATATCTGGAATTGACACAAGACGTACGAAAGACGGACCATCTGTTCGTCCTACACAGCGGAAAGAAACAAGGTGAAGCGGACTCTCGGCCCACCATCGCCCGCTGGATTAAAGAAGTTATCAGAGCAGCTTACGTAGAGGCCGGGAAGTCACCGCCTCTACATGTCAAGGCTCATTCTACCAGAGCACAAGCAGCTTCTTGGGCAGAATCCAGGATGCCGTCGCCTGCAGAAATATGTAAAGCGGCGACATGGTCCTCCCTCCATACCTTTTCCAGGTTCTACATTCTGGATGCCCAGGCCAGGGAGGACACAGCATTTGCGAGGGCAGTCCTACACGGTCCTCAGGCAGCCTCCCACCCGGGCTGGGAGTAAAGCTTTTGTACATCCCATTCGTTCTGAGTCCATCTGGCTACACGCCAGGAAATGTTGAGATTACTTACCTGATAATCTCCTTTTCCTTAGTGTAGACAGATGGACTCAGCATCCCGCCCAGGCTGCCAGTATACTTGGGGTTCACCGATTCAAGGTAGGCCATGTCATTTTCTTACATAAGAGCGTCCACTTTGCCAGGTGTCGACACCTTCCGGTTGTGAATGCTGGTGGTCTCCAGCTCCTATCAATCGGTCAGGGGAATCCTGTTTCACTAATTTCATTGATCGTCAGTACATCCATAACAGCTTTTGCAAGGAAGATTACTGAGTTGCTTCGCTTCCTGTGGGGGTATATATACCCATGCTGACGTCAGATCCGTCTCCAACTGCTAGCACGAGCTTTACCAGACTGTATCCGATTGACTTCTAACCGTAGAGAATTCAAAAAATTACTGAAAACTCATTTATTTACTCAAGCTTTTCATCTGCAATAATTTTCATTTTAAAACTTTTTGTTTTAAAATTTGTTTGTGTTTCTGTTTTTAAATTATGTATGTGCTTTGACCACTTGTAAACCGCCTAGACGGATATATATTTATCCATTGTGTGGTATATAAAAACTTTTAAATAAATAAATAAATACTATACCCATTAGTTCTGAGTCCATCTGTCTACACTAAGGAAAAAGAGATTATCAGGTAAGTAATCTCAACATTGTGCGTTGTCTCAAGCAGGCGATCGGTTCAGCATATACTTCTAGGGGGTCAGTCAGTGCCTGAAGTTTTGAAGGCTCATTAGATGTGTTTGCAGGCAGCCTCTTGGGCTGAGGCCCAGCAGGTGTCGCAAGAGATTTGCAGGACAGCAACTTGGAAGTCATTGCACATTTTCGCCAGACATTAGTTGAATGTCGGAGCTCCAACTGAGGCCGGTTTTGGGGAGAGTATTCTGCGAGCGGGACTCTCTAGGTCCCACCCAGTTTAGTGGGCTTAGATACATCCCAGGAGTCTGGACTGATCTGGGTATGTACAGGGAAAGGAAAATTGAATTTTACTTGCTAATTTTTGATCCTGTCGTACCACAGATAAATCCAGATACCTGCCCATGGTATAAGGTGGAGAATCATATGTTCGTTTTCATAGTTACTGCAGAGTTGTTAGCAGATCACTGAGCTGTTTTTACTTTACTGAGGTTTGTTCTTAGCATATTACAGCATCACCACCCTCTTGTTCTTGGAGATTAGCGTGGGCTGTTAAAATTGTTTCCTAGCGTGTAGCTAGATGGACTCAGGATCAATGGGTTATGCTCCCCTCCCAGCAGATTGAGACTGAGTCAGATTTCAAAGCTGACTTCATCCTACATACACCCCTGCAGTGACCTCAGTCCTCCAGTATTCTCTGTCTCCAGCAGATGGTGGACATACCTCTTCCTATGGGGATTGCTGTACTTTTTGGAAGGAAAAATTCTATGTTTAAATTGAAGAAAAATCGAGCCCCACTCTCCTAGAGGTCCCTCCCCCAGTTGAGAATTCCTAAGGCGATTTCCGAGATCCCTCAGAGAAGTGCTTTGGTCCCATAGCAGGTTCCCGGTGTGGACTTGCTGCTTGTGCAGCTGAAAGGCAGCGGGAGCAGGGAAGCCGAGTGCAGTAATGACTGCCAAAGCCCTCTCCCCTGCAGCCGGAGACCGTTTCTGTACTCAGCTGGTAAGCGCTGAGCCTAGGTAAGTTTAAAAAAAAAAAATCTGCCTCCTGGTCAGAGACAATTAGAGAGGTTTCGGTAAGACTTCCTCCGGTCTCTGTGCTCTGCATGCCATACTGACGTTGTTCCCAATCCTGTTGGGGTAAGGGGAAGTGGGCTTCCAAGCGGGTTGAGCAGCCCCCCCCCCCCCCCCTTAGGGGCTAGACTCTGCTTTGGGCTTGGTCGGCACACCGCATGGTAGGCCACGGTGGCGCCATCTTGTGCAAGCTTTTTTGTGCACAAGATGTCTGTGCGCGCAGTGCATCGGATCTGCGCACTCGCCACATGCATAACGTTGGGACTAATACCTACGCGCTCAACCTGGTAAGCGCAGGAGATGAGAAAAACCGGGCGCATAGGCGCACGACATCTGTGCACATAACATTTTAAGCTCGAGCCAAGAGAACACACAGTTACCACCAGCAGCTAAGAAACATAAGCGCCTTTCTCCCTGCACTGCTTGACATATTAGGGCTTCACAGTCTGACCTGGATTCTAACTTATGTCAGCACTGTGCGGAAGCCCATGGAGAGTTGGCCTCCCTGGACTTTGCTAAGCCTGGCTCCTCGCATTCAGAGGATGGGTTAGCCACAGCCTTAACTGGAAGTACCCCGGATCTGAATACTCCCTTGACTGGGTCATCCTTGGAAGAAGGAAATTCAGCAGCACCTACCTCAGTACCTCCTGGGCTAGGCATGGACTCTGCTGCATTTTCTTGGGTAGAATTTTTCCAGGGTCTACAAGCCTTCGATAGGCGCATTCTACTACCTCGCTTGCTCCTGTCTGGACGGAAGCTCAGCTGGTAAACCCTCCCTCTCCCAATCCTATCATCAGACCTCGAGGCATACCTCGCCTTACCAAGGGCATCTCTGGTTGGGACCCAGATGGCTGAGACGAAGAGGACGATCCGGACCACTTGGAAGAAGGGGAAATTCCCCCTAGGTTGGAACCAAATCGAAACATGTTGCGGTTGTTTCATAGAGACGAATTGCCGGCCTTGGTTTCCCAGATCCAGAAGACACTGGGAGTCCCTGGGACTGATTCTATGACTGAACCAAAGAAGAATCCCATTTTGATCTCCCTACGGAAAGCCTCTTGCTAATTTCCAGTACTGGAAGCCATCTAGGAGTTGATTGACCTGGAATGGGATGCCCTGGAAGCAAGTTTTAAATGGTGATGAATGTTAGAAACTCTATACCCACTGGATCTGGCTGTAAGAGAGCGTTTGCGTTTCCCTAAAGTGGATGTGCTGTCTGTGCCATCTCTAAGTGAACAACTATCCCAGTGGAGGGAGGAGTGGCCTTAAAGGATGCGCATGATAGTTGGATGGAGTCCATCCTTAAACAGGCCTTTTACGCAGTAGCAATGACCTTACAAAATGCTTCTTGTTGTACCCTGGTAGCTCTTGCGTACCTTCTCCTCTCTCAGAAAGTGGATGACTCGGGGGGGTGAATTCCAGAACTGTTATAGAACCCGCCGCCTCCTTTTTAGCAGACACAGGCTCGGATCTAATCCGTACTTCAGCCAGAGGAATAGCCTTGAAGGTGGTGGCCAGAAGACAACTATGGCTGCAGAATTGGTCAGCAGACTCAACCTCCAATCTTACAAAGATGCCCTTTAAAAGATCACTCCTTTTTGGAAGCGAATTAGAAAAGCTGGCCAGTAAATTGGGTGAATCCCCAGTTCCCCGGCTACTGGAAAATAAAAGAAAGCAGTTACAATGCTCCTCGCCTATGAGAGGCCAATCCAGGGGCTCCCAAAATTTTTGCCCCTACAGAAACTCAACATTTCAGAAGTCTTGGCCCTTTGGGAGGTCTGTCCTTTTGTAGTCGACAGCCCAAGAGAGGGGCAGGCTCTGGTTCAGGTTCATACTGAACCCCCCAATGAAATTTTGCCGACCCACCCTCTGAATGAGGAAATAGAAGAGGGACAGTCGACCCCCCCTACCAGCTGTGGGTCGAGATCACTTCAGACAAATGGGTGCTGGATGTCATTCAAGAAGGATATGTGCTGGTATTTTGCAGCACTTCCCAGGACATATTCATGATGTCTCCTTGCCACACTCAGCACAAGAAGCAGGCAGTGGAGTCTACCCTGTTGAGGCTTCTCAGGATGAGGGCTATAATTCCAGTACCTGTGCCCCAGGAAAATATGGGGCGTTGTTCCATCTATTTCAACGTACCCAAAAGGAAGTTTCTTTTTGCCCCATCCTGGACCTCAAGTGTCAACCGACATCTATGAGTGAATCATTTCTGCATGGAAACCTTACGTTCCGTGATAATGGATGTACAATTGGGAGAGTTCTTAACCTCCCTGGACCTATCAGAAGCCTACTTACATATTCCAATCAGTCAAGAACACTAACATTTCCTATGCGATGGAATTTTGCAGTATTCCTTGGGACATGTTCATGTCTCCTTGCTACTCCCCACAGAAGAAGCAGGCAGTGGAGTTCACGCTTCATAGGCTTCTCAGGCTGAGGGTTGTGGTTTCAGTGCCCACGTCCAAAGAAAGTATGGTGCGATATTCCATTTATTTTGTTGTACCCAAGAAGGAGGGCTCCTTTCTTTCCATCCTGGATCCAAGAGGGTTAGCAGTCATTTTCGCATAGAAACCTTATGATCTGTAATAATGGCAGTGCAGTCGGAGGAATTTCTGACCTCCTTGGATCTGTCAGAGGCTTCCCTTCATATTCCCATCCAAATGGAACACCAACACTTTCTACGCTTTGCAGTGTTGGGGTGCCAGTATCAGTCCCGAGCATTGCCCTTTGGTCTAGCCATCGCCCCAGAACATTTTCCAAGATTATGATGGTCGTAGCAACAGCGTTGAGAAGAGGGCATCCTGGTGCACCCGTACTTGGACGACTGTTTGATCCAGGCCAAGTCCGTGGAAGATTGTCTCTGGGTGACCAACAGGGTGACCTCATTGTTCAGGAACTCGGTTGGGTAGTAAACTTGGACTAGAGCAGTCTCAAGCCTTCCAAGTCCTTGGAATATCTGAGAGTCTGGTTCGACACCAAGCAGGGTAAGGTCTTCCTTCTGACCATGCGGATAAGGAACTTGATGTTCCAAATGCGTCAGTTGATGAGCACGATATACTGGACAGGGTGGAGCTCTCTCAAAGTTCTCAGTTTGATGGCGGCAACCCTGGAAGTAGTGCTATGGGCGAGGGCACACATGCGACCACTTCAACGTTCACTGCTGTCACCTGGAACCCGCAGCCTCAAGACTATTCGATTTGCCTCCACTTACTGATGGGAGTATGGTCTCTGCTCCAGTGGTGGCTGCAGGAAGCTCATCTGAGAGGCATGTGCTCCTGTCCTCCCCGAACTGGCTAGTTCTTATAACAGACGTGAGTCTCCAGAGCTGGGGAGCTCACGGTCAGGAACTGTCGGCACAGGGATGTTGGACTGAGGAAGAGACCACCTGGAACATCAGCCGCCTGGAAGCCAGGGTAGTTAGATTTGGCGTGTCTACAATTCAGACACACTCCAGAGTCAAGCGCTCTGCGTAATGTTGGACGACGCAACGATGGTAGCCTACATCAACCACCAGGGTGGAACCAAGAGCCAGCAACAGTCACAGGAGATAGATCGCCTTATGGAATGGGCAGAAATAAATCTACAGATCTCAGCCTCCCACATCACAGGAAAAGATGTCAGAGCAGTCTTTTTGCAGGGAGAGTCTAGATCCAAGAGAGTGGACATTATCGGCCAAAGCCTTTCAACTGATAGTAGATCGCTGGAGTCTCCCGTCCATCAAGCTGCTGGCCGCATCTCTCAATGCGAAGGTTCCCCAATTCTTCAGTCGCAGAAGATATCAGTGGTCCCTGGGGATCGCTGCTCTTGTTCGGACCTGGCCAGTAGAAGAGTTGCTATATGCCTTCCCTCCATGGCCCCAGCTGGGCAGGATCATTCACAGAATGGAGTACCACAGGGGATTAATCCTAATAGCTCCAGATTGGAGCAGGCGTCCAAGTTATGCGGACATGCGGAGACTCCTGGTGGAGACTCCCATGTGCCTCCCCCTGCACAGGGACCTGATACAGCAGGGACTGGTCCGTCATGAGGATGCGACTCAATTCTGTCGTACGATCTGGCCCTTGAAAGGGCTCACCTGATGAAGCAAGGATATTGTGCGGCAGTAATTGCCATCTTAATCCGTGTCCCTAACATATGTGCGGGTCTGGAGAGTATTTGAGGCCTGGGGCGAGGAACACTGTGTCCCCCCTCGGGCGGTCAAAGTCCCACTAATTCTGGAATTTTTGCAGGACGGCTTGAATAAAGGTTTGACCCTTAACTCATTGAAGGTGCAGATAGTGGCGCTCTCCTATTTCAGGGGCAAAGTGAACGTAATCTCCCTGTCAACTCATCCGGACGTGGCCCATTTTCTGAAAGGGGTGAAGCTCCTTCGGCCACCTCTACTGTGGCTGGTTCCCTTGTGGAATCTTAAACTAGTATTGGAATTTTTGGCAGGGTCCTCCTTTCGGCCGCTGCAAGGTCTTTCCTTGCATTTATTAACCTTGAAAATGATGTTCCTGGTGGCTATATGCTCGGCATGTTGCATCTCTGAATTGCAGGCATCGTGTTGGGAACTGTTCCTCCAGATGACTCTAGCAGCATTACAGCTTCGTTCCATTCCATCCTTGCCCAAGGTAGTCTCAGAGTTTAATTTAAGAACATAAGAACATGCCATACTGGAACAGACCAAGGGTCCATCAAGCCCAGCATCCTGTTTCCAACAGTGGCTAATCCATGCCATAAGAACCTGGCAAGTACCCAAAAACTAAGTCTATTCCATGTTACTTTTGCTAGTAATAGCGGTGGTTATCTAAGTCAACTTAATTAATAGCAGGTAATGGACTTCTCCTCCAAGAACCTATCCAATCCTTTTTTAAACACAGCTATACTAACTGCACTATCCACATCTTCTGGCAACAAATTCCAGAGTTTAATTGTGTGTTGAGTGAAAAAGAACTTTCTCCGACTGGTTTTAAATGTGCCACATGCTAACTTCATGGAGTGCCCCCTAGTCTTTCTATTATCCGATAGAGTAAAAAACCAATTCACATCTACCCATTCTAGACCTCTCATGATTTTAAACACCTCTATCATATCCTCCCTCAGCCGTCTCTTCTCCAAGCTGAAAAGTCCTGACCTCTTTAGTCTTTCCTCATAGGGGAGCTGTTCCATTCCCTTTATCATTTTGGTTGCCCTTCTCTGTACCTTTTCCATCGCAATTATATCTTTTTTTGAGATGCGGCGACCAGAATTGTAGACAGTATTCAAGGTGCGGTCTTACCATGGAGCGATACAGAGGCATTATGACATTTTCCGTTTTATTCACCATTCCCTTTCTAATAATTCCCAACCTTCTGTTTCCTTTTTTGACTGCCGCAGCACACTGAACCGACTATTTCAATGTGTTATCCACTTTGACGCCTAGATCTTTCTTGGATAGTAGCACCTAATATGGAACCTAACATTGTGTAACTATAGCATGGGTTATTTTTCCCTATATGCATCACCTTGCACTTGTCCACATTAAATTTCATCTGCCATTTTGATGCCCAATTTTCCAGCCTCACAAGGTCTTCTGCAATTTATCACAATCTGCTTGTGATTTAACTACTCTGAACAATTTTGTATCATCTGCAAATTTGATTACCTCACTTGTCGTATTTCTTTCCAGATCATTTATAAATATATTGAAAAGTAAGGGTCCCAATACAGATCCCTGAAGCACGCCACTGCCCACTCCCTTCCACTGAGAAAATTGTCCATTTAATCCTACTCTCTGTTTCCTGTCTTTTAGCCAGTTTGTAATCCACAAAAGGACATCGCCACCTATTCCATGACTTTCTATTTTTCCTAGAAGCCTCTCATGAAGAACTTTGTCAAATGCCTTCTGAAAATCCAAGTACACTACATCTACAGGTTCACCTTTATCAACTCTTTCAAAAAAGTGAAGCAGATTTGTGAGGCAAGACTTGCCTTGGGTAAAGCCATGCTGACTTTGTTCCATTAAAGCATGTCTTTCTATATGTTCTGTGATTTTGATGTTTAGAATACTTTCCACTATTTTTCCTGGCACTGAAGTCAGGCTAACTGGTCTGTAGTTTCCCGGATCGCTCCTGGAGCCCATTTTAAATATGGGAGTTACATTAGCTAACCTCCAGTCTTCAGGTACAATGGATGATTTTAATGGCAGGTTACACATTTTTACTAAGGTCTGAAATTTCATTTTTTAGTTCCTTCAGAACTCTGGGGTATATACCTTCCGGTTCAGGTGATTGACAAACTTAAGAGTAGTAAATCAGGTCTACCACATCTTCTAGGTTCACCGTGATTTGGTTCAGTCCATCTGAATCATTACCCATGAAAACCTTCTCCAGTACGAGTACCTCCCCAACATCCTCTTCAGTAAACACTGAAGAAAAGAAATCATTTAACCTTTCCGCGATGGCCTTATCTTCTCTAAGTGCCCCTTTAACCCCTCAATCATCTAACAGTCCAACTGACTCCCTCTCAAGCTTTCTGCTTCGGATATATTTTAAAAAGTTTTTACTGTGAGTTTTTGCCTCTACAGCCAACTTCTTTTCAAATTCTTTCTTAGCCTGTCTTATCAATGTCTTACATTTAACTTGCCAACGTTTATGCATTATCCTATTTTCTTCTGTTGGATCCTTCCAATTTTTGAATGAAGATCTTTTGGCTAAAATAGCTTCTTTCCCCTCCCCTTTTAACCAATGCCGGTAATCGTTTTGCCTTCTTTCCACCTTTCTTAATGTGTGGAATACATCTGGATTGTGCTTCTAGGGTGGTATTTTTTAACAAGACTACGCCTCTTGCACAATTTTTACTTTTGTACCTGCTCCTTTCAGTTTTTTTCTAACTCTTTTTCTCATTTTATCAAAGTTTCCCTTTTGAAAGTTTAGCACAAGAGCCGTGGATTTGCTTACTGTCCCCTTCCAGTCATTAAATCAAATTTGATCATATTATGATCACTATTGCCAAGCAGCTCCACCACCGTTGCCTCTCACCAAATCTTGTTCCCCACTGAGAATTAGATCTAAAATTGCTCCCTCTCTCGTCGGTTCCTGAACCAATTGCTCCATAAAGTTATCATTTATTCCATCCAGGAACTTTATCTCTCTAGCTTGTCCCGATGATACATTTACCCAGTCAATATTGGTGTAATTGAAGTCTCCCATTATTACCACACTACCAATTTGGTTAGCTTCCCTAATTTCTCTTAGCATTTCACTGTCCATCTCACCATCTTGACCAGGTGGACGGTAGTATACTCCTATCACTATAGTCTTCTCCAACACACAAGGGATTTCTACCCATAAAGATTTAATTGTGCATTTAGTCTCGTGCAGGATGTTTATCCTGTTGGACTCTATGCCATCCCAAACATAAAGCACCACACCGCCTCCTGGGTGCTCCTCTCTGTCATTGCAATATAGTTTGTACCCCGGTATAGCACTGTCCCATTGGTTATCCTCCTTCCACCATGTCTCTGAGATGCCAATTAAGTCTGTCATCATTCACTGCTATACATTCTAATTCTCCATCTTTCTTCTTAGCCTTCTGGCATTTGCACACAAACATTTCAAAGTTTGTTTTTTGTTTGTATTTTCATTCTGCTTTTTAATTGATAGGGATGTTAGAATTTTTTAGCTCAGGTGAGTTTTTAGTTACAGGCACTTGAATCAGTCCTTTATGTTGCCATCCCTAGATAGGCACAAGGATGCGGAAGAATACTGCCTCCTCCATCATTTGACTGTCAGTATTTAAATTTGGTGCGGTATCTGGAAATTTCGGAACAGGTCCGAAAGACTTGACCACCTGTTTGTCCTTCACGGTGGAAGGAAGTAGGGCGAACCAGCTTCACGGGTTACCATAGCTCGCTGGATTAAGGAGTTGGTCATGGGAGCCTATGTGGAGGCAGGAAAGCTATTAACCTTCTCAGGTTAAAGCTCATTCCACTAGGGCTCAGGCAGTCTCATGGACGGAAGCTGGACTGCTGTCTCCCATAGATATCTGCCAAGTGGCATCGTGCTCCTCCTTGCACACCACCTCCAGGTTCTATCGCCTGGACGTTCAGGCCCAGGAGGATGTAGCCTTTGCAAGGGCAGTGTTAACCGGACTGCGGGCAGACTTACGCCCCGATCGGGAGTAGCTTTTCTGCATCCCATTGGTCCTGAGTCCATTTGGCTACACACTAGGAAATGGAGAAATTACCTGATAATTTTGTTTTCCTTAGTGTAGACAGATGGACTCAGCATCCCATCCTTGGCTGCCCAAGAACTGTGTCCAGGATTCACCCGTGGAGTGGATATTTATTCCAAGAGATTACAGGTAAGTCTTCATCCAGTCCCTAGATCAGGGCACTTATATTCTTACTGGAGTTCAGTGTTTATAATTGGTTGAATACAGTTAGTTATCTGTTTTTAATCATATTTTTTTTCTTTAGTAGTATGTCCACAGTGGCTTTTGAAGAGAATACTGGAGGGCTGAGGTCATTGCAGGGGTGTTTGTAGGGTGATGTCAGCTTTAAAATCTGATTCCATCTGCTGGCTGAGGAGCATAACTCATTGGTCCTGAGTCCATCTGTCTACACTAAGGAAATGAAATTATCAGGTAAGTAATTTCTCCATTTTAGTTTTGGCATCTTGGCTTGGATAAGGTTCCATACTGAGGTGGCACACTGTTATATAGCAATTTCAATAAAACTTTGTCTCCATCTGCTGGCAGGGGTACAAAACCCAGGAGTGTGGACTGATCTGTGATACTACAGAAACAAAAATTAGCAGGCAAGAACCAATTTTCCTTTTTAAGTGATCCAGCGTGGAATCCTTCACAGTGCACATGATGCTGTAAGTTTTTCTTCTGATGTTTTAGCGGCGTTCTTCCCATTGGGGGCCACTTTTCTTTTTGTACTTGTCCCAGTCAGGCTGTTTTAGTTTCAGATGTTTGTTTCAGGCACTGGTGTTCTATAGAATATTTTTGGTTCAGCTGCTGTGGTTTTATTTCCTTTATTAGTTGCCTCCAGAGCTTGACTTAACACTGGTGAAAAGGGAGGACTTTGATCCTTCAGTAGAGAATGCAAGGTACTACAGCTTAGTACAGGAACAGAACTGCAAGGTTCGAGCTCCATCGGAATCTGAGCTTCAGCAGCAAGCAAAACTGGATTCATCAGCTTCCAGAGCGCAGAAGCAACAGACATCACAAAACAAACCTGAGCAAGAAGATGCCTCTAGGTGAGGACACCTTATCTTGTCTGTGCTTTGACCCCCCCCCCCCCTCCTCTCTTTTCATAGTCAGGTTTCTGGGGTGTGGGTTAGAGATGAACTTCCTTATACTCTTCTTCATTCATGCAGTACCCCTCTATGAACAAGTAAACTGCACTTTTTTTTTTTAATTCTGCCTTTCATGACTGGTTAACCACTTCAAAGTGGATTTCCCTGTCCCCAGAGAGCTTACAATCTAAGGACCTGGTTTAGTAAGGCTTTTCTTTCATTCTGTGTCTATGGGTAAAATGCTTAGTAAATGATGCCGTAAGATTATACCTGAGGCAATGGAGGGTGAAGTGACTTGCGTAAGATTCACATCCTACTGCTCTAACCAGTAGGCTTCTCCTCCACTCCAGGCATTTCTTCCTGCACTTTGCGGCTATGGATTCATCAGAACTCTTGGATGAGTGCCAAACAGTGAGGCAACATGTCTTCCAGCGAGTAGATGTTGACTTTGTGTTCCCCATCACATAGATTCCCTTGGAGCTTCTCATATGTTTTGCTCTCGCTTGTTTTTTGTTTTGTTTTTTTTACTTGCTTTGGGGGATTTGATGATGAACAGGAAGATACTCTGAATACTGTGGTTGTTGGGTTCCATGGATGGCTTTTTTTTTTTTAATGTTGGAAGATTGGGAAGAATAGTCATTAGCTCAGCAGCATTACCAAAAACACCGATCCACATACCTTGATTTCATCCTGCCAGTCAAATCATTACTTATTTCACTCAGACACCCTCCTTAAAGGATTAGACAAAGGCCAATCTTTTGTCCTTGCTCTTCTTGACATCTCATCAGCATTCGACACCATCAACCACAATATCCTACTAGATAGACTCTCAGAAATCAGCATTACAGGAACCGCCTGGAACTGGTTTAAATCCTACCTCCACAACAGAATCTATAAGGTTAGCATTGGAAACAGTGAATCTAACCCCATTAACCTTACACGAGGAGTTCCCCAAGGCTCCTCCCTCTCCCCCACACTATTCAATATCTACCTCCTCCCCCTTTGCCAATTGCTCGCTGACCTAGGCCTTGCCCAGTTTATCTACGTGGATGATGTCCAAATCGTCATCCCAGTTACTGAATCCATCCCAAAATCCCTAAAGATCTGGGATAACTGCCTCTCCTCACTAACCTCAACCTTGCCCTCAATACCTCCAAAACGGAACTCTTCATCATCTCACCAAACCACCATAACCGTCCACAACCCGACTCACCTGTATTGAAGGTTCAATACGTCAGAGACCTAGGAGTAACTTTAGACAACCATCTTAACCTCAAAAAATTCATTAACCACACCACTAAAGACGGTCTCTACAAACTCCACATACTAAAAAAATTAAGACCCCTTCTCCACCCCTATGACTTCCACACAGTCCTCCAAGCCTTACTCTTCACCAAAATCAATTACTGCAACACCCTCCTCCTAGGCCTCCCAGCCACCTCAATCAAACCACTCCAAATGCTCCAAAACGCGGCACGCAGAAGAGATCACATGACCCTCATACTCAAGGACCTCCACTGGCTTCCAATATGCTTTACAATATGCTTTACAATTCTCCACAAGAGTCTCACCATCATCCACAAAACCCTTCATAACCAAAACATCCAATGGCTGGATAACTCCGTACACTATCTCTCATCTAACAGACCCACGAGAACGGCTTACAAAGGAACCCTCTACACTCCTCCCTCCAAACTTACCTAACACATAGCCACTAAAGAACGGGCCCTGTCCATTGCTGGACCAACCCTTTGAAATTCTATGCCCCCATACCTACACCAAGAACACTGTACCCAAACCTTTAAAAAAAAAAACCTTAAAACTTGGCTCTTCTCTCAGGCCTTCTCCTCCCCTGCAGACTGTGTATACCGTAAATATTGTAAATAATTATTTTAGCGTAAACAAGTGTTAACATTCTATTTTGTTACCATACTTCGCATGCACCTGATTTTGCTACTCCAACCCTTTCTCCCCTCAGTTCTAGTTCCCTTTCTTAACCCCCTCTCTTAACATGTAATTTCTTATTTCCTAAAGTTATTGTAAACTGATGTGATATTCACTTGAACGTCGATATAGAAAAGTTCTAAATAAATAACTTTAACTCTTTTTTTTTTTCTTTCTCTCCTTGTCTTCCTCCTCTTGCCTTTCTTACTCCTAGAAGAAGGGAGTTGGCGGAAGGCGCAGGCCATCAGCTGGAGCTAGATGTAGCCTATCAGCGAAAACAACGTCAGAAACAGCTGCAGCAGCAGTTCAGGGCAGCGCAGCAGCAGCAAAGACTAGATGTGGATGTGACCCCAGCTGGTGACCAGCATGATCTAGGTATGAAACAGGTCCGGAGAGCTAACCCAAACAGAAGAAGATTTGGGTGATGAATGCATGGGTGCAAGGCTAAGTATCATTGTAGTAAAATATTTCATGCCAAAATCCCCCCAAATCCTATCCCCTACCTATACAGGAAGATCAAGGTACATTGTTCGAGTCAGCTGTACAACAGTGAAACAAGAAAATAGCCCGTAAGAACTGGCAATCCAGGGGTTTTGAAACGTCACACATTTAGATCCTTTTCACTACAAGGAAAAGCTGAGTCTTTGTAAAGAACCTGCATGTTGTCAACTGTATTTTTCTGATTTAGAAATATAAAACAGAATCATGTCGGATAAAAACCAATATCCTGTAATTAGTACTTTTTGGGAGAAAGTGGTGATACAGATTTTGAATATGAGTGGTTTGGAATTACCAAATGATTCAAGAGTATTTACTCTATATTTTTATTTATTTTTTTTTTGGACCGGAAAAGTGAGAGAGAACATTTCCAAGTGGTTATGTGATTGTTGGGTGGAGAGTCCCTCTCAGGTGATGGGAGCAGATAGAGCCACCCTCAGCAGGAGAGTGGTCAGCAGATGTTTGCAATTGGTATGAAATGGAACTTCTCTCAGCCAGGGTTAGAGAGAAATATGAAAAAGTGATCTTTTGGAGTCTGGTAACTTGTTTCTTTGCTCCTGGGAGTTAAAGGGTAGGATGTGATGTTATGTATGGTCGCCCTTGAAGACTGTACCGTGTGCTCCTCAATTACACATCATTTGGTTATGTATTACTCTTTTTTTTTTTTTTTTATTAGGTACTGTTGAAGAGGGTTGGGGGGGAGATTATAATGGAAAACTGGTTAAGCAGTAGATCAGGAGTAGATTGAGACTGTCCCAGAGGTCCATCAGAAGAGACACAAGGTTAAAGGGGATGGAACAGCTCCCCTATAAGGAAAGGCTGAAGAGGTTAGGCCTGTTCAGCTTGGAGAAGAGACGGCTGAGGGGGGGATATGATAGAGATCTTTAAGATCATGAGAGGTCTTGAACGAGTAGATGTGAATCTGTTCTTTACACTTTCGGATAATAGAAGGACTAGGGGGCATTCCATGAAGTTAGCAAGTAACACATTTAAGACTAATCGGAGAAAAATTCTTTTTCACTCAACTCACAGTTAAGCTCTGGAATTTGTTGCCAGAGGATGTGGTTAGTGCAGTTAGGGTAGCTGGGTTCAAAAAAGGTTTGGATAAGTTCTTGGAGGAGAAGTCCATTAACTGCTATTAATCAAGTTTACTTAGGGAATAGCCACTGCTATTAATTGCATCAGTAGCATGGCAGCTTCTTGGTGTTTGGGTAATTGGCAGGTTCTTGTGGCCTGGTTTGGCCTTTGTTGGAAACAGGTTCCCTGTACGTACCAGGATCAGTCCAGACTGCTGGGTTATGCCTCCTTTCCAGCAGATGGAGTCAGAAAAACTGAAAAGGCACCTCCCATATACCCTGGTGTGCCACCTGCGGTCCCTCAGTATTTCTCTGACTCCAGCAGATTGAGAGTGCATGACCTGCGGTCCTGATCATCTTCAAATTGGGAAGGGTTCCTCTATCCTTTTGGTGTCAGGTTTGATTTATTATGGGGAATCCTCTGAGTAGATCAAATTTTCTGTTAAAAAAAAAAAAAAAAGGGAAAAGAATTGGAGCCCAGGCAGGGCATCGCCCTTTAGCCTATTCCCGGAGTACTTTTGGTCCCCTGCCCGTGACCTGTTCCTCATTTCTCCCAGTGGTTCGTCGACAAAGCAACAAGTGATCTTGCAAACACTGAATCGTTTACAAGCCCTGGGAGCCATTGTTCCGGTTCCCCCGGCCGAGCAGAGGACCGGTCGTTATTCCATCTACTTCATCGTGCCCAAGAAGGAAGACACTTTTTGTCCGATATTGGACTTGAAGCAGGTAAACAGGACATTGCGTGTTCCACGCTTCCAGATGGAGACTTTGAGATCAGTCCTTGCAGCCATCCACAAAGGCAAATTTTTGGCTTCTTTGGACTTAACAGAAGCGTATCTCCACATAGGGATTCGAGACTTTCATCAGCAGTTTCTCAGGTTCATGATACTAGGGAAACATTACCAGTTCTGTGCTCTGCCATTTGGACTGGCGACGGCACCGAGGGTCTTCACCAAGGTCCTGGTGGTGGTAGCAGCGAGCCTTCGCAGGGAAGGCATTTTGGTACACCCCTACTTGGACGATTGGCTCATATGAGCGAAATCACGCCTACTTTGCCAGGATGCAGTACAGTCGTGTTGCACCGTCTGGATTCTTTCAGCTGGATTGTCAACTACTCCAAGAGCCAGCTGGTGCCCTCCCAGAGATTGGAATTTCTGGGGGCGCGTTTCGACGACACCAGCTTGGGCAAGGTCTTTCTACCACAGGGGAGGATGGAGTGACTAATGTCTCAGGTTTGTCGTCTGTTAGCTCTTCCTTTGCCCGTGGTGTGGGATTATTTGCAGGTTCTTGGTTATATGACATCCACACTGGAGCTAGTTCCGTGGGCTTTTGCTCATATGCGTCCTTTGCAAATGGCACTACTTTCTCGTTGGGATCCAAAATCGGAGGAGTTTCAGATACCATTACCACTCCTCGAGCTGGCCAGGTCCAGCCTGGACTGGTGGTTGATTCCGGATCATTTGCTCAAGGGTGTGGACCTGGAGCCCCCTCAATGGATCATCCTGACGACGGATGCCAGCCTGATGAGTTGAGGGGCGGTTTGTCAGTCACAGTCTGCACAGGGCCTCTGGACACTGCCACAGTCCAAATGGTCCATCCATCGCTTGGAAACCAGGCCGGTTCGCTTGGCGCTCAGCCACTTCCTTCCGCTGGTTCAGCACCAGGCAGTTCGGATTCTCTCCAACAATGCAACCACGGTAGCTTACATAAACCGACAAGGAGGCACATAGAGTCATCTGGTGGCCTCCGAGGCAAGCCGATTGATGGATTGGGCGGAGCGACACCTGTCTCGCATAGCGGCATCTCACATAGCCGGGGTCGACAATGTTCAAGCGGATTTTCTCAGTCGTCAACAGCTAGATCCCGGAGAGTGGGAACTGTCGAACGAAGCACTACAGCTTATCAGCCGAAAGTGGGGGACCCCCAGATTAGACTTGATGGCGACTCGCCTCAATGCAAAAGCAGCGCGCTTCTTCAGTCGCAGAAGGGAGCACGGCTCCGAAGGCGTAGATGCTTTGGTTCTTCCTTGGCCCACACACGTTCTTCTATATGTGTTTCCTCCATGGCCACTAGTGGGGAAAATCTTGCGCAGGATCAAATCCCACACAGGACACGTCATTCTGGTAGCCCCAGAGTGGCCAAGGAGGCCGTGGTTTGCGGATCTGATCAATCTAGTGCTGGACGGTCCATTACGTCTCGGACATCTGCCTCACCTGCTTCGGCAGGGCCCAGTATTTTTCGATCAGGCCAATCGCTTTTGTCTAGTGCAGTGGTTCTCAACCCTGTCCTGGGGACCCCCCCAGCCAGTCGGGTTTTCAGGATATCCACAATGAATATGCATGAGAGAAAATTTGCATACACTGCCTCCATAACATGCAAATTTTCTCTCATGCATATTCATTGTGGATATCCTGAAAACCCGACTGGCTGGGGAAGTCCCCAGATA